>NC_067245.2:40729157-41337768 GCF_019359855.2 Lolium perenne | reverse complement strand
GTTTCCGTTGTCCCGAGGCCATGTCTATACATGCTAGGCTCGTCAAGCAAACCCAAGTATTCCGCGTGTGCAACATGGCTTACACCCGTTGTTTATGAACGTAGAGTCTATCACATCCGATCATCACGAGATGCTTCAAAACGATGAACTGTTGCAACGGTGCATACAAAGGGAGAACACTTTATTATCTTGATATTAATGTGAGGGATCATCTTATAATGCTACCGTCACGTTCTAAGAAAAATAAGATGCATAAAGGATTAACATCACATGCAATTCATATGTGATATGATATGGCCCTTTAGTATTTGCGCCTTTGATCTTCATCTCCAAAGCACGGACATGATCTCCATCATCAACGGGCATGATCTCCATCATCGTCGGCGTAGCGTCAAGGTCCATGGCGCCGTCTTCATGGTTGTTCACCTCATGTAGCAACTATTACAACTACTTTGAAATACTACTCAACATGAAATTTAAAGACAACCATAAGGCTCCTGCCGGTTGCCACAATACAATAATGATCATCTAATACATATTCATCATCACATCATGGCCATATCACATCACCAAACCCTGCAAAAACAAGTTAGACGTCTCTAATTTGGTTTGCATATTTTACGTGGTTTAGGTTTTTCGAGTAAGATCCAATCTACCTACGAACATGAACCACAACGGTGATACTAGTGTTGTCAATAGAAAGAGGAAATTGAATCTTCACTATGGTGGGAGAGACAGACACCCGCAAAGCCACTTATGCAATACAAGTTGCATGTCGAACGTGGAGCAAGTCTCATGAACGCGGTCATGTAAAGTTAGCCCGAGCCGCTTCATCCAACTATGCCACAAAGATGCAAAGTACTCGAACTAAAGACAACAAAGCATCAACTCCCACAAAACAATTGTTTTCTACTCGTGCAACCAATCTATGCATAGACACGGCTCTGATACCACTGATGGGATTCGTATAGAAAACAAAAAAAATTCCTACCGCGAGAACGAAAACCAAGCCAAGATGCAGTCTAGAAGATGCTAGCAACGAGGGGATCACAAGACTAACCCTTGAAGATTTCCAAAGCCTACGAGATTAGATCTCGTTGTTGCAGAAGATGATCACTTGCCGCTTTCAAAAGCGCGTAGAAGATCTTGACGGTGCCACAATCGGGCAGCACCTCTGTACTCGGTCACACGTTCGGTGTTGATGAAGACGTCCTTCTCCCCGTTCCAGCGGGCAGCGGAAGTAGTAGATCCTCCTCGGAATCCCGGCAGCACGACAGCGTGGTGGCGGTGGTGGTGGAGAACTCCGGCAGGGCTTCGCCTATGCGCTGCGGGAGTAGTATGTGGAGGAGGGGCACTAGGGTTTGGGGAGAGAGAGGGGGTAGGGCGCCGGCCATGGGGAGCCCTAGGTGGTGCGGCCAAGAGTAGTCTGCCCCCTCCCTCTCCTACTCATTATATAGGTGGAAATCCCCAAGAGTTGTAGTCCAAGTCTTCGAATAAGACCCCAACAACAAAACCTCCCATAGGTGGGAAACCTACTCAAGGAGGGAGTCCTACCCAAGGTGGGACTCCCACCTTTCCTTGAGGTGGGGTGGCCGGCCACCTATGGTGGAGTCCACCTGGGACTCCACCCCCTTAGGGTTGGCCGGCCATGCTAGGTGGAGTCCCTCCGGGACTCCGCCTTCCATAGTGATTTCTTCCGGACTTTTCTAAAACCTTCCATAAATGCACCGGATCATTTTCAAACTTATAAAATGACTTCCTATATATGAATCTTATTCTCCGGACCATTCCGGAACTCCTCGTGATGTCCTGGATCCTATCCGAGACTCCGAACAAAACTTCGAACTCCATTCCATATTCCATATCTACTTAAACGACATCAAACCTTAAGTGTGTCACCCTACGGTCCGCGAACTATGTAGACATGGTTGAGACATCTCTTCGACCAATAACCAATAGCGGGATCTGGAGATCCATAATGGCTCCCACATATTCAACGATGATTTAGTGATCGAATGAACCATTCACATACGATACCGATTCCCTTTGTCACGCGATATTCTACTTGTCCGAGGTTTGATCATCGGTATCTCTATACCTCGTTCAAGCTCGTCTTATGACAAGTACTCTTTACTCGTACCGTGGTATGTGGTCTCTTATGAACCTTTCATATGCTTGCAAGCTAATTAGACGACATTCCACCGAGAGGGCCCAGAGTATATCTATCCGTCATCGGGATGGAAAAATCCCACTGTTGATCCATATGCCTCAACTCATACTTTCCGAATACCTAATCCCACCTTTATAACCACCCGTTTACGCAGTGGCGTTTGATGTAATCAAAGTATCCTTCCGGTATAAGTGATTTATATGATCTCATGGTTGAAAGGACTAGGTAACTATGTATCGAAAGCTTATAGCAAATGAACTTAATGACGTGATCTTATGCTACGCTTAATTGGGTGTGTCCATTACATCATTCATTAATGACATAACCTTGTTATTAATAACATCCAATGTTCATGATCACGAAATCATGATCATCTATTAATCAACAAGCTAGTTATACAAGAGGCTTACTAGGGACTCCTTGTTGTTCACATAACACACATGTATCAATGTTTCGGTTAATACAATTATAGCATGGTATGTAAATATTATCATAAACACAAATATATATTATAATAACCATTTTATTATTGCCTCTTGGGCATATCTCCAACTACTACCGCCACCGCTTCGCCTCTCCGTCCACGTTCTCCAAGCGGGAGTCCAGTTGCTGCTGCCGCCACTTCGCCTCCCCATCCGCGTTCTCCAAGTTGGGTCAGGCTTCAAGCCGGGCTGGAAAAAGCCGACATGCAAACTAGCCCCAATCCCAACCCTGTAAAAAACTACTAAAGCCCATCAGGCCGTCGTGTCGCTAGCCAGCCCACTTCACTATTTCATGTTTTTTTTACTACCCAGGCCTAGCTGGTCATCGGGCCAACATTTCTAGATCCAGATCTAAAAATTTCTGGCGGGACCTCGGGCCGGGCTGCCCATGGCTAGATATGCGTGGAATGTAAGGTGGTAGACCGGTATAGAAACATGTAAATCTATCTGAAAACGAATAGGGCGAGCTAAAAAAACGATGGACTTAATACTGAAGGTTGAACAGAGGTGAGAGGGCTTTCTGTAAAAAGAGCAACCACTAGTAGAAAAAAGGCCTTCCATCCCAACCCATTAGTCCCCAAATACTTTGACCCGGGACTAATGGGTCTTTAGTCCCGGTTCTGCTGGTGAACCGAGACTAATGCTCGGGGCAACCGGGACTAAAGGGCTACGGTGGGCTGCGGCCAGGGCAAGAACCTTTAATCCCGGTTGGGCCTTTAGTCCCGGTTGGTATCCCCAACCGGGATTAAAGGGTTTTTTTCTGATTTTTGGCTCCCCACGCACCTCCACCCCCAGTGGATCGCCTTTTTTAGCACTGTAAAATAGAAAATAAAATGATAGAAAATTCAAAAAAATAAAATGTTTTCAGATTCTTGTATGTTATGCAACCTAGTATTAGGGAAAATTAACAAATTTGAATTTTCACTTTTTTGCAAAAAGTTTTGAAAAATGGTAAAACCGCAATAACTTTTGCATACGACGTCGAAAAAAAGTATAATATATCAAAATGATCGTGGGAAAAAGTTACATCCGAATTCACCTGGGTTTACCCGGTTAGCCAATTTTTAGATTCTCAAAATTTCAAATGAAAATACAAAAGCAGGAAGATTTTAGTTTTTGCTATAAATTACGGATTTATATATTTTTTATTTTTTTAAACCTAAAATTAATAATTGCATCCTGCATAAAGATTACTATCATTTTTACCCAATTTTTAGATTTTCAAATTTTTAGGTTTTAGGTTTGGCAAAAAAAAATTAATTAATTAATAAAATTAAAAATAATACAAATTAAAAAGTTAATGTCTATTTATTTATTCAAGATTATTATTACATCATTACTTTTGTTTATTAAAAGAATTATTTGAAATTCAAACAATAAAGAAATGTGACATCGATTAACATGTTAATAGGATTGATATGGTACTACTATCACATACATGCGCGCGAAGCACTTGGATGCGGAACGGGATGGAACTCAAAAGTTAAGCGTGCTAGTGCTAGAGTAGTGGGAGAAATAGTAGAAATTCTGAAAAAAATAGAAAAAAAAAGAGGGAGTGAAAAATAATTAGAAACCCAAATGCATTAAAAAAAATTTAACTCGAAATAGCCTTTAGTCCCGGTTCGTGTTACAAACCGGGACTAAAGGTCCTTCGCCTCGGCGCATGCCAGCCGCCCACGTGGCGGGGCCCGGGACTAAAGGGGGGCCTTTAGTCGCGCATAATTAGTCCGGGTTGCGCAACCGGGATTAATGGCCCTTGCGAACCGGGACTAAAGCCTCTTTTTCTACTAGTGAGCACAAATCTCAAAGCACTGAACGATGAGAGATAGACATGAGATGTCAACATAAGGTATGTCTTTTTGGTGAGTGGCCACCACCGATGCACCCATTTGATCAGCACAAGCGAGGAAAAATATCAAGTCCCCACTCCCCTTCGGCTGCGCCGGCCTGTTCCCCACGAACGAACAACGGCACTGGCGGCTGAGCAAGTGAGCATGGTCACGAGCGGGATAGGATCACCACTTGCTTCTCCATGGGAGGACCGGCAGCTGCTGCTATTCTCCGTCGCCGGCGCGGTCCTGGCGTGGTGCGCCGTGAGGGTGCTAGAGTGGGCGTGGTGGCGGCCGCGGCGGCTGGAGCGGGCGCTGCGCTCGCAGGGGCTCCGGGGCACGGCGTACCGCTCCCTGGCTGGCGACGCGGCGCTGCTCGTGCGGCTCAACAAGGAAGCAAGGTCCCGGACCATGCCGCTGGGCTGCCACGACATCGTGCCGCGGACGATGCCGCTCTTCCACCATGCCATGAAGGAGCACGGTGCCTGTTCTCGTTCTCTTTGCTTTAATTTATTTTTCCTTAACCGCAGCATTAGTTTACCTTAGCCGCACGGTAAATAACACGTGCCCAACAAATAATTCACATTTAACTATTGCTGGTGGGCTGGGATAATATTTTCTGGACTCAGTAACCCTGTCATGCCTGACGTACAGTTTTGTTGTTTGCTTAAGACAATAAGAAGATCATCCTTCAGTCACTGTTTCTTGTGATGTAAGCTGAATGTTATTCGCACGAGGCTTAAAATGTCAAGGTCGAACGGCTTACAAAAGTCTAAGAAATGCGCGGTTGGATGTGCAGTGTAGACTACATGTGTTGAAAAACAGAATATGGATATTTCACTGACAAGTAGGTTCATATGATGATCTCTTCGGTACCATACATTTGGAAGTTCTTTTTCTAAGTGCACATCGCTGTTGTGCTGATTTCCCACTTCATTATAAAGTTTAATTCTACTATACTGCAGTTCCTTCATAGATAAGAAAGCCGGCCAGAATACCATTAACAAGAAAAGTCCATCTTACTCATATTGGCTACGCTAGTAGAATTTCTCCTTATATCCAACTCAATAGTTCAATTGGAAAGGTACCAGTAGTGGTAGTAGGATCATGAATAGGCCTTAGATCCCACCATTACTTTTTCTAATGACCTAGCCACATCTTCTGTCGCATCTCATAGTACTCTCCCATGCTCAACAAACGACATGATATACTCCCACAGTCCAAGTACTTCACAAATACTCCAACGTTTTCTATTTTAGTCGATGCGTGGAGTGTGGAGGTAACCGGCACTCTAATGCTCTAGCACCATTGTTGGCAGCATCACATTTTACGATGGTCTAACAATTGCTCCACATAGATAAATCTACCAACTGAAAATGAATACTCGCCGTAATTAGCAAAATCGTTTGACAGGTAAAACGTCGATCACTTGGTTTGGGCCGATGCCTAGAGTGACCATCACAAAACCTGAACTGGTGAGAGAAGTTCTGTCCAACAAGTTCGGCCACTTTGAGAAGCTCACCCCCACACTTGGCCGAATTCAGAGGTTGTTGCACAACGGTTTGGGTAGCCACGAAGGCGAAAAATGGGCTAAGCATAGAAGGATCATCAACCCTGCCTTCCATCTGGAGAAGCTCAAGGTTATCTTTTTATTCTGTTATCAACCAGACAAACTCTCAATGGTTCGGCGATGTTCACACAAACTTATATTGCATTTTCAGCGCATGTTGCCGGCTTTCGCCGAATGTTGCACAGAGCTGGTACACAAATGGGAAGGTGTAGTCGGCAGTGATCTTCCATGCGAGGTAGATGTCTGGCCTCATATGCAGAACCTGACAGGGGATGTCATCTCCCGCGCCGCATTCGGTAGCAGCTACCTCGAGGGCGTGAGGATATTCCAGCTTCAGGGGGAGCAGGTCCTGCTCGTCCTGCAGGCCATGAACAAGATACATATCCCTGGTTACCTGTGAGTTCTTTATTGCTCTCCTTCTGCATTTACGTTGGCACTAGTAGAAAACAGGGCTTTCGTCTAAAACCCCTATCTAAGCAATACAAGTTGAGAAAGTCTTCTACAAAACTACACATTGTACTGATGTCTCATGTGCAGGTTCTTGCCAACCAAAGCCAACCGAAGGATGAAGCACATTTCTGCGGAGATCGGGAGGATCCTAAGAGGGATCATCACCAAAAGAGAGAACGCCTTAAAATCTGGCGAAGCAAGGAGCGACGATCTTCTGGGGTTGCTGCTGGAGTCGAGCATAGCAGACTGCAGGGGAGATGGCTGCTCGAACGCCGGTATGACAACCGACGACGTGATCGGAGAGTGCAAGATGTTCTACTTCGCCGGTGCAGAGACCACGTCGGTGCTGCTCACGTGGACGATGATTGTGCTCTGCATGCACCCAGAGTGGCAGGACCGTGTCAGGGAGGAGGTCATGCTTGTCTTCGGCGCTAGCACGCCGGATTACGACAGCTTAAGTCGCCTGAAAATCGTAAATTGTAGTGCCATCTTCTGTCATAGAAAAAAGATCATCGATCTAATGCAGGGTAATGCTGCATCCTGAAATTGCAACCACATTTTCAGGTGACGATGGTGTTGTACGAGGTGTTGCGGTTGTACACGCCGCTGACGGCTCTCCAGCGTAAGACGTACAAGCCGATGGAGCTCGGTGGCGTCAGGTACCCAGCGGGCGTGGCGCTCATGCTGCCAGTGCTCTGCGTCCACCACGACAAGGAGCTTTGGGGTGCCGACGCCGACGAGTTCAGGCCAGAGAGGTTCGCCCAGGGGATCTCCAAGGCGTCCGCCGACGCGCCAGCGTTCTTCCCGTTTGGATGGGGCCCCCGCGTCTGCGTCGGCCAGAACTTTGCGCTGCTCGAGGCCAAGATGGGGCTCGCCATGATTCTGCGGCGCTTCTCCTTCGAGCTCTCACCCTCCTATAGGCACGCACCGTTCCCCCTCGGCATGCTGCAGCCAGAGCATGGCGCGCAACTCAAGCTCATGAGGCTTCCCTGAGATGCACATCACGAATCCACAGCTAGCTTGAGCTGAACATCACAAGGATTCTACGAATCCACGGTTATATAGATTAAATTTGTATGGAGTATTTGTGTACGAATAAGTGGGATATAGTTTCGAAGACATCGACGTGAAAAAGACAAGTACCTTTGTTCTAATGAATAAGTGGGCGGTAATCCCAGACTTACGGAGAGTTTGGGTTACGGAAACCATACGGGCCAACGTGGGTTGCATTTGTTGGTTGGAATTTGATCCTCCCCTGAAAAACCGGAGTTGACCTTGGATTTCCGCCTGTGTTGGTTGAGTCCGTATGACTTTTCCGTAAAAAAAAATCCGTATGTGTAGCATTACTCATAAGTGGGGTATGCGTGCGGCGCTTTGAGCGAAATTCTCGTCCTAAATCTCATCGGCCCGAAGATAAAATAAAATGGAACATACGGGCTTCACGGGACAGTCCACTTACCCCACAAAATTCTGGTACTTAACCACTGGTGCCCACGTACGAGATTAAGTGGGCTATTATGCGTGTCCCGTGGGAAGCCCGTGGGAAGTCCGGTCCCACTTGCACCCTTAGTCTTGCCTTATACTCCAAATCCACGAGTTCTTTCGATTTGATTGAGCCGCTTTTGTGTTGGAATTCCAGATTTGCAGAAAATTTCCAAAGATGTCCTCTGCTTAGTCTCCATATTCATAAGTCAGAGCCACACCATCACCAATAGGAATTTTAACTACGGTTCAGGTTTATAAAATACATTGAAAATGAGTATATAAGTGATCAGTCTAACGGAACTCAAGCTTTATGGCAACGGGAGGCTTTACAAAACATAAAGTTATCATGTTGAAGACTGGACCCATTTTCTACAATTCACATGCATTACTTTTTTTACGAATGAACTTAATTCACATGCACATTACTTAACAAGGGAATTAAATGACGAGTTTAAAAACAGAATTGACGGGTTGATGTATACAAGGAAAATCACTGTTTACATCCGATCTAGAATGTAAACTACGGGACAAAAAACCTAGTACACATGGCTCCAACATAATTTATTACGGAGTACAACTTCCGATACAGTGTTGTAAAGGAAAACGTGCATCGACGATGACTCTACAAAAGTAAAGAGGCAACATATCAATCAAACAAACGTGATAAAAACAGCTGTAACAAGAGTGATATCATCGTATCTCACTATAACCTTAAACTGGTTGCCCTTCATCAGCTCGGGACAGCTCGGGATCCTTCATCTTCAACAACACGCGGATCGCGTCTGGTCGTATCATATGCTACAGCCAGTTCTACTTCATCGAGAAGCCGTTCATTGACACCAAAAGATCATATTGCATGGCCACGAAATTTCACGTGATCCAATCTACTTCAACTTCACAAGATGCGTGTTCAACAGCACACGCAGAAAGCCGGAACCTATCAGGTTGCGAGGATGAAGAAAATTACCGTAATGCAAATCTATCAAGCGCAACCCAATCACAAGGAGCCGTGATCGCATCCGAATAGAATTCAAGCGGCCAGGGAAACTAACGTACGTCTCATGCCTCAGGAGAAAGCTTCAGAAGATCAAGTCCAATCCAAATAAGGCAAGATACGTGCCGCGGCCACGGAAGATCAAGTCCAATCCAAATAAGGCAACGTACGGGCTACGGGGAGATCAAGTCTATGCGCTGCAAGCAAATAACAAGTAGTACATCCGACTCAGATCATGGTTGACTTTAACTTAGCGACGACATAGTTCATCACGGTCGACCCTGCCAGCGTGGATTCACCGTCGCGAACTCATCAGGGCGACAACCCAATTTCATCCGGCACAAAAAATCATCAGGTGCTATATTTCAAGTTAACTACTCTTTGTAGATTTATTTTAGCCAAATATTTTCGGCTCATGCTATTATATGCACGTGAATTTGTGCACTACAATATAACTGCAGATTGAAACAAAGTTTCGACTACTCTACGCGGATGACCGCGCCCGCCGTCGCGCACTCGTCATACTCAGAGGCTGGTCTGTCGCGGACCCAACATCGCAGACTCGATATATTCGGGTGTTCACACGTCGCGGATCCGCCACATCTACTGCGTCCTCTTCATCGGTCACGGTTGCCAGGCACCGCACGGCTACATCAACTATTTCTGGCCGCGCAACAACTTTGATTGCACCCGCCACATCAACTATTTCTGGCCGCGTGACTATTTCAACTGCGCCCGCCACATCGACTATTTTTGACTGCGCAATTACTTCGACTGTGTCCACCATGCGACCCACTTCCACATTGGTCTCATCGCAGCTGAGCTAATGGCTTCATCGTCTATGATTATCAATGGATTTATCTTCTATGGCTATATACATATTGACCCGATGCATTCCCGGGTCAGTGGCTTCATCGTCTATGGTTATCAATGGATTTATCTTCTATGGCTATATAAATATTGACCAGATGCATTCCCGGGTCAGTGGATTCATCGTCTATGGTTATCAATGGATTTATCTTCTATGGATATATAAATATCGACCCGATGCACTCTCGGGTCAATGGATTCATCGTCTGTGATCTTCAATGGATATCATCTTATATAACATTAACCTGATACACTTCCGGGAGCGTTGGATTTACTCGGGGGTTCCTGAAAGATCTCCGACTATTGTGTTTACTCCCATCGAGAGCGCTGGAATTCAAGCAAACATGAATAAACTTTATACTATCAATGATCTTATCAAAATATTCAGCTATTACAACTATCACTCCAATCAGGAGCGCTGGTTTACAAAGAAATCGTGCATACAATGGTCATTTTGGAACTTTCTCGACACATCAAATACAATAAGCATACCCGACAATACTCGGGGGCTGCAAAGTTTTTATCTTGTAATTTTGGTCAAATGCCTCAGGAGACATGCGAGGGCTGCAATCGATGGAAATTACGCAAAATAAATACGGCTTAGTAAGATGCAATGAATCTGTCGTGCACATGGTTCGCTCGTTGACTTGGGGGTTGCTGCAAACATAATTTAAAATGCATTCATCAAGGTATGATGCGATTACTACGGGTTCATCGGGCCTGCAGCGTGAACTGGTCACTCAGAACTTATTGATGACCACTATACAAACAAATACACAGCTCAGTAAGATGCAATGAGTCTGTCGGGACTGTAGTACACCATATGTTCGGGTGTTGCCACCGACGATTTACAAAAATACATGGCTCAATAAGATGCAATGAGTCCATCGGGCCTACCGTGCATCCTATGTTCGGGTGTTGCCGCCGACGATTTACAAAAATACACGGCTCAGTAAGATGCAATGAGTCCGTCGGGTCTACAGTGCACCCCATGTTTGGGTGTTGCCGCTGACGATTTGTAAAAATACACGGCTCTTTGATTCCGTCGGGCTTGCAGCGCACCCTACGTTCGGGTGTTGCCGCGGACCAATCATCGACTCCTCCATAACATCATCAAAATCATCGGCTCCTCCATAACATAATCAAAATCATCGACTCCTCCATAACATCATCAAAATCATCGACTCCTCCGGGACATCATGAAAATCATCGAATCCTCCGGGACATCATCAAAATCATCGACTCCTCCGGGACATCATCAAAATCATCAACTCCTCTGTGACATCATCAAAATCATCAACTCCTCTGTGATATCATCAAAATCATCAACTCCTCTGTGACATCATCAAAATCATTGATATCATCGAAAGAATCCCCACTGACCTGAATCCTCCGTCTCAAACGTATCTACAATTTTTGATGTTCCATGCTTGTTTTACACCAATTCTTATGTGTTTTGTTTACACTTCGTTGAACTTTTACATGATTTCCGGCACTAACCTATTAACAAGATGCCACAGTGCCAGTTCCATGTTTTCTGATGTTTTTGTATTTCAGAAAAGTTGTACATGAAATATTCTCGAAATTAGACGAAACAAAAGCCGAAGTCAATATTTTACCGAAACGAAGACGAAGTGCGGAGGAGGGACGAAGAGGCGCACCAGGGCGCCCACACCACCCCTAGGCACGGCCTAGGGCTGGCCCACACCTAGGGTAGGTGTGGGGCCCACAGACACCCCACTGACCTGAATCCTCCGCCTATTTATACATCTTCTCGGGAAAACCCTGGATACGCGAGCCTCCATCCACGAAAAGTTTCGTCGTGGCCGCCATCGCCGAGCCCATTTCGGGGGGTTCTGAAGCTCTTCCGGGCACCCTACCGGAGGGGGAAACATCGTCGGAGGTATCTACATCACCATGCCCGCCTCCTAAGTGATGCGTGAGTATTTCATCCCTGGACTATGAGTTCATAGCAGTAGCTAGATGGTTGTCTTCTCCACTTTGTGCTTCATGTATCGATCTTGTGAGCTGCCCTACATGATCAAGATCATCTTTATGTAATCCTCTATATTTGGTTTGATAGGATCCAATGAATATTGTGTACTATGTTGAGATTGATTTTACATTCATATCATATGTTATTTGTGATCTTGCATGCTCTCCGTTGCTAGTAGAAACTCTGACTAAGTGGATGCTTGTGACTCCAAGAGGAGGTATTTATGCTCGATAGTAGGTTCATGCCTCTAGTTTCCTGGGAGAGTGACTTTATAACTTCTAACGTTGTAGATGTGTTGTTGCTACTAGGGATAACCCAACAATGTTTTATCCAAGGGTAACTCTATTGTTTAGTTTACACACATTGCTTAATGCGATAGTCTGTTACTTACAACTTTATACTGGAAGGGGTGCGAATGCTAACCTGAAGGTGGATTATTAGTCATAGACGTAATTGGATTACGGTCTATGTATAATGTTTTAATGCCTAATACCAAATTATCGTAGTAATCATCTTGTCATGTATGGTCGATATTCTGTCAATTGTCCAGCTGTAATTTGTTTACCCAACATGCTATTTTATTTATGGAGAGACACCTCTAGTGACCTGTGGACCCCGGTCCTATTTCCTTTGCTGATAAATTCAACTACAATCATGTTCTGTTTACTTTCTGCAAACATCTCCTTCCATTCGATATGTCTAATCCTTTTTGTCCAGAAAACGAGTGAGATTGACAACCTCACTGCAAGTTGGGGCAAAGTACTTTGGTTGTGTTGTGTTCAAGTTCCACGTTGTTGCTGATGCCGGTAGCGCGTCCTGTCACTATTCAGCCGGCAACACCTTCAGAAGTCACGCCTTTATACTACTGGTCGATTAAATCTTGGTTTCTTACTAAGGGAAAACTTGCTACTGTGCTCATCATACCTTCCTCTTGGGGTTCCCCAATAGTGTGAAGTCGGCTTTACGATAAGCACCATCAAGCTATTTTTCGCCGTTGCCGGGGAGAAAGAGGATTTCTGCAAGGGGAGTCTCTCATCTCCAATCTCTTCACTTTGTTATAGTTTTCTTAATTTATTTTATATTTTTATGTTTGCTTTATTATATCAAAAACACAAATATACTTTACTTTTATAGTTGTCTTTATATCAAAAACACAACAAAATTAGTTTCTATTATAGTTGTTATTTTTGTTGCTTAGTTTAATCCTGCTAAAATGGGTTCCGCAGAAAATACTGTTGTGTGACTTTACTAGCACCAACAATAATGATTTTATTTGTACACCTATTTCTCCACCTGCTCCCGAAGCAGCCTTTTATGAAATTAAACCGGCTTTACTAAATCTTGTTATGAAAGAGCAATTTTATGGTGTTAGTACTGAAGATGTCGCTTCTCACCTTAATAGTTTTGTTGAACTTTGTGATATGTAAAAATATAAGGATATAGATGGTGACATTATTAAACTGAAATTGTTTCCTTTCTCTTTGAGAG
Organism: Lolium perenne; assembly: GCF_019359855.2. NCBI lineage: Eukaryota > Viridiplantae > Streptophyta > Magnoliopsida > Poales > Poaceae > Lolium > Lolium perenne. Next base: position 41,324,434 of record NC_067245.2, on the reverse strand, counting down.
GTAGAGCTAAAGATTGGTTGCTATATTTTCCTAGAAATAGTATTGATTCTTGGGTTAAATGCAAAGATGATTTTATTGGAAAATATTATCCTCCTGCTAAGATTATATCCTTGAGAAGCGACATAATGAAATTTAGACAATTTGATAATGAACATGTTGCTCAAGCTTGTGAGAGAATGAAATCTTTGGTAAAAAATTATCCCACTCATGGACTGACTACTTTGATGATCATCCAAACTTTTTATGCAACACTAAATTTTTCTTCAAGAAATCTCCTGGATTCAGCTGCTGGAGGTACCTTTATGTCCGTTACTTTGGGGGCTGCAACTAAATTAGTTGATGATATGGTGATAAATTATTCTGAATGGCACACCGAGAGAGCTCCATAAGGTACGAAGGTAAATTCTATCGAAGAATCCTCCTCCTTGAGTGATAAGATTGATACTATTATGTATATGCTTGTTAATGGTAAATCGCATGTTGATCCAAATAATACTCTGTTTGCTTCTTTGGTTGCTTAAGAAGAGCATGTTGATGTGAATTTCATTAAAAAATAATAATTTCAACAACAATGCTTATAGGAATAATTTTGGTAGCAACAATTATAGGCCATATCCTTCTAATGGTAATGCTTATAGCAACTCTTATGGTAATTCCTACAGCAACAATAAAAGTGCATCCTCTGATCTTGAAGTCATGCTCAAGGAATTTATTAGTAAACAAACTGCTTTGAATAAAACTGTTGAGGAAAAGCTTGGAAAATTTGATATTCTTGCTTCTAAAGTTGATAGCCTTGCTCATGATATTGATTTTCTTAAATTAAAAGTGTTGCCTCATGATGTTAAATAAAGTAAAACTTTGAATTCCATTCATGTTAGAATTGATGAAAATGTTAGGATGTTGGCAGAATTGCATGCTAGGTGGGAAAGAGAAGATGAAATTTCTAGAAACAATAATTTGACTAAAGTTTATACCATCACCACCACCCGTAGTAATGAAGTTTCAAATGCTAGCCACTCTCCTACTATTAATAATAAACTACATGGTGTAGTAAAAGTCTTCGCTCCTTCTACAAAATTGCCTAAAACCACTAAAACTGCTCCTGATAAGTGTGCTGAAATTTTTCGGAGTATGGGAGACAAGATTCCTTTTACCTTTGATAAAAATGAGTTCAATTTTGATGATTGCAATATCACTGAAGTAATTAAGTTCTTACAAAAGCTTGCTATAAGTCCTAATGCTAGTGCTATAAATATGGCTTTTACAAAGCACATGACAAATGCTTTTATGCAAATAAGAGATGAGAAATTAAAACGCAAAGCCTCTATTCCTAAAAAGTTAGAAGATGGTTGGGAGCCCATCATTAAGATGAAAATAGATGGGTTTTGATTGCAATGCTTTATGTGATCTTGGTGCAAGCATTTCTGTTATGACTAGAAAAATCTATGATATGCTTGAATTGCCACCGTTGGAAAAATGTTATTTGGATATTCATCTTGTTGATATTGCTGCAAAAAAAACCTTTGGGGAAAGTTGATAATGTGCTTATTATGGTTAACAATAACCTGGTCCCCGTTGATTTTGTTGTTTTGAATAACGAATGCAATGCTTCTTGTCTAATTATTTTGGGAAGACCGTTCCTTAGAACTGTTGGTGCTGCTATTGATATGAGAGATGTGATTATTAAATATCAATTCCCACTCAAGAAAGTTATGGAACACTTCCCTAGAAAGAGAAATAAGTCATCTTATGACTCTATTATTAGAACAAATTATGATATTGATGTTTCTTCACTTGATAATACTTGATGCTCGCATTTTTACTGCGCTTAGCTGAAAGACTTTAAAGAAAAGTGCTTATGGGAGACAACTCATGTTTTATTTACAGTAATTTTTTTGTTTAGTCTTGGCAGTTATTACTATTGTAATGACCGCTCCTTATTATTTTTTTTTTGTTTTTGTGCCAACAATAGCCTCTAATTGGAAAAAAGTAATGTTTGGGGAAGTTGCTGTCCTAAAAACAGATTCTCTACTGTTATCATAAACATTCGTATAAATATCCAGAGCGTAGTTTTGAGCTGTAATTTTTTATGCATATGCCCCAAGTTATTATCTAACTTTCGTTAGTTGACCACTTTTCGAGATAAGCAACAGAGCACTTTTGGAAATTTCAATCTTTACCCGCTGTTCTGTTTTGACAGATTTCTGCACTATTTGCATTCGCCTCTGAAATCTCTTTCTTTTTTAGTTCTTTTGATCAGAGAACAATTTGGAAGGTTGCTAGGAAAAGAAGAGGTGATATATGTTAGTACTGAACACAAGTGACTTTTTTTATTTTGATTGTAATAATGCTGCTAATGAAGAATTGTGCGAAGTTTTTGTATGAAGGAAGTTTTCAAGTGTAGGGAAAGAAGAACGATGTGATGGGATGAAGAATGGACAAAAGCTCAAGCTTGGGGATGCCCCTGCACCCCAAGACATATTCAAGAGGTACAAGTGTCCCCTCTTCATCAACAAAGCAACATGTCATCTCTCTATACGCTATATTTTTATTGCTTCATACGCTATGTGTTGTTCTTGGAGCGTCTTTATTTTTGTTTTTAGTTTAGTTTTGTTTTGTTTGATGTAGCATATGTTGGATCCCAGAACATTTGGTTTGGATAAAGATCCGCTCCTTTATAATTGCATCGAACGCTCTAGTTTTCGCTGTTATTGTTCTGCGAGTGTTCTAGTTTTCTGGTACTGCGTTTAGCTCTTGTTCTTTCACTTGAATTTTGTTAAGAGCTCGTTAGTATTCATTATTTATGTATGATTAGCTCTCTGGTTCATATTATATTTCATCTCTGAGAGTTATTTCAAATAAGTTGATTGGTGTTGGATACGAGTAAAATATTTCATGAATATAGTGATGCAAAATGAAGCTTGTCTAGACTGTGGCATAGACGTTGCCATTATTCTTGTCATATGCTTACTATTTATTGTTTCAGCATGACTTGTTTCAAATAGTTGAGAGTGCATAATGTGTCATTGAAAAAATCATGTGTTGTTTGTATCATAAAAACATAGTATTGTGGTATTCTCCTTTGATGATTTATTGGGTTAACTTGGCGCATGCTTACACCATGTTGTGACTATAACCAGTCAACTATAGCCTCTATGATCATTTAGTTTTTGATTTGTAATATCACTTCATGCTTTGATGCTTTTATTGATAATGTTTTTTCGCTATGCATGATTATGGCCATTATTGCTCTCTTAGTTGGTCGCTTCCAGTCTTTTGCTAGCCTTCACATGTACTAAGGATGAGCTCTACTCGTGCATCCAACCTCCAAAAATCAAAGTTGCCAATTGTGTCCACTATATCTACCTATATGTGGTATTTCACCGCCACTCCGAAGTAATTTTTGTCCTACATTTAAACCTTAAAAAATTATCGCCTGTTTTGTGTAAGTTATAGCTCACGGGAAAGTAGTCTAAAAACTATTGTGGCAAGTACTATGTTTTATGAATTTTTAGTTCTTGTGTGATAACTATGATGTCATGGGAAACACCATCAATATGCTTTTGTTGAATATCATGTGAAATACTATGCATGCTCATCTTGTTTGAAGTAAGGGAGATTTACCACGAGTTGCAAAGATTTGAGTATGCTATTGTTAGAGAGGAACATTGGGCCACCAACTAAAGTCATGTTTACATGGTGGAAGTTTCAGCTGGGCAAAAAGTCCAAATATATGTTGTCCTTGCTTTCCCGGTATGGATGTCCAAAAAGGTGAGATTCATCAAAATTGAGAAATCAAATGAGATCCATCTCCTAAGGACCTTTGTACAGGAGGCAAGGAGGTACCTCTTTGTGACACTTGGTTAAAACATATGTATGCGATGAAAATCCATGGAAGTCCAAACTAATTAGGACAAGGTGTGAGCATTATTAGTATATTATGCATGAGGCAAGCAAACTTATAGGAAGTAATTATGCATAAGCTATACTATTTATCACTACCGTTGACATAAGTAGAACCTCTCAAAATAAATATTTTCAACACTTCTATTGCTTTCAAAATAAAAACCTCTAGCACATGGGTAATCCCTGCTTCCCTCTGCGAAGGGCATTTCTTTTACTTTCATGTTAAGTCTCCACCTTCTACTTTATGCACCAATTAAGACAGAATAGTTGTCATTCTTAGTGCAATGTACATAGTCCTACTTATTATTGATTGATTCATGATTGTTCTATTGCTTGCTCAAAAAATTACTTGTATCTAGTCACCCTTTAAACTTTGAAAGTGTCCTTGCACTTATGTTTTGCTATTCCATAAGGACATGTTGAGTACTACTTTATTATGTTTACTCTATGATCATAAACACAATTGCTTTTAATGAACTATTATTCATGATCCTTTATTTGAGTTACTCTTCATGTTATAACATAGTTGCTAAGTTCAACTGAATCATATATATCCTGCCTATGTTAGAGTACTTAGATCCCAACTCACAATGCTTTACATGCTTGATCAAGATTGTGTTGGCTTCATGTCACCTTAAAAATTATTCTGTTATCACTTACCTACTCGAGGACGAGCATGAGTTAAGCTTGGGGATGCTGATACGTCTCAAACATATCTATAATTTTTGATGTTCCATGCTTGTTTTACACCGATTCATATGTGTTTTGTTTACACTTTGTTGCACTTTTACATGATTTTTGGCACTAACCTATTAAAAAGATGCCACAGTGTCAGTTCCCTGTTTTCTGCTGTTTTTGTATTTCAGAAAAGTTGTACAGGAAATATTCTCGGAATTGGACGAAACAAAAGTCGAAGTCAATATTTTACCGAAATGAATACGAAGTCCAGAGGGGGGCAAAGAGGCGCACGAGGGCGCCCACACCACCCCTAGGCGCGGCCTAGGGCTAGCCCGTGCCTAGTGTAGGTGTGGGGCCCATAGGCGCCCCACCGACCTGAATCCTCCGCCTATTTATACATCTTCTCGGGAAAAACCTGGATACCCGAGCCTCCATCCACGAAAAGTTTCGTCACGGCCGCCATCGCCGAACCCATCTCGGGTGGTTTTGAAGCTCTTCTTGGCACCCTGCTAGAGGGGGAAAACATCGCCGGAGGCAGCTACATTGCCATGCCCGCCTCCGAAGTGATGCGTGAGTAGTTCATCCCTGGACTATGGGTCCATAGCAGTAGCTAGATGGTTGTCTTCTCCACTTTGTGCTTCATGTATCGATCTTGTGAGCTGCCCTACATGATAAAGATCATCTTTATGTAATCCTCTATGTTTTGTTTGCTGGGATCCGACGAATATTGTGTACTATGTTGAGATTGATTATATATTCATGTCATATGTTATTTGTGATCTTGCATGCTCTCCGTTGCTAGTAGAAACTCTGGCCAAGTGGATACTTGTGACTCCAAGAGGGGGTATTTATGCTCGATAGTAGGTTCATGCCTCTAGCTTCTGGGAGAGTGACTTTATAACTTCTAAGGTTGTAGATGTGCTGTTGCTACTAGGGATAACCCAACAATGTTTTATCCAAGGATAACTCTATTGTTTAATGCAATAGTCTGTTGCTTGCAACTTTATACTGGAAGGGGTGCGAACGCTAACCTGATGGTGGATTATTAGTCATAGACGCAATGGGATTACGGTCTATGTATTATGTTGTAATACCCAATACCAAATTATCATAGTCATCATCTTGCCATGTATGGTCGATATTCTGTCAATTGCTCAGCTGTAATTTGTTTACCAACATACTATTTTCTTTATGGAGAGACACATCTAGTGACCTGTGGACCCCGGTCCTATTTCCTTTACTGATAAATTCAACTGCAATCATGTTCTGTTTACTTTCTGCAAACATCTCCTTTCATTCGATACGTCTAATCCTTTGTGTTCAAAAAACCGCTGAGATTGACAACCTCACTGCAAGTTGGGGAAAGTACTTTGGTTGTGTTGTGTGCAGGTTTCACGTTGTTGCTGACGCCGGTAGCGCGCTCGGCCACTCATCAGCCAGCAACACTTTCAAAAGTCACGCCTTTCTCCTACTGGTCGATTAAACTTTGGTTTTTTACTGAGGAAAAACTTGCTACGACTATGCTCATCATACCTTTCTCTTGGGATTCCCCAACAGTGTGAAATCGATGTTACGATAAGCACCATCAGGGGACTATTCCCATCGGGAGAGCTGGCCGCGCACCCGATAAAAAGATGGAAGCCTCGTCGACAAAAAAGAACGGACCCGAAGGTTCTAACAATCTAGCTCTTCGGCTTCTCTCGAAGCTTGCACCGTTTTGAAGACCCGATAGATTTAAAAATATCGGATGATGGGATAATTTGAAGACGTCGACATCAACATCAACATCAAGCTCTTCGAGTAGTACAACTTGAGTCTACACACGGTTGCAAGCACCCGTCCATAGACTCGGGGGCTACTCCCATCAGGAGCGCTGGCCGCGCACCCGATAAAAAATAACTTTGACTCTACATCAAGCACAAGATTCAATAGATGATCAATATATTCAGACGATGACAACATTAGTTCATGCCCAAAGCTTCACTTCGGCCAGACACTCGGGGGCTACTGATGTGGGTATTACCCTTCGGGTACCCGACATTGCTATACCCGATGCAGATTATGAAGGTGGACTAGCACAAGGACTTGACAAATTGGACCCACACGTGATATCAACTTGGACTACAAGAAAGAAGACTCCAATACGAATTCTACTAGAACTCTTGTAAACCCTAACCTGGTTAATATATAAAGCAAGGAAGGGGAACCCCTTAGATCATATTTCAGAAACAGAAAACATAGACGCGATATGCCTAGACATTGCAACCCGCAGATTAGAACTAGACTAGATACAACAACTCCACCAACGGCGGCTCCCTGTACACATATATTCATATAGTGGATTGCTAGCAGGACGTAGCGATCCTCCACCGCGGGGGCGTGAACCTGGGTACGTCGTGCCTACTCTCGCTCCCAGAATCTCCATCGCCGCCTTCCGTCAACCCTAAGCCTCTCATGGTGGGCATTGCCGAGGAGCCGCTCGACAGACATATTTTCTGATTTTTGGTGTTTGGGTAGAACACTAGTGTCTTATTTGACAAATTTATTAATTGTATAAATTGCAGATTTTAACAGGATATTTTTTCAAATAAGGTAGAACCTTTTCATTGCCCAGGCTTCCTGGAGTTGAACATCACGAATCATAAAAGAGGTTGTGAAAGGGAGATAAAAAAGAGACGGCTGTGCAATATCCTTATATGGGTGCAGAGTATAACCAAAGCTATATGCATGTTGATCATAAAATAACTAATAAAAAATAAAGAAATTTAAATGAAAATATACATTTTTTTTGCTAGATTCGCTAGCGGCGCTGACGTCCGCAAGTCATAAGTCACGAATATTCACACGAGTGCACGCGCTATGTGTGTAAACTGCAAGACATTGTGTGTTTGTAGCATTTTAGATGTCTACAGGAGCTCTCCTTATAAGTTGGTCTGAATTTTCTTGCCTTACCAATGTGGTTCTAAAACTGTTGCGTAGCTTTGAAGTCTTTAGCATTTTTAATGGGTGAAGCCATAGCCAGCTCTTTATGGGTAAATAGCCCATGTGCGACACAGTTGAGTGAAATGGTCCAGAATGCGATACAGTTGGTGGAAATAGCTCTCATGTGACGCTTTAGCTAGCGAAAATAGCCCATGCATTAAAACGGCTCCGACCTGATGGGATTAGGTTAGGAGAGGCGGGGGTTGGTTAGGGCAGGAGGTTATGTGCTCCAACAAGTGGGACCCCATTACTTTCCACGTATCTTCCAACCTCCTCTGCTTGACTTGCCCGTGGTCGACTCGAGCGGCACCGCCCTGTGCGTCTTCTTCGACGGCGACATTTTAGGCGGTGACAAAGCTATCGCGGGTGAGTAAATCAGCAACCGTAGTCCTGTTCCTCACTTATTTGGATGGATCTGTGGCCTCGTGCTATGTTTCCCCGCCGATTTGACATGTAGATTAAGGTGCGCGCGGGCTGAATGAGATCGAGGGAGGAGAGAGAGTAGTGCAAGGTAATGCAACCCCCCTCTTCTAGCTGTTTTTGAGCTCGATTTGGGCCTCGACCATCTCAATCACATCCGTTGCCCGCCGTTGACAAACAGGGAAGATTCGGCACTAACTTTCGCAATTATAGTCGAATTATTCCGTGCAAGGCGAAGCTAGGTGATGGTAGCATCCGAAACATTGAGAGAGACACAGCAGTGAGGTTGGATGTTGAATTTGCAGATATTGATCCACATGAGCTGCAGAGCTTGGAGGAGAAGGTCGTGAAGAATTTGGCGGAGAGGATTGGGGAGAGTGTTTTTTGGGGTCCAGGGCAAGAATTATCATTGTTACGGTTCGACAATTGGAAGGGCGAGCATGTTAGAATTGAAGATGGAGAAGATTTAGTTTCTGAAATCGATCGACGAGATGGTTGGACAAGCAAAAATGCAACCTTTTATGCAGAGCTTGTTGATCCCAAATCTGACTCGAAAGTTGGATATGTGGCCTCTAATTAAGTTGGGTGCATAAATTGTAGATGATGAATGAGCTTCACAAACGCAGATTATGCCCATAATTACTAAAGTGACAGTATTATCTGAATCTGAACCAACTGCACAAGAGGGGTGTCATGGTGCTACCAAGGTAGCTACATTTGATTGGAATGCAGTAGAACTACATGAACGTACTGACTTGGTCATTGCACCAAAGAGTGATATTGAGATGGCAACAGTGTTTGGCATTCCTGTAGATGAGAAAGATAAGGAGAAAGATATGGATGAATATGAGATGCCTGCTGATGCAAACAGAAATGGGGATGGGACGTTCCCTGAAGATGTTGATGAAGGGTTGATGCAAGATGCAGCAGATGAAGTAGATGATGCACATGAATACATGATGATGAACTACTTAATTTGTATGATAAAGAAAATCATGTAATTGAAGTTGGGAAATTGTTTCCAAACATGGAGGAGTTTAGGATATGTTTTAAAACTTATGCAATGAAAACTGAGTTTGATGTCAAGACTATGTGGACTGGGGAGAAACAAGTTTTATGCAAGGTGCAAAAGTTTTATTGGGAGACCAAGCCTTGCAAGTGGTATATATCTGCTAGACGCCAACCTGATGGTATTACCATTAAGGTAAATTAAATACCACATCAGCATACTTGTATTACCTGTTCAAATAGAGTATCAAGCATGACGTCTTAGCTTTGGGTTACAGAAAAAATTACTCCTATCCTAGCAAAGACACCTAACACTACTGCAAAAGCATGGCACAATGCAAAACCTTCTTCTTCGCTGTAGTTGGCGAATATTTTGCTCTTGCCCTTGACCTTGTCTTTGGGCGCAACCACCTCGGCCTCATCTTCCTCAGACGCTTCTTGTTCGGAGGACTCCTCCTCGGCATAGGCGGCGCTATCAGTATCACCATCGCCGAAGTTGAGTTCATCAAGGCCTTGTGAAGAATCCAATTGAAACATGGATTCGGCCACCCCAATCTCTGTCGCACTTGCTTGAGACTCCGACATTTCGTCGACCACGTCACGGGCGGCGACTTGGGGATGGGCTGCGTCGGTGGCCACGACCGAGGGAGAAGGTGTGGTCATCGAGGACGCTGGCGACACCTCGACCTTGCATGTAGGCGTCGAGGTCGATGCCGCCGCGGCCTTCCTCTTCCTCTTAATTATCCGCCACCGACTGTGAATGTGTGCTTGCATCGCCGCAGTTGGCATGCGGGGGCGAGCTCCGGTGCCATTCCGGCCGGGGGGGGGGGGGGGAGAGAGATCGCTGGCGCTGGCGACGACAGGCGGTAAATTTGGGCGGGAGGGGCGCCTCTCTTTTTGGGGCCACTCTCTTATGTTTACTCCACTAACCGTTTATGGCTCCGGTAAAAGTCAGCTTTGGCCGTTAGCGGCGCAAATTTGCTCCTCTACGATAGTATTAGGGATCCGTTAGCTCTTCAAAAGTTGCAGGAACTAATCCACCAGCATTCTTTAAGTTGGGTACGTGAGGTGGCTAGAGAATTTGGCTCCAAGAAGAGATGTGGAGCGAGCGGAACGTGGCTTCCCTTGAAGTGACGTACGTATATAAACATTGGAGAGGGGTATGGATCCAGAATTCCAGATTCGAGACGGCGGGTTTTTGTTGGATTGGCAGGGCCCACCCCTGCGCGAGAGCACACAGAAGGGCCCCGGCCGGCGCGCTTCTCTTCGATTCCATAAGCACAAGTGAGGAAAAATTAACTAATTAAGCATCCACTCACACTCCCCTTCCGCCTGTTCCCCACGAACAGAACGCCAGATGCCGTTGACAATGGTCACCGGCGGGATAGGATCACCGCGGCCTTCTTTTCCGTGGGAGTACCAGCAGCTGGTGCTCTACGCGATCGCCGGCGCGGTTCTGGCGTGGTGCGCCGTAAGGGCGCTGGAGTGGGCGTGGTGGAGGCCCCGGCGGCTGGAGCGGGCGCTGCGGTCGCAGGGCCTCCGGGGCACGGCGTACCGCTCCCTGGCCGGCGACGCGCTGCTGCTCGTGCGGCTCAGCAAGGAAGCCAGGTCCCAGACCATGCCGCTGGGCTGCCACGACATCGTGCCGCGAGCGATGCCGCTGCACCACCAAACCATGAAGGAACACGGTGCGTGCTCTACCTAGTTTCTCCTCTTAATTTGCTTTCTTTCGTTTCCTAAACCCGACCGCAATGTTTGCTACTCCATCTATTCACAATTGCTTCACGCCACGATTCCGATCAGCTAAAGTCAAAGTCTGACTTCCAAAATTTTAAATCAAAGTATTTGGCACCTATAGTATAAAATTCATACTACTAAAATATTAAACGTGTTGATATTTTCTTATTGTAGTTTAAACTTATAGAATTTAACTTAACCCAAACCCGAAACACGAGGCTATTGTTAACAGAGATCGAGGGGTAGCTGAACTAGTTTACCTTCACCGCAAACATGTGTCCACGAAATGATTAAATTTTAGTTATTGCTACCAAAATAAGCTGCCTTTTTCCTAACTTCTTCTATGAGCCACCCGAGTTATTACCTAGGGCTTCTAATTAGCTATATGTTCAGAAGCCCTAACTAATAAGCCGGATGAAAGAAGCTCGAAATAGGCAGCTTATTTTTTAAGCTGCCAAAAGAAGCGGGCTTTAAAATGTCAGGGTTGAACGGGTTGCATAAGTCAAGAAATGTGCGATATGCTGGGTGCAATTTAGATTACTACTCCCTTTCTTCATTAAAAAATATTAAAGATTCATCTAAATTTAGATGTATCTGAGGACCCTCGCGGGCACTATGTAAAGTGTTACAAAGTGACCGAGGAATGTAAATATAATTTGACAGGTAGTGAAGTTTAAGAAATATTAGTTCTGTAGCAAGTGTAGAAGTTATGTTAGTAAACTATCAAATGCGGGTATAAATATAAGTCATGTTTTGTGGGTGGACAATTATTATCCGATCCTCAAAGCACCACAAACGTTTCTGCACTATATTCGATAAAATAAAAATTATAGAGTACTTTCTTCGTTCTAATGAATAAGGCGCACATGTATTTTAAGGTTTGTCTTTGACAAAGAATTAGTTCAAATATTAACAATTATTGATATAAAATTAGCATCATTCGAGGGTTTTTAATACAAAGCTATATGGGCAATACAATATCACCCCAAAATATACATCTTTGAATGGATAAACTAATACTTGAGAATAAAGAGAATTCTAAGTTCGGTGACACAATTTCATATGATAAAAATGGAGTAGTTACATGAAGAAGCAATTTCTGCATTATGACTCCATCATTGTACTCAACTCATATGAATTTTTTTTTGAAACGAGGCAAAAGCTTTGCCTTTCATTAATATAGGAGAAAAGAGTTGGCCCGTTTATGAGGAAAACAGGCCGAAAACTGTTACAACACGACACCACACGCCATCCCCGAGGCTGCGCTCCACACGGGTCGACGACCAGCCAGGTCGACACCACACCTCAACGCAACAGGTGGAGGCGAAAGACCGGAGCCACCGCTCCAACTACCACGCCGGCCCCGAGGCCGCGCTCCGCCTGGCCGAAGACGAACCCGCCTCCGCCGAAACCACCAAAACACTCCACAAGTCCCATTGTCCGGTGGACATCCAAAGCGAGGCCCCAAGAGGCAAAACGACGCAAGAGCGCCGTCCACGCCCGATCCCGCGAGGGATCTAGGGTTTCCCCCGGAGAGCCCGAGCGGAGAACAAGAAACACCCGCTTCGACGATGCCTTCAAGAAGTATGCGGCGCCCACAGGCGTCACCGTCGTCGGTCCTGGCTGGCCGCCAAGACAGAGCTTTCGCCCAGCGAAGAGTTCCAAGACCTCGCGCCCGCCAACAAGGACCGGCACAAACCACCACCTGCAGCCGCCGAGCAACCTCCTGGCCCACTTGTAGCCGCCGACGCGCAGAGGGCAGCACATCCCGAAGCCAACGGAGTACCGCCGAAGATCACCGTCGGCGCCGCCGGAACACCACATAGAGGGGACGCCGACCAACACCGACATGGGGCTCGAGGACGAACACCGAAAACCGCAGACATAAACTAGCCGCCACCACACTGCCATCCCGGTGCCAGACCATGGCCAGCACCGCGCCACCCCAGCGCCATGACGGAGACGCCGCCAACGCCAACAGCGGCCACGGCCCGCATGGCCCGATAGGCCCAGATTGGGGCCCGCCCATCGCCGCAGCCTCCCGAAGCAGCACCGCCGCCATGGCCACCGGCAGGCTCCTCCGTCGTGGCCCCCTCCGCCGTGGCCACCCTCAGGTCCTCCGCCGCAGCCTCCCGCTGCAGCCCGTCGCCGCAGCCATCCGATGAAGCACCACCGCCGCGTCCACCCGAAGCAGCTCCGTCGCCGTGGCCACCCGAAGCAGCGCCGCGGCCTCCCGAAGCAGCCCCGCCGGGCCGAAACCGGCCGCCGCGAGCCAGCCCGTAACCTCCGCTGCCGCCTGCAGCGCCCTCGCGCCGGGGAAACGCGAGGGGAAAAGAAGAGGCGGAAAACAACGGCCCCGCCGCCACCATCCTTGAGGCGCGCACGGCTTCGCTGGCGTCCCCTCCGGCGGCGGCGAAGCGGGGGAGGGAGAGGGAGGGCCTAGTGGCGGCGCTAGGGTTTCTCCCCAGAGCCGCCAGATATGAATTATTTAAACAATCAACTCTATGAAGAGATCCTGTCAGGCACATTACTGTAGTTTATTTATTAATTTGTATTTTTCTAGTAATTTGATTGCCAACGAACACTCAAAATGCTAAATCATGCATGCGAGGAGTCTCAACTCCCTTTGGGATATCTGTGGTGTACGTGCATAGCTTTATTATTATAAGGTCTACACAAATCCTAGACTCCCCTTGTTATGTAAATTTTAGACACGGCTATAGCACTATGATTATTTTCCTTTGTATTTATTAAAGCAGTATAAAAGTGACTACTATATACTACCTTTCATAGAGGGAAATGGATTCACGATCCAAATCTAGTATTCGCAAGAGAAGACCAAATCTAGTAATCAGAGGGACTGAAGTCATATTCCTTGTGAATCAAGAAGTTCAAATACTCAATCGGTTTGCAATGACCGATCTGGTGGGATGATTGCGAAAGAGGACAAGCTGAATCTCCACTGATTCTGCATCAAGCAAATCAGTTTCACGGCCATACCAATCATCTTGCATATACCAGAGAAAAATTAATCTGGACATGCAAGGTAATTGATATATTGGCATCACTAACCCGTACCTTGCCAGATTCACAATTAATTGCCTGCTCTTTCTATTGTAGTGCTATCCTATACATCGTCTCAATTATCTGTTTCCCATATCTATTTTCCTAATTCACGCTAGAAAGGATGATATCAGCGAGAAGGAGATCACAAGCTTGTCGTATCCGTTTGCCTAATGCACGCTAAAAAGGTAGATGGTATGCTGGACTAAGGATTTGCTTTACCTTGCATCCAAGACTTCGTGTATAGCTTTTTAATTGGATATTGAATCCATGGAAAACGTACGTGTGCTATTATATCATTACTTTTTCTTTTTAAAGATACATGTCATATCCTCGTGTGTACATTTTTAATGTTCTACATAACACTTTTTATTTTTTAATCTTAATCCTTAAAATATTTATCAACTAAGTATATATTTTTAGCCTATGTGGATTAATATGGTGTCTCTATTTTATACCCCACATTATACTTTTAGTATATAATAGATAGATTTCATACAATCCTTTATGTACAGAGGCAGTATTATATATACATTTGTCGGGGCAATCTGATCGTCGTTGGCAATTTGGAAAACAGGATGAATGTTTCACTGACAAGTAGATCCATATGACGATCTGTTTGCTACCACGCATTTTGATGTCATTTTTGAAAATGTACATCGCTATTGAGCTAATTTCCACACTTCATTTTAAAAAATTCTGATACATCACAATTCCTTCACTCATAAGAACAATAACAAAACAAGAGTTATAGATAGGTATCGATCAAACGCCAGAATACACTTCCAAGAAAATTCTGTGTCATATTAATATGGCAAAGATATCAATTACATTAAGATTTTGCAAAATTAAAATGTAGTAAAGATATTACGAATGTACACAGCCCTAGAACAAAAAAGAAAACGAAGAAAAAAAACCAAAAGATCCCACTATAATGATCAATTCCTTGTAGTTGCAGCCAGTGGCGGAGCCAGGATTGAAGCAAGCCCCGGGCAAAAACTAAGCGCAAAAAAGCCACTCTGAAAAATTTCATATAATATCAGCATTTTTTTTGGTGCAATTACAAAAAAAAGTGAACATATCAACTGAATTGTTAACATATCCAACAAAGTACACAAAAGATCACAAATCAGTGAAAAAAATGGTAATACGGAGATACAGAAAGATAGCTCTAAAAAAATCGGTGCTTGATTTCTAGACGGTCTTGATCTATTCAATTGAGACACCGAGATGAACAGAATCAGTCAATTACGTAGCTCAGAGAGGGAGCCTCAGCTGAGTCAAATACGTAGTCCAATTGAGTGAAGCATGCACTAGGAGAACTGGAGATGCAAAGACGTTGAGCAGAGGCATAGCACCGCACCAGCAATTGAGAGCGCCGGGCGGAAGTCAGCCAGGAAAGGAAGGTTCAAGCCGTTCGATCGGCGACGCTGCACCATTGCCCAGTGAAAATGGGTCAACCCCGGGCCAAATCGATAATCTCTATAGGTGCCAAATCGATAATCTCTATAGGTAGTAGGCTGGCAAAATTATTGCGCCCCGGGCCATTGCCCTGCCTGCCCGGGGTGTAGCTCCGCCCCTGGTTGCAGCACAAACCACCAACAAACCACCGTCAAGACAACACATGGAGTTCAAATTCTCCAAACGTGATGCCTCCAAGAAGAAAACAGTTCACAAGTGGCATCGTCGCCTGATCATATATCTTAGATTTTCATCCTGCAGAAATTCCGTTCTCTCAAACAATACCTTAAACAAAGCCATTGCTAGACATAACCAATTAAGATCATACCTTATATTTTCAACCTAAAATACAAGACTTTGTTCTCCTCCTGTGCTGCCACTCCTGCTTGCAGATGCCGCTGCTACAAGTCGTGAATCACAGACAAGTCTTCATCCCCTCGAAGACTCTATCCGCCATTCGTAGCCCTCAGAGCCGCCATGACATTCTGTCACTATCTTCACCATGAAAATCGAAAACTGATAGTTCCCAAAATGTTAACAGACAACGAATCTTTGCGCCACTCCCTCCTGAAGCCGCACAAGCTGAAATAGAGGAGCACATGAACAAATCCTATCCAATCCAGTAACCAGAAGGCACCATGCGTCCAATGGAGATCTCCGGTGGAGCTTTCCGAAACTCATCACGGTGAGATTAATGAGACCGGCCATCAAGCATAGCACCATCTTGACTCCAGAAGACCCCTAGGACCGCTACCTTATTCGAGCACACCAGCAGGCCCCCACGCCGTTGGACGTAGCCACAAAGGAGATGGCGGCCGCAACACATCGGATGCAATCCGCCCATGGCCGGTAGCCGGCCTAGATAGGGCCCTAAGGCCTAGATCTGACCCGCCGCTCGAGGATCATGTCGGAGCTGTGTGTCATATCGTCGCTCCAGCTCCAGACCCTTGCCTCAAAGTTGCGTCATCTTGTACAACCACCACCACCCCACCACTGCTCGTAGAGCCGTTGCTGCGATACCCTACCATCCCCTTCGTCCTTTGGCGAGAAGGGCGGCGACACCGCTTCCAACATCGGTGACGGTGCCGGCTAGGTTCAAGTGGAGGAAGGAGGACCGGTGGTGGGGTTAAGTTTCGCCTCCGGAGTCGCTCGGGTAGAGAGCGGCCTGGGAGAAAATATATTAAAGGGAATGGATGCCCCTTGGTTCCAACTTTGTACTCATATTGGCTACAAGTAGACGTCATCACTCTTTAGGCGAAAGATCAACTCAATAGTCCAATTGGGAAAGTACCCACAATAGTATGATTGATGATTAATAGACCATAGAACCCACAGTTACTTTTTGAAACATGCGTTAGGTTTGGTGGTAAATGCCAAATAGCTTTCTATGAAACCTAATGATCTAGCAGCATCTTCGGTGGCATCTCATAGTAGTCTCCCACAGTCCACTTAACAAATACTCCAACATTCTTATTTTAGTGGATGCGTGGAGTTTGGGGTGTCTAATGTTCTAGCAACATTGTTGATGGCATCACCCTGACATACTTCACCAATTTACTCCACATACTAAAGATAAATGGAAAATAAAAACGTGTAAATTTAAATAATACTAAAGAACTTCTAACAAGCTTCACTGTAATAAGAAAAATCGTTTGACAGGTAAAATGTCGATCACCTGGTTTGGGCCGGTGCCAAGAGTGACCATCACAGAACCTGAACTGGTGCGAGAAATTCTGTCCAACAAGTTCGGCCACTTTGAGAAGCTCACGTTTGGCCGACTTCAGAGGATGTTGCACAACGGCTTGGCTATCCATGAGGGCGAAAAATGGGCTAAGCATAGAAGGATCATCAACCCTGCCTTCCATCTGGAGAAGCTCAAGGTTATATTTATAATCTGATATCGACAAGAAAAACAGGCAATGGTTGGCCGTGAACAAACAGAGCATTGTTCAGGCTGAAACAAAATTTGTGTTGCATTTTCAGCGCATGTTGCCGGCTTTCGTAGAATGTTGCACGGAGGTGGTACATAGATGGGAAGGTTTAGCAGCCGCTGATGTGCCATGCGAGGTAGATGTCTGGCCTGCTATGCAGAACCTGACAGGGGATGTCATCTCTCGCGCTGCATTCGGCAGCAACTACCTCGAGGGCATGAGGATATTCCAGCTTCAGGTGGAGCAGGTCCAGCTCATGATGCTGGCCATCAACAGGATACATATCCCCGGTTACATGTGAGTTCTTTACTTTCAGTTGGTGGTTGATTTTTATATATATCCCGTGTGACCCCATGAGATGTAAACTTTTAAACCTCTAAATAATACAATAAATAGTATGCATGGATTGATGCATAGACCGGCTAGCGCTCCACATTTGAGAAAAAAAGACAATACTATTTTGCTTGGCTCCTACAATACAGCAGATTGTACTTCCATGTGCAGGTTCTTCCCAACAAAAGGCAACCGAAGGATGAAGCAGATTGCTGCGGAGATCGGGAGGATCCTAAAAGGGATCATCACAAAAAGAGAGAACGCTTTGAAAGCAGGAGAAGCTACAAGTGATGATCTTCTCGGGCTGCTGTTAGAGTCGAACATGGAACACTGCAGGGGAGACGGCACCGGTATCACAACAGATGACGTGATTGGAGAATGCAAGTTGTTCTACTTCGCCGGTGCGGAAACCATGTCGGTGCTTCTCACGTGGTCGATGATCGTGCTCAGCATGCACCCAGAGTGGCAGGACCGTGCCAGGGAGGAGGTCATGCTTGTCTTCGGCGCCAGCGCGCCTGATTACGATGGCTTAAGTCGCCTAAAAATCGTAAGTTGCAGTGTCATCTTAATTTATCTTACCGGTAGATACTAATTCGTTTGAAATTTTAAAAGATCATGAATGTAATGTCTAATGTTGTGTCCTGAAATTGCGATGGCATTTTCAGGTGACCATGGTGTTATACGAGGTGTTGCGACTATACACGCCGCTGACGGCGCTCCAGCGTAAGACGTACAAGCCGATCACTACAGGAATCGGCGGGTACGCCGACGGCCGGCTGCCCTCGGCGTAGCCATGCCTTGCCCTCGGCGTAGGCTACGCCGACGGCAGCCCTCGGCGTACGTCGTCGGCGTCTGGGTCCCTCGGCACAGACGTGTCCACCGTCGGCGTAGGCATGGCCGTCGGCGTACACCACCTACGCCGAGGACCATGCTCACCGTCGGCGTACGCACCGTCGGCGTACGCTCGCCGGCGTGCCGTCGCCGTTAACGGCGCGATGCCATACGCCGAGGGCATCCCCCTCGGCATAGAGAGCCACCAGAGGCGACGTGGCGCAGCGTGGCGGGCCGTAGCCAGGAGCTACGCCGAGGGCAACCCCCTCGGCATATGCATGGCCCATGCAGGCCACGTGGAGCGACGAGGTGCGGCCAGGTGAGGTGGCCTATGCCGACGCAATGCCCTCGGCATAGGCTCGACCATATGGTCATGCCAGGGCCCTATGCCGACGGCATTGCCCTCGGCGTATGCCCTACCATTTTTTTTCGATTTAAATTGGGTTCCAATTCATCTAAATTCAGTTCAGCAGGTCCAATACATCCAAATACATCCAAATTCATCCAAATTCACCATAATTCACATAAATAGCATGAAATCCACATAGTAGCATCCAAATACATCCAAATTCACCATAATTCACATAAATAGCATGAAATCCACATAGTAGCATACATGGTGCATGTAATAGCATACAAGAGGAGAGTGCCATGTCATCCAATACATAGTAGTAGGTAGCAAATGATGGCAAGCAAGAAGCCCGGTGCCGACTAGCGGAGGAAGGACCCGGGCGGGGTTTGTCCGCCCACATCGTTGGCGAAACGAGCAGCCCGGGGTTGCGCTCCGGTAGAAGCTGCAGAAGAACCACCTGGAGAAGGACCGGTAGCACGCCCAGGAGAAGTCGCACTAACACGCTCATTGTACATCCATCCATTATCAGCCATCCTCTGCTTTATTGGGAGCCAAACCACAGACATAGCAT
This sequence comes from Lolium perenne, assembly GCF_019359855.2. NCBI lineage: Eukaryota > Viridiplantae > Streptophyta > Magnoliopsida > Poales > Poaceae > Lolium > Lolium perenne. The sequence continues at coordinate 41,305,161 of NC_067245.2, read as the reverse complement.
TTATATCAAATAGGAAATTAAATGCATCATATTTTTATTTATTTTACCAGGCGAAACGCATGCATCAACCTACATCTCTACTAGGTGGGCTCCTAGCAGCCGCCGGATCCGTAGTTGGCTACGTTCTCCATGCTCTACCCCGGTCCAAGTCAGAATTTCGGCAGCACCTCCCCGCTGCTCTCCCGATACACGTCTCGGCAAAAAGCCGAGAGGATGTGCATCCGGAGAACAACGGGGAGGCGCCGCCGAAATCCTGACTCGGACCGGAGTAGAACATGGAAAACGTAGACAACTACGCATCCGTTGACTGTCCCGTAAATGCCGCAAGCGTTACGGTTCAAAATATGCGGACCACTAATGCATATTTATCCGCGTAACGCTCGCGGACGGGAAGTGACACCTAGGTTACGCAACTGGACTTGGAAAATGAATCTAGTGACATAAGAAAATGCGGAGAAGGGGAGGCGATGTTTTAGCTCACCCTCGGCGGACGGAGAGAATCACGGACACGGCGACAAGGAGGTCACGACGGGGCGGTCACGACGGGCCGGTCACGAGGTCGGCGGTCACGACGGCACCTATTTCCATTCAATAAAAAAACAAATTATTTCACATTTCACATTTTCTATTTGTATTTCTATTTCACATTTTCCATTTTCACATTTCACATCTATTTTCAAATTTCACAAACATTTGACATTTCACAAACATTTTCTATTTTCACATTCTACAAACATTTTGTATTTTCACATTTCACAAACATTTCCTATTTGTATTTCTAAGTAGCATACAATACAAGAAATAAAAGTTACAAAAAATGAAAAAAAAATGCAAATACATGTACCATATATGGAGGCAGGGGCGGCGTCGGGGAGGTAGGGGCGGCGGGGACGACGGGGGCGGCGGCGGCGCAGGGCCGGCGGGCGCGAAAGGTGGGGCCGAGACGCGCGGCGCAGAAGGGGGAGGCGCGGGTGGCGGCGTGGAGGCAGCGGGCGGCGGCGTGCGGCAGAAGGGGGAGATGCGAGCAGGGGCCGGCGGCGCGCAGGCCGGCGGCGGCGCGCACAGGGCCGACGGCGAGCGGCGAAGGGAGGCGCGGGTGGCGGCGTGGAGGCAGTGGGCGGCGGCGTGCGGGTGGCGGCGTGGAGGCGCGGGCGGGGGAAGTGGAGGCGCGGGCGGGTGGGTGGCTCGAGCGGGTCTGGCTGGACCCGCTCAAGTCATACCCTAGCCTATATGCCGAGGGCCGGTTATACGCCGAGGGCAGCCCTCGGCATAGCCCCATTTTTTTATTTTTTCAATTTATTTTCTGTTTTAAATTTTGTTAATGTCAATTATATTTATAAAATATATTAATATAGGTCCATGCTTAGTTGTTTCAATCTTCTACATTCCCAAGCTATGCGTATAATTTTTTTACCATATCTTAACTTAATATCTCCGGTAGACGAGACCCTAATTCGCGAGCCCCGCAGATCTACCCCTTTGACTGGCCTCCAAAAACAGTTGACCCATGGACTTTTCTCTTACTTTGTGTTTTGTTAGGTCATTGTAACATGTAGTATCAATAATTACCCTATCTTACATCAATATTCCCTCCGGTAGACGAAACCCTAATCTGGGAGCCCCGCAGATCTACCCCTTTGACCGGCCTCCGATAATAGCTGACCCATGGAGTTTTCTCTTCCTTTGTGTTGTGTTAGGTCATCGGAACATTTAGTATCATCCCATATGATCCCAAGTTTCTCTCCGGTTCAACTCCGAGGGAGTTCCCCCCTATACATGCAGAATCTGCCTAAGTGTAGTAACCCCCTGTCCGAGAAGCCGGACACACCTGGGGGGTAGCCTTGGATATAGAACCATCTCAAATCACTTTTGTGCATTCCATGTGGACACACACAAGTTTTGGGGCCCTACCCTAGATCCGATGCTCGATTTCCGAAGAAACCCTAGTTCTGTTGACCGCGCGGTCTACCCCTTTGACTGCATCCCATCGGGGGTCCCCCGGTGGGCATATGCCTCCATTTGAGCTTGGTTAGGTCATAGGTACATTTGGAAACAAGGATCATCCCATATGATCCCAAGTTTCTCTCTGGTTCACCTCCGAGGGAGTTCCCCCCTATACATGCAGAATCTGCCTAAGTGTAGGAACCCCCTGTCCGAGAAGCCGGACACACCTGGGGGGTAGACTTGGATATAAAACCATCTCAAATCACTTTTGTGCATTCCATGTGGACACACACAAGTTTTGGGGCCATTCCCTAGATCCGATGCTCGATTTCCGACGAAACCCTAGTTCTGTTGACCGCGCGGTCTACCCCTTTGACTGCATCCCATCGGGGTCCCCTCTGGGCATATGCCTCCATTTGAGCTTGGTTAGGTCATAGGTACATGTGGAAACAAGGATCATCCCATATGATCTCAAGTTTCTCTCCGGTTCAACTCCGAGGGAGTTCCCCTATACATGCAGACCGCCTAAGTGTAGTAACCCCCGTCCGAGAAGCCGACACACTGGGGGTAGCCTTGGATATAAAACCATCTCAAATCACTTTTGTGCATTCCATGTGGACACACACAAGTTTTGGGGCCCTTCCCTAGATCCGATGCTCGATTTCCGAAGAAACCCTAGTTACGTTGACCGCGCGGTCTACCCCTTTGATCGCATCCCATCTGGGGTCCCCGGTGGGCATATGCCTCCATTTGAGCTTGGTTAGGTCATAGGTACATGTGGAAACAAGGATCGTCCCATATGATCTCAAGTTTCTCTCCGGTTCACCTCCGAGGGAGTTCCCCCTATACATGCAGACCGCCTAAGTGTAGGAACCCCCGTCCGAGAAGCCGACACACTTGGGGGTAGCCTTGGATATAAAACCATCTCAAATCACTTTTGTGCATTCCATGTGGACACACACAAGTTTTGGGGCCATTCCCTAGATCCGATGCTCGATTTCCGACGAAACCCTAGTTCCGTTGACCGCGCGGTCTACCCCTTTGATCGCATCCCATCGGGGTCCCCGGTGGTTATATGCCTCCATTTGAGCTTGGTTAGGTCATAGGTACATGTGGAAACAAGGATCATCCCATATGATCTCAAGTTTCTCTCCGGTTCAACTCCGAGGGAGTTCCCCCTATACATGCAGACCGCCTAAGTGTAGTAACCCCCGTCCGAGAAGCCGACACACCGGGGGTAGCCTTGGATATAAAACCATCTCAAATCACTTTTGTGCATTCCATGTGGACACACACAAGTTTTGGGGCCCTTCCCTAGATCCGATGCTCGATTTCCGATGAAACCCTAGTTCGTTGACCGCGCGGTCTACCCTTTGATCGCATCCCATCTGGGGTCCCCCGGTGGGCATATGCCTCCATTTGAGCTTGGTTAGGTCATAGGTACATGTGGAAACAAGGATCATCCCATATGATCTCAAGTTTCTCTCCGGTTCACCTCCGAGGGAGTTCCCCCTATACATGCAGACCGCCTAAGTGTAGGAACCCCCTGTCCGAGAAGCCGACACACCTGGGGTAGCCTTGGATATAAAACCATCTCAAATCACTTTTGTGCATTCCATGTGGACACACACAAGTTTTGGGGCCATTCCCTAGATCCGATGCTCGATTTCCGACGAAACCCTAGTTACATTGACCGCGCGGTCTACCCCTTTGATCGCATCCCATCGGGGTCCCCCGGTGGGCATATGCCTCCATTTGAGCTAGGTTAGGTCATAGGTACATGTGGAAACAAGGATCATCCCATATGATCTCAAGTTTCTCTCCGGTTCAACTCCGAGGGAGTTCCCCCCTATACATGCAGAATCTGCCTAAGTGTAGTAACCCCCGTCCGAGAAGCCGACACACCCGGGGGTAGCCTTGGATATAAAACCATCTCAAATCACTTTTGTGCATTCCATGTGGACACACACAAGTTTTGGGGCCCTTCCCTAGATCCGATGCTCGATTTCCGATGAAACCCTAGTTCTCGTTGACCGCGCGGTCTACCCTTTGATCGCATCCCATCTGGGGTCCCCCGGTGGGCATATGCCTCCATTTGAGCTTGGTTAGGTCATAGGTACATGTGGAAACAAGGATCGTCCCATATGATCTCAAGTTTCTCTCCGGTTCACCTCCGAGGGAGTTCCCCTATACATGCAGACCGCCTAAGTGTAGGAACCCCCGTCCGAGAAGCCGACACACTGGGGGTAGCCTTGGATATAAAACCATCTCAAATCACTTTTGTGCATTCCATGTGGACACACACAAGTTTTGGGTCCCTTCCCTAGATCCGATGCTCGATTTCCGATGAAACCCTAGTTCTGTTGACCGCGCGGTCTACCCCTTTGACTGCATCCCATCGGGGTCCTCAAGGGCATATGCCTCCATTTGAGCTTGGTTAGGTCATAGGTACATGTGGAAACAAGGATCGTCCCATATGATCTCAAGTTTCTCTCCGGTTCACCTCCGAGGGAGTTCCCCCTATACATGCAGACCGCCTAAGTGTAGGAACCCCCGTCCGAGAAGCCGACACACTTGGGGGTAGCCTTGGATATAAAACCATCACAAATCACTTTTGTGCATTCCATGTGGACACACACAAGTTTTGGGGCCATTCCCTAGATCCGATGCTCGATTTCCGACGAAACCCTAGTTACATTGACCGCGCGGTCTACCCTTTGATCGCATCCCATCGGGGTCCCCGGTGGGCATATGCCTCCATTTGAGCTTGGTTAGGTCATAGGTACATGTGGAAACAAGGATCATCCCATATGATCTCAAGTTTCTCTCCGGTTCAACTCCGAGGGAGTTCCCCCTCATACATGCAGACCGCCTAAGTGTAGTAACCCCCCGTCCGAGAAGCCGACACACCGGGGGTAGCCTTGGATATAAAACCATCTCAAATCACTTTTGTGCATTCCATGTGGACACACACAAGTTTTGGGGCCCTTCCCTAGATCCGATGCTCGATTTCCGATGAAACCCTAGTTCGTTGACCGCGCGGTCTACCCTTTGATCGCATCCCATCGGGGTCCCCCTGGGCATATGCCTCCATTTGAGCTTGGTTAGGTCATAGGTACATGTGGAAACAAGGATCATCCCATATGATCTCAAGTTTCTCTCCGGTTCACCTCCGAGGAGTTCCCCCTATACATGCAGACCGCCTAAGTGTAGGAACCCCCGTCCGAGAAGCCGACACACTGGGGGTAGCCTTGGATATAAAACCATCTCAAATCACTTTTGTGCATTCCATGTGGACACACACAAGTTTTGGGGCCATTCCCTAGATCCGATGCTCGATTTCCGACGAAACCGTAGTTCTGTTGTCCGCGCGGTCTACCCCTTTGATCGCATCCCATCGGGGTCCCCGGTGGGCATATGCCTCCATTTGAGCTAGGTTAGGTCATAGGTACATGTGGAAACAAGGATCATCCCATATGATCTCAAGTTTCTCTCCGGTTCAACTCCGAGGGAGTTCCCCCCTATACATGCAGAATCTGCCTAAGTGTAGTAACCCCGTCCGAGAAGCCGACACACTGGGGTTAGCCTTGGATATAAAACCATCTCAAATCACTTTTGTGCATTCCATGTGGACACACACAAGTTTTGGGGCCCTTCCCTAGATCCGATGCTCGATTTCCGATGAAACCCTAGTTCTGTTGACCGGGCTGTCTACCCGGTGGACGGCGTGCCAGCTGGGGTCCCCGGTGGGCATATGCCTCCATTTGAGCTTGGTTAGGTCATAGGTACATGTGGAAACAAGGATCGTCCCATATGATCTCAAGTTTCTCTCCGGTTCACCTCCGAGGGAGTTCCCCCTATACATGCAGACCGCCTAAGTGTAGGAACCCCCGTCCGAGAAGCCTACACACCGGGGGTAGCCTTGGATATAAAACCATCTCAAATCACTTTTGTGCATTCCATGTGGACACACACAAGTTTTGGGTCCCTTCCCTAGATCCGATGCTCGATTTCCGATGAAACCCTAGTTCTCGTTGACCGCGCGGTCTACCCTTTGATCGCATCCCATCGGGGGTCCCCCGGTGGGCATATGCCTCCATTTGAGCTTGGTTAGGTCATAGGTACATGTGGAAACAAGGATCGTCCCATATGATCTCAAGTTTCTCTCCGGTTCACCTCCGAGGGAGTTCCCCCCTATACATGCAGACCGCTAAGTGTAGGAACCCCCTGTCCGAGAAGCCGGACACACTTGGGGGTAGCCTTGGATATAAAACCATCTCAAATCACTTTTGTGCATTCCATGTGGACACACACAAGTTTTGGGGCCATTCCCTAGATCCGATGCTCGATTTCCGACGAAACCCTAGTTCTGTTGACCGCGCGGTCTACCCCTTTGATCGCATCCCATCGGGGTCCCCGGTGGGCATATGCCTCCATTTGAGCTTGGTTAGGTCATAGGTACATGTGGAAACAAGGATCATCCCATATGATCTCAAGTTTCTCTCCGGTTCAACTCCGAGGGAGTTCCCCCCTATACATGCAGAATCTGCCTAAGTGTAGTAACCCCTGTCCGAGAAGCCGGACACACCTGGGGGTAGCCTTGGATATAAAACCATCTCAAATCACTTTTGTGCATTCCATGTGGACACACACAAGTTTTGGGGCCCTTCCCTAGATCCGATGCTCGATTTCCGATGAAACCCTAGTTCTGTTGACCGCGCGGTCTACCCCTTTGACTGCATCCCATCGGGGGTAACCCCGAGGGCATATGCCTCCATTTGAGCTTGGTTAGGTCATAGGGACATGTGGAAACAAGGATCATCCCATATGATCTCAAGTTTCTCTCCGGTTCACCTCCGAGGAGTTCCCCCTATACATGCAGACCGCCTAAGTGTAGGAACCCCCGTCCGAGAAGCCGACACCTGGGGTAGCCTTGGATATAAAACCATCTCAAATCACTTTTGTGCATTCCATGTGGACACACACAAGTTTTGGGGCCATTCCCTAGATCCGATGCTCGATTTCCGACGAAACCCTAGTTCTGTTGACCGCGCGGTCTACCCCTTTGATCGCATCCCATCTGGGGTCCCCGTGGGCATATGCCTCCATTTGAGCTTGGTTAGGTCATAGGTACATGTGGAAACAAGGATCATCCCATATGATCTCAAGTTTCTCTCCGGTTCAACTCCGAGGGAGTTCCCCCATACATGCAGAATCTGCCTAAGTGTAGTAACCCCTGTCCGAGAAGCCGGACACACCTGGGGGGGTAGCCTTGGATATAAAACCATCTCAAATCACTTTTGTGCATTCCATGTGGACACACACAAGTTTTGGGGCCCTTCCCTAGATCCGATGCTCGATTTCCGATGAAACCCTAGTTCTGTTGACCGCGCGGTCTACCCTTTGATCGCATCCCATCGGGTCCCCGGTGGGCATATGCCTCCATTTTAGCTTGGTTAGGTCATAGGTACATGTGGAAACAAGGATCGTCCCATATGATCTCAAGTTTCTCTCCGGTTCACCTCCGAGGGAGTTCCCCCCTATACATGCAGAATCTGCCTAAGTGTAGGAACCCCCTGTCCGAGAAGCCGGACACACTTGGGGGTAGCCTTGGATATAAAACCATCTCAAATCACTTTTGTGCATTCCATGTGGACACACACAAGTTTTGGGGCCATTCCCTAGATCCGATGCTCGATTTCCGACGAAACCCTAGTTCTGTTGACCGCGCGGTCTACCCCTTTGACTGCATCCCATCGGGGGTCCCCCGGTGGGCATATGCCTCCATTTGAGCTTGGTTAGGTCATAGGTACATGTGGAAACAAGGATCATCCCATATGATCTCAAGTTTCTCTCCGGTTCAACTCCGAGGAGTTCCCCCTATACATGCAGACCGCCTAAGTGTAGTAACCCCCGTCCGAGAAGCCGACACACTGGGGGTAGCCTTGGATATAAAACCATCTCAAATCACTTTTGTGCATTCCATGTGGACACACACAAGTTTTGGGGCCCTTCCCTAGATCCGATGCTCGATTTCCGATGAAACCCTAGTTCTGTTGACCGCGCGGTCTACCCCTTTGATCGCATCCCATCGGGGTCCCCGGTGGGCATATGCCTCCATTTGAGCTTGGTTAGGTCATAGGTACATTTGGAAACAAGGATCATCACATATGATCCCAAGTTTCTCTCCGGTTCAACTCCGAGGGAGTTCCCCTATACATGCGAGAATGCCTAAGTGTAGGAACCCCCTGTCCGAGAAGCCGGACACACCTGGGGGGTAGACTTGGATATAAAACCATCTCAAATCACTTTTGTGCATTCCATGTGGACACACACAAGTTTTGGGGCCATTCCCTAGATCTGATGCTCGATTTCCGATGAAACCCTAGTTCTGTTGACCGCGCGGTCTACCCCTTTGACTGCATCCCATCGGGGGTCCCCGGTGGGCATATGCCTCCATTTGAGCTTGGTTAGGTCATAGGTACATGTGGAAACAAGGATCATCCCATATGATCTCAAGTTTCTCTCCGGTTCAACTCCGAGGGAGTTGCCCCCTATACAGGCAGACCGCCTAAGTGTAGGAACCCCCGTCCGAGAAGCCGACACACCCGGGGGTAGACTTGGATATAAAACCATCTCAAATCACTTTTGTGCATTCCATGTGGACACACACAAGTTTTGGGGCCATTCCCTACATCTGATGCTCGATTTCCGACGAAACCCTAGTTCTGTTGACCGCGCGGTCTACCCCTTTGACTGCATCCCATCGGGGGTCCCCCGGTGGGCATATGCCTCCATTTGAGCTTGGTTAGGTCATAGGTACATTTGGAAACAAGGATCATCACATATGATCCCAAGTTTCTCTCCGGTTCAACTCCGAGGGAGTTCCCCCCTATACATGCAGAATCTGCCTAAGTGTAGGAACCCCCTGTCCGAGAAGCCGGACACACCTGGGGGGTAGCCTTGGATATAAAACCATCTCAAATCACTTTTGTGCATTCCATGTGGACACACACAAGTTTTGGGGCCATTCCCTAGATCCGATGCTCGATTTCCGACGAAACCCTAGTTCTGTTGACCGCGCGGTCTACCCCTTTGACTGCATCCCATCGGGGGTCCCCTGTGGTGACCCTGCATACCACTGCATGTTGTAGTATGCCAGTCGTTGATATAACATTCACGAAGTACCATTCCGCAAATATTACATCCCTCAGAGTAGTACAACAGAACATAGCAGGGTCCATAACTCATTCATTTATTATTACAACTATCATGCACATGTCATCTTGGAGCTCCTCTTGGGTCCTAAGAGGAATACTCCTGGGTTCCAGGTGAACCCAACTTAACTTACAATATAAGAGTCTCATTAAGCTAAACATTTATTTCCTCGAGCAGCTAAATACTAAGGTTTCGGGCTGCTCGGTTACTACTACTATCAGATATCTCTAGGCTTGTTCTCCTCCGGAAGCCTCCCCGGATCCGTAGACGATGAGGTAGTCTACGCCTTCAACACCTCCTGAGAGGTCTGGTTCCTCGTAGCCGATGATCTCGGCTCCTTCATTGTTGTCGTAATCCTCCTCCGCATTTATCTGCATAATCTAAGAATGGGGTTTAAGAGTGGTATGAGTACGAGCGTACTCAACAAGTTCATTATAGGTAAGAGGTGTTTAATGCACTAGCTACGATATTAGACCAGAAAGTCTAATACCAATGCAAGTTTTGATAAACATTTCTTCAAGAGATTGATTTTATTTCAAAGAGCTATGTCCGTCAGCCTTCACCGGTTTACTAGAACTTCATGGAGCTCCTTTCCGGCCGCTGTCATAGCTTGCTTATCCCGGAACAGGAGTGACAGTCACGGTTCTTTACACTCTGCAGAGGTGTGTTGCTTTACCCATAAGAGATCTTAACCTTGGTGCCAACCGGGCAGCTTTCCCGTCCACACTTCCTTCGGTGTGAGGCCCGGTGTAAGGTCTAGCCAATCATGTTCCTCCGCTACCTCGAACACCCACCCTTTGTTGCATACTCCGACCCTGGGTCCACGCCGGCCCCATTATTCCCATATATTTCAGGGTGGACTCCGACCACGACGTCAATGCAGGGCTCTACCATACATTCCTACGCCGGCAGATGCAACCCATCATAGACCTCATTACCGTGGGGACTTCTACGGGTTCCCACCCCTGCATCAAGTCTCGCAAGATCATGAGCACCCGGTAATGAGCATCCGTTGATGAACGAGAGGTGGAAACACTTTTGACTACTCCGTCCCACTCCGGATCTTATGGTTAACACGGGTATTACGGCACAAGAATCATCGACATTTGTTGTTTAATCCTAGATGGATATAAACCCGTGCAATGGAACCTCCACCATATCAACACAATCCATGGTTCCATTGCCCACCACATAGTCATATTCATAGTTATGAAAGTAGTGGTTTTGATTTTTATGCAATAGTGATAAACATAGTACTTTGCAAGTAATTTGATAAAAATACTCAAATGACATGAGCAAGTGATGAACTTGCCTGAACACTGCAAAGTGTTGCAGTTGGATGGTGTGGACTGACCCTTGTCCTCTGTTGCTGAAAAATAGCATCATTGTCCGATAAGGGCAATGGTTAAAGAAACAATTATGCATGATTTCCATTTTTAGGGTTTGTTCCCCCCTTCCGATGTTTTTATTATTTTATGTGAGAGGTTAATACTAAGAACAATTTTAGGGATACTCTGTTTAGGGCAAAATACAACATTGAAATGTTGTCAAGATGTTTTTAGAGTCCAAATGAATTTATGGACTTATTTTCATTATTGAAAATAACATGTGTGATTTAAATGATTATTTAATTCATCAAATTTGAACTTATTCTTGTTTATCTCCAAAAATTCCATTTCATATTTTATTATGATAGAGAATTTTATGCTGATTAATTTTCATATTTTTACTTATTTTTTTAGAGCTTTATTTTATTTTATAAAATTCTTGGAAATTCTCATTTAAATGGGTATTTTGGAAATGTCCAAAATACCTCTCGGGCCCACCTGTCAGGCGGCCGAGCTGGTTAGGTTGGACCAGCCCAGTGGGCTCGGTCCAACCGACCCAGTCGCTTCGTCGTCCTCCCTCGCTCTCGAACCCTAATCCTCGACTCGCTCCGGCGATGCGCGCGTCGCCGCCCCCTTTGCCGAATTGTTCCGGCCGACTCCGGCCATCGCCGCCGGCGAGATGTGGCGCATCTGATCCGCCGTTCGACGGCGCTTCAGATCCACCGCGCCGATCTATGTTTCGCCGCTTCCTCGATGCATCCCCATCGCCTCTGCTCGCCTGCCATGGTGTGCTGCGGCGAGTTCGTCGCCGCCGACGCTTCTGGTGTCGAGGTCGTGTGCCTCGCCGTGTCTGCGCTGGAGCCTCCGTGCTTCGGCGACCGCCTGGCTTGGCCAAGGCTTGGCGCTGCCATGGCTAGGCTGTGCTGCCGTACCGCCATGGTGACGCCGTAGTGCTCCGCTCCAGGTATGTGCGCCGCCATCCTCTTCCTTCTTCCTTCTCTACTGCTAGTTCATCCTCCTCTCCTGTTCTCTTCTCCCTTGCGTCTGGCCGACTACTGGCCTCATCCCCCATGTGGAGATGTTGGCCGTGCCTATGCGCTGCTGCGGCTTGCTAGCTTGTGCGCATGCTGCTATGCTGTGTGACTGTGCTGCTGCTGTGCATCTGCCATGGTTCTAGCTTGTCTTTGTCTTTGTCTTTGTTCTTGCTCAATTGCTTACTGTTGCAACTCATGAACTATTGCTCATGAGCATGCTGTGGTGCTCTGTGTAATTTAGTGGCTTCTGCTGATTCTCTGTATAACATTCTTCTCCTGTATATGCCATGGATTGCCCTTGGCTTGATCATGCTGTGATAATCCTTGCCTTTGGCAAGTGCCAGTACTCCAGATGTGCTATTATATGTGCTCTAATTCCTGGACATGCTCAATTGAGCCTATCTGTTGTATTAACAACTCCATCCCTTGATGGAGTGCTTCTGGATACAATTATAATGTTTTATTCACTTATCTGTGATGCAATTGTTCAATTATATGGTTAACTTATTTGGCTGGGCCATCTGATGATGCTAAGCTAGACTGTAATGACCTGTAGCATGAGCTAGTGATATTCTGATGATCAACTTATCATTTCTTGCTTGTGAACAAGTGTGTGCCCATCACTGTGACTCACTGATGCACACCAGTGCTGCTTGTGCTTCAAACAGGCTTGGCCTGGTGTGTACTGTTGTTGGCTTAAGCAATTGTTGTTGCTTGCAGTGATCCATTGGATCATCAGCAAAGCCCTGGTGCTTTGATTATTTGTCTGTTTCATTTATCTGTATTAGCTTACTTTATGAAATGGATAAATGATGTGAACTACCTTGCAGTGATGATCATGTTAAATAAATTAGCTAGGGCTAGTTGGATGACAACCTCTGGTTGGTACCCTAGCCCTCTACTGAACCCTACTGGGTGATGAGGTGGTGGCTTAAGGTTTTGGTTATGGGTTGAGGTGGCCCTGGCAGCTCTTTGATGCTGTTATGGGTAGCTCCCCCTCTCTGTGGCTTGTTGGGACTTGGTGGATACCACTCTGGCAATCCCTGTTGGATTTCCAGTGCTCTTTGCTGTTGACAAATTAGCATAGGCACAAGTGCCTATCTGTCTGATGGTTAGCAAACCATGTAGTGCTAGGTGAGTTGGAATGGCTATTTAGGATCAAATCCATGATGGATTTCTCTGGTTGTGTCACTGTGTTGACACAACCAATGTTCCCTTGGTTATTTTCCTTCTAGCCTTTGCTTTATTTACTGGCACCAAATGGTTTTGCAACCAAGTGATGATACATCCAGGGTTTCCTACCCTTATTTGATTCTGTGATGCATGTGTATGCTTATTGATGAGCAAAGCATGTGTTTGCTCAGGTTCTTTTGTGTATACCTCACTCCAGCTCCTAGAAAATGAGTGTTGGTGTAGAGGTTTTGCTTCTGTGATGATCTTGTACTTGTCCTGCTCCTCCTGGTGAGTTTGTGATCTTGATTAAGTGTTGTGGCTATTTGAGAAGGTTGAACAGCAGTGGCTGTTCTTCCTGTTCTTGAGTTCTTGGTTTTCTGATGAACTTACCCCTGCCTGTCGATGGATGAAGCATCTGGCTAGGGTTTTGCTGTGAAAAAGTTTTTATATGGTCTCCACCTCCATCTCTGGTCGACAACAAGGCCTGGCAGCCTGTTGTGACTCACCAGCTGTGTGTGTGGTGTGCTGCATGCACACAGCCCTGTGAGCAGGCTGTGTGTGTGTGTTGCCAGGTGCTATGCACTTGGACCAGGAACTTGTCTGTGGCATGGATCAGCTCGGCAGCTTGATCATATCCCCTTCATTTCCTTTATTTGTTAACCTGCCAAGTGGCTTTGCCACTTGGCTTAATGCTGGTTTTGCTTTGATTTGTGCAGGGAATCAACAATTGATCAACAATGGACATGGAGTTCATCACATCCAAGATCAAGTGAAGATGATCTTGTAGTATTTAGACTAGGGTCATTACTTGTACTTTTCTTTTTATTCTCTTTTATTTTTTTCAATTCCACCAATTCTTGTAATGAGTTGTAATTCATTTATTTTCTTTATGAATATTGTAATGACAATGTAAATTGTGTGATGATCAATAAAGCTCAAAGTTTTCTCTAATGAGCTTTACTTTATTTTAATTGTTCATATTGTTTATTATTTATAATTTACTTAATGAATTTCCTCACAATTGAATTTATGAGATGTTTATTTGATGTTTGAATTTGAAATTCAAATTCAACTTAGGTTTGAATTCAATCATGCAACTTAAGTTGTGATGCAAACTTTCCCCTCTCTTTTCAAAACCCTAGTTTAGTTAGATGAGAAACAAGTTTGTCGCACTCTCGAAACCCTAACCCTGTAAGGTGTCGGGAGAGAAACTTGTCCCCCTCCGATGCAGTTTTTGTTTAAAAGCGCGAAATTTCCCCAGAATTTACCATGCAATGCACATCCCTTTCTAAAATCTATCCCTCGATCGTCTCTAAACCTGGGACATTACAGCCTTTCCCCCTTAAAGAAAACTTCGTCCCGAAGTTGTGGTTGTAATACCTGAACAGCTCGGGGTATGTTTTCCTCAGGTCTTCCTCCTTTTCCCAGGTAGCTTCTCTCTCAGGGTGATGCTTCCATTGTATCTTGCAGTACTTGATAGCTTTATTTCTGAGTTGTTTCCAGCTCTCCTCGAGAATCTTGGCTGGCTTCTCGATGTAAGTCAAGTCTGGTTGTAACTCGATCTCATCATGTGATACTGGCTCATCTGGGGTCTTTAAGCATTTTCTGAGTTGCGACACATGGAATATATTGTGAACTTGCGATAACCTTCCCGGTAATTCCAATTCAAAGGCTAACCCTCGGTTTTGGCTCAAAATCTTAAAAGGTCCAATATATCTAGGGCTGAGTTTTCCTTTAACTCCAAATCTCTGGAGTCCTTTCATCGGGCTTACCTTAAGATAAACCATGTCTCCAATTCGTGGCTCCCATGTCCTTCTCTTCTGATCGGCATAACTCTTTTGCCGACTTTGAGCTATCTTGAGCCTGTCTCGGATAATGTCAATGATTTGTTGTTTTTCCTTGACATAATCAGGGTTGAACTCTTTGCTTGCTCCGGCTTCATACCAACATATTGGTGATCTACACTTCCTTCCATACAGAGCTTCAAATGGTGCCATCTTGATGCTGCTTTGATAACTATTGTTGTATGAAAACTCTGCTAGTGGTAAGTGTTCTTCCCATGATCCTCCGAAGTCTAGGGCACAAGCCCTAAGCATATCCTCTAAGATCTGGTTGGTTCTCTCGGTTTGTCCCCCGGTCTGTGGATGGTAAGCGGTACTATAGTCCAACTTAGATCCTAAAGCTTCGTGAAGTTGCTTCCAGAATGCTGATGTGAACACGGATCCTCGATCCGATACTATCTTCTTTGGCACTCCATGCTTACTCACGATCTCTTTAATGTAAAGATCGATAAGTTTCTCTCCTTTATCTTGCTGGTTTACCGCTAAGAAGTGTGCACTTTTCGTCAACCGGTCCACGATTACCCATATCATGTCCTTCTTTTTATTGGTCATGGGTAGTCCGGTGATGAAATCCATCCCTATTTCCTCCCATTTCCACTCTGGAATAGGTAAAGGTTGTAACTTCCCCGCCGGACTCTGGTGTTCAGCCTTCACTCTCTGGCATGTATGGCATTCTGCCACATATTGTGCTATCTCCCTCTTCATATTATTCCACCAGAATAGTTCCTTTAGGTCCATGTACATCTTTGTACTTCCCGGATGTATGGAATATGGTGTTTGATGAGCTTCCCGGAGTATTACTTCCTTAATTTCAGCAATATCCGGAACACAAATTCTTTTCTGAAACCATAATGATCCAGATTCTCCTCGGTGAAATTCTGATGGTCTTCCCTCATCTATTCTTCTCATCTCTTCTACAATGAATGAATCGTCCAACTGACTCATCATTATCTCATTCTTCAAGTTGACATTAAGCTCATCGGCTACTTGCAACGCCGATAATCCTTCATGGGCTTCCTTCTCCCAAAGTTGTATTTGGGCTTGACTTATTTCCTTCCTCAATTCCGGTGATATTTCTTGTTCAACTCCTCCAAGATCTTTCTACTCAGTATGCTGCTACAACATTAGCCTTCCCTGGTGTGTAATTGATTGTCAGGTCATAATCCTTGATCAATTCTAACCATCTTTTCTGTCTCATGTTGAGTTCCTTTTGAGTGAAGAAATATTTGAGGCTTTTATGATCTGTATAGAGCTCACACTTAGCCCCATAGAGAAAATGTCTCCAAGTTTTGAGTGCAAATACTACTGCTGCTAATTCCAAGTCATGTGTTGGATAATTTACTTCATGAGGTCTGAGTTGCCTCGATCCATAAGATATCACTTTCCGATCTTGCATGAGTACACAACCTAATCCATGCTTGGATGCGTCACAGTACACGGTGTAATCCTTGCCAGCTTCAGGAACTGCTAACACCGGTGCTGTGGTGAGTTTCTCTTTTAGAGTCTGAAAACTCTTTTCACACTCCTCGGACCACACGAATGGTGTGTTCTTCCTTAGCAACTTTGTCATAGGTCCTGCTATCTTAGAGAATCCTTCAATGAATCTCCGATAATATCCTGCCATTCCTAGGAATCCTCGGATTTCCTTGACAGTTTTGGGTGCTTCCCATTCTAGAACTGCTGCTACCTTACTCGGGTTAACAGCTATTCCTTCTTTACTGATAACATGACCAAGAAATTCCACTTGATCTAGCCAAAATTCACACTTACTAAGTTTGGCATAGAGTTGATGTTCTCTTAGTGTTTGCAACACTAGCCTCAGATGTTCAGCATGTTCTGCTTTATCTCTGGAGTAGATTAAGATATCATCGATGAATACGATGACAAACTTATCTAGATATGGCATGAATATCTTATTCATGAGATTCATGAATATTGCTGGGGCATTGGTTAATCCAAAAGGCACTACTAGGTATTCATGATGTCCATACCTTGAGACAAAGGCAGTTTTCAGAACGTCTTCCTTCTTGATCTTTATCTGGTGATAACCGGATCTTAGATCAATCTTGGAAAAGACTCCCGCACCTCTTACTTGATCAAATAGATCTTGTATTCTTGGAAGTGGATACTTGTTCTTGATTGTGACGTTGTTCAGATTCCTGTAGTCTCCGCACATCCTTCTTCCTCCATCTCTTTTATCCACGAAGATCACAGGTGATCCCCATGGTGAAACACTCTCTTGAATGAATCCCTTTTGTTCCAAGTCATCCAGTTGCTCCTTAAGTTCTTTCAACTCCTTAGGCCCCATCTTATATGGTGCTTTAGCAATCGGAGCTGTTCCTGGAATTAGGTCGATAGTGAATTCTATCTCCCTATCTGGTGGCATACCAGGTAATTCCGCAGGAAACACATCATGGAATTCATTTACTACAGGTATATCTTCTAACTTCACCTCCTTCATACTGTTCAGCTGTAGCTCAACTTTAATCTCTGTATGTTTGTCGCCTTGGTAAATCATTCTACTACCATCGGGGCTTTTCAATGATACCGTCTTGTTTACACAGTCGATCAATGCTCCGTTAGCTTCTAACCAGTTCATACCAAGAATGACATCAATGTCCTTCATCGGTAAAATGAACAGGTCCGCGTCAAACGCGCACTTATTGATCATAATGACTTGTTTTTGTTTGGCATGGGTTACTACTATCGTTCCCCCCGCAGAAAGTATGGTTATGGGTGTATCTAACTTAGTGCAACTAATCCCATGTTTGATGATGAATTGTTGAGAAATGAATGATGTAGTTGCACCAGTATCAAAAAGTACTTTGCCAGGATGAGTGAGTATCTGGAGCGTACCTATCACCGCCTGGTCAGAATTGACCACCTCCTCCAGACTGGTACAGTTCAGCTTGCCGAAGGGCTTCTTATTCTTCCAGTTGCCTCCGGTGTTTCCTCCTCGACCTCCTCCTCCTCCTGACTGACCTCCTTTATTCCTATTCTTAGGGCAATCCCTAAGCATGTGTCCTTCCTCACGGCACCCGAAGCATATGATTCTGGGTTTCTTACAGTCCTTGGAGAAATGCCCCGTACCTCCACAGCTTCTGCAAACTATTTGATTTGCAGTTTGGAACGCTTGGTTCTTCCTACTACCGTAGTAGTTGCTGTTGTTGTTGTTGTTGTTGTTGTATCTGGGCTTGAAACTCAAGCTGGTATTAGGCTTGTTACTAACAAACCTCTTAGGCTCAAACTTGGCTTTTTTCCTCTTCTCCTCCTGTAGTTGCTTGAAATCATCTTCTAGAGTGATGGTTGCATCCACCAACTCTTGAAACTCAGTTGCTCTCATCATTCGGAGCTGTACCTTGAACTGGGGACTTAACCCCTTCAGAAACCTCTTCTTTTTCTTGTCCTCGGTGTTGACTTCTTCAACAGCGTACCGGGACAGCTTTGAGAACTCCCTGACATAAGTCAGGATTGCCTTGTCCTTCTGCTCGAGATTTTCAAATTCTCGACGCTTTAGCTCCACAATACTTTCAGGGACATTGGATTCCCTGAACTTCCTTGCGAACTCCTCCCAGGTGAATACCTTTCCAGCCGGATATACGGCTACGATGTTATCCCACCATGATGCGGTGGGTCCACTCAACAGATGTGTAGCATAACGAACCTTCTCTTGGTCGTTACATCCAACGGTATTGAGCTTGCGCTCAGTATCCATAAGCCAATCTTCCGCGTCCATTGGCTCGGGCGCGTATGCGAAAGATATAGGCTTGGTGTTCTGGAAGTCTGCTAAGGTGACTCCCTGATTCTCAGGTCTCTCGACTCTGTTTTGCTGCAGCAATTCCTGAAAGAATTTATTCTGCTGTTCCAACGTAATACGTTGTCTTTCTTCCACCATCTGCATGTACTGGACGAAATTCTGTTGCGTCATGGGTGGTGGTGGTGGAAACTGATCTCTGGCTGCTCCCTCAGCCTCTTCCTTTTGTCTTGCTTCGCACTCCATGCGCTGCGCTTCGGTCTCCTCTCCTAACGCTCCCGACATAACCCCCTAGTTCTGCAACACAAGATGATACTCATAATTACTCCATGCGCAAGTTTTCTGAGCTCAACATTGTGCACAGAACTAGTCACGCAATGGAAATCAAGAAGCAAATCCAAATCATACAAAACATATACCCTGTATATACATACATAAGTGGTCTTATTACAATACTCAAGTCGATGTAAGTATGCAAACTCACTTATTAAAGTATATGTACAAATTTATACAAATATTACAAACTATAATACACGTGGTACTTGTGTATTATAGCCTCGCCTCCCTTGGTGGACTCTAGTCGATCTTCACTCCCGATACATTCCAGGCTTCCATCCGGTCGAACGTGTCGTCCTCCTGATAGACCCTGGAACATAAGGTCTCCCCGTTGGCTTGTAATCCGAATCGGATGATGATCCTAAGGAGAAATCAGTGTTCACAAACTGATCGTTGAGTGCATCATAGTCCACCCATCGGGTGTACTCTCCTGTAGCCCCACCATAAGGGTTACCAAAACTCATACCCGACTCAACTTGTGTCGGATATCCTCCATCCACTCCTTCATTACTAGGATAGCTCTGGTTCTGGGTTGTTGCGTCATCATTCATCTCCCCATCATAATACTCAGTAGTACTATGGGTTCCAGTATCATATCCCCAACGCCAACCCGTGGAATTCTCGATTGGAGTCTCGGAACGCTGGTTGTTTCCGGATTCCTCTCCGCCTTCGTATCCCCCATAGGAACTACCCAGGTAGTTCCCAGGTGTAGCAGGTGTGGTTTCACGTGCAAGTGGATCAATGCTGATGTAGTCACCAGCTGAATAAACTGATGTGTGCACCACATTCTCCATAGGTTCTTTCCCCCTACTCTCCTCCGTGGGTTCAGTAAATTCCTCAAGCATCGTATCAATTGCTCCTATCAGATGATGGTTCAACTGAAAGAGTAATGATATGAAGTTGCGGCTATTATCCATATATTTTGCCGCTGCTATAGGTTTGTGTTTGGCATAGTTGTAGTGGTTGAGCATGGGATCTTCTTCCTCCTGATTATGAGGAATATGGGAGAACTCGGAATCCATAAGCTCCTTCGTCTTATGTTCCCGTATGTCGGTTATGGCTCTCATAACAGCTATATGGTAGGCTGTGTTGGTTGTCCTAGCTTCCCCAGCTGGCATGATTACGCTCATTCCCAAAGATTCGGGAAGTCGCAGCCCTACCCTGCACTTGGCCAACACCGGACCATCATAGAACATGTACTTCTTTACTGGAATCTGGGGATCGCACCCAAATTCCAGTAACATGGCTCGTAGGATATCAGCAAGTCCTCCTTGGTATTCGTTCAGTGTGGAATCCATAACTTTTACGTTTCTTCCCGGTCGTGAACTTGCCATGTTGGCTGTAGAAATAGAAAGATTATAAGATTAGTAATAATGCATCATAATAGAGATAATAAAGAATTATCGCACTAAAAGATATGATTGTTGTATTCTCAATTGAATATACACCATATTTTTAGAGAATTCTTTACTAATCCTATTTGACTCCTAACGTTTGGTCCCATTTACTAGGTTCCAACCTAAGGTCAAAGCTTTTGCTCTGATACCAACTGTGGTGACCCTGCATACCACTGCATGTTGTAGTATGCCAGTCGTTGATATAACATTCACGAAGTACCATTCCGCAAATATTACATCCCTCAGAGTAGTACAACAGAACATAGCAGGGTCCATAACTCATTCATTTATTATTACAACTATCATGCACATGTCATCTTGGAGCTCCTCTTGGGTCCTAAGAGGAATACTCCTGGGTTCCAGGTGAACCCAACTTAACTTACAATATAAGAGTCTCATTAAGCTAAACATTTATTTCCTCGAGCAGCTAAATACTAAGGTTTTGGGCTGCTCGGTTACTACTACTATCAGATATCTCTAGGCTTGTTCTCCTCCGGAAGCCTCCCCGGATCCGTAGACGATGAGGTAGTCTACGCCTTCAACACCTCCTGAGAGGTCTGGTTCCTCGTAGCCGATGATCTCGGCTCCTTCATTGTTGTCGTAATCCTCCTCCAGACGATTCAGACAATCTAAGAATGGGGTTTAAGAGTGGTATGAGTACGAGCGTACTCAACAAGTTCATTATAGGTAAGAGGTGTTTAATGCACTAGCTACGATATTAGACCAGAAAGTCTAATACCAATGCAAGTTTTGATAAACATTTCTTCAAGAGATTGATTTTATTTCAAAGAGCTATGTCCGTCAGCCTTCACCGGTTTACTAGAACTTCATGGAGCTCCTTTCCGGCCGCGTTCGCAGTTCCTTATCCCGGAACAGGGAGTGACAGGTCACGGTTCTTTACACTCTGCAGAGGTGTGTTGCTTTACCCATAAGAGATCTTAACCTTGGTGCCAACCGGGCAGCTTTCCCGTCCACACTTCCTTCGGTGTGAGGCCCGGTGTAAGGTCTAGCCAATCATGTTCCTCCGCTACCTCGAACACCCACCCTTTGTTGCATACTCCGACCCTGGGTCCATGCCGGCCCCATTATTCCCATATATTTCAGGGTGGACTCCGACCACGACGTCAATGCAGGGCTCTACCATACATTCCTATGCCGGCAGATGCAACCCATCATAGACCTCATTACCGTTGGGACTTCTACGGGTTCCCACCCCTGCATCAAGTCTCGCAAGATCATGAGCACCCGGTAATGAGCATCCGTTGATGAACGAGAGGTGGAAACACTTTTGACTACTCCGTCCCACTCCGGATCTTATGGTTAACACGGGTATTACGGCACAAGAATCACTGGCGACATTTGTTGTTTAATCCTAGATGGATATAAACCCGTGCAATGGAACCTCCACCATATCAACACAATCCATGGTTCCATTGCCCACCACATAGTCATATTCATAGTTATGAAAGTAGTGGTTTTGATTTTTATGCAATAGTGATAAACATAGTACTTTGCAAGTAATTTGATAAAAATACTCAAATGACATGAGCAAGTGATGAACTTGCCTGAACACTGCAAAGTGTTGCAGTTGGATGGTGTGGACTGACCCTTGTCCTATGTTGCTGAAAAATAGCATCATTGTCCGATAAGGGCAATGGTTAAAGAAACAATTATGCATGATTTCCATTTTTAGGGTTTGTTCCCCCCTTCCGATGTTTTTATTATTTTATGTGAGAGGTTAATACTAAGAACAATTTTAGGGATACTCTGTTTAGGGCAAAATACAACCTTGAAATGTTGTCAAGATGTTTTTAGAGTCCAAATGAATTTATGGACTTATTTTCATTATTGAAAATAACATGTGTGATTTAAATGATTATTTAATTCATCAAATTTGAACTTATTCTTGTTTATCTCCAAAAATTCCATTTCATATTTTATTATGATGGAGAATTTTATGCTGATTAATTTTCATATTTTTACTTATTTTTTTAGAGCTTTATTTTATTTTATAAAATTCTTGGAAATTCTCATTTAAATGGGTATTTTGGAAATGTCCAAAATACCTCTCGGGCCCACCTGTCAGGCGGCCGAGCTGGTTAGGTTGGACCAGCCCAGTGGGCTCGGTCCAACCGACCTGGGCCGCTCGTCGTCCTCCCTCGCTCTCGAACCCTAATCCTCGACTCGCTCCGGCGACGCGCGCGTCGCCGCCCCCTTTGCCGAATTGTTCCGGCCGACTCCGGCCATCGCCGCCGGCGAGATGTGGCGCATCTGATCCGCCGTTCGACGGCGCTTCAGATCCACCGCGCCGATCTATGTTTCGCCGCTTCCTCGATGCGTCCCCATCGCCTCTGCTCGCCTGCCGTGGTGTGCTGCGGCGAGTTCGTCGCCGCCGACGCTTCTGGTGTCGAGGCCGTGTGCCTCGCCGTGTCTGCGCTGGAGCCTCCGTGCTTCGGCGACCGCCTGGCTTGGCCAAGGCTTGGCGCTGCCATGGCCAGGCTGTGCCGCCGTACCACCATGGTGACGCCGTAGTGCTCCGCTCCAGGTATGTGCGCCGCCATCCTCTTCCTTCTTCCTTCTCTACTGCTAGTTCATCCTCCTCTCCTGTTCTCTTCTCCCTTGCGTCGTTCGACCATCGGCCTCATCCCCCATGTGGAGATGTTGGCCGTGCCTATGCGCTGCTGCGGCTTGCTAGCTTGTGCGCATGCTGCTATGCTGTGTGACTGTGCTGCTGCTGTGCATCTGCCATGGTTCTAGCTTGCTGTGCTGTGCTGTTCTTGCTCAATTGCTTACTGTTGCAACTCATGAACTATTGCTCATGAGCATGCTGTGGTGCTCTGTGTAATTTAGTGGCTTCTGCTGATTCTCTGTATAACATTCTTCTCCTGTATATGCCATGGATTGCCCTTGGCTTGATCATGCTGTGATAATCCTTGCCTTTGGCAAGTGCCAGTACTCCAGATGTGCTATTATATGTGCTCTAATTCCTGGACATGCTCAATTGAGCCTATCTGTTGTATTAACAACTCCATCCCTTGATGGAGTGCTTCTGGATACAATTATAATGTTTTATTCACTTATCTGTGATGCAATTGTTCAATTATATGGTTAACTTATTTGGCTGGGCCATCTGATGATGCTAAGCTAGACTGTAATGACCTGTAGCATGAGCTAGTGATATTCTGATGATCAACTTATCATTTCTTGCTTGTGAACAAGTGTGTGCCCATCACTGTGACTCACTGATGCACACCAGTGCTGCTTGTGCTTCAAACAGGCTTGGCCTGGTGTGTACTGTTGTTGGCTTAAGCAACTGTTGTTGCTTGCAGTGATCCATTGGATCATCAGCAAAGCCCTGGTGCTTTGATTATTTGTCTGTTTCATTTATCTGTATTAGCTTACTTTATGAAATGGATAAATGATGTGAACTGCCTTGCAGTGATGATCATGTTAAATAAATTAGCTAGGGCTAGTTGGATGACAACCTCTGGTTGGTACCCTAGCCCTCTACTGAACCCTACTGGGTGATGAGGTGGTGGCTTAAGGTTTTGGTTATGGGTTGAGGTGGCCCTGGCAGCTCTTTGATGCTGTTATGGGTAGCTCCCCCTCTCTGTGGCTTGTTGGGACTTGGTGGATACCACTCTGGCAATCCCTGTTGGATTTCCAGTGCTCTTTGCTGTTGACAAATTAGCATAGGCACAAGTGCCTATCTGTCTGATGGTTAGCAAACCATGTAGTGCTAGGTGAGTTGGAATGGCTATTTAGGATCAAATCCATGATGGATTTCTCTGGTTGTGTCACTGTGTTGACACAACCAATGTTCCCTTGGTTATTTTCCTTCTAGCCTTTGCTTTATTTACTGGCACCAAATGGTTTTGCAACCAAGTGATGATACATCCAGGGTTTCCTACCCTTATTTGATTCTGTGATGCATGTGTATGCTTATTGATGAGCAAAGCATGTGTTTGCTCAGGTTCTTTTGTGTATACCTCACTCCAGCTCCTAGAAAATGAGTGTTGGTGTAGAGGTTTTGCTTCTGTGATGATCTTGTACTTGTCCTGCTCCTCCTGGTGAGTTTGTGATCTTGATTAAGTGATGTGGCTATTTGAGAAGGTTGAACAGCAGTGGCTGTTCTTCCTGTTCTTGAGTTCTTGGTTTTCTGATGAACTTACCCCTGCCTGTCGATGGATGAAGCATCTGGCTAGGGTTTTGCTGTGAAAAAGTTTTTATATGGTCTCCACCTCCATCTCTGGTCGACAACAAGGCCTGGCAGCCTGTTGTGACTCACCAGCTGTGTGTGTGTGGTGTGCTGCATGCACACAGCCCTGTGAGCAGGCTGTGTGTGTGTGTTGCCAGGTGCTATGCACTTGGACCAGGAACTTGTCTGTGGCATGGATCAGCTCGGCAGCTTGATCATATCCCCTTCATTTCCTTTATTTGTTAACCTGCCAAGTGGCTTTGCCACTTGGCTTAATGCTGGTTTTGCTTTGATTTGTGCAGGGAATCAACAATTGATCAACAATGGACATGGAGTTCATCACATCCAAGATCAAGTGAAGATGATCTTGTAGTATTTAGACTAGGGTCATTACTTGTACTTTTCTTTTTATTCTCTTTTATTTTTTTCAATTCCACCAATTCTTGTAATGAGTTGTAATTCATTTATTTTCTTTATGAATATTGTAATGACAATGTAAATTGTGTGATGATCAATAAAGCTCAAAGTTTTCTCTAATGAGCTTTACTTTATTTTAATTGTTCATATTGTTTATTATTTATAATTTACTTAATGAATTTCCTCACAATTGAATTTATGAGATGTTTATTTGATGTTTGAATTTGAAATTCAAATTCAACTTAGGTTTGAATTCAATCATGCAACTTAAGTTGTGATGCAAACTTTCCCCTCTCTTTTCAAAACCCTAGTTTAGTTAGATGAGAAACAAGTTTGTCGCACTCTCGAAACCCTAACCCTGTAAGGTGTCGGGAGAGAAACTTGTCCCCCTCCGATGCAGTTTTTGTTTAAAAGCGCGAAATTTCCCCAGAATTTACCATGCAATGCACATCCCTTTCTAAAATCTATCCCTCGATCGTCTCTAAACCTGGGACATTACATCCCCCGGTGGGCATATGCCTCCATTTGAGCTTGGTTAGGTCATAGGTACATGTGGAAACAAGGATCATCACATATGATCTCAAGTTTCTCTCCGGTTCACCTCCGAGGGAGTTCCCCCCTATACATGCAGAATCTGCCTAAGTGTAGTAACCCCCTGTCCGAGAAGCCGGACACACCTGGGGGTAGCCTTGGATATAAAACCATCTCAAATCACTTTTGTGCATTCCATGTGGACACACACAAGTTTTGGGGCCATTCCCTACATCTGATGCTCGATTTCCGACGAAACCCTGGTTCTGTTGACCGCGCGGTCTACCCCTTTGACTGCATCCCATCGGGGGTCCCCCGGTGGGCATATGCCTCCATTTGAGCTTGGTTAGGTCATAGGTACATGTGGAAACAAGGATCATCCCATATGATCTCAAGTTTCTCTCCGGTTCAACTCCGAGGGAGTTCCCCCCTATACATGCAGACCCGCTTAAGTGTAGGAACCCCCTGTCCGAGAAGCCGGACACACCTGGGGGTAGCCTTGGATATAAAACCATCTCAAATCACTTTTGTGCATTCCATGTGGACACACACAAGTTTTGGGGCCATTCCCTACGCCCTGCTACTTCTCTCCCGCCCTTTTTTCCCGCTCACCCTTTCCCGCTGCTTCTCCCCCGCCCTTTTTTCCCGCCATGATTTCCCGCCAAGTTTTCCCGCCCACCCTTTCCCGCTCATTCTCTCCCGCCAAGTTTTCCCGCCCACCCTTTCCCGCCCATTCTCTCCCGCCATGTTTTCCCGCCGTTTCAGCCCCTCGTCGGCCTATATATAGCCATGTCTTCTCCACTAACAGCACCAGCAACATTTCTCCCCTCATCACTTCTCTCATCCAATAGCACCACAAAATCCTCTGAGCTGAGCTGCCGCTGAGATGGCTCCTCGTCGCCGTAGCAACACGGGCTTCATCGGTGTTCGCCTGCGGCCTGCGGGACATTTCGCGGCTGAAATCACCGCCGGTGGTACGCGTGTGTGGCTCGGCACCTTCTACACGAAGGAGGCTGTTGCCCGCGCATACGACGTTGCGGCTTGGAGGTTTGGCCGGCCGCGCCACGAAATGAACTTCCCGGAGGTCAGGTCTCTGACGGAAGCTCGTAGTCTCTCATCGAGCCGCTACTTCGCTCACGTGGTGAAGCGCGGCGGTGCAGTCTGGGCCGGCGGATTGATACCACCGAGGCGGACGAGCAGTTCATGGCACACTGGCGCAGAGACCATCCCGGAGCCGTCGAGGCAGAGCGCGCATTCTGGAAGGACAAGCATACGTACAGGAGAGAGAGGAGGGCGGGAAAGCGGCAGAGGAAGGCTGCGGTTGAAGCAGAGTACGCCAAAGGAGAGGCGTCGACATGGGGGGAGGATGATGAACGGTGGTCGTGGATCTTCAGAACCACCGCTTCAGAGGACACCCCCAGCGAGGACGAAGATTTCGACTTCTCTGATTAATATGTGTGTGTGTCGAGTCCGTGTGTCTAGCGTTAAGTGCTTTATTCGTGTGTGGGTGTAGTTCTTTAAATGTTTTGGTTTGTGTGTGCATCTAGTTCTTTAAGTGTTTTGGTTCCTATGTGGGTGTAGTTCTTTAAGTGTGTTGGTTCCTGTGTGTGGGTGTAGTTCTTTAAGTGTTTCAGTTCGTGTGTGGGTCTAGTACTTTAAGCGCTTTGGTATGTGTGTGGGTCTAGTTATTTAAGTGTTTTGTATCGTGTCTGGGTCTTAAGTTCTTAAATGTATCACTTTTCTCTCCAGTTCACCTCCGAGGGAGTTCCCCCCTATACATCCAGACCGCCTAAGTGTAGGAACCCCTGTCCGAGAAGCCGGACACACCTTGGGGGTATCCTTGGATATAAAACCATCTCAAATCACTTTTGTGCATGCCATGTGGGCACACACAAGTTTTCCAGCGATTCCGACGCTCCGTGGTCTCAGAATTTGGAAAACCCTAGGGCGGGGACCCCACACATCTACCCCTATAGCTTTCTCCGTGCGAGGGTTTACCAGTGGACTTTTTTATTTATTTTGCTTTGTTTAGGACATATGTACATGGAAACCATAGGTTGGGCATACTTTACCATAAAATAGGCTCCGTTCGAGCCATGGCGGGGGTTTCCACATACAGATCCTGGATTTTACCAACTGGTAGCCCATTATGCGGAAATCGTCAACGCCGGGTACATCCAAGGTTAGCCAAACCTTACATCACACTTGTACATGTATGTTAGGGGCAGAAGCAAGTTTTCCAACAATTCTGACGCTCCGGTGATCTGTTTCTTGGGAAACCCCTAGGGTTAGGGTTTTACCAAGTGATCTGTTAGGGTTATAGTTAGGGTTAGCAATGTATGTGGAAACCCTAGGGTTAGGGTTAGAGTTAGGGTTAGGGTTAGGGTTAGAGTTAGCAATGTATGTGGAAACCCTAGGGTTAGGGTTAGGGCTAGAGTTAGGGTTACGGTTAGGGTTAGAGTTAGGGTTAGAGTTAGGGTTACAGTTAGGGTTAGGGTTCGGGAAACCGTAGGGCGGGGACCCCGCGGATCTACCCATATGTACATCGATAGCAAATGTTGGGCCTAGTGGCTCCGGTTGACCCGTCTGCGAAGAGCGTCACCCATGGGACCTACATATGGCATCTACGAATTCTTAAAAAATAGAACCATTTTTTACATAATTCATACTAGTAAATAAATAATAGAAACATATTATAAAGTAATATGAGAGAGGGAAAAAAATAAAAAAAAAACCTATATGCCGAGGGTGGCCGTCGGCATAGGGTGGCCATGCCCTATGCCGAGGGTGGCCGTCGGCGTCTGACTGACGCCGTGAGCGGGCGACGACGGCGCGGACTGGGCCAGAGGCGATGCCGGTACTACGCCGAGGGCCAAGGTGACGCCGACGGCTGCCCTCGACGTAGCCCCCTCTACGCCGACGGTATTTGTACGCCGACGGTCGGCTTCCTGAGCTGCCCCGGCGAGGCCGTACGCCGACGGCCCCGATAAAAAGCCGTCGGCGTACAGTTTGGCCGTCGGCGTCTTCTCCCATTCCTGTAGTGGATGGAGCTCGGCGGCATCAGGTACCCGGCGGGCGTGGTGCTCACGCTGCCTGTGCTGTTCATCCACCACGACAAAGAGCTTTGGGGCGCGGACGCTGATGAGTTCAAGCCAGAGAGGTTCGCCGAGGGGATCTCCAAGGCGTCTGTTGACACGCCAGCATTTTTCCCGTTTGGCTGGGGCCCACGCATCTGCATTGGCCAGAACTTCGCGCTGCTTGAGGCCAAGATGGGAATCGCCATGATTCTGCAGCGCTTCTCCTTCGAGCTCTCGCCGTCCTATAGGCACGCACCGTTTCCCATCGGCTTGCTGGAACCACAGCATGGTGCGCAACTCAGGCTCACGAGGCTTTCGTGAGCTGCATATTACAAATCAAATAGCTTGAACTGTGTGTACAACATAACTGTTGGATTCTATGACTCTACCCACTCCACAACGTGTAAAAGGCAAGGTCAAGTTTGTATGGAGTATTTGTGTAAGAATAAGTGAAATCAACTTGCAAAGTTATCGATGTGAGAAAAGTAAAAGTGGTTCATAATTCGGACAAATTCTTTAAAAATATTCCATATTAAATTTACAACATCCTGAGACGAATCTAGGATTAAATGAGAGTGGGTGCCAAATTTAGAAAACCCCTTATTAGGCATTGCCTTTAACCTTGGGAAGCATACTGATAATGACGATGAGGCTGGGGAAAGCCCAGAGGATAAGAATTTTGGTGATGCTACCGAGCAGGACCCAGTGGCCAGTGCATCAAAGGCTGTTGACACTGATACTCCAACCATGCCGGCTGTGGAGCCGATCAACCATGCCGGCCCTAACAAGTAGCAACTCCGCTCCTCCTGGCCTCCTGGGACAAATGTGTGGTATATCCAATCCAATGCAATAACATAGATATATCTGAGGTGTTGGATGAGTTTGGTGGCTCTGAGGGTGTGTTCCCGTGTCAATATCTTGGTCTGCCTTTAGGGATTAGGAAGCCTTCTCGAGCTGATCTGCAGAGGCTCATAGATAGAATTGCTAGCAAGCTAAAACCGTGGAAGGGAAAGCTGATCTCAAGAACGGGTAGACTTGCGCTGATCAACTCGGTCCTTACTGCAACCCTGACCTTTTTCCTCACTAGTTTCTATCTGACTCCTTGGGCAATCAAGAAGATTGATAAGATTCGGCGAAGCTTTCTGTGGAGAGGAGACGAAGAAGCAAATGGAGGCCACTGTTTGGTCAATTGGAAGACTGTATGTTCACCAAAAAAAATTGGTGGGCTGGGGATCAAGGATCTGACAATGTTTGGGAGGGCGTTGCGTCTAAGATGGCCTTGGTTTGCTTGGGACAGCGCTGAGAGACCTTGGAAGGGCATGGCAATCCCTTGCGATGAAATAGACTTGCAACTGTTTGCGGCTTGCACCAAAATTTCTGTTGGCAATGGGCAATTAGCAAGATTCTGGAAAGATAGGTGGCTCAATGGAGTGGCGCCGGCTGAGATGGCTCCTCTTTTATTTCGGCTGACCAAGAGAAAATCTTTGTCGGTGGCCGAGGCATTGAGCAATGGGTGCTGGCTTCGTGGCCTTTCCAGAATTTCTAGCGAGGAGGAGTTACATCAATTTCTGCAGCTTTGGGTTTTAGTTGATCATGTGCAGCTCTTGGATCAGCCTGACACAATTTGGTGGCAATACTCTTCCTCTGGGGTGTACTCTGCAAGCTCGGCGTATGACGTTCAGTTCACGGGGAGGCTGCTGCAACCTCACCTGGAGAATGTCTGGAAAGCTAAAGTTGAGGGCAAAGTTAAATTCTTCCTTTGGCTATGGTTGAGAAACAGAAATTGGACGGCCGATAGGTTGTCTAGTAGGGGCATCGCATGCAATCCTACCTGTTGCTTGTGCGACCAAGAGCCGGAGTCGGCTGCCCATCTTTTGATCAATTGCAGCTTCTCCAAGGAGGTGTGGGCGACAGTTGCTCCATCAAACGCGTCGCTGGCTAATGCATGTTCTCAGGCCACGTCGGTGAGGTCCTGGTGGGCGAAGGTTAACCTTTGTACCCCAAAAGCGCAAAGAGTTGAAACGGTAGTCCTCGCATGCTACACTCTTTGGAATGTTTGGAAGGAACGAGGTAGGCGCATCTTCGAAGGTAAAGCCATGAATGTGGCTGTTCTTGTTCAGCACATTAGAGAGGAGGTGAAGCAGGTTCAAACTGCTCTTTTGTTGTAGGCGAGATGGTTGTATGAGTTCGCTTTGTTAGTGAGCAAGTTTTGTTTTTTGTTTTCTGGTTTCAGAGCGTTTCAGGTTGTTGGCTCTCTGAATCCATCCGTCTTTGTTGGCTTGTACAGTTTTCCCCCTTCTATAAATGAAAAAGCAGGGCTCCTGCGGTTCGGGTCAAAAAAAGATGAGGGAGACAAGGACCACGGAAACGATGAGGAGGATGAGAACGAGGACCAGGGTCAATCTGGGCAACACTAGCACCGGTACAAAACAAAGGCTCAGGATTCTGAAGTGTCTGAGCAAGATTGCTGATCAAGAAGCGTCTGAACATATCGGTTAATTACAGACCAGATGGATCAATCCGGAGTAGAGCTAGCTCGCGGCTGGCCCCAAGATGGGACAATCGATGTCCGCTTGCTTACCACGCCACGTCTTTGCGAAATTGTGGATGAAGCTTTGGATCATCCCGAGCGAGCCGAGCGACGCGTGACAGCGCTCAAAGGCGGCGTGAACAGGAGTCCAGGAGGCGAACTCAGCGGAAGTAGTGGCAGCAGCGACGGCGCCTTCGCATCACCAGTTCGCCCTCCGCCGCATGCTGCTGCATCCCCCACTGCTGTCGCGTGCAGGAACCAAGTTGTCTCAGCTTCTCAGGGATTCTTCGCAGGGTGAGACAGGGGGTTGAGTTTTGACGATGAGAGACGAGGGATTAGATATCAAATCCCTCGCGGGGGGAAAAGAGTGACAGGGAGGGATCAACTCTAATCCCGTCTAGGTGTAAACTCATGGAACCGAACAAGGCCTGAGGCGGAACCATCGCGCGCCGGAGATGATCCATCATTTTCCACTGCGGAGATGGATCCGTCGAGGAGAGTTGAGAAATGGGACGGGTTCCACAGAGGGAAGACGGGTTTGCGCAGGGCGGAGGGCGACTGGGCGAGGAGCGAGTCCGTGTGAGAGACGAGTTGGCTGTTGGCGCGCGGCTTCAGAGAGGGACGTGCTCACGCTCACGGGGGGTCCGGCGCGGGCCGGATTTGTCCCACCTCGCTAGTCTAAGAGTCTTCTCACTAGTTTAAAAGGAGAGATCTCCCCAATTCTCTTGCCGAGCCTA
Organism: Lolium perenne; assembly: GCF_019359855.2. Lineage (NCBI taxonomy): Eukaryota > Viridiplantae > Streptophyta > Magnoliopsida > Poales > Poaceae > Lolium > Lolium perenne. Next base: position 41,273,646 of record NC_067245.2, on the reverse strand, counting down.
GTAGTGTGGGCTTGTAACCCTAGCTTAATTGGCCATTAACAGGGGGCAAAGAAGTTGCAAGCGCGCAATTTGGCTGTTGCTGGGTCCAGGTCGTGTGGGCCCGCAAACCTGATTACTTGCGCCTAGATGCATGCGGGGGTAACAGTCAAATTTGCAACTTCTTTTTTGCTTTTTATGTCGGCCAACATGTTTACTTCTTTTTTTTAATCATCGACGCCACCGCTGCCGCACCACCTCGGACCCGTTGTCACCGCCTCGCCCTTGTTCCCTTCAAGTCGTCGAAGACATGCCCTCTCTTCTCCTCGGCAAGTAAAATAAAAGTCTAAGTATGGGTCGCACGTTCCAGCCGCCGTACGGGGTAGCTTCATCTCCCTTAGTATTTACAGAGCCGAGTTTGAGGGAAGAGAGAAGGTTCAATCTTTAGGAGGAGAGAGCTAGTGCGCGAGCTATCGATGTCTACTATTGCTCAGCGGTGGAGGGGCTGAGATGCCTAATCCTATGGATCGATGAGGTGGATGCTGGTCTCTTGGAAACAATCCGAGAGGGCACTAATTTCCTCTTGTGTTTACTCTAACTCGGATGCTGGTATCACAAGTTCACAATGGACGATGTTATTGGAGAATGCGAGATGTTCTACTCTGTCGGCGCGTACACTACGTCGGTGTTGCTCACGTGGACGATGTTCATGCTCTGCATGCATCCAGACTGGTAGGACCGCGGCAGGGAGGAGGTCATGCTCATCTTCGGATTACGACGGCTTAAATCGTCTGAAAATGGTAAGTTCTAGTGTGATCGTCGTCTTACTAGTAGATTTAGAGAGGGAAGAAAATTATCATGAATCAAATGTCTAACATACGCTGCATCATGTAAAAAAAATGTTTGGCTTTAAGGAAAAGAAATCCAAAGCACTGTGATTTTACTAGAAGTGATTGTGTGTACGACACCAAATTACGAGTGCGGAGACTCAAACCTGGGCGGACGGGGATGCATCAGCCCATCCCAACCACCGGGCTATGCCTCGGTTCACCGCTGCATCATGTAGCAACCGCATTTTCAGATGACGATGGTGTTGTACGAGGTGCTGCATTTGTACGCCCCATTGACGGTGCTCCAGCGCAAGACGTGCAAGCCTATGGAGCTCAGCTGCGTCAGGTACCCGGCAGGCGTGATGCTCACGCTGCCAGTGCTATGTGTCCACCGCGACGAGGAGTTCTGGGGGGACGATGCCGGTGACTTCAGGCTAGTGGGATCTTCAAGGCGTCGGCGAGGTGCCGGAGTTTTTCCCGTTCATATGGGGCCCTCACAGCTGCATTGACCAGAACTTCGTGTTGCTCTAGGTCAAGATGGCGCTCGCCATGATTCTGCAGCGCTTCTCCTTCGACCTCTGCCATCCTACAAATATGCACCGTTCCCCATTGGCACGCAACTGAGGTCCACTAGGCTTCCGTGAGCTGCATATTACAAATCAATAGCTTTAGCTGATACAACATAATAATTGGTGGATCCTATGAATATACGCACTCGTCAACGTGTAAAATCATGTTTATGGACTAATTTCTACGGAGTATTTGTTTAAAAATAAGTGGGATCTTATTTTCAAGATATCGATGTGAGAAACATAGGTAAAAGCGGTTCATAATTAAGACAAAGAGTTTTAATTACATTTAAAAAAAATTGGAAATCACAAAAAGATATACGTCCAATATCTTGTGGTGAATATAGGATGAAATGGGTGGGTGCAAGGTTTAGAAAAATCTTTATTAGGTTTTGCATTTAGCATTGATTAGTGTAAAAATTAGTACCATTTGTCCCAAATTAGATGCCACGAATTTTTCTAGATTCACATGTATCTAGATAAATCAGCGACGAATAATTTAGGACATAGGGAGTAGGTAACATTTTTACATATTTTTGGAGGGGTGCCATGACACCTCTATTGGATACGCCACTGACAATATCTCACATTCTCAGTGGAAGGAAAGAAAATCTTGCCAACAGTCAAATGATACTTCCGTTCTGAAATAAGTATTATAGCTTTATGTAGATATGAATATATCTAGACATATTTCAACATATGGATACATTTATGTCCAGTCAAACTGGGACACTTATTTTGAAACTAAGAGCATCTCCAGCCGCGTCACCCAAAGTGTCCCTAAACGGTGTCGGAACGAGCGTTTGGGGACGTGTTTCGTTCGTGCCGTGTTTGGGGGACGTCGCTGCCCAGCTGCGTCCCCCAAAAAAATTTATATATGTAAAATTTAAGTGAATTCATTTAAACTTGCTATATATTGCATAGATTCGAACGAAATTTGATAAAATTTAAACTAAACCTAATCTAGTAGTACTTGCGGGCGGCCGGAGGAGTCGTTCTGGTGGAAGTTATACATATCGTTGGTGACGACCTCCTGCTTGCCGCGCTCGTCGGGCTCGTCGACGGGCTCGTCCTTCACCGCGCTGCTCTTGGTCCAGCCTCTCCATCGTCGGTGAGGTCCACGAGCGGCTTCCCGGTGTCGCAGATGGACATGGCGATCGCTGTGTCGAGGTCACCCCTCCAGGCGTCGTTGTCGTTCAGCGACGCCAAGCACGCCTCTCGCAGCCCTGGGCAGTCCTCGGGGATCGTCGCTGCTCGCGATGAGTCGTTGTTGCCGCTCGTACTCTGCCAGTAGCGCCGCCTTCCCCGCTGCCTAGTCTTCCTACTCCTCCTTCACCTTCGGCTTCGGGATGAGGAGGGCGCCGCCACGCCTTGGATTGACGAGCGGCGTTGCGAACTCCAGCTCCTCCTTCACCTCGCGCTTGGTGACGGTGTAGGGCGCGGCATGGTGCGACGAGGATGGCGTCGATCAGGCCGACCCTGACGAGGAAGAGTTGGAGGAGTACGTCCTCCTCGGCTGCCAGCGCGCTGCGGGAGACGGTGGCGGTGAGGACAGCGTCTCCAACCTTGGAGCGCCGTTGTGGATGTCGTCGATGACGTTCTCCAGGGTGCGCCCCGGAACACCCCAGAAGAGGACGCGCCCGTCCTTGTTCCAGCTATTCCACCGGCCGACGAGGCCGGTGGTGCTGTTCATCTCCATGTGGTACTGCGCCTGGAAGTAGGCGACCCACCAAGCGTCGTTGCTGGTGGCCGCCCAGGTCGGATCGGCCCGCTCGTCGGCAGTGAGGGCAGACCGCCGGGACCTGATGGAGTCCCTCCAACGCTCCGTGCCTGGCGACGGCGGCGGCGGGACGCCTATGCCGTTGATGGCCATCCTCCACCCGCTACTGCTTGGCAGGCGCATGTCCGGAGGGACGGGATATCCCGCGCGGTACAACGCCCACGCCTCCGCCACGGTGAGGCTGCCGCGGCCGAAGCCGTTCACCACGGCGATCTTGCGGGAGGACGACGATATTGGGTAGAGGTTGGAGCGGCGAGGAGAAGATTTGGGAGCGGCAAGAGATTGGGATGAACAAGAATCGCAGGGGCGCTCTTAATGTACAGCGGCGGCAGGCGAAGCGGCAGCGCGCGTTGGACGCAATAAGCGCCAGCGGAGACGGCCAGGCGGCCATGCACGACGAGACGCGTCCCTGCGTCGCCTGGGAAATCTGGGACGCCATTAACGTCGCTTGACCAAAGGTAGGCGACGGGGTTTTAAGCTTCCGAGCAGCTGAAACGTCGCGCCCGCGCCTCTTCGCCTCGCTTTTCGTTGTGTGTGGCGTGCCCGAAGCGTCCCAGGTGTAGAAGGGACGGGCTCGGGGCGCTAGATACCGTATCGAGCTCGGACAAAAAGTGACTTTGGGACACGCGGCTGAGAATGTTTTTTTTTTGGGCATATCCAAAATTTATTTGAGATGCTTTGAAGAACGCGGCTGCAGATGCACTAAAGGTGCAAATAAATGAATTTGACTCGTTGCGCCATGAATAAACCTAAGATTAGCCTTTGGTCCAGGCGCCTGGACTGCGGGGAACAAGCCGGCCCAGATACCGGAACTAGAAAACGGCCCGGGTGCTTTCCCAGTCTTGGGTTTACTTATCTTTGGGTTCATCTGGGTTTGGGCATCTCCAGCGGCGCGACGCAAACGGTCGCTGAGCGATCGTTTTTGTCCGTCGTGACCGGAAATGCGTCTGGTGTCTGCTCCAGCGGGGCGACGCAAAGTGACCGGACCGTCCGCGGAGACGCAAACCTGGCTCAAATATGCGCTACGTTTGCGTCTCGGCGGACGCTCGGCGGCCGCTGAAATGATGTAGGACCCGCGCGTCAGTGGCTGGAGACCGATATTATTCCCGCCACTGGCCATTCCCCCGTGCGAAATTGCAAACTAGACCGGTGCGAGCAGTCCAGAAGCGATGGACGTCCTCGCCGCCGCAGCTACGGCCATGGATGCGGAGCAAACCTTTGCACCCGCCGCCGCCCCACACTCCCCCGTAGCCACGACCATAGCCACAATGGAGGATGCAGCTCCGGCGGAAGCAAAGCGGGCCGCCACCGGCGGCGGCCGCGAGGCAAAGCCGAAGGCGGCAAAGAAGGTACTCTCCCCGGAGGAGAAAGTCCTGGAGGCCGCGAAGCGTCGCGGCCGGCGCAAGAACTAGAAGATCAAGACTGCCGCGGCCGCCAACCAGCACGCCTGGCAGATGCAGATCAAAGTCGGCGTCGCGCAAGTAGCCCTCCATCCAAGCTTAGCGGAGGGCTACATGCTCATCAAGAGAGAGGGGATCGCCGGCGTCGCTCCTCCGGCCTCGTCGGTCAGCTTGGTAACTTCCCAGCTGCGCCCTGGAACTCCCCCTCCCTTGCAGGGCCACGCGGCGTCGCGGTTCCCTCCGGCCTGCCGCCGGTGAAGTTGACCGGGGCGGCGGTTCCCGACCTCAGCCGGACGCCTAGAAGCGGTGACTCCTGCCCGGGTGCGACACAGAAGACGCGCCAGGTGCCGGAGGAGAGCATGCCGCAGCCCCGCATCATGTTCGACGAAATGGCGCCGCCTGCCCCGACGATGGACGACCCGGTACGTGAGCTCTGTCAATGTGTGCGAGTGCCCTGTATCATGCGTCTGATGACCGGTCGTTCGTAGGACTATTGGAAGGACCGCCATGATTTAGACATCCAGGAAATTATCTACGGCGGCGGCTTCGTTCGCGATGATCGGGCTAGGACAGGCGAGCATGATGACTGGCCACCAACGCAAGATGCGGAGGACATCGAGACCGCACGGCTGTTCGGCACCCAGCAGACGCAGCCAACACCCGTGTGCGTGGACGACTTTGACGACGCGCCAACAAGAAGAAGGGGGAGAGCTACAGGACACAAGGCTTCGTTGACGCCGAGGACAAGTGTTTGTGTGAAGTGTGGCTGGCAACGACCCAAGATTGTATAAATGGCGCCCAGCAAAAGGGCAAGGTCTATTGGGCCAAGGTCTTCCAGGAGTACAACGAGACTAGGATGCACCCGCCTGATACGTCTCAAACGTATCTATAATTTCTTATGTTCCATGCTAGTTCTATGACAATACTCACATGTTTTACTCACACTTTATATCATTTTGATGCATTTTTCGGCACTAACCTATCAACAAGATGCTGAAGCGCCAGTTCCTGTTTTCTGCTGTTTTTGGTTTCAGAAATCTTACAGAGGAAATATTCTCGGAATTGGACGAAACAAAAGCCAAACTTCCTATTTTCCACGGAGGGTTCCAGAACATCGAAGAAGAGTCGGAGGCGGCCAGCAGGGGGCCCACACCATAGGGGGGCGCGGGCCTAGCCCCAGGCGCGCCAGCCTATGGGGAGGCCACCCCCTAGCCCCTCCGAGGCCGCCCTTCCGCCTATATATTCTCCCCGTCGCGAAAACCCTAATACAACAAGTCATATTCCACGAAGAGTTCCGTAGCCACCGCCATCGCGAAGACAAGTTTCGGGAGACAGAAGTCTCTGTTCCGGCACGCCGCCGGGACCGGGAATTGCCCCCGGAGTCATCTGCATCGACACCACCGCCATCTTCATCGCCGTTGCTGTCTCCCATGATGAGGAGGGAGTAGTTCTCCCCCGAGGCTGAGGGCTCTACCGGTAGCTATGTGGTTCATCTATCTCTCCCATGGTGTGATCTTTATGTGATCATGAGCTTTGTATCACTATTAATCTATGTGCTACTCTAGTGATGTTATTAAAGTAGTCTATTCCTCCTCCATGATGTAAAGTTGACAGTGTGTGCATCATGTAGTACTTGGCGTAGGTTATGATTGTAATCTCTTGTAGATTATGAAGTTAACTATTACTATGATAGTATTGATGTGATCTATTCCCCCTTTCATAGCTATCGTTGACAGTGTGTATGCTATGTTAGTACTCGGTCTAAATTGCAACGGTCTATTATGCACTCTAGAGGTTACTTTAATATGAACTCCGGATTCATTCTCCACGGTGTGACGGTGACAGTGTGCGCATCGTGTGTGATTCCTTTATGAAGTTGTGGAGCTTGTTTACTCCGGCTTGAGGGTGCTCTTGTAGCCCTACACAATGAATGGTGTTTGTTATCCAACAAGAGAGTGTTTGAGAGTAGCACAAGTGAGGAGAAGTTATTTATTTATTGTGTGATCATTGTTGAGAGTGTCCACTAGTGAAAGTATGATCCCTAGGCCTTATTTCTAAGCATTGAAACACCGTTTCCAACAAGTTCTGCTACATGTTTACTTGCTGCAATATTTATTTCAGATTGCAACATTACTACCTACAATCATCCATATTACTTGTATTTCACCATCTCTTCGCCGAACTAGTGCGCCTATACATCTGACAAGTGTATTAGGTGTGTTGGGGACACAAGAGACTTCTTGTATCTTAATTACAGGGTTGCTTGAGAGGGATATCTCTGACCTCTACCTCCCTGAGTTCGATAAACCTTGGGTGATTCACTTAAGGGAAACTTGCAGCTGTTCTACAAACCTCTGCTCTTGGAGGCCCAACACTGTCTACAGGAATAAAAGCGTGCGTAGACATCACCGCCCTACCATATCACAGGCCCTCGGACGGTAGAGTCCCTCCGGAAAAGATGGAACTACATCAAACAAGAGACAAGCAAGTTCTGCTCGGCGGTCGAACATGCTATTAACAACCCTGTAAGCGGCACTGGCGTCATGACAGTGGTAAACACGATACAACCATCATCATTCTACACAATTTGCATCATTGTATGTACATCATTGGCGGCTATGATTGCAGGTATCCCGCGCCTTGGAGAAGTTCAGGGCAACGCATAAGAAGGGCTTCCATATGGTCCATTGTTGGGAGGTGCTCAAAGATAACAACAAGTGGATGATAAGCTTTGCGGCCTACCAAGAAGCTGTGAAGAATGGGACAGCGGTCACCCTCGACGGCGAAGACGACGATCAAGGCCGTCCAGTCCTTCCACCTCGTCCACGAGGCCATAAGGCTACCAAGGCCGATCTTGTCCGGGAGGTGCAGGCCATTGCGTTCACGCAGAGCATGGAGAAGATAATGGCCGACAATCGTGCCGCCATGGCTGCTAGGGACGAGAAGAGGCGTCTGAAAAAAGAGGCCGCAGCTGCCATCTACCAGAACCTCGCGAAGGAGGTCCTCGATGTCCAAAGGCTGGACATCGAGGCCAAAAAAGCTGACGCCGAGGCGAAATTGCGTGCAGAAGACACAAGGATCATGCTTGCCGACTTGAGCGCCATCGACGACGACACCAGGGCATGGTTCATCAGGAGGCGCGCCGAAATCCGCGCGCGAGACGCCTGATCGCCGGCGCCATGCGCCCAGCACCTTGGCCTCCTTTTGGACTTTTTATTATTGCTGTTTCAGGCCTTGTTGTGCTCTTTTGGACTCCATTTTGCGCTGTACCAGCTGCAAAGTGTGATGAACTTGTTTCAGTCCTCAATTTGTGGCTGTAATTTCGTGCAAAGTTGACGCTAGTTCATCTTTTTTGAAATCTGGCCAGCGCCGAAAAATGCGTCGCCCCACTGGAGCCAACCCCAGACGCAAACGGACGCACGACCATTTCCGCGTCCGCCACGCGACGCAAACGGACGTCCGCGGACAATTTAAGCGTCCGAAATGCGTCACGCCGCTGGAGATGCCCTTACAACCGAACCTGACCGGATATCTTCCGCTCTGGGCCATGGCCACAAATATCTTTGGACTCAACAAGCAAACGACATGACAGTGAAGAATTTGATCTCTTCACTTGGACAGTCGGTCAAGGAGTCAACTACATGCCAGCCACTGTCTGCTGCGTGCTCAACTGCTCATTTTGTCATTGCGTCTTTGGTTTTGATTAAGATATTTTGGAGGTTCACAAGGGCGCATTTACAGGACAAGGCCATAAGGATCTTTAGGAAATCTTAACAACGTCATCGCATGTTCAATTAGCTCTTACATTCACTTTGACTCCAACGATACAACGGTGGTCGATGGTTACGCGACGGAGGGCAGCCTGCGTTTTCCCCACAAGATAATCCGCGGCAACGGATGACAAGTTCAGCGGCCTATGTTTTCCCCACAAGACAATCCAGTGGCAAAGACATGCGGCAACGAAAGACATGTCCAGCCCTGTTCCTGCCATGGCATGTGAGGTGCAAAACGGAAACCCTACCTATAACAGGTGATGTTAGAGCATCTCCAGTCGCGTCCCCCAAATGAGGTTTGGGAGACCGCGGACAAGAAATGGGGAAAAAAACTGTCCAGTCGCGTCTCCCAAAGCTAATTAGAGCATCTCCAGTCGCGTCCCCCAAACCGTTCCCCAAACCGCGCCGGATTGAGCGTTTGGGAGACGTGTTTTGTTCGTGCCGCGTTTGGGGGACGTCGCTCCCCAGCCGCGTCCCCCAAACGCCGCCCCCAAACATTAAAAACACTTTTTTTAACACATAAACCATTTATCAAATGTAGCATATGAATAAAACAGTTTGCGAGGATTGTTTTCAAATTAAATTACAACAAACAATAAAACAAGTAATCAAATATAATAAATAGGGCTAGATGCTACATCAAGGTGCCACAGTATTTCCTTTGATCCTCCACAAATGCTCAACGAGATCAGCTTGAAGTTGATCATGAACATTGCTGTCACGGATCTCTGCGTGCATATCGATAAAATCAGCAAAATCTGCAGGCAACTCATGATCAACCTCCGCAAGAGGGCCTTGACACTCATAGGGACCAACATGTGACCTAACATGATTCTTGCGGTCATCCTCGATGATCATGTTGTGCATGATCACACAAGCCTGCATCATCTCCCACATTTGGTCGTGAGACCAGCTTAGAGCAGGGTACCGGACAATGGCAAATTGTGCTTGAAGCACACCAAATGCCCGCTCGATATCCTTCCTGCAAGCCTCCTGTCGTGTAGCAAAGTGAGAATTCTTCAGACCTGATGGATTCGAGATTGTTTTGACAAAAGTGGCCCATTTTGGATATATACCATCGGCTAGATAATATCATTTGGTATATTGGTGGCCATTGATCTCATAGTTGCATGGTGGAGCATGCCCTTCCACTAGTCTGCTGAACACCGGAGACCGCTGCAACACGTTGATGTCATTGTGTGATCCCGCCATGCCAAAGAAAGAATGCCAAATCCACAGGTCATAATCTGCCACAGCTTCAAGCACCACACTGCAATATCCATGACGCCCTTTTTATATACCTTGCCAAGCAAACGGGCAGTTCTTCCATGCCCAGTGCATGCAATCGATGCTTCCAAGCATTCCAGTAAATCCTCTGGCAGCATTTTGTGTCATGATCATTGCAGTCTCTTCCTCAGTTGGCCCTCTCAAGTAGTATTTGCCAAACTTTCCCACCACAGCTCGGCAAAACTTGTACATGCACTCAATGGCAGTAGACTCACTCATGCGAAGGTAGTCGTCCTGTGTATCGGCAGGTGCTCCGTATGCAAGCATCCTCATGGCGGCGGTGCACTTCTGAATGGACGAGAACCCGAGAACGCCTACAGCGTCGAGCTTGAGCTTGAAGTAGGGGTCGAACTCTCGAACGCCGTGGAGGATATTCATGAACAGCCCCTTGCTCCTGTACCGGCGCCGAAAATTGTCGGCATGTGTTGCCTCGTCGGCGAAGTAGTCGTTGTGCAGCATGGCATGCCCCTCCATCCTCTGCCGGGGCTGCGACTTCCTTCTTCCCGGCCTTGATCCTCCGCGGCGCGGCCTGATGTCTACGCCCCCTCCTTTTCCTGTAGACAGTGTTGGGCTCCAAGAGCAGAGGTTTGTAGAACAGCAGCAAGTTTCCCTTAAGTGAATCACCCAAGGTTTATCGAACTCAGGGAGGAAGAGGTCAAAGATATCCCTCTCATACAACCCTGCAATCACAAAGCAAGAAGTCTCTTGTGTCCCCAACACACCTATAGGTGCACTAGTTCGGCGAAGAGATAGTGAAATATAGGTGGTATGAATAAATAGTAGCAGTAGCAACGGCACCAGAAAAGTGCTTTGCCCAGGATAGTAAACAAGCAGTAGTAACGCAGCAGTAGTAACACAGTAAACAGTAAACAAGCAGCGATAGCAGTATTCAGGAACAAGGCCTAGGGATCATACTTTCACTAGTGGACACTCTCAACATTGATCACATAACAGAATAGATAAATGCATACTCTACACTCTTGTTGGATGATGAACACCATTGCGTAGGATTACACGAACCCTCAATGCCGAAGTTAACAAGCTCCACAATTCAATGTTCATATTTAAATAACCTTAGAGTGCATGAAAGATCAATACGACTAAACCAAGTACTAACATAGCATGCACACTGTCACCTTCACGCTATGTAGGAGGAATAGATCACATCAATACTATCATAGCAATAGTTAACTTTGTAATCTACAGGAGATCACAATCATAGCATAAACCAAGTACTAACACGGATGCACACACTGTCACCATTACACCGTGTAGGAGGAATAAAACTACTTTAATAACATCACTAGAGTAGCACATAGATAAATTGTGATACAAAACACATTGCAATCATAAAGAGATATAAATAAGCACTTCACTATGCCATTCATAACAGTGAATAAGTATTCTGTGAAATATAGCCTAAGAGACCCACACGGTGCACACACTGTCACCTTTACACACGTGGGACAAGGAGTCTCCGGAGATCACATAAGTAAAATTCACTTGACTAGCATAATGACATCTAGATTACAAGCATCATCATATGAATCTCAATCATGTAAGGCAGCTCATGAGATTATTGTATTGAAGTACATAGGAGAGAGATTAACCACATAGCTACCGGTACAGCCCTTAGCCTCGATGGAGAACTACTCCCTCCTCATGGGAGACAGCAGCGTTGATGAAGATGGCGGTGGTGTCGATGGAGGAGCCTTCCGGGGGCACTTCCCCGTCCCGGCGGCGTGCCGTAACGAGAGACTTCGTCCCCGCATCTTGGCTTCGCGATGGCGGCGGCTCTGGAAGGTTTCTCGTACCGTGGCTTTTCCGTGTCGAGGTTTTAGGTCGAGGGGCTTTATATAGGCGAAGAGGCGGCGTCAGAAGGTCAACGGGGCGACGACACTATAGGGGGGCGCGGGCCCCCCCTTGGCCGCGCCGGCCTAGGGTTTGGTGGGCCTGTGCCCCCTCTCTGGCGGTTCTCGTGTGTTCTGGATGCTTCCGGGCAAAATAGGAACCTGGACGTTGATTTCGTCCAATTCCGAGAATATTTCTTTACTAGGATTTCTGAAACCAAAAATAGCAGAAAATAGCAACTGGCACTTCGGCATCTTGTTAATAGGTTAGTTCCAGAAAATGCACGAATATGACATAAAATGTGCATATAACATGTAGATATCATCAATAATGTGGCATGGAACATAAGAAATTATCGATACGTCGGAGACGTATCAGCATCCCTGCTTAGTTTCGCTCGTCCCGAGCAGGTAAACGATAAACAAAGATAATTTCTGGAGTGACATGCCATCATAACCTTGATCATACTATTTGTAAAGCATATGTAGTGAATGCAGCGATCAAAACAATGTAAATGACATGAGTAAACAAGTGAATCATATAGCAAAGACTTTTCATGAATAATACTTCAAGACAAGCATCAATGAGTCTTGCATAAGAGTTAACTCATAAAGCAATAATTCAAAGTAAAGACATTGAAGCAACACAAAGGAAGATTAAGTTTCAGCGGTTGCTTTCAACTTATAACATGTATATCTCATGGATATTGTCAATGTAGAGTAATATAATAAGTGCAATATGCAAGTATGTAGGAATCAATGCAAAGTTCACACAAGTGTTTGCTTCTTGAGGTGGAGAGAGATAGGTGAACTGACTCAACAATAAAAGTAAAAGAATGGTCCTTCAAAGAGGAAAGCATTGATTGCTATATTTGTGCTAGAGCTTTGATTTTGAAAACAAGAAACAATTTTGTCAACGGTAGTAATAAAGCATATGTATCATGTAAATTATATCTTACAAGTTGCAAGCCTCATGCATAGTATACTAATAGTGCCCGCACCTTGTCCTAATTAGCTTGGACTACCGGATCGTCGCAATGCACATGTTTTAACCAAGTGTCACAATGGGGTACCTCTATGCCGCATGTACAAAGTTCTAAGGAGAAAGCTCGCATCGGATTTCTCGCTATTGATTATTCTCAACTTAGACATCCATACCGGGACAACATAGACAACAGATAATGGACTCCTCTTTTATGCATAAGCATGTGGCAACAATTAATTTTCTCATATGAGATTGAGGATATATGTCCAAAACTGAAACTTCCACCATGGATCATGGCTTTAGTTAGCGGCCCAATGTTCTTCTCTAACAATATGCATGCTCTAACCATAAGCTGGTAGATCGCTCTTACTTCAGACAAGACGAACATGCATAGCAACTCACATGAAATTCAACAAAGAGTAGTTGATGGCGTCCCCAGGAACATGGTTATCGCACAACGAGCAACTTAATAAGAGATAAAGTGCATAAGTACATATTCAATACCACAATAGTTTTTAAGCTATTTGTCCCATGAGCTATATATTGTAAAGGTGAAGAATGGAAATTTAAAGGGAGCACTCAAGCAATTTACTTTGGAATGGCGGAGAAATACCATGTAGTAGGTAGGTATGGTGGACACAAATGGCATAGTGGTTGGCTCAAGTATTTGGATGCATGAGAAGTATTCCCTCTCGATACAAGGATTAGGCTAGCAAGGCTATTTGAAATAAACACAAGGATGAAGCGGTGCAGCAAAACTCACATAAAATACATATTGAAAACATTATAAGACTCTACACCGTCTTCCTTGTTGTTCAAACTCAATATTAGAAATTATCTAGACTCTAGAGAGACCAAATATGCAAACCAAATTTTAGCATGCTCTATGTATTTCTTCATTAATGGGTGCAAAGCATATGATGCAAGAGCTTAAACATGAGCACAACAATTGCCAAGTATCACATTACCCAAGACATTTATAGCAATTACTACATGTATCATTTTCCAATTCCAACCATATAACAATTTAACGAAGAAGAAACTTCGCCATGAATACTATGAGTAGAAACTAAGGACATACTTGTCCATATGCAACAGCGGAGCGTGTCTCTCTCCCACACAAAGAATGCTAGGATCCATTTTATTAAAACAAAACAAAAACAAAAACAAACCGACGCTCCAAGCAAAGCACATAAGATGTGATGGAATAAAAATATAGTTTCAGGGGAGGAACCTGGTAATGTTGTCGATGAAGAAGGGGATGCCTTGGGCATCCCCAAGCTTAGACGCTTGAGTCTTCTTGATATATGCAGGGGTGAACCACCGGGGCATCCCCAAGCTTAGACTTTTCACTCTTCTTGATCATAGTATATCATCCTCCTCTCTTGACCCTTGAAAACTTCCTCCACACCAAACTCGAAACAAACTCATTAGAGGGTTAGTGCATAATCAAAAATCCACATGTTCAGAGGTGACACAATCATTCTTAACACTTCTGGACATTGCTCAAAGCTACTGGAAGTTAATGGAACAAAGAAATCCATCCCACATAGCAAAAGGAGCAATGCGAAATAAAAGGCAGAATCTGTCAAAACAGAACAGTCCGTAAAGACGAATTTTATTGAGGCACCAGACTTGCTCAAATGAAAATGCTCAAATTGAATGAAAGTTGCGTAAATATCTGAGGATCACTCACATAAATTGGCATAATTTTCTGAGTTACCTACAGAGAATTTTTCCCAGATTCGTGACAGCAAAGAAATCTGTTTCTGCGCAGTAATCCAAATCTAGTATGAACCTTACTATCAACGACTTTACTTGGCACAACAAAACACCAAACTAAGATAAGGAGAGGTTGCTATAGTAGTAAAAAACTTCCAAGACACAAATATAAAATAAAGTACTGTAGCAAAATACCACATGGGTTATCTCCCAAGAAGTTCTTTCTTTATAGCCATTAAGATGGGCTCAGCGGTTCTGATGATGCACTCGCAAGAAATAGTATTTGAAGCAAAAGAGAGCATCAAGAGGCAAATTTAAAACAACTTTAAGTCTAACATGCTTCCTATGCAAAGGAATCTTGTACACAAACAAGTTCATGAAGAGCAAAGTAACAAGCATAGGAAGATAAAACAAGTGTAGCTTCAAAAATTTCAGCACATAGAGAGGTGTTTTAGTAACATGAAAATTTCTACAACCATATTTTCCCCTCTCATAATAACTTTCAGTAGTATCATGAGCAAACTCAACAATATAACTATCACATAAAGCATTCTTATCATGAGTCTCATGCATAAAATTATTACTACCCACATAAGCATAATCAATTTTATTAGTAATAGCGGGAGCAAATTCAACAAAGTAGCTATCATTATTATTCTCATCATCAAATATAGGAGGCATATTGTAATCATAATCAAATTTATCCTCCATAACAGGTGGCACCATAAGACTACTATCATTATAATCATCATAAATAGGAGGCAAAGTATCATCAAAGAAAATTTTCTCCTCAATGCTTGGTGGACTAAAAAGATCATGCTCATCAAAACCAGCTTCCCCAAGCTTAGAATTTTCCATAGCATTAGCAACAATAGTGTTCAAAGCATTCATATTAATAACATTCCCATTAGCATGCATATAAAGTTCCATCGGTTTTTTAATTCTCTCTTCAAACACATCATGTCCTAATTCAAGATAAAGTTCATAAAGATCTCTCATATTTTTGTTGTTTTCCATTATGCCTAACTAGTGTAAACAAGAAACAAAAAGTTGCAATTGCAGGATCTAAAGGAAATAGCTTCGAGCACAAACACAATGGCGCCAGAAGAGTACTTACCTGGAACCGAAGTATGAGTGCCTTTTTACCTTTCCTCCCCGGCAACGGCGCCAGAAAATAGCTTGATGTCTACGCCCCCTCCTTTTCCTGTAGACAGTGTTGGGCCTCCAAGAGCAGAGGTTTGTAGAACAGCAGCAAGTTTCCCTTAAGTGAATCACCCAAGGTTTATCGAACTCAGGGAGGAAGAGGTCAAAGATATCCCTCTCATGCAACCCTGCAACCACGAAGCAAGAAGTCTCTTGTGTCCCCAACACACCTATAGGTGCACTAGTTCGGCGAAGAGATAGTGAAATATAGGTGGTATGAATAAATAGTAGCAGTAGCAACGGCACCAGAAAAGTGCTTTGCCCAGGACAGTAAACAAGCAGTAGTAACACAGTAAACAGTAAACAAGCAGCGATAGCAGTATTTAGGAACAAGGCCTAGGGATCATACTTTCACTAGTGGACACTCTCAACATTGATCACATAACAGAATAGATAAATGCATACTCTACACTCTTGTTGGATGATGAACACCATTGCGTAGGATTACACGAACCCTCAATGCCGGAGTTAACAAGCTCCACAATTCAATGTTCATATTTAAATAACCTTAGAGTGCATGAAAGATCAATACAACTAAACCAAGTACTAACATAGCATGCACACTGTCACCTTCACGCTATGTAGGAGGAATAGATCACATCAATACTATCATAGCAATAGTTAACTTTGTAATCTACAGGAGATCACAATCATAGCATAAACCAAGTACTAACACGGATGCACACACTGTCACCATTACACCGTGTAGGAGGAATAAAACTACTTTAATAACATCACTAGAGTAGCACATAGATAAATTGTGATACAAAACACATTGCAATCATAAAGAGATATAAATAAGCACTTCACTATGCCATTCATAACAGTGAATAAGTATTCTGTGAAATATAGCCTAAGAGACCCACACGATGCACACACTGTCACCTTTACACACGTGGGACAAGGAGTCTCCGGAGATCACATAAGTAAAATTCACTTGACTAGCATAATGACATCTAGATTACAAGCATCATCATATGAATCTCAATCATGTAAGGCAGCTCATGAGATTATTGTATTGAAGTACATAGGAGAGAGATTAACCACATAGCTACCGGTACAGCCCTTAGCCTCGATGGAGAACTACTCCCTCCTCATGGGAGACAGCAGCGTTGATGAAGATGGTGGTGGTGTCGATGGAGGAGCCTTCCGGGGGCACTTCCCCGTCCCGGCGGCGTGCCGGAACAGAGACTCCTGTCCCCCAGATCTTGGCTTCGCGATGGCGGCGGATCTGGAAGGTTTCTCGTACCGTGGCTTTTCCGTGTCGAGGTTTTAGGTCGAGGGGCTTTATATAGGCGAAGAGGCGGCGTCAGAAGGTCAACGGGGCGACGACACTATAGGGGGGCGCGGGCCCCCTTGGCCGCACCGACCTAGGGTTTGGTGGGCCTGTGCCCCCTCTCTGGCGGTTCTCGTGTGTTCTGGATGCTTCCGGGCAAAATAGGAACCTGGGCGTTGATTTCGTCCAATTCCGAGAATATTTCTTTACTAGGATTTCTGAAACCAAAAACAGCAGAAACAAAGAATCGGCACTTCGGCATCTTGTTAATAGGTTAGTTCCAGAAAATGCACGAATATGACATAAAATGTGCATATAACATGTAGATATCATCAATAATGTGGCATGGAACATAAGAAATTATCGATACGTCGGAGACGTATCACGGCCTCTTCATCTTCTCCGCCTCAGCGTCAAGCATGTCCTGGAGGGACGCGATGACCAGCAAATGCTCCCGCAGGTCCTCATCGAAGGCTTGCTCGTCCTCCAGCAGCAGGCAACCATCTCATCGTCGCTGTCCATGGCTAAAGCAAAATCAATGGTTAAAATTGCGCCGAGGCAGACGACGCAACAAACAGCGGCCAATCGCGCCTACCTGGCAAGTCGTCGAGCACCTTCTGTGCGCGGAGGTGGGGTGTATTTGACGGCGCGTTCTAGGACGCGCTGGCGACGCGGCGGCGGCGCCACGACCGGCGGGAGCCCCAGCCGCGACAACGGTGCCGACTCTCAGCAGAGATCAGACGCCCAAACGGCCGGGAAATCCAGCGGCGGCGGTGGGGTGGGAGGCGCGGGAAGGAAGGAGCGATGAGAAAAGAGGCGCGAACCAACGGTTTATGCAAATAGTCGCCGACATGTGGGAGCCCGCCTCGCTTTTCGTTGTGTCCGGCGTCCCCGGTGCGTCCCCTGTGGGACGGGGACGGGCTCGGGGCGCCGGACACCGTATCGGGCCGCGCCGGACAAAATGGGCTTTGGGGGACGCGGCTGGAACGCATTTTCTGTCCGGCGCGCCCCAAATCCCTTTGGGGACGCTTTGGGGGACGCGACTGGAGATGCTCTTAGCGCCTCATTTTGTGTCCGGCGTCCCCGGTAGAGACTCTATGGACGCCGGACACAAAAACAGCGTCCACATGCATGCAGCCCCTAGTCCCCACATGCTAGTATCTTTCCCCACACTTTCTCTCACCTACTTTTCCCCCATGGGGTGGTCCCCTCTATTAAAATGCATGCATCCGGACGCTGTTTGAGGGACGCGGCTGGAAGGGCCTCTTTTTTGTACAGATTTTTTGTCTCTTTTTGTCCGGCGCGGTCCCACCCAAATCATTTGTGCCGGACGCTTTTTGAGGGACGCGACTGGAGATGCTATTAGGACATCTCCAACCATGCGACCTAAACGGACGTGTTGGGCCGTCTGTTTTGGGCTGTTTGGGTGGCCGCACGGACACCCGAACAGCGGCCCGCGTTCGCGTGTCCATTTGGGTCGCACGCTGCGCCCAACGCGCGGACGCAGCGCAAATGTAACAAAATAAAAGAAAATGAAAAAGGAAAAAGGAAAAAGGGAAAAAATAAAAAAAAAATAAACTAGTGGTTCATTAAATTTAGCCCTATTTTGAGCAATTTTTACACAAAAGAAAGCCCTATATGGGCTTTAAACTAAAAAAAAAAGCAAACCCTAGGCCAGGGTTTGGGAGCACGGTGGCCGCCGGCAGTACTACTCCCAGTAGTACTCGTCGTCGTCGCCGTCGATGAGGACGACCCCCCCCCCCCCCCCCCGGCGACCACGAGCTGTTCCGGCTAGACACGCCGGAGGGCGCCGGGGACTCCGGCCAGGGCGACCACTGCGCCCTTTCCCAGGCGGAGTGCGGGTCCGGAGGGCTCGCCGGCCTGCGCAGGCGTGCCCTCCGCGCGGACTCCTTCCGGAGCTGCTCCGCCGCTGCGGCCCGGCGCTCCTCCTCCGCCCGGAGCGCGGCCTGGTGCTCCTCCTCCTCCCGGAGCACCGCCTGGCGCGTGGCCTCCTCCTCCCGGCGAGCCATCTCGAGGAAGGCCCACGCCTCCGCCTGGGCGTCCTTCTGGGCCTTCCTGGTCATCTCCTCCAGCGCGGAGGCGTGCAACATCTCGACGAGGTGCGGCCATTTGGCCAGCTCCTCGAGGTCGCTGAGCTCGCGGGACGCCGCGAGCGCCGCCTGCAGCTCGGGGTCGTCCTCCTCCTAGGGCTGGGCTGCGGCTGCGGCTGGGGTTGTGGCGCCACCGCGGCCTCGTCGATGTAGAGGCCGCCGGGCAGCGGCCAGCCCGCCTAGCAGGCGTGCGCGGCTACGCGCGAGGCCGCGCCATCGCCGACGTGAAGCACGTGCGCCGGCGTGCATCGTGCTATACCTCGAACCACAAGTCCCAGTTGGGACTTGTGTCGCCGTATGTGGGGTGCTCCCGGGGGTCTGCCGGCAGCTGCGCGCGGCGCCGCCGGATCTCCGCGATGCGGGCGCGGCCGGAGCCCGGGATGGGCGGCACTGGAACCCGATCTGGGCTCATGTGCCAGCCGTGGGGGAGGTGCACGTCCCCCCACGACATTGGGACGCCGGCATCCCAGAACATCTGCGCCACCGCTACGGTGACGTAGATCCGGTCACGGATGGGAGGAGCCAGCGGCCCCATGTCAAACGCCGCCGGCGAGATTCGTCGGCTGCTGCCGGCCTCGTGGTCGTTCGTGGACGGGAGGAACTCCCGCTTCGGGGCCATGGCGGCGCGGAAGCTCGAGGTCGTCCGTGCGTGTGGCCGGTGTGGAGAGTGGGGACTGGATAGGGACAGTCCCCCTCTCCCAGTCCACATTTAATAGGACTGGGGCATCGACAGCTGGGTCAGCCACGCGGACCAGGCGGACACGCGAGGATGCCGCGTGCCATCCGCGGCCACGCAAACCTAGCCCAGATTTGGACCGAGTTTGCGTCATTCCGGATACCGCGGCTATCCGTATTTGCGGTGCGTCGTCACGTTGGGCCGCGTTTCTGGAGATGCCCTTAACGACAATGACCACGGTTCGGGCGATCGCCTTTGCTCGCACTAGTGATGAAAAGGATTGTGGAGCGGTCAGCCTTGATCGCGGGAGAAGATCGTGGTGGGAGCGACCGATTAGGGAGGAGCTATTCTTTGTGATATACAATATACGTGGGTATACTGAGTTTAGACATGCGCTTAGCATGGCCAACTTTAATTTCATATTTAGAGTTAGAGTATCTTTAGCCGTTTTCCCCAAAGCATCCCAAAATTTTGGGGCGCGCTGGACATTTTTTGTTTCCAGTCGCGCGTTCCAATGATCATTTCTGCCCGGTCCGGTCCATTACGGTGTTCGGCGCCCCAAGCTCGTCCCCGCTCTATAGGGGATGCTCCGAGCGCGTCGGACAAGTGAGAAGCGAGGTGGGGAGTGGCAGGCTCAACGCGTCATTGACAGACGAACGATGCCCAACCGTCGTCTAACTAGCGACAGTGCAGTTGCCAGGACGGGGAACCGTCGCAGTGGCAACTGCGTCGATCGACCGAACCGCCGGATTGGAGCGCGAACTCCGCGGAAGAGCAACCGCACCCCTCTTCGATATTTGCGCCGCCATTCATCCCCGCTCAATAAGACCCCTATGTTTGCGCATTCCGATCTCCAACCGGCCGACGCCCTTCATCTGTCCTCTCCCTCTCTGACCATGAGTAACGTCTCTTTGCCATCGGGCACCGATAGCGAGGGGAAGCCGCCGGGATGGTGCCATTGGTGGGAAAGAGCTGCGACTCCTAGCAGCTCTAGTTCCCCGCCGACGGACGACCACGATGAGGAGTAGTGGGAGGCCGACGATGGCCATGAGGCGGAGGTGGAGGCCATCGCCGATGACGGCCATGAGGAGGAGGAAGAGAATGGAGATGGCAGGTGGAAACGGCTGGAGGCGGAGGAGGAGGCGGCAGCGACAAAGAAGGAGGCAATGGCCCGAGCGAAGGCGGAGACGCGGCCGGCGAGCACCGACGATGATGAATACACCAAAGACTGCTCGTTGGAGGGGACATAAGCTCCTCGGACACGTCGAACGCCACTACCTCTTCGGAAGAGGTGACAAACAGGAAACGCTTTCGTGAGGACGACGAGGCGGGGCCATCAAAGGAGAAGTAGTTGGAAAAATTAGTTTATATTTTTCAAAAAATTTACGTGTAATTTATTATAATATGTTGCACTACTTTGAAAATCTCGATTGTACCTACAAATTCCTTCTCTATTGAAATAAAAATGCAAAAAAAAAACAGATAATGAGTTATTTTAATGTTTGGGTGCGCGTTTGGGAGACGCGGCTTATAAGCGACGTCCCCAAATGCGACACGAAGAAAAAACGTCCCTCAAACGCTCGATTCGCCGGCGTTTGGGGACGCGGGACGCTGCTGGAGATGCTCTTAATAAGTTAATTAATCGGCTAATAGGTTGATGATGTGAAGTGAACAAATTGGAAGCTAGTGGAAAGATGTTACACGAAGCAGAACAAAATCTATGGATCTCAGACTTGCAATAATGCTTCCTTATGATGGCCCCTGAACGGCGACTTTTTTAAAATAATACACTTTTTATTATTAATTTTAGGAATAATATTCGTTTTTAGCAAATTTCCGAAATAATACACCGTCGGGGTGGATGAACCCGAATTTACAAAATCGGGTTTGAGGAACCCTATTTCCCAATCTCGGGTATGACAAACCCGATTTTAGGATTCTTCTGCGGTGTCAGTCAAGCGAAAAAGAAATTGGGGTGGAAAAAAGGAAATCGGGGTGGAAGAACCCGATTTCAGTAAATCGGGCATGGTGAACCCGATTTCAGTAAATCGGGCCTGGCGAACCCGATTAAGACCCGACTTGTAAACACCAGCGATTTTTCCCGCCTTTTCGCGTTCACACTGCTTCCCGGCCGCCACCCTTCCCGCCACTCCTTCCCGCAACTCGTTCCCGCCACCATTTCCCGCCAATTTTATCCCGCCAGTCGTTTCCGTCACCATTTCCCGCTATATTTTCCCGCCCACGCTGTCAAATTTTTGCCTATAAAAGCAGCATCGCTAATCTGGATTGCACAAGTGCTTCTATCTCTCTCTCACCCTTAGCTATCATGAGTGTGCCGTGCTCTGACCAGGAGTTTAGGCCGGTGAAGGCGAAGGCTGCAAGTTTACCCCCGGGTGTGACTGCGGAGCGTTGTTGGTGCGGCCGTCTTGCTAAGGTTAAGCAGGTGGAGGATTTCTCCGACCAGTTCGGCATGAAATTTTTCATGTGTGCGAGCTATGAGCATGATCCACCCCGTAGTTCAGCTTCGTCGTCCACCAGGCCGCCGGTATGTTTCGACATAATTTTATGTTGGCTTAATTTTGTTTGTAAATGTGATTTAATGTTACTGTTTGTGTTGCAGTCTCCCCCGCTCCTATGCAAATGGTTTCACTGGATAGACGCGGAGCAGCCGGATTGGGCGCGCGAGGAGGTTGAGGAGAAACACCGGCGTGTGTGGGCAACGTTCTTTGAGGAGGAGCGTTGGGAAAAGGTTCGTGCTAATGAGAAAGCAGAGCGAGAGAGGCAGATACAGAAACTAAGGGCGGAACAAGCTCGTAATCGAGAGGTGAATCAGAAGAGGATGGATGATGAGGCTGCACGTAGGTTTGCAGAGGAAGAGGTGCGCAGGGAGGCTCGTGAAGCGGAGAGGAAGAGACTAAGGGAAAGAGTTGCTGAAGCGCAAGCGGCAGAAGAACGCGGCGACAAGTCTGGAAAATGGCCACGGTAGACGCAGGGAAAGTAGTGTGATGTGTCGTACTGGCTATGTACGTATCTTAATTTCAGTTTTAGTTTGTCGTTGTATCTTAAATTCCGTTGTAGTGATAAACCGTATATTAATTTTAGCTGCAATGTATCTTAATTTCAGTTTTAGTATTAATGTTTCCCTCCTAAATTCGCCGCCCAATTTTTCCCGCCTAATTTTCCAGCCTTTTACTGCCCTAATCTGCCGCCACTTTTTCCCGCCCAATTTTTCCCGCTCACCTTTTCCCGCCGAAAGTCATCCCTTCTAGCCTATAAAAACCCCCCATCGTTTCCTTCTGTTTCAGTGTATTCTCTCAATAAGATGGATCCCCCATATAAGAATCCCCCCATCTTTTCAACGAATCCATGGCCAAACCTCTTCTAGACGAGGCCCGCAAAGTGATGAGGGAGAGTAATGTAGACACATTCGAGGAGTTCATCAGTAGCGACGCCTTGCTCCGTAAGGTGGGTAGGGAATTTGAGAAATATTCCTATGGGTGGCCAGTGAAGAAGATGCCTGCTCGCAGCCCACAGGAGATAAGGTGTGAGCTTATCAGGTTGAATGAGAAGTGGAAGTCACTAACATGGAAGAATGAAGAAGATAGGGAAAGGGATTTCAAATATCCATTCCGGTGGGCGGTTGAGAGTGAGGACGATGATGATATCTTTGAGCCTAGCAGCAAGGCGAAGAAAGCTGCATCGTTGAAGGGCAAGAGTGCCAAGTCCTCGAAGGGCAAGAGTGTTGCACCACCGGTTGTCGACTCGGACGACGACTTCGAGCCTAGCACGAAGGCGAAGAATGCTACATCGTTGAAGGGCAAGAGTGCCAAGTCCTCGAAGGGCAAGAGTGCTGCACCGCCGGTCGTCGACTCAGACGACGACTTCGAGCCTAGCACCAAGGCCATGAAAGCTGCATCGTCGAAGGGCAAGGGAAAGGGTGTGCTGCGTTCTTAGTGTTCTAGTTATCAGTAGTCATGGATCTTGCAGTATGTTGTAGCGTTGGTGTAGTTTAATTTGTTAGAAGAGAGGTATGTTGTAGTGGTAAGTGATGTCTACATGTGCTTCTATTCTTGTAGACAGTATTGGGCCTCCAACAGCAGAGGTTTGTAGAATAGCAGCAAGTTTCCCTTAAGTGAATCACCAAAGGTTTATCAAACTCAGGGAGGTAGAGGTCAAAGATATTCCTCTCAAGCAATTCTGCAATTAAGATACAAGAAGTCTCTTGTGTCCCCAACACAGCTAATACACTTGTCAGATGTATAGGTGCACTAGTTCGGCGAAGAGATATTAAAACGCAGGTGGTATAGATGGTGGTAAACGGTAATTGCGATCTGAAGTAAATATTGCAGGAAGTAAAGATGCAGTAAAATAGTAAATAAGCGATGTTTGCAGTATTTCGAAACAAGGCCTAGGGATCCTACTTTCACTAGTGGCCACTCTCAACATTGCAATCATAATTGAATATAAATATAAGCACTTCATCATACTACTCTCATGTTGGATAAAGAACTCAAATTCATTGGGCAAGTGTGCAAAAGCACACCTCAAGGGCATATTCCCAAGTACTAATAAACACCCCACACTATCACCGTGAGCATTCATAGGAGGTACTAACACACCACAATTCATAAGGGAGTTACACACGGCGCACACACTGTCACCATTACACCGAGGTCACAGTAACTCCAAAGTTCACATAATAAAACACTTGAATAGCATATGACATCTAGATTGCAAAGCCTACGATCACATAGATGAACAAATAAGTACTACTCTCAAACACTCTCTTGTTGGATAACAAACACCATTCATTGTGTAGGGCTACAAGAGCTCCCTCAACCCGGAGTAAACAAGCTCCACAACATCCGGAGTTCATATTTAAAGTAACCTCTAGAGTGCATAATAGACAAGAGTAACATCTACATATTCATAAAGATCACACCATGGGAGAGAGAGATGAACCACATAGCTACCGGTAGAGCCCTCAGCCTCGGGGGAGAACTACTACCTCATCATCATGGGAGACAGCAACGGCGATGAAGATGACGGTGGAGTCGATGGAGATGACTCCGGGGGCAATTCCCCGTCCCGGCGGCGTGCCGGAACAGAGACTTCTGTCCCCCGAAACGGAGTTTCGCGATGGTGGCGGTGCCCCTGGAGTCTTTCTGGAGTATGATAGATTGATGTAGGGTTTTCGCGTCGCGAGGAATATATAGGCGAAACGGCGGCGGGAGGGGGTGCCTGGGGGGCCCACCCCATAGCTGGGCGCCCCCCCCCCCCTCTTGGCCGCGTCGCCAGGTGGTGTGGGGGCCCCTTGGCCTCTCTCCGTCTCTCCTTCGGTGTTCTGGGTCCGTCTCGGTAAAATAGGAGGTTTGGCTTTTGTTTCGTCGAATTCCGAAAATATTGCCCGAACAGCTTTTCTGGAACCAAAAACAGCAGAAATAAGGAACTGGCACTTCGGCATCTTGTTAATAGGTTAGTCCCGAAAAATGCATAAAAACATTATAAAGTGTGAGCAAAACATGTAGGTATTGTCATAAAACTAGCATGGAACATCAGAAATTATAGATACGTTGGAGACGTATCAAGCATCCCCAAGCTTAGTTCCTACTCGCCCTCGAGTAGGTAAACGATAAAAAGAATAATTTCTGAAGTGACATGCTACCAACATAATCTTAATCATACTATTGTAAAGCATATGAGATGAATGAAGTGATTCAAAGCAATGGTAAAGATGATGATTAAACAACTGAATCATATAGCAAAGACTTTTCATGAATAGTACTTTCAAGACAAGCATCAACAATTGTTGCATAAGAGTTAACTCATAAAGCAATAGATTCTTAATAGAAGGTTTTGAAGCAACACAAAGGAAGATTTAAGTTTCAGCAGTTGCTTTTAACTTTCAACATGTATATCTCATGGATAATTGTCAACATAAAGCAATATAACAAGTGCAATAAGTAAACATGTAAGAATCAGTACACACAGTTGACACAAGTGTTTGCTTCTAAGATAGAAAGAAGTAGGTAAACTGACTCAACATAAAGTAAAAGAAAGGCCCTTCGCAGAGGGAAGCATGGATTACTCATGTGCTAGAGCTTTTTGTTTTGAAAACATGGAAACAATTTTGTCAACGGTAGTAATAATTCATATGTGTTATGCATAAAACCTCCTATAAGTTGCAAGCCTCATGCATCGAATACCAATAGTGCCCGCACCTTGTCCTAATTAGCTCGGACTTCCATGGATTATCATTGCATAACATATGTTTCAACCAAGTGTCACAAAGGGGTACCTCTATGCCACCTGTACAAAGATCCAAGGAGATAGATCGCATTTGATTTCTCAGTTTTGATAGATCTCAACTTGAGGACATCCATACCGGGACAACATAAAAAACAGATAATGGACTCCTCTTTAATGCTTAAGCATTCAACAACAGATAATATTCTCATAAGAGATTGAGGATTAATGTCCAAACTGAAACTTCCACCATGATACATGGCTTTGGTTGGCGGCCCAATGTTCTTCTCTAACAATATGCATACTCAAACCATTTAATCATGATAAATCACCCTTACTTCAGACAAGACGAACATGCATAGCAACTCACATGATATTCAACAAAGGTGTAAAGTTGATGGCGTCCCCAGAAACATGGTTACCGCTCAACAAGCAACTTATAAGAAATAAGATACATAAGCAACATATTCAATACCACAATAGTTTTTAAGCTATTTTCACATGAGCTATGTATTGCAAAGGCAAGGAATGAAATTTTAAAGGTAGCACACAAGCAATTTACTTTGGAATGGCGGAGAAATATCACATAGTAGGTAGTTATGGTGGACACAAATGGCATGAGTTTTGGCTCAAGGTTTTGGATGCACGAGAAGCAGTCCCTCTCAGTACAAGGCTTAGGCTAGCAAGGTTGTTTGAAGCAAACACAAGTATGAACCGGTACAGCAAACTTACATAAGAACATATTGCAAGCATTATAAGACTCTACACTGTCTCCTTGTTGCTCAAACACTTTTACCAGAAAATATCTAGACCTTAGAGAGATCAATCATGCAATCCAAATTTCAACAAGCTCTACGGTAGTTCTCCACTAATAGGTTTAAACTACATGATGCAAGAGCTTAAACATGATCTATGAGAGCTCAAAACAATTGCCAAGTATCAAATTATTCAAGACAATATGAAGCATTTTCTGTTTCCAACCAAATAGCAATAAGTGAAGCGATCAACTTTCGCCATTGAACATTAAAAGTAAAAGCGAAGAACACTAGTATTCATATGAAAAAGCGGAGCGTGTCTCTCTCCCACACAAGGTATGATCCAATTTATTCAGAGAACTAAGATAACAAAACGAAAATAAAAGCACGCAGACGCTCCAAGTAAAGCACATAAGATGTGACGGAATAAAAATATAGTTTCACTAGAGGTGACCTGATAAGTTGTGATGAAGAAGGGGATGCCTTGGGCATCCCCAAGCTTAGACGCTTGAGTCTTCTTGAAATATGCAGGGATGAATGATACGTCTCAAACGTATCTATAATTTCTTATGTTCCATGCTTGTTTTATGACAATACCTACATGTTTTGTGCACACTTTATATCATTTTGATGCGTTTTCCGGAACTAACCTATTAACGAGATGCCGAAGTGCCAGTTCCTGTTTTCTGCTGTTTTTGGTTTCAGAAATCTTACAAAGGAAATATTCTCGGAATCAGACGAAATCAATGCCCAACATCTTATTTTTCCCGGGACCTTCCAGAAAGTCAAAGGGGGACCAGAGGGGAGCTAGGGGGCCCACCCCACAGGGCGGCGCGGCCAGGGAGGGCGCTCCCCCTATTGTGGGGAGGCCCCGTGGCCCCTCCGACTCCGCCTCTTCGCCTATAAGATGCCTCCTGACCTAAATCCTCGACACGGATTGACGAAACACCAGAAAGCCTTCCAGAGCCGCCGCCATCGCGAAACTCCAATTCGGGGGACATAAGTCTCTGTTCCGGCACCCTGCCGGGACGGGGAATTGCCCCCGGAAGCCATCTCCACCACCATCTTCACCGCCATCGCTGTCTCCATGATGAGGAGGGAGTAGTTCTCCCCCGAGGCTGAGGGCTCTACCGTAGCTATGTGGTTCATCTCTCTCTTTGTGATCTAGTTGTGTTACTCTGGTGATGTTATTAAAGTACTCTATTCCTCCTTCATGATGTAATGGTGACAGTGTGTGCATCGTGTAGTTCTTGGCGTAGGTTATGATCATAATCTCTTGTAGGTTATGGAGTTAATTATTACTATGATAGTATTGATGTGATCTATTCCTCCTTTCATAGTCTGTCGGTGAAGGTGTGCATGCTATGTTAGTACTTGGTGTAATTGCAATGATCTATCATGCACTCTAAGGTTATTTAAATATGAACATCGAATGTTGTGGTGCTTGTTAACTCCGGCATTGAGGTGCTCTTGTAGCCCTACACAACTAATGGTGTTTGTCATCCAACAAGAGAGTGTAGAGTGGTTTTCTTATGTGATCAATGTTGAGAGTGTCCACTAGTGAAAGTATGATCCCTAGGCCTTGTTTCCGAATATCGAATCTCCGTTTATTTACTGTTCTATTGCATGTTTACTCGCTGCCATATTTTATTCAGATTGCTATTGCTACTCATATACATCCATACTACTTGTGTTTTACTATCTCTTCGCCGAACTATTGCACCTATACATCTGACAAGTGTATTAGGTGTGTTGGGGACACAAGAGACTTCTTGTATCGTGATTGCAGGGTTGCTTGAGAGGGATATCTTTGACCCCTTCCTCCCTGAGTTCGATAAACCTTGGGTGATCCACTTAAGGGAAACTTGATGCTGTTCTACAAACCTCTGCTCTTGGAGGCCCAACACTGTCTACAAGAATAGAAGCACACGTAGACATCAAGCACTTTTCTGGCGCCGTTGCCGGGGAGGTAAGGTAAAAGGTATTCACATCCTCCGACTACTAAGCTATTTCCTAGTATTGTTGCCGGTGTGTGAGTGCTCGAAGCTATTTCCTTTAGATCCTGCAATTGCATCTTTTTGTTTCTTGTTTTACACTAGTAAGGCATAATGGAAAATAACAATGAGCTTCTTAATCTTTTTCCTGAGTTAGAATTGTTTGATGCGAAAATTAAAAAACCTATGGAACCTTATTTGCATGCTAGTAGCGATGTTATTAGTATGAATGCAATTACTGCTAATGCTATGGAGAAGTCTAAGCTTGGGGAAGCTAGTTTTTGTGATCTTTTTAGCTTCCCATCTTTAGGGGAGAAAATTTGCTCTGATAATACTTTATCTCCCATATGCGATAACTCTAATGATGCTTGTGATATTTTAAATGCACCTACTGAAAGTATTCCATATAAAATCCCTATGAAAATTATTGAACATGTTGTGGATAACCGCTATGAAGGGGATGGAACTGTCCATCCTGGAGATCATTTACTCTTTTTGCATGAATTATGCGGGTTATTCAAGTGTGCAGGTATCTCTATGGATGAAGTGAAGAAGAAATTATCCTCTATGTCGTTGTCTGGTAAAGCGGCGCATTGGTATAAACTGCTGAAGGATGAGCATTCTCTTGATTGGAAGGATATTGTGCCTCTATTTTATTCTAAATTCTATCCTCCAAGTGAAATTCACAAAGACCGAAACCGAATATATAATTTCTGGCCTCATGATGGAGAGAGTATTGCCCAAGCATAGGAGAGATTGAAGTCTTTAATGCTCAAATGCCCCAATCATGAGCTTCCTGGTAATATCATCATTGATAATTTCTATGCAAGACTTACTTTTCAAGATAAAACCTTCTTTGGATACCGCTTGTTCGGATCATTCACGCGCAATAAAGAAGAGTTTAAATGGGACCTTCTTAATCGGATTCAGGAGAACGCTGAAGATTGGGAGAACGACAAAGGTAAAGAATCAGGTATAAACTATGATTATGAATGCATTGAAACTTTTATGGATACTGGTAAATTTCAAAATATGAGTGCTACCTATGGTCTTGACTCTCAAGTTGCTGCAAATCTTTATAAAGCTTTTGCCACTCATTTTGAATTGCCTAGGAAGAATTTTGATAAGTATCATGAACCTTTTAAAGAGGCTTGTATGAAGGATGAAATTGTTGTTAATGATTTCAATAAACATGCTCAAACTCCTAAGAATGCTATTTCCTATAAGCATGTTAATTTTTGTGGAATGCATAGACCTTGTGGAATTAATCAAATCGAAGATGAATATTGTATCCATCATACTAATGAAAAAACTAGAAAGTGGTCTAGGGCGCTAGATGATCTTGGTAAAAAAGTTTGTGTCCTCTATCCTTTTATTTGTGAACTTTGCCATAGAGTGGGTCATTTTAATTTTCAATGCTCCTCCAATGATAATTTGAACCCCATGAGTGCTGCAAATTTGTATTGTGATGATGAAATTACTCCTAATCAGCATGATGAACTTGCTTTATTTTTGTGGTGTGAAGAGTTATCAAGAAAAATTTCTTTGTTACATATTAACGATCTTGATGTTGATGATGTCCTGCATGGGTGTTTTTCTTATTGCATTGATAATTGCCAAACAAATACTTACATACAAAATATTTTAGAAGATGACACCTTGCCAAAATATGATAGGACCGATGTGTGTTTCAAACTTATTAATGAAAAGGAGGAATCCTCCCAAGTTTCTTCTATTGTTTCTGGAAGTAAAGCAGGTTATGTGGAGAAGCCTCACATCAAGCCTCTCCCTCCTAAAGAAGGGAACGAGGAGAAGGAGAAGGAGAAGAAGAAGAAGAAGAAGAAGGGAACGAAGAAGAAGAAGAAGGGGAATAAAAAGAAAGAGCTAACAGCATATCCCCGCATGTATGAGATAACGATAGGTAACCGTAAGTATGTTGCTCCTGATGATTATTATGATAATGAATCTGAGTACAATGATCTTCCTATGCCCTTTACCTACATTAGTGATCATGATTTGAAAGAGCACACTACTTTTGATATTGCAAATCTCTGGGAAACTAATTCTGAAAATGATAATGTTAATAATTGCCATAGTATCAGTACTATCCATGCTTCCTCCCATAATGATATAGAAAGCTCTAAGCTTGGGGATGAGGTGTTTGAAAATCATTTTGCTACTGATCATTATATGTTTGATACATCTCCTTCTAGTAACAATGATGGTATGTTCAAAGATGAACATACTGTGAAAGATAACTATTCTATTTCTTATGATAACACTGTGCCTCCAATCTTTGATGATTATTATAAAGAATGCTATGATATAGGTTATAACTATCCTTATGAAAGTTGTCATAGTTATGATTGGATTGCCAAAAACAATTCCCTTAGTATGCAACTTGTTTACCATGTGCAAATTCTTGATAATAATCTTGCTCCAATTACTATTAATGAGAAGAACTCTTCTTATGCCAAAATTAACGATACTTTTATGCATATGAACCATGATAAGAATGTTTTAAGTGATGGTTATATTGTGGATTTCATTAATGATGCTACTGAAAGTTATTATGAGAGAGGGAAACATGGTTATATGCGTCCTAATAATATTAAGTTTCCCCTCTTTATGCTGAAAATCTTGAAGTTACTCGTGTTTTATCTTCCTATGCTTGTCACTTTGCTCTTCATGAATTTATTTATCTACAAGATTCCTTTTTATAGGAAGTGGGTTAGGCTTAAATATATTTTGAATTTGCTTCTTGATGCTCTCTTTTGCTTCAACTCTTATTTCTTGCGAGTGCATCATTAAAATTACTGAGCCCATCTTAATGGCTATAAAGAAAGCACTTCTTGGGAGATAACCCATGCGTTTATTTTACTACAGCAAATTTTTTTTTATATTTGAGTCTTGGAAGTTGTTACTACTGTAGCAACCTCTCCTTATCTTATTTTATTGCATTGTTGTGCCAAGTAAAGTCTTTGATAGCAAGGTTCATACTAGATTTGGATTACTGCGTAGAAACATATATCTGTCTGTCACGAATTTGGGCAGGGTTCTCTGTAGGTAACTCATAAAAATCTGCCAATTTATGTGTGTGATCCTCAGATATGTACGCAACTTTCATTCAATTTGAGCATTTTCATCTGAGCAAGTCCAGTGCCTCTGGAAAATTCGTCGTTACGGACTGTTCTATTTTGACAGATTCTGCCTTTTATTTCGCATTGCCTCTTTTGCTATGTTGAATGGATTTCTTTGTTCCATTAACTTTCAGAAGCTTTGGGCAATGTCCAGAAGTGTTAAGAATGATTGTGTTACCTCTGAACATGTGAATTTTTGATTATGCACTAACCCTCTAATGAGTTTGCTTTAAGTTTGGTGTGGAGGAAGTTTTCAAGGGTCAAGAGAGGAGGATGGTATACTATGATCAAGAAGAGTGAAAAGCCTAAGCTTGGGGATGCCCCCGTGGTTCATCCCTGCATGTCTCAAGAAGACTCAAGCATCTAAGCTTGGGGATGCCCAAGGCATCCCCTTCTTCATCGACAACTTATCGGGTTTCTTCTCTTGAAACTATATTTTTATCCGGTCACATCTTATGTACTTTACTTGGAGCATCTGTTTGTTTTTGTTTTGTTTGAATAAATTCATGCTTGTGTGGGAGAGAGACACGCTCCGCTCGTTCATATGAACACATGTGTTCTTAGCTTTACTTTTAATGTTCATGGCGAAGGTTGAAAACTGCTTCGTTCATTGTTATATGGTTGGAAACGGAAAATGCCACATGTGGTAATTGGTATAATGTCTTGAATAATTTGATACTTGGCAATTGTTGTGCTCATATAGATCATGTTTAAGCTCTTGCATCATGTACTTTGCACCTATTAATGAAGAACTACATAGAGCTTGTTAAAATTTGGTTTGCATGATTGGTCTCTCTAAGTCTAGATATTTTCTGGTTAAGGTGTTTGAACAACAAGGAAGACGATGTAAAGTCTTATAATGATTACAATAAGTTCATATGTGAGTCTTGCTGCACCGTTTTATACTTGAGTTTGCTTCAAATAACCTTGCTAGCCTAGCCTTGTATTGAGAGGGATTCTTCTCGTGCATCCAAATCCTTGAGCCAAAAACTATGCCATTTGTGTCCACCATACCTACCTACTACATGGTATTTCTCCGCCATTCCAAAGTAAATTGCTTGAGTGCTATCTTTAAACAATTCAAAAGTTATTACCTCTTATTTGTGTCAATGTTTTATAGCTCATGAGGAAGTATGTGGTGTTTATCTTTCAATCTTGTTGGGCAACTTTCACCAATGGACTAGTGGCTTCATCCGCTTATCCAATAATTTTGCAAAAAGAGCTGGCAATGGGGTTCCCAGCCCCGAATTAACTTTCATAAAGTTACAAATAGACACTCCTTCATGGTATGTGATTGTTGGTCGGCACCCGAGGATTCGGTTAGCCATGGCTTGAGAAAGCAAAGGTGGGGAGGAGTGTCATCTAAATAAAACTAAAATAAAAAGGCACTCCTTCATGGTATGAGATTGTTGGCAGGCACCCGAGGATTCGGTTAGCCATGGTTTGTGAAAGCAAGGTTGGAAGGAGTGCCACCCAAAAATAAAATTTCATGGGAGCCGCTCTTTGAAAGTCTGTCTGGCAAGGGGGTTAGAGTGCCCACTACCATTCGTTGACAACAACAAACACCTCTCAAAACTTTACTTTTTATGCTCTCTTTATGTTTTCAAAATAAAAGCTCTAGCACAAATATAGCAATCAATGCTTCCCTCTGCGAAGGGCCTTTCTTTTACTTTATTTTTGAGTCAGTTTACCTACTCCTTTCTATCTTAGAAGCAAACACTTGTGTAAACTGTGTGCATTGATTCTTACATGTTTACCTATTGCACTTGTTATATTACTTTATGTTGACAACTATCCATGAGATATACATGTTACAAGTTGAAAGCAATTGTTGAAACTTAATCATCCTTTGTGTTGCTTCAATGCCTTCTACTAAGAATTTATTGCTTATGAGTTAACTATTATGCAAGTCTTATTGATGCTTGTTTTGAAAGTACTATTCATGAAAAGTCTTTGCTATATGATTCAGTTGTTTAATCATTGTCTTTACCATTGCTTCGAATCGCTGCATTCATCTCATATGCTTTACAATAATGTTGATCAAGATTATGTTGGTAGCATGTCACTTAAGAAATTATTCTTGTTATCGTTTACCTACTCGAGGGCGAGTAGGAACTAGGCTTGGGGATGCTTGATACGTCTCAAACGTATCTATAATTTCTTATGTTCCATGCTTGTTTTATGACAATACCTACATGTTTTGTGCACACTTTATATCGTTTTGATGCGTTTTCCGGAACTAACCTATTAACGAGATGCCGAAGTGCCAGTTCCTGTTTTCTGCTGTTTTTGGTTTCAGAAATCTTACAAAGGAAATATTCTCGGAATCGGACGAAATCAATGCCCAACATCTTATTTTTCCCGGGACCTTCCAGAAAGTCAAAGGGGGACCAGAGGGGAGCCAGGGGGCCCCACCCCACAGGGCAGCGCGGCCAAGGGGGGGGGGCGCCCCCCTATTGTGGGGAGGCCCCGTGGCCCCCCCGACTCCGCCTCTTCGCCTATAAGATGCCTCCTGACCTAAATCCTCGACACGGATTGACGAAACACCAGAAAGCCTTCCAGAGCCATCGCCATCGCGAAACTCCAATTCGGGGGACAGAAGTCTCTTTTCCGGCACCCTGCCGGGACGGGGAATTGCCCCCGGAAGCCATCTCCACCACCATCTTCACCGCCATCGCTGTCTCCATGATGAGGAGGGAGTAGTTCTCCCCCGAGGCTGAGTGCTCTACCGTAGCTATGTGGTTCATCTCTCTCTTTGTGATCTAGTTGTGTTACTCTGGTGATGTTATTAAAGTACTCTATTCCTCCTTCATGATGTAATGATGACAGTGTGTGCATAGTGTAGTTCTTGGCGTAGGTTATGATCATAATCTCTTGTAGGTTATGGAGTTAATTATTATTATGATAGTATTGACGTGATCTATTCCTCCTTTCATAGTCTGTCGGTGACGGTGTGCATGCTATGTTAGTACTTGGTGTAATTGCAATGATCTATCATGCACTCTAAGGTTATTTAAATATGAACATCGAATGTTGTGGAGCTTGTTAACTCCGGCATTGAGGTGCTCTTGTAGCCCTACACAACTAATGGTGTTTGTCATCCAACAAGAGAGTGTAGAGTGGTTTTCTTATGTGATCAATGTTGAGAGTGTCCACTAGTGAAAGTATGATCCCTAGGCCTTGTTTCCGAATATCGAATCTCCGTTTATTTACTGTTCTATTGCATGTTTACTCGCTGCCATATTTTATTCAGATTGCTATTGCTACTCATATACATCCATACTACTTGTGTTTTACTATCTCTTCGCCGAACTAGTGCACCTATACATCTGACAAGTGTATTATGTGTGTTGGGGACACAAGAGACTTCTTGTATCGTGATTGCAGGGTTGCTTGAGAGGGATATCTTTGACCTCTTCCTCCCTGAGTTTGATAAACCTTGGGTGATCCACTTAAGGGAAACTTGCTGCTGTTCTACAAACCTCTGCTCTTGGAGGCCCAACACTGTCTACAAGAATAGAAGCACACGTAGACATCAATGAACCACGGGGGCATCCCCAAGCTTAGACTTTTCACTCTTCTTGATCATATCATATCATCCTCCTCTCTTGATCCTTGAAAACTTCCTCCACACCAGACTCAAAACAATCTCATTAGAGGGTTAGTGCATAATCAAAAATTCACATGTTCAGAGAGGACACAATCATTCTTAACACTTCTGGACATTACCCAAAGCTATTGAAAGTTAATGGAACAAAGAAATCCACTCAACACAGTAAAAGAGGCAATGCGAAATAAAAGGCAGAATCTGTCAAAATAGAACAGTCCGTAAACATGAATTTTTTCGAGGCACTTAACAGGCTCAGATGAAAAAGCTCAAATTGAATGAAAGTTGCGTACATATCTGAGGATCACGCATGAATTTTTTCAGCATTTTACGAGTTTCCTACAGAGAGATCTACTCAAATTCGTGACAGGTAAAAATCTGTTTCTGCGCAGAAATCCAAATCTAGTATCAACTTTACTATCAAAGACTTTACTTGGCACAACAACATGATAAGGAGAGGTTGCTACAGTAGTAACAACTTCCAAGACACAACAAAACAGTAGTAAAATAAAAACATGGGTTATCTCCCAAGAAGCGCTTTCTTTATAGCCATTAAGATGGGCTCAGTAATTTTAATGATGCTCGCGCAAGAAATAAGAGTTGAAGTAAAAGAGAGCATCAAGAAGCAAATTCAAAACACATTTAAGCCTAACCCACTTCCTATGAAAAGGAATCTTGTAAATAAACAAGTCATGTAAGCATAATGCAACAAGCATAGAAAGGCAACACAAGCGCAACTTCAAGATTCTCAACATAAAGAGGGGAAACTTAATATTATTAAGATGCATATAACCATGTTTCCCTCTCTCATAAAGATTTTCAGTAGCATCATGAACAAACTCAACAATATAACTATCACATGAAACATTCTTATCATGAGCTACATGCATAAAATTATTACTCTCCACATAAGCATAGTCATTATTATTAATTGTAGTGGGAGAAAATTCAATAAGATAGCTATCATTATTATTCTCATCACCAGAATCATCATATATAGGAGGCATATTGTAATCATAATTAATCTTCTCCTCAATAGTAGGTGGACCGAAAATATGATAGTCATCATTGTAATCATCATATATAGGAGGTAAAGTATCACCAAAGTAAATTTTCTCCTCCATGCCTGGGGGGCTAAAAATATCATGCTCATCAAAACCAACTTTCCCAAGCTTAGAACTTTCTATATCATTATGGAAAGAAACATGGATAGTACTAATACTATGGCAATTATTAACATCATCATTTTCATAATTAGTGTCCCAGAGATCTTTAATATCAAACGTAGTGTGCTCTTCCAAATCATGATCACTAATATAGGTAAAGGGCATAGGAACATCATTGTACTCAGATTCATTATCATAAGAATCATTAGGAGCAACATACTTACGGTTACCTATCGTTATCTCATACACGCGGGGATATGCCGTTACCTCTTTCTTTTTATTCCCCCTCTTCTTCCTCTTCTTCGTTCCCTTCTTCTTCTTCTTTTCCTTCTCATCGTTCCCTTCTTTAGGAGGAAGAGGCTTGAAGGGAGGCTTCTCCACATAACCTGATTTATTTCCAGAAACAATAGAAGAAACTTGGGAGGATTCCTCCTTTTCATTAATAAGTTCGAAACACACAGCGGTCCTATCATATTTTGGCAAAGTGTCTTCTTCTAAAATATTTTGTATGTAAGTATTTGTGTGGCAATTATCAATGCAATAAGAAAGACACCCATGCAGGACACTATTAATATCAAGAGCACTCATATCCACCAAAGAAGTTTTTCTCAATAACTCTTCACACCCCAAAAATAAAGTAAGTTCATCATGCTGATTAGGAGTGATTTCATCATTACAATACAAATTTTCAGCACTCATAAGGTTCGAATTATCATTGGAGGAGTGATGCGTGTAGTTGACACGTCCGTTGGGAACCCCAAGAGGAAGGTGTGATGCGCACAGCGGCAAGTTTCCCTCAGTAAGAAACCAAGGTTTAATCGAACCAGTAGGAGTCAAGAAGCACGTTGAAGGTTGATGGCGGCGGGATGTAGTGCGACGCAACACCAGAGATTCTGGTGCCAACGTGGAACCTGCACAACACAACCAAAGTACTTTGCCCCAACGAAACAGTGAGGTTGTCAATCTCACCGGCTTGCTGTAACAAAGGATTAGATATATAGTGTGGATGATGATTGTTTGCAGAAAACAAGAGAACAAAGATTGCAGAGATTGTATTTCAGTAAAGAGAATTGGACCGGGGTCCACAGTTCACTAGAGGTGTCTCTCCCATAAGATAAACAGCATGTTGGGTGAACAAATTACAGTTGGGCAATTGACAAATAGAGAGGGCATGACCATGCACATACATATTATGATGAGTATTGTGAGATTTAATTGGGCATTACGACAAAGTACATAGACCGCTATCCAGCATGCATCTATGCCTAAAAACTCCACCTTCAGGTTATCATCCGAACCCCCTCCAGTATTAAGTTGCTAACAACAGACAATTGCATTAAGTATTGCGCGTAATGTAATCAGTGACTACATCCTTGAACATAGCACCAATGTTTTATCCCTAGTGGCAACAGCACATCCGTAACCTTAGTGGTTCTTGTCACTCCTCCAGATTCACGGAGACATGAACCCACTATCGAGCATAAATACTCCCTCTTGGAGTTACTAGCATCAACTTGGCCAGAGCATCTACTAATAACGGAGAGCATGCAAGATCATAAACAACACATAGACATAACTTTGATAATCAACATAACAAGTATTCTCTATTCATCGGATCCCAACAAACGCAACATATAGAATTACAGATAGATGATCTTGATCATGTTAGGCAGCTCACAAGATCCGACAATGAAGCACAATGAGGAGAAGACAACCATCTAGCTACTGCTATGGACCCATAGTCCAGGGGTAGACTACTCACACATCACTCCGGAGGCGACCATGGCGGCGTAGAGTCCTCCGGGAGATGAATCCCCTCTCCGGCAGGGTGCCGGAGGCGATCTCCTGAATCCCCCGAGATGGGATTGGCGGCGGCGGCGTCTCAGTAAGGTTTTCCGTATCGTGGCTCTCGGTACCGGGGGTTTCGTGACGGAGGCTTTAAGTAGGCGGAAGGGCAGGTCAGGAAGGGGCACGAGGGGCCCACACCATAGGGCCGCACGGCCAAGGGGGGGCCGCGCCGCCCTAGGGTTTGGCCACCTCGTGGCCCCACTTCGTCTCCTCTTCGGTCTTCTGGAAGCTTCGTGGCAAAATAGGACCCTGGGCGTTGATTTCGTCCAATTCCGAGAATATTTTGTTACTAGGATTTCTGAAACCAAAAACAGCAGAAAAACAAGAATCGGCACTTCGGCATCTTGTTAATAGGTTAGTTCCAGAAAATGCACGAATATGACATAAAGTGTGCATAAAACATGTAGATAACATCAATAATGTGGCATGGAACATAAGAAATTATCGATACGTTGGAGACGTATCAAGGAGCATTGAAAATTAAAATGACCCACTCTATGGCAAAGTTCACAAATAAAAGGATAGAGGGCACAAAATTTTTCACCAAGATCATCTAGAGCCCTAGACCACTTTCTAGTTTTTTCATTCATGTGATGGATACAATATTCTTCTTCAATTTTATTCTTTTCACAAGGTCTATGAACTCCACAAAAATTAACATGCTTATAAGAAATAGCATTTTCAGAAGTTTGAGCATGTTTATTGCAATCATTAACAACAATTTCATTTTCCATGCAAGTGTCTTTAAAAGGTTCATGATACATGTACCAATTCTCTTTAGGAACATTAATATGAGAAGCAAAGGCTCTATAGCAATCAACCATAATTTGAGGATCAAGACCATATTTAGCACTAAGCTCTTGAAAATCAGCAGTTTGAGCGAAAGACTTAATGCAATCATACTCGTAGTTTATACCTGATTCTTTACCTTTGTCATTCTCCCAATCTTCAGTATTGCTTTGAATTCTTTCAAGAAGATCCCATCTAGCTTCAACCTCCTTGCTTGTGAAAGATCCCTCCAAACAGGCATCTAGATAGTCCTTGTGATGTCCTGAAAGCCTTGCATAAAAATTATTAGTAATAACATTACGGGGGAGCTCATGAATGGGACATTTGAGCATTAGTGACTTCAATCTCCTCCATGCTTGGGAAATACTCTCTCCATCACGAGGGTAAAAGTTATAAATGTAATTCCTATCAATATGCACTTCATGAGGAGGATAAAATTTAGAATAAAAGAGAGGTACAATTTCCTCCCAACCAATAGATCGACCATTCTTCAGCATCTTATACCATTCCGCAGCTCTGCCCTTCAGAGATATAGAGAATAGCTTCCTCTTAACTTGGTCCTTTGAAATACCTGCACTCTCGAACAACTCGCATAATTCATGTATAAAGAGTAAATGATCACTAGGATGGATAGTCCCATCTCCAAAATAGCAATTGTTCACAGCAAGTTCAACAATTTTCATAGGTATCTTGAAGGGAATACTTTCAGTAGGTGGATTTGGAATATCACAAGCATCATTCGAATCACCACATATTGGAGACAAAGCATTATCAAGGCAACATATTTCTTCCAAAGCTGAGGAGCAAAAAAGATTATTTTTATATAAACTAGCTTCCCCAAGCTTAGACTTTTCCATAGCATTAGCAGTAATTGCGTTCATACTAATAACATTGCTACTAGCATGCAAATAAGGTTCCATAGGTTTTTTAATTTCCGCATCAAACAATCCATGTCTTAACTCAGGAAAAAGATTAAAAAGCTCACTAAATTTTTTGTTGTTTTCCATTATGCCTAACTAGTGAAAATAAAAACAAGAGACGAAAAGATAAAATTGCAGAATCTAAAGGAGATAGCTTCGAGCACTCACACACCGGCAACAGTGCTAGGAAATAGCTTAGTAGTCGGAGGATGTGAATACCTTTTACCTTACCTCCCCGACAACGGCTCCAGAAAATAGCTTGATGTCTACGTGTGCTTCTATTCTTGTAGACAGTGTTGGGCCTCCAAGAGCAGAGGTTTGTAGAACAGCAGCAAGTTTCCCTTAAGTGAATCACCCAAGGTTTATCGAACTCAGGGAGGTAGAGGTCAAAGATATTCCTCTCAAGCAATCCTGCAATTAAGATACAAGAAGTCTCTTGTGTCCCCAACACACCTAATACACTTGTCAGATGTATAGGTGCACTAGTTCGGCGAAGAGATATTAAAACGCAGGTGGTATAGATGGTGGTAAACGGTAATTGCGATCTGAAATAAATATTGCAGGAAGTAAAGATGTAGTAAAATAGTAAATAAGCGATGTTTACAGTATTTGGAAACAAGGCCTAGGGATCCTACTTTCACTAGTGGCCACTCTCAACATTGCAATCATAATTGAATATAAATATAAGCACTTCATCATACTACTCTCCTGTTGGATAAAGAACTCAAATTCATTGGGCAAGTGTGCAAAAGCACACCTCAAGGGCATATTCCCAAGTACTAATAAACACCCCACACTGTCACCGTGAGCATTCATAGGAGGTACTAACACACCACAATTCATAAGGGAGTTACACACGGCGCACACACTGTCACCATTACACCGAGGTCACAGTAACTCCAAAGTTCACATAATAAAACACTTGAATAGCATATGACATCTAGATTGCAAAGCCTACGATCACATAGATGAACAAATAAGTACTACTCTCAAACACTCTCTTGTTGGATAACAAACACCATTCATTGTGTAGGCCTACAAGAGCTCCCTCAAGCCAGAGTAAACAAGCTCCACAACATTCGGAGTTCATATTTAAAATAACCTCTAGAGTGCATAATAGACAAGAGTAACATCTACATATTCATAAAGATCACACCATGGGAGAGAGATGAACCACATAGCTACAGGTAGAGCCCTCAACCTCGGGGGAGAACTACTCACTCCTCATCATGGGAGACAGCAACGGCGATGAAGATGGCGGTGGAGTCGATGGAGATGACTCCGGGGGCAATTCCCCGTCCTGGCGGCGTGCCGGAACAGAGACTTCTGTCCCCCGAAATGGAGTTTCGCGATGGTGGCGGCGCCCCTGGAGTCTTTCTGGAGTATGATAGATTGATGTAGGGTTTTCGCGTCGCGAGGAATATATAGGCGAAAGGGCGGCGCGAGGGGGTACCTGGGGGGCCCACCCCATAGCTGGGCGCGCCCCCCTCTTGGCCGCGCCGCCAGGTGGTGTGGGGCCCCCTTGGCCCCTCTCCGTCTCTCCTTCGGTGTTCTGGGTCCGTCTCGGTAAAATAGGAGGTTTGGCTTTTGTTTCGTCGAATTCCGAGAATATTGCCCGAACAGCTTTTCTGGAACCAAAAACAGCAGAAAACA
This sequence comes from Lolium perenne, assembly GCF_019359855.2. Taxonomy (NCBI): domain Eukaryota; kingdom Viridiplantae; phylum Streptophyta; class Magnoliopsida; order Poales; family Poaceae; genus Lolium; species Lolium perenne. The sequence continues at coordinate 41,232,090 of NC_067245.2, read as the reverse complement.
GGAACTGGCACTTCGGCATCTTGTTAATAGGTTAGTCCCGGAAAATGCATAAAAACATTATAAAGTGTGAGCAAAACATGTAGGTATTGTCATAAAACGAGTATGGAACATCAGAAAATTATAGATACGTTGGAGACGTATTAGTAAGTTGTATCTTAATTATCACTTCATGTTGAATTTGAAATGTTTGTTGAACACAAATAGTAGTGATACATGGTCGATACAAATAGTAGTCATACATGGTGCATACAAATAGTACTCATACACTAGATGAGGGAAATAGTAGTAGTAATAAGTCTCCTCCGTACAGATGACTCAGTGAGTGTCATCTCGCTGACCACGGCCCCTTCCTCGACGCCTGATATCCCACAAGTATAGGAGATCGTTTGTAGCCTTTTCGATAAGTAAGAGTGTCGAACCCAACGAGGAGCTAAAGGTAGGATAAACATTCTCTCAAGTTCTATCAACCACTGATACAACTCTACGCACACTAAGCGTTTGCAATATCTAGGAAATAAAACTAGAGCGATAACGGGTATGAGAGGTGACTTTGCAGAGCAATAAAATACACGGAATAAATGTTAGTGCTGCAGCAATAAAACAAACTAAACTAACAGTACCATGAGTGTGGAAAGGCGGTGGTAATAGTGGTGGCTTTGTCCAAGATCAATTAGTGAAGATCTTGGGTTCAATGTCTTCGATGCAGCTTTCTATCTAGGAGAGGCTAAATATACATGCTCTCCCTCCGGGATTACAAGTACTATATGATTGGCTTGCTAGCAAACATCCGTAAATACTAGCAAGCATTAAGGTTTGCCCAACCATAGCCTTAAGTAAATGGTCCTCTTACTCCCATACATGCAACTATCCGGTTCGCGTCCTCAGGTTTCTGTCACTCCGGGGGACTTCCCCCTTCTAGTATACAAGTACTACCAACCCTATGGTGCTTGATCCATGCGCGCACAAATATAATGGGCACCAAGGACGGTAACATATCAACATACAACTCTAATGAACCAAAGAGAAACAACCAATCAATCAAAGAACAAATAAACTATGGCAACATGACATAGATCATAGGATTATAACTTATATCATCAAACACCATGTTTACATAGGGCGGTACAGAGGTTTGTGAGAGGATGGACCACTGAATACAATGAGGAGTTGGTGATGGAGATGGCGGTGAAGACGTTGGAGGGCTCAGTGAGGAGCGTCGGGAAGCGGAGGCGTGGGCGGCGGCGGCGACGCGGGGGACTCCTTCCCCGCCGCCGGCATCATGGGGGAGCGCCGCCCCTTAGCCTTCTTCTTCCTTGGGTTGGTGCTGGTGTAGATGAGTGTTTCCCCCTCCTTGGTTGCTGCCAAGGAGGAGGATTTTCGTGACAATGCTTGGGGGCCTCCAAAAATAGGGGTTTCCCGTCAATATATAGTGTTGGAGATGCAATCTAGGCCATGAGATGGATGCCCCTTTGATCCAAGGGCTCTTGGGCACCTCTAGAACCTTCGACTCCCCTCTGTCCTTCATGAGCTTCACAACTCGTGGCTGGGCCGAAATATCCAGGTATGGAAAGAGTTTGTGTCAAATACGTCACCAACTTTCGGAGTCCCGAGACTGCACGAACCTCCGCAGTAATTCTGCTCTGCCGGATGCATCCGTTGTCCGTTCTGCACGAATAAGATGTCAAAATTGTTCGGCTTGAAATTCTCTACAACTTTGTAGTTTACGACTTTTCCATTGGACGTCGTTTTGATGGAGTTTCGAAGCGATCTTTGAAAAGTGTTCAGCAGGGACAGATTCCGGGAAATTCCAGATTTCACCATAATGAGCTATTTCCTTCCATATTTGCCTATTTCCCGCGCAACAAAGTTGAAACCAAGAACTTGTGCACTTTTGCAACTATTAATAGGTTAGTCCCTTAAAACATATAGTAATTGGTGTAAAAACAAGCATGGAACATCAAAAACTATATATACATTTGCGACGTATCAACGCCTCAGTGGTGGTCCAGCCTGAAAAGGTGAGGGCGAGTTCCCTCTGATAGGTGGCTGCCGCTGTTGTGTCATACTTCGGACAGTACCCATGCACCCTTGATGGACATCTAGCATCGCTGCAGACCACTGTCAAGAATTTCTGACTTGAAACGGTGGTTCTGAATACCTTTTGCGTGTTCATTGCATACTGAGTGATTGCTTCCTGCAGATGTCTCTTGTCAGCATATCTAGCACCAACTGAGATGGTGTTCATGTTGTACTCCCAGGCAGAATCGTGCCGATCATCGACTATCATTGCCTCCGACAAATCATGGTTCCAAGAAGAGGGGATCGGATCCTCCTCTTCGTTACCATCTGAAGTATCGGATCCACCGGATTCATCTGAGTCAAGCTCATAGTCCACTCCATCCTCGTCTTCCTCGTCCATCATGTTTTGCATCTGCTCTTCTTCTTCATCCTCGCTTTCAAGCTCGACACTACCGTCATGACCACCTGCTGCATGGCTACTCTGCCCGGATTGGAAACTGCTGCCGCCAGCATCAGAACTTTGAATGCTCTGGCCTGGATGGAACTCACCCTCGCCTTCCTGGGAATTCACCACCTTCGCCTCGGGAAGCATTAAGGCGATGGGGTGAGTTCCCCTGCGCTCGCACGCTTCCAACCAGTGCACCCACTGAGAGGTCCGCTCAATCGGCTTCAACCGCCAGAAAATATGGGTACTTGAGCTGCTCCACAAAGCATGCACACCAACTGTGTATGCTTCGGGATTAAGCCTGAAATTCACGGTCAACCAGTCCTTCAACTGACTAACTCGCCATGTTTTTGGGTTTGTCAGATGCAACTCCTCGTACTGAAACTCGCTCAAATCAGCTCCCATCGGAGTTGTTCGGACCGTGCCATGACCGAAGTAAACAACAAATTTTACTCTATCTGACATATCTCCTCACCTATACAAATTATAGACTCGTCAAAAAAATCTAGCACCTACACTCTAAAATAAATAAAAATCTAGCACCTGCAGTCCTAAATAAATACTTTCTACCGGCACATATTTCAGTAACTAATGTGCGAAGCTAACGAACGCAACATGCATTATGATTACACCATCTAATATCAGGAATTAGGGTTTACCCTTGAAGCGTGCCAAACACCTCCGTCAGCAGCTCAGCTCCTCCACCCCGCAGCAGCTGCACCACCACGTAGCAGCTGCAGCAGCAGCACCACGAAGCAGCACCACCTCCAGCAGCTCCACCACCACCACCAGCTCCACCACCACCAACAGCACCTCCACCAAAACTCCTCAAAAACTAACCCATCCATAGATCAGCTAATTTTACAGCATTTGGTGGTGAAACTACAACAAATGGTTGGATAAATCGCTCACAAACGAGGAAAATGGTGCTGGACTGAGAGCTAACGAGAGAGAGACAGAGAGCGGATGACTGAGAGCGAGCTGGAGGAGGAAGATGAGCGTCGAGCAGCGCTGCAGGCGAATTTAATCTGCCGCACTTCGGGGTCAGTGCGCCCGAATCGCCCGAGTCAGGGTCGCCCCACCCGAAATTGCCGCATCGGGATTCCTCGCTCCAACACCGTCTGCCCCTGGCCAGGGGACAGGCCGACACGGGCCTTCGGTGGCCGACAGCCACGCTTCGGGGAGGGGCACCCCGAAATTGGCCTGACACGGCAGATTCGCCTCGTCTCGGGCTCCTCAAACCCGATTTTGTAAATTTGGGTTCCACCACCCCGACGGTGTATTATTTCTGAAATTTGCTGAAAACGAATATTATTTCTGGAATTAATATTAAAAAGTGTATTAATTAAAAAAATCGCCCCTGAACGCACCTAGGCACGAAACAAATCCGGGGATCCAAAAGCTTCCAGATTCTCGTGATCTCCTGCTCCTTTTCATCCTCACCCGCGTGCAGCCATGATGATGGCAAGGATTGCTTTCCTTTTTTTTGAGGTAATGGCAAGGATTGCTTTCTAATTATTCAACTCGAGCAATTAACATGACTACCGAGCTAGTGTACTACGTAGTAGTAGTGCATGCATGGTTCATTCATGGCGGCTCTCATCGTGAACGCCCAAGGGAGATAAGGCTCGGGGGCACACTCTACACTAGTTTATGTAATCAGGTCGACTAATTATCACGTCTGTATTTGTATCGTTAGCATATCCGACGGCTAAGTTAGTAGGTATTGTAGGCATGTTCGCGCACATATGGATTTTGCTTCTTGGCTCGGCGGATATCGGGACAGATCTCTCGCTACATGTCCCCTTGTTCTAGCAAAATGGCCATCAAAGTCAAACTGAGCACATGCATGCATGTTCAATCAAAATTAAGAAACATTTCATCTAAAAATTTCAAGAAATAATTAGGCACGCCTCCCACTTGGGGTTCGGAGGGACTGACATCATAGTTTCAAAATAATAATAATATTATTACGAAGTGAAAATGTAGGGTAGGCATAAAAAATACTCCCTCCGTTCAATAATAATAATAATAAACTACTCCCTCCGATTCTATAGTAATTATCATGGGTTTAGCTTAATTTTAAATCACGTCACTTATTATGGATCGGAAGGAATAACAACATAGTTTCAAAAAAAAGACACCCAGCAATCTCAATGATTTTTTTTGAAAATTAGATGCACGGTTGGTTGTGCACCTAGGATCGTAAGGCTTAGAGCATCTCCAGTCACGTCCCACAAAAAACGTCCGGCATAAATGATTTGGGGGACGTTTAGGACTGCGCCGGACAAAAAGAGACGAAAAATCTGTACCAAAAAGAGACCCTTTACAGGGGACGCCGGACACAAAAACAGCGTCCGGACGCATGCATGCAGCCCCTACTCCCCACATGTCATTCTCTTTTCTCACACTTTCTCTCACCTACTTTTCCCACATGGAGTGGTTCCCTCTATTAAAAATCATGCATCCGGACGCTGTTTGAGGGACGCGGCTGGAACGCGATTTTCCCCATTTGTTGTCTGCCGTCCCCCAAACGTTATTTGGGGGACGTGACTGGAGATGCTCTTAGGTTGTTAAGGGACTACGTTTGGCATCATTTTGTATTGGCTCCCCTCTCTAACAAAACCTTGACCTTTCATAATCAACCATGATTGAGGCATAAAATTTTCTTGTTTCTTGCTAAAAATAAATGGTGGGCACGAGGCTATCGAAACCCACCTGGTAATTTCGCCTCTCCTTCCAACCACAAAAAGAACTAGTACAAAAACATGCAAAAAAAACCCCCTCAGTCCCAAAGTCACTGACCGACACTAAACCAGAGTATGTTTGACGTCTTTGGAGTGCTTCGATGGAGTTTTTCGAAATTTCTTTGTTGATTTGTTGGTATTTTATACTTCCTCTGTTTCAAAATGTAAAGCGTCTAAGGATTACTCAAAAGACTACTTTTTTCAAGTTTGACTAAGTTTATACACAAAAATATAAACAATTACAATACTAAATCAATGTCAATATATTCACCATAAAGTATATTTTCTTAATGTGTCCATTCAATATTGTAGATGTAGATATATTTTCCTAAATATTTAGTCAAATATATTTGTGTCAAATATTTGCACCTATACGTAGCCACAAATTTATTTTTTATATAGCTCAAAAATACAACACATTTTGCACCGAAATTTTGCACGAGTATTCAAGACATATTTATGTATTCACGGAATAAATGTGACATTTTTCTGAAACATAGATATTCAATTTTTAAATATTTTGAAAACCAGAAGCACAGTGCTCATTCACGGAATGAATCTGCTTCCTACATCATTCACTACTCCTACCGTCCTACGGTACAGTAGTTGCCGTTTGAGCTGTGCAATTTTCACCTTTAACCAGTTGTACGCCATTGCACAGTCTACGATACGGTCTACTGGGGTGGAGTATGAGTACATGCTTCCCTGCCGCGGCAGTCCCCACCAAGCTCTGCGCCTCCTGCCTCCCTGCCATCACTGTGCTCGCCTCCCGCCTCTTCCGCTCTCCTTTTCACCTTTCTCCTTTCTTTAATCCCACACACGCCCCCCGGCCTCCTTTTCCGACGAGATAGAAATATCCCCAGCGAGCCGAGCGGCGAGCAGAAATAGAAGTACTGATTTCTACTTCTCTCACACAGCCGTTGCTTGCAGTCGCCTTGACTCGTATGGAAAAATATTTTGTAAAGCTGGTGCCAATGCATAGCCTCACTCTCACCCGTCACGTCAGCTTTTTTCCTCACTCTCACCCCACTCTCACCCCACCTTGCCAATGCATGGGCTATAGTGAGAGCTCTCACTTCTCTCTCCTCCACATCAGCTTTTCTCTCTCCTCGACATTAGCATTTCTTTTTCAGATTATAATATTAAAAATAATGCAAGGAAATTATTTTATTGAACTAAAATTGTTACCGATTACATCATAAAAAGAAATTACATAAAAATTTGAAAAAATTACATAAAAATTTGAAAAAATTACATAATCTAGGCATTATGAGCCCACACATGCTCTATCAAATCTTGTTGGAGCTGTGTATACACCGGTGAGTCCCTCATATCGTTGTCCATCTGAATCCTGGCTGCTAGGCTTGGTGGTGCATGGTGGTGTATTGCAGGGCCGACATTGGACTCAACGATCTCATAGGTTTGCTCCAAATTTGTACCACGCTCATCGTCGATGATCATGTTGTGCAGAATGACACATGCACGCATGATCAACCCAAGAGTACGCCTCGAGTAGGAGCGTCCCGGAACTGCTAGAATGTTGAACCTAGCCTTCAGCACTCCAAAGGCACACTCGATATCTTTGCGCCAAGCTGATTGAGCAGCAGTGAACATTCGCTGCTTTTCACTTTGTGGAAGAGTAACACCTTTCATGAACACCGGCCAGGAGGGGTAGATGCCGTCGGCAAGGTAGTAACCATAGTTGTACTCGTGTCCATTCACCGTGAAGTTCACTACGGGTGCTTCTCCCCTAAGCACATCCGTGAACAACAGCGACTAGTTGAGTACATTGAGGTCGTTGTTGGACCCGGCCACTCCAAAAAAGGCATGCCAGATCCAGCGATCATACGACGCAACGGCTTCTAAGATTATGGTAGGGTGTTTGATGTCTCCCCTTGTGAATTGACCAGCAAAAGCCGCTGGGCAGTTCCTCCACTGCCAATGCATGCAATCGATGCTCCCTAACATCCCCGGAAAGCCACGCTCCTCGGCTTTCGCTAACAGACGCTGAGTATCCTCGACAGTTGGTCGACGGCAAAACGTCTCCCCGTAACAGGCAATGATGCCTTCACAGAATCTATCTAGACAATCTGATGTAGTTTGTCTAGCTAACTTAAGCCACTCATCTATTGTATCTGCAGAGGCTCCATAAGCTAACAGACGCAAAGCCGCAGTACACTTTTGTATGGGAGAATGACCAGGACGGTTGAGAGCATCATGTCTTTGGGTGAAATACGGAGAGTATACTCCCAATCTATCCACAATGCGCAGGAAAAGGGATCGCCTCATCCGATACCTTCGCCGAAAGAAGCTCGGAGGGTAAGTAGTCCTCGAAGAGCCGATCGCTTGCACCCAGACGATCACGTCTGATGAACTCTCGGCGGCGTCGCGGCCGTCTTGGCTCCTCCTCCTCGTTCAGCATCTCCTCCTCGTACTCCGCCTGGAATGCATCGATCAGATCACCCTCTATTCCGTCGCTCGAACTGCTGGACGACATGGCGTTGAGAGGAGTGGAAATGGAGAGTGGAGGAGATGAAATGGGTGTGGAGTGAGTGAAACCATATGGAGGTATTTATAGAGGGGGGCTGAAATTTTAGGGTTTTTTGAAGTACCAACGGCTACCCCAACGGCTAGCTGAGGTGGACGAATCAGATCGTGCCACCTCAGCTACTACCGCCCCTCTCTCGCCCGCGCTGTCGCCCGCCCCTCTCTCGCCCCGCCTCGCCACCGCGCCGCCCCGCCTCTCGCCTCGCTCCCGCCTCGCTCTCGCCCCAACGCGGGCGGTAGCCGGCGGCGGCGGGTGGTACCGGCCCGGCGCCAGCAGCCGCTGTCCCGCCACTCCACTCGCTCTCTTCGCCGGCGGCGGCGATTGCCGCCAGCCAAGCCGTCGCGTTGGCACCAGCCTAATGATGCTAATGGGTTAATTCTTGATCAGAGATAAAACATGAAAAACGAGGACGCCTTATTCATGAAAATTGGAGGAGTATCGAATTAGTGGTAATAAAATAACTTGCCAATCAGCCTTAAAATTTATAGAATGTAGACTAGGGAGTACAGCCGACTCATGCCATGTGTGCATGCGTGTGTGGTGTACATTATATGTGTTGACGTTGTAAAGAAATCGCAAGCACCATGAGCTTGTTGGCAAAATGCAAAGCGATGGAATTTGAAATTAACAACGTTGGACATGAGGCATCATTTTATATTTATTTTTCCAGAGAGAACCATCCCAAAAAAAAAAAGACAAAAAATAGAGGGTCAGAGTGGGGAGCGGGGAGGTCCCAACGAACTGTCGCGGTCGGTCACCACCGTCGGGCCGGTGGCGGGTCCACGTTGGAGCGCGCGCCATCAACGGAACGGAACGGAACGGCCGCAGAATTCCGTTCTGACGCTCCCCGAGCGGAACGTCATCCGTCCGATTGAGATCGGGCGAATGACACTGCAACGCGGAGGGAATCTCGGGGGAACAGCGTGCGATCTGGATTCTGGGCTGGTCCACGGTTCATGGCGTCGGCCGCTCTCTGCCCGGTCCGGATCGCACTTCCACTGACTTGCTCAGTGCCACCTCTCTTGCTTGCCCTTGGATCCTCTGCGCAAGCTCTCTTGCTCGTGTAATTCTAGGCAGCTCACCGGCTTTTGCCGTATCTTGGGCATAATGGTGGTATCCACTCTCAACCGTGAGCTCACATTAATACGTCTCTGCATTTGCCAGTAGTAATTTCTTAGACTACTCACAATGATACTCTCATTGTGACTAGTCTTAGTTATTTTAGCTGGCAAGTTTACTACTCTCTCGGTTCTCCCCCATGATGCATGTATAGATTTCGATTAAATGAGAACCGAGAGGGTAAATGCATGCCCATTTATAGTTCAAGCTCGTGTACAACACAACCACCCGAGGCTGCCGCCAATCTTAGCCTTGCCTAGGGCTAGCGGTTCCTTCAAGTCGTTGGGTTATGCTTGGAATTTGATGTCTGTCAACTCGTTGATGAATATGATGTCCATCAACTGGATGATGAAGTGCAAGGCTTCAAACTCTGGTTCATGTCGACAACGTCTATCATTCCATCGGCTACTCAAGTTTTGGATCATCTTCTCAAGTGGTTTTCATGGAAAAGCGCATGGCGCTCCTAGACCTATGGATTGAAGAGGATCCAATCATGTATGTGGTTTTGAGGAGTCACATTGGAAAGTCCCGCTTCGTCGACCTTGGCACCATTGGGTACCACACCACCATCATGGTGTTGAATGAGCTGGAGGCGATTATGCTAGGAAATATAGAAGCTTTTGGTGGCCCCTATTGAGTTCGAGACGATGGCGGAGGCGTGGTTCTAGATGCGAAGAAGAAGATTCTTTACAGTTGTTACATGATTAAGGTTTCGTTTGCGTGACGAGGTCCACGTCAAAATCATGCGCGTGATGTTGGTGAGCCTCATGGTTGGTGATTTGCGACATCATACAATTTAGTTGCTGCGAATTGTTAATCACTTGGCAGGTCTTTTTTCTTTATTTTTCGAATTTTGAATTTTGGTTGTGTGCATCCTTAATGTCTTCACAAGTTCTTGAAATTATGTAGATAGAGAGGGTGGGTGTATTTCTTCTTGATATTAATATATTTCCATTATAAAAAAGCTGTGTAATCAACAATAATGTAACATAAAACACGAAGCAGTCCTAATCTCTCTATTAGATGTTATTAGTTTCATGTTGCTTGGATTGGTTTTTCATACAACAAAGCAGTCGTTGACAACAAATACCCAACCATGTAGGTGCAAGGAGCTTGGTCAGGCCACTATACCGGGTGGCTCGTGAGATGCGGGCAACCATTTCGTTGCTCAAGACAAGGTGGGCCGGCTCAAGGCCCGAGCAAAAGACCAAAGGATCATTGTGAAGCACAAGTTATAAAACTTGACCATGATTCCACTAGACCCAGAAGCCGATGGTATTCGTAGCATAGAAAACAAAAAAATTCATACCGCAAGAACGAATAACAAGCCAAGATCCAATCTAGAAGATGGGAGCAACGAGAAGATCATGAGACTAACCCTCAAAGATTTCCAAAGCCTACGAGATTAGATCTCGTTGTTGCTGTAGTCGATCATTTGCCGCTTTCGAAAGCGCATAGAAGATCTTGACGGTGCCACAGTCGGGCAGCACCTCCGTACTCGGTCACACGTTCGTTGTTGATGACGACGTCCTTCTCTCCGTTCCAGCGGGCAGCGGATGTAGTAGATCCTCCTCGGAATCCTGCCAGTACGACGGCGTGGTGACGGTGGTGGTGGAGATCTCCGGCAGGGCTTCGCCGTAAGCGCTGGGGAAGAAGAAGGAGGAGGGAGAAGATAGGGTTTGGGAGAGAGGGGGCTCTTGGGCGCCGACCCCAATGCCCCTTGGGTGGTGCGGCCAACTTGTGGTTAGAGTGGCCGGCCCCCTCCCTCTCCTCCTCATTATATAGGTGGAATCCCTAGGGTTTGCCCAAAGTCTTCGAATATGACCCCAATTCAAAAACTGCCATATGGACGAAACCTAGAGGGACAGGGACTCTCCCCTTCCCCCCTTGTTGGCCGACCAAGGAGGTGGAGTCCACCATGGACTCCACCCTCCCACTTGGTTGGCTGGTTAGGGTTGGTGGAGTCCAAAGTCCAACCGGGACTCCACCTTCCATGGTGATTTCTTCCGGAAGGTTCTAGAACATTCTAGCGCCTTCCATAAATGCGCCGGATCATTTCCAAACTTGGAAAGTGATTTCCTATATATGTATCTTATTCTCTGGACCATTCCGGACCTCCTCGTGATGTCCTGGATCCCATCCGAGACTCCGAACAAAACTTCGAACTCCATTCCATATTCCATATCTACTTAAACGACATCAAACCTTAAGTGTGTCACCCTACGGTTCGTGAACTATGCAGACATGGTCGAGACTCTTCTCCGACCAATAACCAATAGCGGAATCTGGAGATCCATAATGGCTCCCACACATTCAACGATAACTTAGTGATCGATTGAACCATTTACATACGATACTGATTCCCTTTGTCTCGCGATATTTTACTTGTCCGAGGTTTGATCATCGGTATCTCAATACCTTGTTCAACCTCGTCTCCGACAAGTACTCTTTACTCGTACCGTGGCATATCATATCTTGTGAACCATTCACATGCTTGCAAGCTAATCAGACGACATTCCACCGAGAGGGCCCAGAGTATATCTATCCGTCATCGGGATGGACAAATCCCACTCTTGATCCATATGCCTCAACTCATACTTTCCGAATACTTAATCCCACCTTTATAACCACCCATTTACGCAGTGGCGTTTGATGTAATCAAAGTACCCTTCCGGTATAAGTGATTTACATGATCTCATGGTCGAAGGACTAGGTAACTATGTATCGAAAGCTTATAGCAAACTGAACTTAATGACGTGATCTTATGCTACGCTTATTTGGGTGTGTGTCCATTATATCATTCACCTAATGACATAACCTTGTTATTAATAACATCCAATGTTCATGATCACGAAACCATGATCATCTATTAATCAACAAGCTAGTTATACAAGAGGCTTATTAGAAACTCCTTGTTGTTTACATAACACACATGTATCAATGTTTTGGTTAATACAATTATAGCATGGTATGCAAATATTTATCATAAACACAAAGATATATTATAATAACCATTTTATTATTGCCTCTTGGGCATATCTCCAACAAAAGCCTAACTGACTTGGTACTCATCTTGTAAACTCTAGCCGGGTCATATATATAAGGCCCAGCTAGAGGACTTGGAACTGACAAAGCCTATGTTCTAGCAAAACCCTAGCTCTAGTTCATACTTGTTGTTGTCGATGTCCACTGTAAATGATATGAGTAATACATCTAAGCAAAAGTAGTTCTTTACCTCCACCGCAAGTGGTTAGACCACGATGGAAGTTGTAAGGTGTTTTTGTGTGTGTGTGTGTGTGGGGGGGGGGGGGGGGTATTGTCTACGTTGACCTCTATGGTATAACCCATCGGGAGGCCTGGGAGACGATGGTTTACCCTGTGGTGGATGTTAACTTCAAATCCGCTTATCTCCAGCCCGTGAACCTTAGCGTATACTATGATAGCACCCGATCTATGTTTTCCCATTTATAGACATTAAGTTGTCACATGTACCATCTCTCCCTACATTTCCTCGATAGTTGTATTAATTGGCTTGCTAATTGATTTTAAAATTTGTAAAATGTAGACTTCAAAAGAACGGAAGGACTATTTTTGAACTGAGAAGTACTACACGACCTACGAATGCTAAACTAAGCTAAGCACGATGTTGGTCTAGAAAAATGGTGGTAGCATCAGATACGTGTCCATTCCCCATAGCTTCAATCATGGGCGTACATGTCCACAAGCAGAAAGAATCCGCCCTCCTCGAAAGAGGCCATTCAATTCAAAGCTCGCACCCGCTCTCCTCCCTGACAGAGCACGACGAGAGCGCAGAGATAAACCTCCATTTTTATTACACCCAAAAACCCAGCACAGCACTGAAGTCTCCCCAGATTCGCTCCACGTTCCGCGCGAACCACCCTTCTCGCCGAATCAAGCTCCAACCATTGCGCGCGCGGTCAGCGCGGGCGGGTGAAGAAGAACCGAGCCGGCAGCAGCGAGGTCCTGGAGCGCCGCCATTTGACCTGAGCAGAGCACACGGCCTCCCCAAAAAGGTCCCAGCGCCGCCGCATTCCGCTAGGGTTAGCGCTCCGGTAAGCTCCGCTCCCCTCTCGCAACTCATTTTCTTCGACCTCCAGTCTTCCAGATGCATTTCAACCGCCGCCTGCTTGGGAGGTGGAGAGCTTTGACTTCCTCTGTATGTTTTGTTTTTGCTCAGGGACCAAAATTTAAATGTCTTCTTTTTTCCTTTGTTTATTTATTTTTTGAAAATGTTGGTACTACTACGATTCTGTTGCCACATTCAAAGCGTGCCCTGCGGAATCTGCAAGCACTGGTTGTTAGATTCGGCCGTGAAATCGGTTTACCATACCCGAGCAAGCAATTAGTCTCGCGCTTCCGTGGAGTGGTTGGGTGGTTAGCAATAGTACAAAAGGGGGCGCTAATTCAGAGCGGGCTTCTACGGATCTGCTTCAGTCACAGATTGTTCGTACTAGTTTGTATGGATATTTTGTATCAGTGGGTGAGACTGAGTACGGATTTGAATGGCCACTAGAACCAGTTTGACTTTTGAAAATACTCGACCAATATATTCGTCAGTGGCTTTGTTTCATTTATCGTGTTTACACGATGCTGCAATTAAACTGGTACTGAAGATTTTTTATCTTGATCTATTGGTTGTTTCAAGCAGATATATTCTTAAGGTATGGATTTGAAACTTTAGCTTCAGTCAATGTCATGTTAGCAGTTTATGTTGGTTAACCAAACTCATGATTCCCACTGACCACTCCAAGTGTACAGGAAGTCTTTTCCCTTAACTCTTTCATCAATTTGCCCTCTCTGCCATCTAACTAACTGGTATACTTTCTAGTGGAATTAAAGACACCCTTGTGGAAATTAGTTGGTTCTTCTGGTGCTAGTTGCTTCTAATGCAGCTTTCTAGTCCTGGATTTAGTGGGTGATACTGTACGAGATCCATGTGATGATTGTACGTAGTTGCTTGCACCACATAAGGGTTGGTAGTACCACATGCAGCTCGGCTTGGCTAGGTGTAGTTGTATGCCCTTGTTTTCTTCCCTTTGGAGGAGAAATCTCCCACCTGCTTCTGCCTGTTCATGAGGTTCCACACTGCAATTTCACAATTTTCATTATAGTTCCTCGTGTTCTTTTCGTTTGCCGCGTTTTACCCTCTTTTATGTTCTGGATGAATGTTTACAGCATAGAGCATAAGCATGGCAAATCTGTACTAATAATGTAATCGTCGTGGCCAGCTGTGAACTTTCAGATACTGACACATGGTTTTGTGGAATTATGATTCAGAGTTAGTTACCGATGACTCGTGCATCAACTATTGATTTTGGGCGAAAGACACGGAGTCAGGTCAACTGGTCTGGGCCGTTGCGTCCAGTAAATGTCATCAGGAATAAATTCCCAACTTACAAGAATGGTTCGAATGGGATAGTGATCAAATTGGCTGATGACCCAGAAATCCCATCTCTTAAGGAGACTGTTGCCAAGGAGACAGCAGATCTACTTGATAGGCGTCAGCGCCCTTCAGTCCGCGAGCTTGCGATGAAATTTGAGAAGGGTCTCAATACCGCTACGTTGTTGTCTAATGAGGTGGGTCTTCCTGATTCCCGAACACTCATTTGGCAATTGGTTCAGTTAGTAGAGCTATTTGCACCTCAAGACATTTATCCAGCCTTGGCTTTAACTCTCAGGTTAAATGGAGGCAAGTGGCTTTATTGGAGCGAGACATCCTTCTGAAGAATCTAAAGAGTGTATTGGAGTCACTGAGAGGTCAAGTATCTGGAAAATTTAAGGATGAGATCGAGGAGTCAGTATCCATGGTTAGTTTCTTCTTCCGAACCATATTTAAAGTCTCATGAGGGATTCTTGTTTCACGGTGTGTGTAGAGTATATTTAATGACATTGGAAATGTTTTAACCTGTCATTCACTTTTACTTCAAAGCAATCTTCAGCTACATGTATACCTAAATAATCCCTTCCTTTCTGAGCGCTTTAATAGTTTGATACTTTTCGTAGGTGGATATTTTGGCAATTCAGCTGTCCAAAAGAGAAAATGAGTTGCTTCAGCAGAAAACAGAGGTCACGAGAATAGCGACTTCACTAAAACTGGTGCGTTTGAAATTCCTTGGTAGTATCTTAATAGTGTGCATGTTCTTTAATACGCTTACAGTATTTACGCCATTTTCCAACTTTAATTTTCTCAGTTTTCTACTGGATTTGGAGTAAAACCAATTTCCTCCTTTAAAATGTGAATTATCTTCCATGCTCGGTATGACTTATAATTTTTTACTTTGAAGTTGTGAAACTTTGTTTCTGATGTTACAGTACATAAGAAAGAGTCTAGAGAAAGTGTTGCCTTTGTTCAGGCTCCAGAAAAAAACAGTGTATCCCTGCATACTATGAACTTGAGATAGTACTCTTCTCTTCCAGATGCATATAGAAATTTCAGGGACCTGCAGTGGTTTCAGATTTTCTGAAACAAACAAGCTGGCAATGATACGTGCGCAAAGCATGATCCAGCCCATCTTGGAGTTGGATTAGCATGTCCTTTTAGACTTCTTAATAATCATTTTTCTACATCAAAGTATGCTTAAGCTCTTCTCGAATAGATCTCTCCGTTTTTATTTTATTTTTCAAGCATTTTTTTCCTATATTGCTTGTAGGCTTCTGAAGATGCCAGGACAATTGTTGACGAAGAAAGAGCTAATGCTCGCACGGAGATTGAAAATGCTAGAGCAGCTGTTCAAAGAGTTCAGCAAGTACTTAAAGAGAAGGAAAACTGTTCACAAAGAATTGGGAAGCAGGTAAATGATATATAAATAATTGTTCACAAAGAATTGGGAATCAGGCAATATTGATCACTTAATACTGTAGTCTCTTGTACTAACCATAAGTTATTTACTTTGGGACATTTTTCTTTGAGTTACTTTGTTATTGTCTTTTTTGTTCTCTTGAGTGTTTTGGCCTCAAACTTCTTCCTATTTTCCTTTATATCGTACCATTCAAATATGTTGCGAGATTGATGCCGTTACTTATGAAGAGTTCCTTCTATTTCCAGCTGAACTGTGCACATAAGTTTATTTTCTGTTTGAAATTTGTAAGGATGTGGATGAACTCAGGGAAAAAGTTCAAGAAGCACGAAGAGTTAAAATGCTGCATTGCCCCAGCAAGGTAGACTTCACAGGCTTATTATGTTATTCTAAGTATATGGTGCATTTACATTATTATATATTTCAAGCCTTCGAATACCTTTCTAGGCAATGGACATGAAAAATGAGATCCATGTTCTACGTGATCAATTTGCTGAGATGGCTTCCAGTTCTGCTCATCTTTCGAAAGAAGTATGGTTTACAACTTCACATTCACTGAATTTGGCAATTTTAGTGTGCGTCTTTCTCGTCGTTCTTATAGACTTATCTTGATTTTTTATCATTAGCTGGAGTTGCATCAGAAATTTGAAGAGAATGATGCACCATCATATGAGTTAGAGGGTCTTGAAAGCTTAGGCTCCATGTTGCGCCTAGTTGTCCGGAACAATGTGAGTTTATCGAATGCTTCAGTACAGTGGTTTCGCGTACAGCCTGAAGGAAGCAAAACAGAAATCATTTCAGGTAGAAATATTTTCATCCTGCATAGTGCATATACTCTGCTTTCTGCAGGTAACATTCATTTTAATGCTTGTTGTCACTGAACTATCTAGGTGCCACAAAGCTAGTATACGCTCCAGAACCTCATGACGTAGGGCGGTACTTGCGAGCTGAGGTTAACCTTGGTGGTGAAATCTCCGTTGCAAAGTCTGCTGGCCCAGTAGACCCTGGTATGTTTGCTTACATATGGTGATCTGACAAAGTTGAACTGCTTTCATGGTTATCACATGGCTAACATTACTTCGGTCATGAGCAGCAGCAGGTTTGGTCGATTATGTAGAGACCCTCGTCAGGAATCCTGAAACTGAGTACAATGTATGATCATCCCTTCCTTAGTCACTTATATTTTCTGTACAGCATGCTTACAATTTATACTCCCTCCGTTCTGGAAAGGATGTCTCAGATTTTTCTAAATTCGGATGTATCTAGATGCTATTTGGGACGGGGAGAGTACAAAGTTTTCTCTTTGCTTATTTATACTCAACTAAGAAGTATTGGGCCAGTATTTTGGCATGTCAAGATAGTGTCAATAGATAAGCTGGCCAATTTTATCGCAATTTACCAGATGGCATGCCATCTGCTGAATTTTAGGACATATTTCAGTAGCACTAGGAGAACATATATAATGGTATCTATTCACCCTATATTGGCAATGCACTTGTACTTCCACTCCACAGCTCATCATGACAGCTTTATCCACTGAACCAGTACCTTAAAGTCGTGTTTTTTGAATGTCGGTTGTTTTGCTCCTTATGGTAGGTTGTTGTTCTTCAAGTGAATGGAATTAGCCAGCCTACAGATTCCATCCACGTTCTATGTATTGGGAAACTACGGATGCGGCTTGCCACAGGAACGACGGTCGTTGCCAAGGAATTCTACTCGTCGTCGATGCAGGTAATCTCTAGCAACACTGCCAGTATCACAAATCTGTGGCTGCGTCACTGGCTGACACAACCTAACTCATGTCCATCATCCATCTCCATCAGCTATGCGGTGTTAGAGGGGGCGGAGATGCTGCGCCGCAAGCGATGTTCTGGCAGCCCAGGAAAGACCTCAGCTTGGTCCTGGGCTTCGAGACGGCCAGGGAGCGCAACTCGGCAATCATGCTCGCCCGGAGATTCGCTATCGACTGCAATGTAAGTTGAAACCATTCATACTTTTGACCATGTTGTGGCAATCACGCATACCTTGATCTTCTTCTTTCTTGAACACAGATTATACTTGTTGGTCCGGGGGACAAAACTCCTTGGTAACACGATCAACCGCCAGCTAACTTAGTTCTGACCCTAACGGAATCAGTGTACATCTCTGTGTAGCTCAGTTCCTCAGTGCTTCGCATTTGCACATGTTCTTGCCTAGGTTTCGTCATATCTTCTTTCAGGTCATGTATCTCCTGCTAGCTAGTATCTTACTAGGTAGAGCATTATTATTTTTTCTTTACTGATACCCACTGTAATTTTATTTGTGAACAATAATTAAAGAGGTCGTGTTGAATGCACGACCTGACACCCAAGTTATTTCTTGTGTGAACCTTCCTTAAGAAATCTGCTATAAGTTCAACGAAACCAATTCCATTCATCCTGGTATAGTTGTGCTAGCTGACAGCCTGAAACCTGGTCTAAGGTTCAGGTCCAGATTAACAGATTAAGGACACTGCAACTTGCGAGTAATTAAATTTGCGTGCTTGTTTAACTAGCCAACCGTGCGGTCAACATACACCGGCTGAACTATGTAAAATAGTGTTCTTCACTGCTGAACCCCAAAGCTAATCCATGCTTTTATTTAATTCAAACTGATCTTCCATCCACTCACGGCACGCAGCAAATCACTGTCTTGCTAGTTGCTACTCCAAGGCATCTCACATCATCTAATCTATATGCCAATCTATATATAGTCCACATTACACCCACAACTACCATCAACCCAGATCACCATATCCACCTCGAGTCCTCACTCCTCAGACTACTTGAGCCCCAACTTCTACTCCCAGCCGGTCATGGCTAGATACTCAATGGGTTTCCTTGTCGCCCTCGCCTTGTGTGCCTGCATGCTTAGTGCTCTAGCGGCACGGGACCTCACCGACGATAGCTCCACAATCGCGAGGCACGAGCAATGGATGGCCAAGTACGGGCGTGTGTACAGCGATGCAGCCGAGAAAGCACGACGGCTAGAGGTGTTCAAAGCCAACGTGGAGTTCATAGAATCGGTGAATGCCGGGAACGACAAGTTCTCCCTCGAGGCCAACCAGTTTGCAGATATGACCAAGGATGAATTCAGGGCTACTCATACAGGGTATAAACTTCCTGTGGGTGGTAGCAAGAGCCAGAAGATGACGGGCTTTAGGTACGCGAATGTCAGCCTCGACGCTGTCCCAACTTCTATGGACTGGAGAACCAAAGGCGCTGTCACTCCCGTCAAGGATCAAGGCCAATGTGGTAAGCTCAAATTCACTGTTTGGTCTTTTCTCAATTCACACATCAACTAAATTCAGTGTTTTTTTTCTTTATCGAAAAAAAACTAAATGAGTGAAATTTTCAAAATTAGTGAGATTTTATTGAAAATGAGAACTGGTACAGGGTGCAATATCTTACTGTACACATACAAATTATTCCATAATTATATTATGTTTATATGGAACTATTGGGTAAGTGACTAACTACCAAATCATGTCTATATTTCAGGGTGTTGTTGGGCGTTCTCCACAGTTGCCTCCATGGAGGGCATTGTGCAGCTCAGCACCGGCAAACTGATCTCTCTGTCAGAGCAGGAGCTCGTGGACTGCGACACCTCGGACAATGGCTGTGGCGGCGGGCTCATGGACAATGCCTTTGAGTTCATCGTCCAGAATGGCGGCCTCACCACCGAGACCAACTACCCTTACACCGGCACAGATGGCTCCTGCAACTCCAATAGGGCATCCAGCTCCGCCGCATCAATCAAGGGGCATGAGGACGTGCCGGCCAACGACGAGGCATCTCTACAGAAGGCGGTCGCAGCACAGCCTGTGTCCGTGGCACTTGATGGAGGGGACGACCTCTTCCGGTTCTACAAGGGTGGTGTGCTATCTGGTGACTGTGGAACGGACCTTGATCACGGTGTTACTGCTGTCGGGTACGGTGTGGCTGATGATGGGAAAAAGTTTTGGGTGATAAAAAACTCATGGGGAACGTCATGGGGTGAGGATGGTTATATCAGAATGGAGAGGGACATCACCGACAAGCAAGGCCTCTGCGGTCTGGCCATGCAGCCCTCGTACCCGATGGCATAGCGGGATATAATCCTCATGTTCAAACTGATCCAGCTTTGAATCCCTTGTATGTATACACATGTAATACCTGAAATCGTGAATTAGCTTGTAAAGCAATGTATGTTGTGGTGAGTAAACATATGGAGCACTTTAAAATTGTGAAACTCAATCGCGCAATTTGTTTTTCGAAATGGTGAGTATGGCTTCAGCCTCTTCATCAATTGATGCACCGAACTATTTTTACTACTTAATTTAAAATTCAAATCAATCCATCCCAAGGATCATGTAAGGTTGATATGTCGTTATCCAGCCTAATTGTAGATCATTTGCGACCGTCTCATGGTCGCAACTGGTAACCATGAGCTTTTCGGTTGATCCCATTAGGAGTTGAAAAGATCAAAATTGGATTCAATGTGAAGCCATTACGAAGAACATGCAAAAATATTGGAACCTCCAGTCTTGTTAATCGCAATATTATTTCTGCAATACCAAATCGGCCAACATAAAGCTGAAACCCCTATGCGTATTCTAACTTTAGTACTCTTGTTGATTCCATTTAACCATCAATTTTCAAACTTACTTATGATATTGGTTGGTGGTGAAAAATTATAAGTAAAGAAACCAATGCACCAAGTGAGTTGCGCCAACATACGTGAGAGCTCAATGTTTTCCTCTGAATCACAAAAGCAGATTTTTTTTTACACCAGTACATTTTCTTCCGGCGCGAGGTTATCTTTGTGAGTAAAACTGAACTGCACACGTACAAGGTTGGATTTATTGCTTAAACTAATGAATAAGGGCATGTACAATAGTGATGATTCAGCTGTCTGTAAGGGGTAGTTATAGGTAATTTTGGTGATGTGGAGGAAAGAGAATGAGGAGAGAGAGGGAGGCTGTCTGTAAAGTTACAGACAGTCTATAGGCTTCTTAC
The DNA here is from genome assembly GCF_019359855.2 of Lolium perenne. Lineage (NCBI taxonomy): Eukaryota > Viridiplantae > Streptophyta > Magnoliopsida > Poales > Poaceae > Lolium > Lolium perenne. The sequence continues at coordinate 41,211,379 of NC_067245.2, read as the reverse complement.
AGACGGCTTACAGACAGCATTTTTGTTGTTGTATGAAGGGTGTCTATAAGTTATACTCACACATGGTTATGACTAAAAATAGATAGCTTATAGACAGACCACTGTAGACACTGTCTATACTACTGTCTATATATGATATGAAGTGCTATTACAGACACCACCTGTCTAAACCATTGTACATGCCCTAACAAGTTCGAATAGACGTACGGTTATCATTCAGAGGTAAACAGTTAACAATTTCAATGCATAACACACACAATGACTAGCAGTCTAGCACATACACTAAATACGTGTGTTTTGAGTTTTGACGCCCATAAAATTAAGCCACTAATTCGCGCACCGAGAAATCTGCAGTAAATTCAACGAAACCAAGTCCTTTTATCCTGATTTGTCGAGAGGCTGAAACCAACAAGTCTAAAGTTCAGATTCAGATCAGGAGATTGCCAGAAACATCCGGAGGGGACGTGTGTCAAACAAACGATCACTCTCATCCTGGAATTCCATGGAGGAAATTTTGACTAGCCAGTAGTAGCCAAGTACTAGCACCCACCCGCCAAGAAATGTCATTTGCTAGCTCGCTATAAACACCAGCAGAAACGCGAAGCTGCTCCACTAACTTCTTTTGCACAAAGAAAACAAGGAGCAAGAGATCATCAGGGAGATCGAGAAGGAAACGGCGGCAATGGCGGGTGGGGAAGGAGACGTGAAGCTGCTGGGCCTGCGGCTGAGCCCGTTCGTGGCCCGCGTGCGCATGGCGCTGGACGCCAAGGGCGTGGCCTACGAGTACGTCGAGGAGGACCTCGCCGCCAAGACCGACCTCCTCCTCGCCTCCAACCCGGTGCACCGGAAGGTCCCCGTGCTCATCCACGCCGGCAAGCCCGTCTGCGAGTCCCGCGTCATCCTGGAGTACGTCGACGAGGCCTGGCCCAGCAGCCCCCGCAACCTCCTCCCCGTCGGCGCACTGGAGCGCGCCGCCGCGCGGTTCTGGGCCGCCTACGTCGACGGCGAGCTGTTCCCCGCCTGGGGGCGCGTCATGATGGCCGCGACGGAGGAGGAGAGGGCGGGGAGGGCTGCCGAGGCGGCCGAGATGGTGGCGCACCTGGAGGAGGCCTTCGCCAGGTGCTCGAACGGTGGCGCGTTCTTCGGCGGCGACGCCGTTGGGTACGTCGATCTCGTGCTCGGGAGCAACCTGTTCTGGTTCGAGGCGCTAAGGAGGATGTTCGGCGTGAGGTTGATCGACGAACGGAGGACGCCGCTGCTGGCGGCGTGGGCTGAGCGGTTCGGTGAAGCCGCGGCGGCGAACGGGGTGGTGACGGACACGCTCGTGGGCATGGCCGTGGAGCACGCCAAGAAGCTCCGGGCTGCTGCTATGGCCAGGAACTGAGCAGTGGAGCTGCTTCAGTTTTTTTACTCTAATGTTATGGATCAGGGGTAGTTCAGTGAGATTTAGCTTCAGGTGTACTTCTACTAGTCATAAAAAAAAATAGATTTACACAAGATCGATACATCACGTATCCATCACGTGGAACAAAATTTGAGAACGAAATTAGAACCGTGAAATAAAGAAGACAGATGCGTCCTGAGATAGTAGTCACAATCTGCTAAACAGGAGTATTTGAATTTCCTGCTATTCCAACCATGATTTGTCTTAATTGTTTTTTATGTATGAATCTGGATCTGAAATTAGTGGCAAGTTAAAAAAAAAATCTCCCAAGACCTTCTAGAGCCAATTGGTAGTTTGGCACACAATTTAAAGGAAATCTAACAAGAATTTTTTTTTAAGGTTGAATAGGCCTTCCAAAGGCAAACACGCCACAACAGGCACCTCTACGGTGCAAAACATCACTGCTTCAATAATGTGCACAGTGCACTACATTCCGAATGTGCAAAAGTATACCAGGCTTCTCTTCATTTCAATGGAAAAGAGATGTACTGTATATGGTCGATCCTACAACAACGCTCGACCCAAATCTTATTGGGCATGGAAAAACAGAGAACAAGACCAAGACATACGTCAAATGTTCCAAGTCACCATATAACAACACCAAGCATCCTAACAGGGGCTTGACAAGAGAAAATCCTTCAGTGAGCAACGGCGGACGCCTTAGCCTTGTCTGGGAGGATGTTGTCGGGAAGGATGAGCTGTGGTGGGATCTCCCGGACCACTCCGAGCATCGAATCGTACTCCTCATCTTTGTGAGCAAACTTCTTCCTCAGCTTCTTCTCAAGCTCAATCTCATCGAAGCTCTTGTCATTCTCGGCTGCATGAACTTGAGCTAAGTTGAAGTAGTTGGTTGCTGATTGGGAGATGAAGGCAATCTCCTCCTCCGTAAGCTTTCTTAGGAACTTGGCAGGATTACCGACCCAGACCTAATCATGTCAGGAAATCGTATGAGTCAGTGGGGTCAAACAAGATAGATTTCTTTCGAAATAAAAAGCTGAAAATATCTGTGTCTTGCAGCTGTTAAAAAACAGTTTTATTAATTATTGAATTCAGAATATGATTATATGCTTCCAGCTTCCAAACATAAAATAGAGCCTATAATATGGAGACCAATCTACACTTGGTTCAGTTGCTCTCCAGCAGAAATGCTGCTAAACACGAGACGGATTTATTTAAATATATTGTATAGAAAAGCATTTAAACTGTAATCGATTCTTGCACAAACATGGCTCCAGGCTTAACCCAGACACATCGATTGAATTATTTAAACTGGGCATGGCATTTGTTTTGAGCAGGAGAATGACAATCTTCTAAACAACATGTCACAGCAGAATGGCATCTTATATAATGTACAAAGGTGACCAATCTATTAAGTAACATAATGATGACAGTTAAATGCATAGTGCCCATCTACCAAGCGTAAAATTGAATTATCCAGACTCAAAATAGCAAGAAAGTAACCTCTCCAGAAGGAATCCTCGTGTTCTGCTTAACAAGGGATCCCGCACCGACCATGCTGTGCTTTTCAACAACCACTCCGTCAAGCAAAGTGGCACCCATACCAACAAAAGCTTCATCCTCAATGGTGCATGCATGTAAAATAGCACTGTGCCCTGGAAGAAGTTTGCTACTTTAGGCAATACTATAGCAGTCGGTTGTCCAGATAAAATGAAGTTCAGCAATTTAGATCCATAAATTGATCACAAGAATGAGAGATAGAGCATTTTTACAAGTTATTTTGGTTAAATTGACATGCAATGGCTGTCTTCAAGATAAACTAAAGCAACATCTTAGTAAGCATACTGGAGTTGTTACCAATATTAATCTAGAATAAGTGGACACGATTTTTACTGACCTACTGTAACATTGCTTCCAATTATGGTCGGGAGCACATTCCCGCTGATGTTAGTTTTTGCAACATGTACAAGAGTGTTGTCTTGTATATTTGATCCAGATCCAATACGAATGCCGTTGACATCACCTGAAGAAAAGAACAAAAACAGCAAAAGATGGTTAAACTATAAACACTGGAATATGTAGTTAAGCTAGTAATAAACCATAACATCAACATGATACAAGATCATTTTCCTTCTTGAACTTGACTATGAATGCTTGGTTGGGAAGTAACATTGGTTTCCAAGGTATTACTACTGGATGGACTAGGAAACAAATATAGCATGGCAATCTGATAATAATGCAGCTCTAGATGTCTTAAGGCCTCACTAAACCTAATTCTCTACGAAGTTACTGGTGTCATCAAGAAAAGGTGTATGATGCTTCAATATCACATTCACATTTTCTATAACAGATATAACAATTTATGAAAAATGATTCTGAGGTTATTCAGTAACTAGACATTCTTCCACATGTGGAGTGAACAGCAGTTCAGGTGTACAAACATGGTTTGGAGCTCTCTAACCCATTTATTTGGTCATGTGCGTGGTATTAACCTAATCAAAACACCATGTATATCATTGCAGAATAGACAATATGTTTCTTGCTGACCATTCTCATTGGTATCCTGGATCTAGTGAGAAAGCCGGTATATAATCTACAGAAAGCTCTGGGTTGGTAACAATAAAAGGTTTTGTGTTAGTTTTGCTGCAACAAGGTTAAGTTACAGGCAAAAACCGAAATTATTTAACAATTTAGACTCCATGTAAAATCATTAGATGGCAAACGCGTGTACTGTAGCCAAAAAATCTACCTAAATGTGCTTAGTGCTGTTCAATAAGAATGTGCATCCTATGACGGTTGATGATTATGTTCTGTCGCATATAAACCTTTACTCTGACGATGGTGTTGTCAAACACAAGTTCATCTAGAGCACCTCCTTGTTTGAAGAAAACATTGTGCAAACACGAACGGGGAGATAATGAGTTAAGGGTTCATGAGTTTACCTCTCAAAACGGAGCCATACCAGATTGAGGACCCATGTCCAATCTCAACATCACCAATGACTGCTGCACTGGGAGCAACAAAAACATCTTTGTCGATTCTCGGCTCTTTTTCGAATATGCTCATGATTGTACGATGTCTGGATACTGAAAAGGGGCACACAAAAGGGTCACTGCCAGTTAGGGATGAAGTTTTCGAATCTCACCAAGTAATGCATGATTCTACAATCATCTATCAAGTTAAATACAAAGAGCCCCAAAAACTCCATATCGCTCTGTTCAATTAATTAAAATTCCTGGTAATTTAGCAGTTGAAGCATGTTCACAGTTAATCAGCAGCAACTATAGCTCAGCATACACCTAAAACAGAAAATAACATTGTTCAAGATGCTAGGGAACACAAGCTAGATACATAATAACTTTGGACAGACACGCAAATACAGCATTCCGGCAAAAGTCAATAATCACGAAATGCAATGCAGCATTTCACAGATACTTGATTTACAGCTACTTCAATCAAGGCCACAGGAGCAATGCCTTATTATGCTTGATTTACAGCTACTTTAATCATGAGTATCACTAACTGCAACGCGACATTTCACAGGTAGCTGACAATACTGCAAGGGGATACAAACAATAGCAAACCTGGACCGAGACCTAACTGGTAGGCCCAATTCAACTCTCGAATCTCACTACCAGTATCCATCTCTGCCCCAGTTCCATTCTCTACCACGCCACATCCAGAGGTTACGAGCCTACGAACGAATGGAGCTGCCACTTAATCAAACTAATCTGGTACAGAACATTTCCGAAACAACTACGAATGGCCACCATTTAGCAACGAGCTAAGACTGCGGCCGCGCGAAATCGAAACGACTACATAGCGTCTAGGGGGCAACCGGTGGCCAGGCTGAGGGAGGAGACAAAGAGAGAAGGATGGTTACCCTGCTCCTCGACGCGGAGGCCGCCCTGCATGGTGGATCCGAGGCGGTCCATGGCCTGCCCCGTGCCGCGGATCCACTTGCCCACCGTGTAGATCGCGCGCCCGAGGGTCCCCATGTCGCTCCCCCTCCTGCGCGCTCGATCTCCGGTCCGGTCGGGGCTCGCCGCCGGCAGCCGCGGGCGCGGTGGGGTTTAATGGCGTCTGGGTGGAGACGGCGAGGGGAGGTGGGAGATGAGCAATGGCTGCGGCCGAGGGAGTGGGACTGCAGGAGAGAGAGAAGGGAGGTCAATAGCTCTCGGCCCAACGTCGATGGGCCGACGTTGGGCCTTTCTGTTGACCCAGAGTAAGGGGGCCGTATACAGGTCGGCTTAAATCAGGCCTATTAGGTAGGGCATAAATAGGCCGGATCCCATCGGCTTTTGCTCGTACCATATCCTTTATCGTGTATTTTTTTCGGATTTGAATTGTGGCAGATATTGATCGGTTTCGTATTCCCTGTGGATATAATGCAGTGCGGATTCGAAATGGATATATCTGAGGCAAGGCGGCGTGAGCGCTGCAAGGAGCGGTGTATAGGATGCCCCCTACTAAGAATAATATTTCAGATAAGATGGATATATCTGAGACATGGCAGCCAATTAAAGGAGGGTGCGTCAGGAGAATAATAACCTGAAGTTTACTTTTGTCTAAAAAACCCAATTTTATTTGTTTTTCTCCCTAAAAAGGAATCCATGTGTGGTTTTGTTCTTCTCCATGCATTTTTTACTTCAGTCAGAAGTACAAACAAATTTCAAAATTAACTATTCCATTCGTTCCATAATTCTTGCCATGAATTTTGTTCACATTTGAACTAATTAAGTAAAACCACGATAAGAATTATAGAATAGAGGGGGTAACAAGCTTTAGTCTAATATTTTTGGTGTTATATATATAATGCAATCTTATTGTTGTCTATGTAAAATTACCACATAAGCAAAATAATGTTTAGGTGCCTTATGAAAAAGGTTTCAACACATGTGTTTCATGTGCATCATTTTCTTGAAATATGAACAAACCTACGGGAAAATGTTCATGTACCTACTGTTAACGTTCATATGATGCCACATAAAACATTTTGCATAACTTCTGAGTTTATGATGGTTATAGTTTTTGTATTTAAAATGAAACACCGGTTCCCGGGGAAAGGACACATGCAATTATGCTTTCGTGCATTGCGGATGTCATCAACCTTCGGGATTTTTATGCATAGAGATAAAGTGCATGCATGCATTAATGTTCTACCTCAAGTTTGACATTGTGAACATTACTTTCCGATTTTCAACATTCAAAATAATTTATTTTCAAGATCGTTAATCCGATCAATCATCTGTCTTTACCATGAGCTCATTCCACATGGAGACAAATCAAGATTTTGACTAATTTTATTGTTGCCACGAATTACCATGATGTGGCTTGACATCTACCATGTAAGTATTGAATGGTTACCACTCTAATAGTATGCATTACGAGTAACATTTTTTATGTTATCATATGTATTGTGATGTTATGAAAGTGTTAGATGGTATATTGAATCTGATAAGGGCTAAGCCCTAGGGTGTGCCCGATCTTCACGGATTGACCCGGGTAAGTGTGATTGCGGAGGGGGAATTCGCGGGGAAGTGGATGAACGCGAAGAACTCGATACAAACACACGCACACACACAAATCGGTTATCCTCGTTGGCCCGAACTACCAACCGATAGAATTGCGAGAGAAAGACCAAAGGTAGAATCTCTTGCAAAAGATCGACAAATCCAAATAGAATTCCCAAAGAGCAAAATACCAACTAAGAATAGAGTTGCAAAACAAGAGATTCTCAATTGATAGAATTACTAGAATGGAAAAAGATCCGGATAAGGAGGGATACAATAGATGGTTAATCTAAGGTGGGGGTTTCCCAAATCCACTAAGGGATAATAGAGGCATAAGCCAATTCATCTAAACATCATCTCTCCCTCATGAAGGTGGGTGTTGGTTCCTATTTATAGGTAAGGGGCCGAAGGGGTAAGTTACAAGCCAAAGGGGGTTGAGATCTGGCTGAGATTCGATGGGGCGGAAGTTCAGGCTCCTGGGGGCGGAAGTTCCGGCCGGGCGGAAGTTCCGGCCATCAGGGGCGGAAGTTCCGGCTGCATCTCTACTGTGCGAGCATCTTTGGTCTTGACAGCATCTGGGCGGAAGTTCCGGCGAGGTCGGGCGGAAGTTCCGGCCTGGAGCGTTCAGCACCTCTTTCTCCTTCTCTTCCATGCTTCCGTGACATCGGCCTTGCGTCCTCGGGTCTCCATGGCATCCTCTCTTCTCCCCGTACTTGTCGTCGAGTTCCTATCATCAAGATATGACGGGGTATGAGGTAGTATATCGTCCCAAATAAGCGATTCGAGGCACGCATAAAGGAGAAGATTCACCTTAGCGTGCCGTCTTGGCGATGAAGCACATGATGCGGTGAAGACCGAAGGTCTCCCCGTATCAGAATCATAATGTTTTTATAACACAAGTAATACTTGGGTCATTGGGTGACTAGTGATGTTTAGTAATCTAGCAACCATGCTACTATAAACAGTAATCAAGTGGCTAAAACCTTTACGGTCTTAGTAAGGAGTGATAATATCTTGGCAATTTCCACTAATCTTTTTTCCAAACATCTCTTTAAATAAATCAAGATAATTTATGGAAGAAATTAGAAAAGAATTATGGACCCCACCTGAGATAATAATATGAGGCCACGCCACGTGGTGACCTTCCGTCTCTCTTACACCTTCTAGGAAAAACAGTTTCACGGCTTGTCTATGGCTAGAACTGTCGGAGTTGCGCATTTAGCTCTCAAGTTCCACCTCTTATACTTGGATGAGGATGCATATGTGCACACAATTTTTGTGGTGGTTTGTTCTTATTCCAGTATCAAGATGTTAGGGAGTAGATCAAAGATGAATTTCATCCATCTATTTGTTTGAAAATTTAGGGAAAATGTGTGGAGCCAAGTGAAATTTATGAACAATTGCTACAAATAATTAGGAATAACATCTTTAAAATATTTCATGATTTTTAATTAGTGCAATCATTGGAAACGATGGAAGAAGTTTCAAATGATGTGACTATTTACAAGTATTTATAAACTATTTTTACCGGATGAAATATATGGGACATGTTGAAATGTGTGTTAGATTTGTCAACACTATTGAAATAACTGAAATTGGTTTGAAATCTGCGTGGAATGGGTTTCTGACATTGCTTGAAGTATGAATGAAATATAGTAATGTTTGTGAATAAAAATATATTTGGAGCATCCTGGAAATGTTTAGGAAAATGATAGTAACAAATTTGTAAATTTCTTTGGAACCACGAAATATTTGGTACATGTGTTAATGCTTATGAAATGATTGAAGTATGACTAAATAATTGAATCCGTGTGAAATATCTCTCTAATGTTTTTAAAATTGATTGTTATACGAGTGAAATAATTGAAACGTGTGTGAATATTTATGTAATATGTTTGTAAGAAAATTTGAAACAAAAAAAATTATTTGGTTAGTATGAGAAATTTTGAAATATTGATTTAAATGCGATTGAAATTTTTTAAAAAATGAATCTCTTGGAATGTTTTCAAAATTTATTTCAATGCGACTTCAAAAACTAAAATGTGTATTAATATTTATTAAGTCAATTTTATGTGAAATAGCAAAAATATCTGGAACAACCTGAAAATGGTTGAAATGGCTTAAATTTGTGTGAAATTGTATGTGAAATGTTACTAAAATTGGCTGATGTATAACTGAAATATTCAAACGTGTCTAGATCATTATGAATTAATTGAATCAATGAAATATCAATGATATTGTTGATTTTTTAGACTAAATAGTTGACTTTTTCGAAATGCCATCGAAGTAATTGGAAAGGTTGGATAACAAAGCCAAAAATGGACGTGATATTTGGCTGACACCGTGTTTCTTCGCAATTATGCATGATATTTATTTACGTAAACTGTGTCTTACCTAAGGAGAAGAATGTAAGAGAATATAGAGATTACATAAAAAAATCATATCAACGTGAGATGCAAAAATATGATATAAAATATGTTGGTTTTGTGATTTTTATGTTGTTATTACCCATATGTTGCACTTCTTATATCAATTTTTGTTTTGGTTTATTATGAGCGTAAGCATTTGTATACCAAAAAAAATTAAATGTGACAATGCAAATCCTGGGTGCCCTGGATGCTGAATGGCAGTGTCTAAAACCAAAGAAACATGTTTGAATTTATCTATTTTCTAAGTAGTGTATTTGAGTTTTCTTTTCGGTAAAAACAGAAGATCTATGGTGTGTCAAATCATTTCTTACAAACGGAGTCGCTATATGGTGCAATGCCGTGAGCCCTTGCTGCTAACATGACGAGAATCTCTGTAGCAAACAAAGTGTTTGACGTGTATAATTTCAGTCCATGAACTACTGTGTCTCCTTATTTATTGATTGATGGCCCCCACACGAGGTGTTTGTATATTCCCTTTCTCTCTTGTCTACATCGTGTCTCGCAGTAGTAGTTAAGCGAGCGTGGATCGCCACACAACACAATATAGGGTGTGTTTGGTAGCCCGAGCCAACTCAGAATATACATCTTATCATACATGCTCCTCTTAGCTATGTTGAGGTGAGACTCATCACATGTTTGGCAACCCCTATGTGTTGAGCTATGGTCACATGAGATGATGTTTGGTACAACTTATGATGAGGTGAGCATGGTTCACAACAGTTTTACAAAATGGTCCAACTTTTTAGTAAAGAGGCCCTGGAACAAACAGATAGAAAAGCAATCCGGCCCTCAAGATTGCATCTCACGCCATTGACGAGCTGGGCGGCGTGGTGGCCGGCGCTGGCCGGCGTTGGGTGGCCATGGGCGGCGGCAGGCGGCGCTGCGCGGCGGAGGGCGGCGGCGGGCGGCGCTAGGCGGCGGCGGGTCTGCGAGGGCACGGCATGGACGTGCTGGGCGGCGCGGTGGCCGACGCTGGCCGGCGTTGGGCAGCCATGGGCGACGGAGGGCGACGCCAGGTGACTGAGGGCGGCGCTGGAACGATGGCCGCCGGTCTGCGGGGGCACGACAGTGGTTGGCTTCTTCAATGGTTGGCGACCGGCGGGTCGTGCTGACGAGGGTGGCGGCCGGCGTGCAACGGAGGGTGCGGCCGACAACGGCGTGGCCTGGGCGCGGCGGAGCTCGTCCATGGCCTTGGCGCGGTGGAGCTCTGCGTGGAGGCGCTTGTCCGTCGCAGCGGCGGGTGGGCGGGCTAGAGGTTGATGGGAGAGAAGATGGGAGAAAATGAGAAGAAGAAAAGGTGGGGGTGGGGTCTGGGGGTGGTGCTGGGTCTGCACAGTGTTTTGCGGGATGAGGAGAGCATGGGTCTGTTTTTTTGTTTTTACGAAACACAGTACAATCAAAGGCGCTCATACATACGCGCACACATGTGAAGCTCGATTTGAGCTTCGCTCCTCATCTCGGCTCTCGGACGTTTTTCGTATCCCTTCGGCAGTGCTGAGATGAGAAGAACCGGTTTAACAAACACTATCTCCCCTTAAAATCTCGGTTGGGAGGAGAGATTCTGAGTAGCCCCGGGCTACCAAACACACCCATAATGTTCGAGGCCATCCCCAACATAGCGATGCATTTTGGATGCTTAAAATGTTCACGCGAGTTCGTTTGTGTCGGGTAGCGGACACAGAATTTGCCGTTTTTTCCACGTCCGTTTGTGCCTTAGGTGCCTCCAGTGGGGCGATGCATTTGCGTGTTCGCACTGGAAAGATTTAAACAACAACATAAACAGGTTCAAAGTAGTCTCACTTACATCCAAATTCTTACGGTCTACATAAAAATAAGATGATATTGACCTCTACGTATTCCCTTCGTGACTAGCCAATGCTCACTGATGCTCAATCAGATCCTTTTATAGGCGTCAGTGACTTCAACATTCATATGCAGATACTACTGCCAGGATGATGCCCTAGGGATTGGTGCAACCAGCTCACCTTGGAAATCTCATTGATGCTTATTGCGGCCATCATGACATGATCACGCACTAGTGGAAAACAGGGCTTCCGTGGGAGCCTTTTGTCGCGGGCGCGCCTGCACCCGCGACAAATGGCCTGGCCACGTCGCCCCGAAACCATGTGGAGCGCGCAGAGGCTTTTGTCGCGGCCTTTTGTCGCGGGCCGTATTACGACCCGCGACAAAAGGGGTAGGAGCGACGTGGCCACCCCTTTTGTCGCGGGTCGTAATACGGCCCGCGACAAAATGTCCCCCCTTATATATATAGAAGCAGCCAGCCACCCCCCACCTCATTTTTTCCTTGGTGGTGAAGGTGGAGGTGTATGCTAGCTCATTTTTTCTACATGTGCACAAGAGGTGTTTGATGGAATGCTTGTGAGAGGGATGCCACTTGGTTTTATTTGATAAGATTTCTCCTCTTTTTGATCCTAAAAGGTTAGCAACTATTTTCTCGACTATATATATATGCATAGTCCGTACAATACTAATTTTAGCAAGGTGATTGCATCTGATACATATATAATTGTACTTATGATGCAGATGAGTCATCCATGGATGTACGGTAACCGATGTGCTCCCGCTTTCAGAGAGGGCGTGAATTCTTTCCTGCTTGTGGCCGAGGCCAACAAGTCGAAGCAAGGTTTTATGTGCTGTCCATGTCTAAATTGTAAGAACGAGAAGGATTACTCTTGCTCAAGAGATATTAAGAGCCACCTGCTTCGGTTTGGGTTCATGTCCAGCTATAATGTTTGGACCAAGCACGGAGAAGAAGGGGTTATGATGGAAGACGGCGATGAGGAAGAAGATAATGATGAGAAGTACCGATCTATGTTCTCTGAATGCTTTGATACCGCAATGGACGACAATGAAGAAGAAGGAGGTGAAGAACAGGCATCGATGATCCCGTTGATGATGATCTTCGTCGGGCCATTTCGATGCAAGAAGAGACTGTGACACGGATAAGGAGAGGTTGCAGTTCGACAAGATGTTAGAGGACCACCACAAATTGTTGTACCCAGGTTGTGAAGATGGGCATAGAAAGCTGGGTAGCATATTGGAATTGCTGAAATGGAAGGCAGAGGTCGGTGTGACTGACTCGGGATTTGAGAAATTGATGATAATATTAAAGAAGCTGTTTCCAAGAAATAATGAATTGCCCGTCAGTACATAGGAAGCAAAGAAGCTTGTCCGCCCTCTAGGATTAGATGTGCGTAAGATACATGCATGCATTAATGATCGTATCCTCTACCGCGGTGAGAAGTACGAGAATTTGAATAAATGTCCGATATGTGGTGCATTGCGGTATAAGATCAGAAAAGATGACCCTGGTGATGTTGAGGGCGAGCCACCCAGGAAGAGGGTTCCTGCGAAGGTGATGTGGTATGCTCCAATAATACCACGGTTGAAACGTTTGTTCAGAAACAAAGAGCATGCCAAGTTGTTGCGATGGCACATGGAAGAACGTAAGAAAGACGCGATGTTGAGGCACCCCGCTGATGGTCGGCAGTGGAGAAACATGGGGAGAGAGTTTCCGGATTTTGCAGGTGAGGCAAGGAACTTATACTTTGGTCTAAGTACAGATGGCATGAATCCTTTTGGGGAGCAGAGCTGCAGTCACAGCACCTGGCCCGTGACTCTATGTATCTACAACCTTCCTCCTTGGTTGTGCATGAAGCGGAAGTTCATTATGATGCCAGTGCTTATCCAAGGCCCAAAGCAACCGGGCAACGACATTGATGTGTACCTAAGGCCATTAGTCGATGAACTTTTGGAGTTGTGGGCCAACCCAGGTGTACGTGTGTGGGATGAGCACACGGAGCAAGAATTTGACCTACGAGCGTTGCTATTCGTAACCATCAATGATTGGCCTGCTCTTAGTAACATTTCAGGACAGACGAACAAAGGATACAATGCATTGATGCGTGTGGTTGGCACGTCCGTTGGGAACCCCAAGAGGAAGGTGTGATGCGCACAGCGGCAAGTTTCCCTCAGTAAGAAACCAAGGTTTAATCGGACCAGTAGGAGTCAAGAAGCACGTTGAAGGTTGATGGCGGCGAGATGTAGTGCGGCGCAACACCAGTGATTCCGGCGCCAACGTGGAACCTGCAAAACACAACCAAAGTACTTTGCCCCAACGAAACAGTGAGGTTGTCAATCTCACCGGCTTGCTGTAACAAAGAGTTAACCGTATTGTGTGGAAGATGATTGTTTGCAGAAAACAGTAGAACAAGTATTGCAGTAGATTGTATTTCAGTAAAGAGAATTGGACCGGGGTCCACAGTTCACTAGAGGTGTCTCTCCCATAAGACGAACAGCATGTTGGGTGAACAAATTACAGTTGGGCAATTGACAAATAAAGAGAGCATGACCATGCACATACATATCATGATGAGTATAGTGAGATTTAATTGGGCATTACGACAAAGTACATAGACCGTCATCCAACTGCATCTATGCCTAAAAAGTCCACCTTCAGGTTATCATCCGAACCCCTTCCAGTATTAAGTTGCAAACAACAGACAATTGCATTAAGTATGGTGCGTAATGTAACTAGTGACTACATCCTTGAACATAGCACTAATGTTTTATCCCTAGTGGCAACAACACAACACAACCTTAGAACTTTCCTGTCATCGTCCCTGTGTCAATGCAGGCATGAACCCACTATCGAGCATAAGTACTCCCTCTTGGAGTTAATAGCAAAAACTTGGCCAGAGTATCTACTAGTAACGGAGAGCATGCAAGATCATAAACAACACATAGATATAACTTTGATAATCAACATAACAAGTATTCTCTATTCATCGGATCCCAACAAACGCAACATATAGAATTACAGATAGATGATCTTGATCATGTTAGGCAGCTCACAAGATCCGACAATGATAGCACAATGGGGAGAAGACAACCATCTAGCTACTGCTATGGACCCATAGTCCAGGGGTAGACTACTCACACATCACACCGGAGGCGACCATGGCGGCGTAGAGTCCTCCGGGAGATGATTCCCCTCTCCGGCAGGGTGCCGGAGGCGATCTCCTGGATCCCCCGAGATGGGATCGGCGTTGGCGGCGTCTCTGGAAGGTTTTCCGTATCGTGGCTCTCGGTCCTGGGGGTTTCGTCACGGAGACTTTTTATAGGCGGAAGGGCAGGTCAAGAGGCGGCACGGGGGCCCCACACCACAGGGCCGCGCGGCCAAGGGGGGGGGCCGTGCCGCCCTACGGTGTGGCCCCTCCGTGGCCCCTCTTCGTCTCTCCTTCGGACTTCTGGAAGCTTCGTGAGAAAATAGGCCCCAGGGCTTTGATTTCGTCCAATTCCGAGAATATTTCCTTACTAGGATTTCTGAAACCAAAAAATGTTAGAAAAACAAGAATCGGCACTTCGGCATCTTGTTAATAGGTTAGTTCCAGAAAATGCACGAATATGACATAAAGTGTGCATAAAACATGTAGATAACATCAATAATGTGGCATGGAACATAAGAAATTATCGATACGTCGGAGACGTATCAGCATCCCCAAGCTTAGTTCTGCTCGTCCCGAGCAGGTAAAACGATAACACAGATAATTTCTGGAGTGACATGCCATCATAATCTTGATCATACTATTTGTAAAGCATATGTAGTGAATGCAGCGATCAAAACAATGTATATGACATGAGTAAACAAGTGAATCATATAGCAAAGACTTTTCATGAATAACACTTCAAGACAAGCATCAATAAGTCTTGCATAAGAGTTAACTCATAAAGCAATAATTCAAAGTAAAGGCATTGAAGCAACACAAAAGAAGATTAAGTTTCAGCGGTTGCTTTCAACTTGTAACATGTATATCTCATGGATATTGTCAACATAGAGTAACATAATAAGTGCAATAAGCAAGTATGTAGGAATCAATGCACAGTTCACACAAGTGTTTGCTTCTTGAGGTGGAGAGAGATAGGTGAACTGACTCAACATTGAAAGTAAAAGAATGGTCCTCCATAGAGGAAAAGCATCGATTGCTATATTTGTGCTAGAGCTTTGATTTTGAAAACATGAAACAATTTTGTCAACGGTAGTAATAAAGCATAAGCATCATGTAAATTATATCTTATAAGTTGCAAGCCTCATGCATAGTGTACTAATAGTGCCCGCACCTTGTCCTAATTAGCTTGGACTACCGGATCATCACAATGCATTGTTTTTACCAAGTGTCACAAAGGGGTACCTCTATGCCGCCTGTACAAAGGTCTAAGGAGAAAGCTCGCATTGGATTTCTCGCTATTGATTATTCTTCAACTTAGACATCCATACCGGGACAACATAGACAACAGATAATGGACTCCTCTTTTATGCATAAGCATATACCAACAATTAATAGTTTTCTCATTTGAGATTTGAGGATTGTTGTCCAAAACTGAAACTTCCACCATGGAGCATGGCTTTAGTTAGCGGCCCAATGTTCTTCTCTAACATATGCATGCTTAACCATATGGTGGTAGATCTCTCTTACTTCAGACAAGACGGACATGCATAGCAACTCACATGAAATTCAACAATGAAAAGTTGATGGCGTCCCCAGTGAACATGGTTATCGCACAACAAGCAACTTAATAAGAGATAAAGTGCATAATTACATATTCAATACCACAATAGTTTTTAAGCTATTTGTCCCATGAGCTATATATTGCAAAAGTGAATGATGGAATTTTAAAGGTAGCACTCAAGCAATTTACTTTGGAATGGCGGAAAATACCATGTAGTAGGTAGGTATGGTGGACACAAATGGCATAGTGGTTGGCTCAAGTATTTTGGATGCATGAGAAGTATTCCCTCTCGATACAAGGTTTAGGCTAGCAAGGCTTATTTGAAACAAACACAAGGATGAACCGGTGCAGCAAAACTCACATAAAAGACATATTGAAAACATTATAAGACTCTACACCGTCTTCCTTGTTGTTCAAACTCAAAACTAGAAATTATCTAGACCTTAGAGAAACCAAATATGCAAACCAAATTTTAGCATGCTCTATGTATTTCTTCATTAATGGGTGCAAAGCTGAAAGTGCATGGAGCCCCCATGTGTGGTTTTGGTAATTAATGACAATCCCTATGGACTAATGTTTGCATTGAGTTATATTTGTAGGAGTTGTCCATAGGCAATTCTTGAACCATATGTTGGCTTCAAGGTTGCAATAAGAAGAAATTGATGAAGGATATCAAGTGTCAAGTATGTCTTGAAGATGAAGATGAAGTGAGCCCTCAAGCTACTTCAAGACATCAACATGATGAAGAATGAAGAAATGAAGTGCAAGTTCAAGATGAGCCATCTCGAAGAGATCCTTTGCTTGAGTCTTGCCATCCATATGGTGATCATGGATATGTGAAGATGCGCCGAAGAAGAAGCTCTCCCATGGTGGATTATGGGGGAGCAATCCACAAGACTTCGTCAAGCAAGCACAAGCAAGAAAGGCGTTCCATCTTGTTGAGGTCAAGATCGTCGTCATCGAGCTCAAGTGGAATGCGCAAGTATAAGGTTTGCTCTTGATAGGGTTTGTTTCTCACCGGTCTCATAGTGTAGTTGGAGACCGGTTTATAGTTTAGTTGCCGTACTATCAAGAGGGCTCTCGAGTGAGTAACTCGATCGTATCGTTCGGAGAGAGCTCAAACCTTTGCATCCTTGCATCATCTTTCTTGGTTGTTATTTGGACCTTATCCATGTGATGTTTTAGAGCTTGTGCTTATTCTCATGACAAGCTCTAGTTCATCGAAAACGGATTTCGCATAGATCACTTGTTGCGTTTTCGAGTTTGGTTCATCATCTTTCTTGGTTGTTATTTGGACCTTATCCATGTGATGTTTTAGAGCTTGTGCTTATTCTCATGACAAGCTCTAGTTCATCGAAAACGGATTTCGCATAGATCACTTGTTGCGTTTTCGAGTTTGGTTCATCATCTTTCTTGGTTTTATTTGGATCTTATCCATGTGATGTTTTAGAGCTTGTGCTTATTCTCATGACAAGCTCTAGTTCATTGAGAATGGTTTTTCCATGGGCAACTTGTTGCATTTTCAAGATTGGAGGTTTTACCGGTATGTCTTTTTGAGATAGGTCAAACCTTTCTTCATTTGTTTCTATCCTCCTTTGCTGGACTATGATGTTTCTATGCATATTGTTGTAGAGCTCGTTGTTGTGATTTCAACGAGCCCAAGATCATCGAAATCGGAGTCCGGATGCAAAAGTTATGCCCGTTTTAGTTTTGGTGTTTCTGCGTTTTTCTTAGGCCGGATATTTTGGAAATATCCGGGCCGGATTATCCGGGCCGGATATTTCGGAAATATCCGGCCCCCGAAATCGTCTAAGGACCGGAAGAAAAGCAGCTCTGGATAGGGGCCGGATTTTTGGCCGGATTTTGTCCAGGTTTTGTCCCCGAGGCCGGATTATCCGGCCCCTGATAATCCGGCCCCAACTTGGGCCGGAATATCCGGCCCTGTTTTTGCCCAAACGGCTCGATTTTCTTGGGGGGTATAAATACCCCCCTTCTTCCTCCTTGGGCTGTGCTTCTCTCACTCTCTCTCTCCTCCATTGTTGAACTAGAGAAGCTTGCTCTATCTCTCAATCCCTCCATGATTCTTGCCCCCATTTGAGGGAAAAGAGAGAGGAGATCTAGATCTACATTTCTACCAATCAAATCCATCTCTTTGTGAGTGGAACTCTCTAGATCTTGATCTTGGTGTTCTTTGTGAATTCCTTTGTTCTTCCTCTCTTATTCCCCCAATAGCTTTTGTAGCTTTGTTGGAATTTGAGAGAGAAGGACTTGAGCATCTTTGTGGTGTTCTTGCCATTGCATTTGGTGCATCGGTTTGAGTTCTCCACGGTGATTCGTGGAGGTGAAAGCAAGGAAGTTGTTACTCTTGGGTTCTTGGAACCCTAGACGGATTCTAGGCCTTTGTGGCGATTTGTTGGGAGCCTCCAATTAAGTTGTGGATGTGTGCCCCAATCTTTGTGTAAGGCCCGGTTTCCGCCTCGAAGGAAATCCCTTAGTGGAACCGTGACCTAGGCCTTTGTGGCGAGGGTCACCGGAGATTTAGGTGAGGCGCCTTCGTGGCGTTCGGTGTGTGGTGTGAGTACCGCATCTTGGGGTGAGGCCTTTGTGGCGTTGGTGTGCATCGAGCAACCACACCTCAAGGTGAGCCTCTTGTGGCGTTCGGGAGCACTAAGCAACCGCACCTCTCCACCGGAGATTAGCACTCGCAAGAGTGTGAACTCCGGGATAAATCATCGTCTCCCGCGTGCCTCGGTTATCTCTATACCCGAGCTCTTTACTTATGCACCTTACCTTGTGATAGCCATCGTGCTTGAAGTTATATATATCTTACTATCACATACTTGCTTGTATTGCTTAGCATAAGTTGTTGGTGCACATAGGTGAACTCTTGCTTAGAATAAGTTGTTGGTGCACATAGGTGAACCATAGTATATATGCTTTGGGCTTGACAAAGTAAACGCTAGTTTTATTCCGCATTTGTTAAGCCCATCTCGTAAAAGTTTTAAATCGCCTATTCACCCCCCCCCCCTCTAGGCGACATCCGTGTCCTTTCAATTGGTATCAGAGCAAGGTCTCTCATTCTTAGGCTTCACCGCCTTGAGAGTAAAGATGTCGGTTAGGGGATTAGATCACAATAACTCGTTTATATTTGATGGCACAAATTATGATCTATGGAAAATTTATGTGCTTAATATTTTGCGGGGTATTTCCCCGAACATGGAGCGATTTCTTGACATGGGTTTTTCTTCTCCTAAGGATCCCCAAAATTTATCTTATGAGGAGAAGAAAAACTCTTGTCTCGATGCTCTTGCTTCTCATGTGTTTTCCATTGTTGTGAGCAATGTAGTTACTTCTTCAATCATGCCTTTTGGGAGCGCTCATGAATTATGGACAAAGCTTCGAGATAAATATGATGTGTCCAATATCATTGAGGATGATTGTATTGCTTCCACTTCCGGCCGTGATGAGTTCTCATCTTCATCCACTTCACCAAAGTGTTTCAAGACACAAGGTAATGATATGGTGAGTGGTGATGGAAATTGCAATGTTGGTATTGAGCTTACTATTGATGATCCTTCATCTATATCTCATTGCAATGGTTCATCTTTGGACTTAAACACATCTAGCACTAGAAATGATTTACATGCTTGTGTTGATAGTCCTTGCATATCATGTGTAAGTTGCTTGAAAAAATCTAATGATGATATGCTTGCATTGTCTTGTGGCCATGATAAAAATGATTCTATTTCCTCTAGTTGTTGTGTGTCTAACAATGTAGAGGAAACCAAAGATTCTATTGGTCAAGACAAGATCTTGAAAGGAGCCTCAAGTAACTCCTCATCTTTATTTCACGGTCCTCATATATGCCTTATGGCCAAGGGTTCCACGGTACCTCCTACCATGGAACCTAATATGTCTCGTGGTGATAAGAATGAGGATGAATATGAAGAAGAGGATTGGGTTGTCTCTCTACGCGATAAAGGTGAGAGTGTATTCAAGGTTCTTTACAAAGATAAAATTGCTAGCTCTCACTTCTTTGAAATCTTGACTACCGCTATTGAGAGCCAAAAACTTATTTGGATGCATGAGAACACCATTGATAAAAAGGGTGCTCTTGAACGAGAGTATGCCGATGATGTAGCATCTTTAAAGAATGATCTTGAAGAAGAACAAGAGACCGTAGCCTCTCTTGAGGAGCAACTTCAAACCCTTGAGGTGTCTCAAAATGAAATATTTGCTAAACTCACTAAAGAAAGAGACCATGCTAAAGCTAAATTAAAATTGCTTAAAAATGAAAAGTTCAAAGTTGGTGTTGGCCATGATAAACTTGTTAAGGATCTAGATGATCTAGACAAGGCCCACAAGGCCTTGGAGAGCGAACACTCTATCCTCACCAAGTCATATGAGCAACTACAAGCTTCATATTTAAAAGAGCATGCTATGTTACCTTCTCTTCTTAATATGTCTTGTGATGATGCTTGTGCTACTAACTCTACTTCTTGTGAAGCATCTATCTTGAAGGAGAATGTTGAGCTAAGGGCTCAACTTGAATTGCTAACTAGCAATTATGGGAAATTGGAAGAAAATCATGGAAAGCTTTCTAGCTCCCATGAGGATCTTCTAGCCTCCCATGATAGGCTAAAGTTAGCTCATGAGACTATCATATCGAAGGCAACACCTTGTGAGCCTCATGTGGATACTAGCACTACTACCCAAAATGCTATATTGCCATGTGCTAGTCCTAGTAATTCATCCACTCATAGTATTGCTAAATCTTGTGATGAATTATCTTCCTTGCCTTGTTGCTCTAACAATGAAGGTTCTACTTCCTCTAGTACTTGTGTTGTTACTAACCATGTAGAGGAAATCAAAGAGCTCAAGGCCCAAGTCACTTCTTTGAAGACCGACTTGGTAAAGAGTCATGAAGGGAAATGCAAACTTGACACGATGTTAAGTGTGCAACAATCCCCCAATGACAAGAGTGGACTTGGATTCAAATCCAACAACAAGAACAAGTCCAAGAACAACAACAACAAGAAGGGCCAAGTACAAGTCAAAGACCCGGCCAAGATTGTTTGCTTCAAGTGCAAAATTGAAGGGCACCATGTTAGATCTTGCCCTTTGAAGAAGAAGCAAAAAGGGAAGCGGCCTCAAGCTCAAACTCATATTCAACCTCAAGTTGAAGAAATTCCACTTCCCAAGAAGAATCAAGCCAATGCTCCCATTGTGGAGAAATCTAGTGAGAAGAAGGAGAAGAAAAGAACTTGCTACATATGCCGTGAGAAGGGCCACATCTCCTCTTTTTGCACTATTGGTACCTCATCCAACTCTATCTCCATTGATGATGTTTATTCTCTTTGTAAGGATGAGGGTGGCAATGTGTTTGCCAAATATGTTGGTGCTCAAAGTGGTGTCAAGAAAAGAACCATTTGGGTTGCCAAGCCTATTGTGACTAACCTCTTAGGACCCAACTTAGTTGGGGACCAACAATCCAAAACTTGATCAATAGGTGCTTTTTGGAGGGCATTGGAGACTTGGTTACATCATGAAGAATTAAGGGATCTTCATCACTTATCTTATCTCAAGCCAAGTCTTTTGGTTATCTTACTTCTATCATACACCCAATGTTCCTCCTTGCGGTAACATGTGCTCAACTCTTTTATATTGAAAGTTACTTCGCCCCTTTGCATGTGTTAGTTTTGTTCCTAACATATGTTTGTATATGTTGTGCATCCTACTAGTTTTTCTTGAGAAATCAAGTCTATGTATGTTAGGTTGCACACCATGTATTTGTGTGTGTGTTGGAGCCTCTTTGCATCTTGTTGTATCCTATATGGCTCTTATGAGCGATTAATGGACAATCCCATTTTGGGGGAGTGACATTCCTTTGGGAATTTCATGATCCTAACAATGTGTGTACATGAGGAATACCACTTAGAATTGATATTGCAAGATTATCTAGTCTCTATGTGGTATGTCATCTTCATGAGAAATTCAAATTCTAATGTCCATTAATATCTCTACTTGGATCTTATTTGCCTCTTGTGAAAATAAATTCCTTATCACATTATGGGGGAGTAATAAGCTTTGTGCATATTACAAGCCTAGAAAATGTGAACATTTGAGGTTGTGTCACATAGAATTGATACCGTAATTTATCTCTCTCCTATGTGGCATGTTTGCTCAAACAAGCTCCAATTTGCTTAAATGGCTTCATTGCTAATATCTTTGTGGATCTTATTTGTGAAAGTTTTTCTTGGCATGGTTTTTCACAACGTGTCCATCAATACATTTTTGGAAAACCATGTGCTTCAAGTCATACTATTAATTGCTTTGCATGTTGGTATGAATACTATTAATTGCTTCGCATGTTGGTATGAATACTATTAATTGCCTTGCATGTTGGTATGACTAAATGAAGCTATCAAGAAACTATCTTTGCATGATGGTTAACTCTTATCTTTTACCATATGCTTTGTTCGTTGTAAATATGATCTTATGTATACTTACAAACTACCACCGGAAATATTTCCTAATACCTCTTGTCCTAGGACAATTGGTAATCAATTATGAGGTAGATATTTATTGATCATATCTACATTGGCTCTTGTGTTTAAATTGCCTTATTTATTGCCATGAATTTGTTGTGCTTTGACTCCCATGTGTCTTCCTTGCATCTTATGGATCTTGTGTTTAAATTGCCTTATTTATTGCCATGAATTTGTTGTGCTTTGACTCCCATGTGTTCTTTTTTCTATTCAAACTTTCTTAGCTTTTTTTAGTAGATATAGGTAGTGTGATGATCCTAGTTGTGTGCATTTTGTATCCATATTCTAAATCCTAGATAATGCACTAATCTTGGGGGAGCTCTCCTATATTTGTTATATAAACTTCTCTTGATCTTTATCAAAAATTTGGTTTTGGGAGTCATAAATTTTCTTTTGGTACTGTGTGCCATCATAAAAAGTGTCGAGGGTTTGGTTTATTTGTTGGAACCTTGCTCTCTTGGGAGTTGGTTATCTCATTCCTTTGTGCTTAGGTTTAATTAGCTTCTTATAATGAGATAAGTCTTTGGAGTCAATCTTGTGTTGATTTGATTCTTTGATATAATTTGGACAACCATTGTCTCTTGGTTTATTTGGTGTTTTGTCCAAATTGTATCTTCCTTTGGTTCTTGAAAGTATTGTGCATGCATATTTAATATATGTATATCTTATGGCATGTGTCACTTTCTTTGATCCAATATATAGGGTAAACTCCATCAAATCCTAATTTGGCTAAGATGTGCATGAAATTCAATTTCATATCTATATGCACATAGAATTGTGGAGTTTGTCCTATATGTTGTAGTGTGTCTAACTACTTCGGACCCAATTAGTTTGGGGACCATTTTGTACTTACCTTTGTGTTAGGTACAATGGATATGCATTGAATGCTTGTCTCACTCTTGGAAAGAAGTGGTGACTCAATGGTAACGTGAGGCAAGCTAGGATGATCAACGAACACATATCTACTACATCCACACCAATGCTATCTTGGTAACAAGTATCTTCTCATGCATACTTTTCTTGTATCCAACCTTATGGTTGCATCTTGGCATGAATCTCTTGATTTGCAAATGTTGTGCTTCTTGCAAAAGTCTTAATGAAACCTCTTTATTGTGAATGTGAGTAATTTGAGATGAGTGCATTTGTTGGGAAGTATTTTAAATCATGCTCATGATTCATCCATCCCAACTATGCCTATCTAGCAATTTTGTTGCATATCAATTCCTCAAGGCTCTCACATGTGCAATATAGATGAAAGTGCAAATTTAGTTACTTCTTTTGGTATCCCCGTTTGTGATACTTGTTGCCTTTCTCAAATGCATCCCAACTATCTTCTATCCCTTGTTGATATTTGTGATGTATTTTAGTTGTTTGTGGTTGAAGTTCATGAATGTACAATAAGATAATATTGAGCCTTTGGCCATGCTATTAAGCAAAAATCTTATTGGTATATTGCATGACTTCGTCTTGGATATCATGCTATTTTTCTTGTGTATCTATTTGGTGTGTGCATGTTTCTTTGTGGATAAATATCTTTGTGATATTGTCCACTTAGAGAAACTTATACACATAAGAGATGATACATCTCCATTTGATATCTTATTTATTTGTTGCATGTTGATTGGTCATGCTAAGAAATATAATTCATTGAAGACTATGATGATGCTTTTTGCTCATCCATATAATAGTCTTATAATATGCTTTATCATGCCTTTCACATATCTTCTTGGTTGAGCCTTTTATTATGGTGCCTCTTACTTTTTGCTCAACTATTTGTTTGTTGCAAGTGTTAAGCTTATTTCTCTATCTATGATCTATTCCAAATGTTTGTGTTTTAAATGGTAATGAGGGAGTGAGGATTCCATGTTATGCATATTGTATTCAAATACAACATTTTAATTTATGCATGTACCTTGGGAGCTTCCTCATTTGATTTAGAGCACTATCTTGTGGTGATCATTAGAGTTTGATTCACTTGGTATCTTTTGTTTTTGAATGATATTATGGGAGTGATGATTCCATGTTTGTGCACTTTATACTCCAATGCAAATTGTCTAGTTTTGTGCACAAACCTTGGGGAGCTTCCTCATATTATTTAGAGCAATCTTCTTGATCTTATCATAATATCTATCTTTCTTTTGGTATCCTCTTTGTGATTCATTTGGTTGCTTGCTTCATTTGTTGAAGCTTCTTGACTTTGTTATCTTTTTGCAATCTTTGATCCTATCTATAGTGTGATTCCTTCCGAATATTCGCCATTGGATATGTGCATTTGATTCCACTCAAATTATGAGAAATGCACACGCTATGGAGGAACTCTCACTATATTAGCCTTTTAAATTTTTCACCCATTTCGGCAATTGGTGCCAATGGGGGAGAAGTTTGGAGGGTTTAAGGAATTTGGTTATGTCTTTGCTTTGTGCTTAAGCATGTGCCTTTATTGCATTGCATCTTGTTGCTTTGCATAGTTGAATATTTAGAGGAAACTCCACTAGGCTTTGAATGCCAATATATGCAATGAAAGTCAAGATCATTCACACATGCATATATTATGGGGGAGTTTGCTCTATATATTCAACTTATTTGTTACTTAAATTCCTTATATAAACCCTCTCAAAGAGATTGTCATCAATTACCAAAATGGGGGAGATTGAAAGTGCATGGAGCCCCCATGTGTGGTTTTGGTAATTAATGACAATCCCTATGGACTAATGTTTGCATTGAGTTATATTTGTAGGAGTTGTCCATAGGCAATTCTTGAACCATATGTTGGCTTCAAGGTTGCAATAAGAAGAAATTGATGAAGGATATCAAGTGTCAAGTATGTCTTGAAGATGAAGATGAAGTGAGCCCTCAAGCTACTTCAAGACATCAACATGATGAAGAATGAAGAAATGAAGTGCAAGTTCAAGATGAGCCATCTCGAAGAGATCCTTTGCTTGAGTCTTGCCATCCATATGGTGATCATGGATATGTGAAGATGCGCCGAAGAAGAAGCTCTCCCATGGTGGATTATGGGGGAGCAATCCACAAGACTTCGTCAAGCAAGCACAAGCAAGAAAGGCGTTCCATCTTGTTGAGGTCAAGATCGTCGTCATCGAGCTCAAGTGGAATGCGCAAGTATAAGGTTTGCTCTTGATAGGGTTTGTTTCTCACCGGTCTCATAGTGTAGTTGGAGACCGGTTTATAGTTTAGTTGCCGTACTATCAAGAGGGCTCTCGAGTGAGTAACTCGATCGTATCGTTCGGAGAGAGCTCAAACCTTTGCATCCTTGCATCATCTTTCTTGGTTGTTATTTGGACCTTATCCATGTGATGTTTTAGAGCTTGTGCTTATTCTCATGACAAGCTCTAGTTCATCGAAAACGGATTTCGCATAGATCACTTGTTGCGTTTTCGAGTTTGGTTCATCATCTTTCTTGGTTGTTATTTGGACCTTATCCATGTGATGTTTTAGAGCTGGTGCTTATTCTCATGACAAGCTCTAGTTCATCGAAAACGGATTTCGCATAGATCACTTGTTGCGTTTTCGAGTTTGGTTCATCATCTTTCTTGGTTTTATTTGGATCTTATCCATGTGATGTTTTAGAGCTTGTGCTTATTCTCATGACAAGCTCTAGTTCATTGAGAATGGTTTTTCCATGGGCAACTTGTTGCATTTTCAAGATTGGAGGTTTTACCGGTATGTCTTTTTGAGATAGGTCAAACCTTTCTTCATTTGTTTCTATCCTCCTTTGCTGGACTATGATGTTTCTATGCATATTGTTGTAGAGCTCGTTGTTGTGATTTCAACGAGCCCAAGATCATCGAAATCGGAGTCCGGATGCAAAAGTTATGCCCGTTTTAGTTTTGGTGTTTCTGCAGTTTTCTTAGGCCGGATATTTTGGAAATATCCGGGCCGGATTATCCGGGCCGGATATTTCGGAAATATCCGGCCCCCCCGAAATCGTCTAAGGACCGGAAGAAAAGCAGCTCTGGATAGGGGCCGGATTTTTGGCCGGATTTTGTCCAGGTTTTGTCCCTGAGGCCGGATTATCCGGCCCCCGGATAATCCGGCCCCAACTTGGGCCGGAATATCCGGCCCTGTTTTTGCCCAAACGGCTCGATTTTCTTGGGGGGTATAAATACCCCCCTTCTTCCTCCTTGGGCTGTGCTTCTCTCACTCTCTCTCTCCTCCATTGTTGAACTAGAGAAGCTTGCTCTATCTCTCAATCCCTCCATGATTCTTGCCCCCATTTGAGGGAAAAGAGAGAGGAGATCTAGATCTACATTTCTACCAATCAAATCCATCTCTTTGTGAGTGGAACTCTCTAGATCTTGATCTTGGTGTTCTTTGTGAATTCCTTTGTTCTTCCTCTCTTATTCCCCCAATAGCTTTTGTAGCTTTGTTGGAATTTGAGAGAGAAGGACTTGAGCATCTTTGTGGTGTTCTTGCCATTGCATTTGGTGCATCGGTTTGAGTTCTCCACGGTGATTCGTGGAGGTGAAAGCAAGGAAGTTGTTACTCTTGGGTTCTTGGAACCCTAGACGGATTCTAGGCCTTTGTGGCGATTTGTTGGGAGCCTCCAATTAAGTTGTGGATGTGTGCCCCAATCTTTGTGTAAGGCCCGGTTTCCGCCTCGAAGGAAATCCCTTAGTGGAACCGTGACCTAGGCCTTTGTGGCGAGGGTCACCGGAGATTTAGGTGAGGCGCCTTCGTGGCGTTCGGTGTGTGGTGTGAGTACCGCATCTTGGGGTGAGGCCTTTGTGGCGTTGGTGTGCATCGAGCAACCACACCTCAAGGTGAGCCTCTTGTGGCGTTCGGGAGCACTAAGCAACCGCACCTCTCCACCGGAGATTAGCACTCGCAAGAGTGTGAACTCCGGGATAAATCATCGTCTCCCGCGTGCCTCGGTTATCTCTATACCCGAGCTCTTTACTTATGCACCTTACCTTGTGATAGCCATCGTGCTTGAAGTTATATATATCTTACTATCACATACTTGCTTGTATTGCTTAGCATAAGTTGTTGGTGCACATAGGTGAACTCTTGCTTAGAATAAGTTGTTGGTGCACATAGGTGAACCATAGTATATATGCTTTGGGCTTGACAAAGTAAACGCTAGTTTTATTCCGCATTTGTTAAGCCCATCTCGTAAAAGTTTTAAATCGCCTATTCACCCCCCCCCCCTCTAGGCGACATCCGTGTCCTTTCAAAAGCATATGATGCAAGAGCTTAATCATGAGCACAACAATTGCCAAGTATCACATTACCCAAGACATTTATAGCAATTACTACATGTATCATTTTCCAATTCCAACCATATAACAATTTAACGAAGGAGAAACTTCGCCATGAATACTATAAGTAGAAACCAAGGACATACTTGTCCATATGCTACAGCGGAGCGTGTCTCTCTCCCACAAAGTGAATGCTAGGATCCATTTTATTCAAACAAAACAAAAAACAAAAACAAACCGACGCTCCAAGAAAAAGCACATAAGATGTGATGGAATAAAAATATAGTTTCAGGGGAGGAACCTGATAATGTTGTCGATGAAGAAGGGGATGCCTTGGGCATCCCCAAGCTTAGACGCTTGAGTCTTCTTAATATATGCAGGGGTGAACCACCGGGTGCATCCCCAAGCTTAGAGCTTTCACTCTCCTTGATCATGTTGCATCATACTCCTCTCTTGATCCTTGAAAACTTCCTCCACACCAAACTCGAAACAACTCATTAGAGGGTTAGTGCACAATATAAATTGACATATTCAGAGGTGACACAAACATTCTTAACACTTCTGGACATTGCATAATGCTACTGGACATTAATGGATCAAATAAATTCATCCAACATAGCGAAAGAGGCAATGCGAAATAAAAGGCAGAATCTGTCAAAACAGAACAGTTCGTATTGACGAATTTTAAAATGGCACCATACTTGCTCAAATAAAAATGCTCAAATTGAATGAAAGTTGCGTACATATCTGAGGATCATGCACGTAAATTGGCTTAATTTTCTGAGCTACCTACAGGGAGGTGGACTCAGATTCGTGACAGCAAAGAAATCTGGAACTGTGCAGTAATCCAAATCTAGTACTTACTTTTCTATCAACGGCTTAACTTGGCACAACAAAACACAAAACTAAGATAAGGAGAGGTTGCTACAGTAGTAAACAACTTCCAAGACACAAAATAAAAACAAAGTACTGTAGGTAAAAACATGGGTTGTCTCCCATAAGCGCTTTTCTTTAACGCCTTTCAGCTAGGCGCAGAAAGTGTGTATCAAGTATTATCAAGAGACGAAGTGTCAACATCATAATTTGTTCTCATAATGGAATCAAAAGGTACCTTCATTCTCTTTCTAGGGAAGTGTTCCATACCTTTCTTGAGAGGAAATTGATATTTTATATTACCTTCCTTCATATCAATAACAGCACCAACAGTTCGAAGAAAAGGTCTTCCCAATATAATGGGACAAGATGCATTGCATTCAATATCCAAGACAACAAAATCAACGGGAACAAGGTTATTGTTAACGGTAATGCGAACATTATCAACTTTACCCAAAGGTTTCTTTGTAGAATGATCAGCAAGATTAACATCCAAATAACAATTTTTCAGCGGTGGCAAGTCAAGCATATTATAAATTTTCTTAGGCATAACAGAAATACTTGCACCAAGATCACATAAAGCATTACAATCAAAATCTTTAACCTTTATCTTAATGATGGGCTCCCAACCATCCTCTAACTTTTTAGGAATAGAGGCTTCGCGCTCTAGTTTCTCTTCTCTAGCTTTTATAAGAGCATTTGTAATATGATGTGTAAAAGCCAAATTTATAGCACTAGCATTAGGACTTTTAGCAAGTTTTTGCAAGAACTTTATAACTTCAGAGATGTGGCAATCATCAAAAGTCAAACCATTATAATCTAAAGCAATGGGATCATCATCCCCAATGTTGGAAAAAATTTCAGCAGCTTTATCAAAGGCAGTTTCAGCAGTTTTAGCAAGCTTTCAGCAGTTTTTCGCGCTTTGCATTAGAAGTGGAAACATTGCTAACACCAATTCTTTTATTAGTATGAGTAGGAGGTGCAGCAACATGTGTAGCATTAGCATTACTAGTGGTGGTAATAGTCCAAACTTTAGCTATATTCTTTTCTTTAGCTAGTTTTTCATTTTCTTCTCTATCCCACCTAGCACGCAGTTCAGCCATTAATCTTATATTCTCATTAATTCTAACTTGAATGGCATTTGCTGTAGTAGTAATTTTATTATGATGATTCTCATTAGGCAAAACTTTTGATTTCAAAAGATCAACATCAGCAGCAAGACTATCGACTTTAGAAGCAAGTATATCAATTTTCCCAAGCTTTTCTTCAACAGATTTGTTAAAAGCAGTTTGTGTACTAATAAATTCTTTAAGCATGGCTTCAAGTCCAGGGGGTGAATTCCTATTATTGTTGTAAGAATTCCCATAAGAATTACCATAGCCGTTGCCATTATTATAAGGATATGGTCTATAGTTGTTACTAGAATTGTTCCGGTAAGCGTTGTTGTTGAAATTATTATTTTTAATGAAGTTTACATCAACATGTTCTTCTTGTGCAACCAACGAAGCTAACGGAACATTATTAGGATCAATATTAGTCCTATCATTCACAAGCATAGACATAATAGCATCAATCTTATCACTCAAGGAAGAGGTTTCTTCGACAGAATTTACCTTCTTACCTTGTGGAGCTCTTTCCGTGTGCCATTCAGAGTAGTTGATCATCATATTATCAAGAAGCTTTGTTGCTTCACCAAGAGTGATGGACATAAAGGTACCTCCAGCAGCTGAATCCAATAAATTCCGTGAAGAAAAATTTAGTCCTGCATAGAAGGTTTGGATGATCATCCAAGTAGTCAGTCCATGGGTTGGGCAATTTTTAACCAAAGATTTCATTCTTTCCCAAGCTTGAGCAACATGTTCAGTATCTAATTGTTTAAAATTCATTATGCTACTCCTCAAAGATATAATTTTAGCAGGGGATAATATCTACCAATAAAAGCATCCTTGCATTTAGTCCATGAATCAATACTATTCTTAGGCAGAGATAGCAACCAATCTTTAGCTCTTCCTCTTAATGAGAAAGGGAACAATTTTAGTTTAATAATATCACCATCTACATCTTTATATTTTTGCATTTCACATAATTCAACAAAATTATTAAGATGGGCAGCAGCATCATCGTAACTAACACTGAAAATTGCTCTCGCATAACAAGATTCAAGAAAGCAGTGTTTAATTTCAAAGAATTCTGCTGTAGTAGCAGGTGGAGCAATAGGTGTGCATAAGAAATCATTATTATTTGTGGTTGTGAAGTCACACAACTTAGTGTTTTCAGCGTTGGCCATTTTAGCAACAGTAAATAAAACAAACTAGATAAAGTAAATGCAAGTAAACTAATTTTTTTGTGTTTTCGATATAGCAAATAAGATAGCAAATAAAGTAAAACTAGCAACTAATTTTTTTGTATTTTGATTTAGTGCAGCAAACAAAGTAGTAAATAAAACTAAGCAAGACAAAAACAAAGTAAAGAGATTGAGAAGTGGAGACTCCCCTTGCAGCGTGTCTTGATCTCACTGCAAGCAACGGCGCCGAAATTTGCTTGATGCGTGTGGTTGGCACGTCCGTTGGGAACCCCAAGAGGAAGGTGTGATGCGCACAGCGGCAAGTTTCCTCGATAAGAAACCAAGGTTTAATCGGACCAGTAGGAGTCAAGAAGCACGTTGAAGGTTGATGGCGGCGAGATGTAGTGCGGCGCAACACCGTGATTCCGGCGCCAACGTGGAACCCGCAAAACACAACCAAAGTACTTTGCCCCAACGAAATGCTGAGGTGGTCAATCTCACCGGCTTGCTGTAACAAAGAGTTAACCGTATTGTGTGGAAGATGATTGTTTGCAGAAAACAGTAGAACAAGTATTGCAGTAGATTGTATTTCAGTAAAGAGAATTGGACCGGGGTCCACAGTTCACTAGAGGTGTCTCTCCCATAAGACGAACAGCATGTTGGGTGAACAAATTACAGTTGGGCAATTGACAAATAAAGAGAGCATGACCATGCACATACATATCATGATGAGTATAGTGAGATTTAATTGGGCATTACGACAAAGTACATAGACCGTCATCCAACCGCATCTATGCCTAAAAAGTCCACCTTCAAGGTTATCATCCGAACCCCTTCCAGTATTAAGTTGCAAACAACAGACAATTGCATTAAGTATGGTGCGTAATGTAACTAGTGACTACATCCTTGAACATATCACTAATGTTTTATCCCTAGTGGCAACAGCACAACACAACCTTAGAACTTTCTGTCACACGTCCTGTGTCAATGCGCATGAACCCACTATCGAGCATAAGTACTCCCTCTTGGAGTTAATAGCAAAAACTTGGCCAGAGTATCTACTAGTAACGGAGAGCATGCAAGATCATAAACAACACATAGATATAACTTTGATAATCAACATAACAAGTATTCTCTATTCATCGGATCCCAACAAACGCAACATATAGAATTACAGATAGATGATCTTGATCATGTTAGGCAGCTCACAAGATCCGACAATGATAGCACAATGGGGAGAAGACAACCATCTAGCTACTGCTATGGACCCATAGTCCAGGGGTAGACTACTCACACATCACACCGGAGGCGACCATGGCGGCGTAGAGTCCTCCGGGAGATGATTCCCCTCTCCGGCAGGGTGCCGGAGGCGATCTCCTGGATCCCCCGAGATGGGATCGGCGTTGGCGGCGTCTCTGGAAGGTTTTCCGTATCGTGGCTCTCGGTACTGGGGGTTTCGTCACGGAGACTTTTTATAGGCGGAAGGGCAGGTCAAGAGGCGGCACGGGGGCCCCACACCACAGGGCCGCGCGGCCAAGGGGGGGCCGCGCCGCCCTAGGGTGTGGCCCCTCCGTGGCCCCTCTTCGTCTCTCCTTTGGACTTCTGGAAGCTTCGTGAGAAAGTAGGCCCCTGGGCTTTGATTTCGTCCAATTCCGAGAATATTTCCTTACTAGGATTTCTGAAACCAAAAACAGCAGAAACAAAGAATCGGCACTTCGGCATCTTGTTAATAGGTTAGTTCCAGAAAATGCACGAATATGACATAAAGTGTGCATAAAACATGTAGATAACATCAATAATGTGGCATGGAACATAAGAAATTATCGATACGTCGGAGACGTATCATGCATGCACACACTGTTTAGATGAGACTGAAAGTAAATATTTGGGAAAAAGCAGAAAAGTTGTGTACCCGTTCAATCGTCGTTTCCTTCCGCGCAAGCATCCCTTAAGGAAAAAAGGCAAGCATTTCGATGGCGAGGCAGACCGCCGTCCGAAGCCTCGTCCCCGTAGTGGTGCTGATATATTTGACATGGTCAAGGATTTAAATGTTATCTTTGGAAAGGGTCCAGGCAACACCTGTTCCGAAAGACGATGACGGACACGCGCCCATGTGGAAGAAGAAATCTATTTTCTGGGAGCTAGAATATTGGAAAGTCCTGGAAGTCCGCTCTGCAATCGACGTGATGCACCTGACCAAGAATCTTTGTGTGAATATTCTAGGTTTTCTGGGCGTGTATGGAAAGACAAAAGATACAACAGAAGCACGGGAGGACCAGGAACTTCATAAAGGACGAAACGGCAATCATCCAGGGCAGTTTGTAGGGCCTGCCAGCTATGCTCTTTACAAAAAAGAGAAGGAGATCTTTTTTGAAGCCCTATTCAGTATCAAGGTTCCGTCTGGTTTCTCGTCGAATATAAAGGGGATAGTAAATATGAAGGAGAAAAAATTCCAGAACCTGAAGTCCCATGACTGTCACGTGCTTATGACACAATTGCTTCCGATTGCATTGAGGGGACTTCTACCAGAAAATGTTCGACTAGCCATTGTGAAGATATGTGCATTCCTGAACGCAATTTCTCAGAAGGTAATGGATCCAGAAACTTTGTCAGGATTACAGGAAGATGTGGTCCAATGTCTTGTCAGCTTCAAGTTGTTGTTCCCACCATCCTTCTTCAATATTATGACGCACCTCCTCGTTCACCTAGTTGAAGAGATTAGAATTCTCGGTCCTGTATTTCTACACAATATGTTCCCCTTCGAGAGGTTCATGGGAGTCTTAAAGAAATATGTTCATAACCGAGCTAGGCCGGAAGGAAGTATCTCAAAGGGCTACGGAACCGAGGAGGTCATTGAGTTTTGTGTTGACTTTCTTCCCGACCTTAAGCCGATTGGTGTTCCCGAATCTCGGTATGAGGGGAGGCTGACTGAAAAGGCACACTAGGAAGGAAAGCAACGGTGTGGAGGGACAAGATTTCTTTCAATCAAGCACACTACACAGTTCTATACAATTCCAGCTTGGTGGCTCCGTACATCGAGAAACATAAGAATGTTTTACGAGAAATAAACCCGGGCCAGCCCGAGTCCTTGATTACATGTCAACACATGAATACCTTCGAGCTGGTTGCAAAGACATCTCATTAATGACCCATCTGCGGTGGAGCAGCTGTACTTGTTGGCCAGGTTACCATCTTCAAACATATGTACATTCCAAGGGTACGAGATAAATGGGAATACATTTTACACGATCGACCAAGATAAAAAGAGCACCAACCAAAACAGCGGTGTCCGCTTCGATGCAACAGACGAGAATGGGCAGACCACCACATATTATGGATACATAGAGGAGATATGGGAACTTGACTATGGTCCCACTTTTAAGGTCCCTTTGTTTCGGTGCAAATGGGTGAAGCTCAGCGCTATACATATTGACGATAAGTACGGTATGATAACAGTGGATCCCAACAATCTTGCGTACCTGGACGAGCCTTTTGTCCTAGCCAGCGAGGTGGCTCAAGTTTTCTACGTGAAGGACATGTCTAGCAAATCAAGAAAAAGAAATCAACAAAAGAATACATCAACCGAGGAGCCAAAGCGCCACATAGTTCTTTCGGGGAAAAGAAACATCGTGGGAGTGGATGACAAGACAGACATGTCAGAAGATTATAATAAGTTTAAAGAAATTCCGCCCTTCACGGTGAAAATTGACCCAAGCATCTTGCTAAATGATGAAGATTCTCCATGGCTACGGCGTAGAAGATCACAACACTAGATGGCGATGTAATAATGTATTCTTCATATATAGTTCCCAAGACAATCTCTACATTTATGTAATAATGAGAACCCTTTCCCCAACACTGTTAGAGGAGACGGAGTCTTTCACGGGCTTGCATGGAAATTTTTCGAGGAGCAGCTTCCGAAGATGCCGTAGGGCGTGTGCACCAACGACATCTTCGAGAAGCTGCGCCACGGGAGATTTCCCAACCCTTTCCTTCATCCATGGGAATGAAACTGTGCTTGGCTTGTTTATCTGCTTGGCAAGGCGTATCGATGCTCCTTTTATAGGCACGGCACCGCTTCTACTTTGTCTTATTCCTTCGACAGGCCGTCGTGTGCTACATGCTTTATCTCATCGAGCAGTGCGTCCACCCACGCGTCCTTATCCTGCCGACACCTTTAGTCGCGGTTGCAGCCACCAACCGTGACAAAAGGTTACCGACACATCCTTATCCTACCGACAGCTTTAGTCGCGGTTGCAGCCACCAACCGTGACAAAAGGTTACCGACACATCCTTATTATCCTGCCGACAGCTTTAGTCGCGGTTGCAGCCACCAACCGTGACAAAAGGCCCTCCTAGATAAGCCTCCCCGCCTTTTGTCGCGGTTTGAGCCTCCACCCGGATGAAAGTTTCGCGCGCCACTTCGTTCCCCGCCTATTTTCTTCCCGCATTCCCGCCATTTTTCCACTATATATATGTAGGCTTGGACTCATATCTGCAAACCTCATCACTCTCTCCCATGGCTTCCATCGTATGTCTAACACCCCGGGAGGCGGAGGCGCTTTGCGCCTCGAACTACCCCTGCCCGCCCGGCTACCGCGTCCCGACCGGCTGGTTGCTGAGCGTCGGAGGCGTACCGGTCCCTCCTATCCCTCTTGGTGTGCCACGCGAGATGGCCATCACGAACCACTACTATTTCGAGCTCACGCCTGAGCAGCGGAGGAATCCCCAGTGGCATCCCGACTACAGCCCGACTTGGGACAGCTTCTTCATCAATCGGCGTGAGAGGGCGGTTGCCAGGTACGAGGAGGACGGCCCGCCTCCTTCGAACTTCAACGAGGCCGGCCGTCGGATGTGGTGGCGCGGCCGGACTCTCCAGAGCGTCCTGGCCTATCGTGGCCCCCGCCTGCGCTACCCTCAATCCCAGCCCACGCGTGCTCACCCGCCGAGGTTGGACAACCGCGACCCCGATGCTAGCGATGATGACGTCGGCGACTATGATGACTACAGTGGCGAGTATTATAGGGCTAGGCACGACTATGATTGAATGGCTCCAACATTCGAATCTGGCCATGTATCTTAATTTTCAGTTGAGCTCTGTACTTTAATTTTAGTTCAGTCGTAATAAATTTCGTGTCAACCACTTTATTGAACAAACAACCGTCAACGACTTTATAAACTAAATTTAAACTAATAGAACCGACAACGACTTTATTGAAATTACAATAAAATAGATAAATTACTAGTCTAGTCTCAGTCGTCGTTGGAGGTTGTCTCCGTCCAAATGTCATCCCACCGAGGGTCGTCTTCGGTCCAAGTTGTATTCGGGTTCTCGAGCTCGAAGTTGGCGACGGCCTGACGGTGGCGCCTGTTGGACCTGCGTTGTGCCCTAAGGATAGCGAAGAACGCGTCGGTGTTCTCGACGTCGTTGGGGAACTGCGCCCTCCACTGGCGCATCAACTGCTCGTCGTGCTCGGCGATGGCGATCCTGCGCTGCACCTGGCGGTGCCGTCGACGGTCCTCGTCATCGACGAGGCACGGCGGTGGCGCGAGGAACTCTGCCTCCTCTAGCGATTCAACATCCGGGAAGTTCATGTCGCGCCGTGGCCGCCGAAAACGCCACGCCGCCGCGTCGTAAGCGCGCGCCGCCAGCTCCGGCGTGTTGTACATGCCGAGGGTGAGGCGGAAGCCACCGGCGCGTATCTCGGCGTAGAACCTACCGCTCGGACGCACTCGAACGCCACGGAAACCGGACGCCCCTCGACGACGTGGAGGCATCCCGGAGATGAATGAGCGGAGGAGGCGGTGGCGACGTGTGGTTGCACCCGCACTCGTCGCTATATATAGCGCACGCGGGGCATGGCACGTGTAAGCCACGGCTACACACGTCGCACGCCGGCGTCGACGGGTGAGGCACGTGGAAGCGGTGGCCACACGTCGCACGACGGCGTCGGCGGGTGAGGCACGTGGAAGCGGTGGCCACACGTCGCACGACGGCGTCGACGGGACGCGACACGTGGCACGGGGACGCGACACGTGTGGCACGGCGGCGGTGCACAGGGGTGAAACATACCCGACTATCAACGTTTCATATGACGCGAGATGCAAAAAGGTATATGGATGTCATATTCATTTTCATTACCTTTTTCTGATCAATATTCATATATAAAACATTTGTATTTGAGTTACCATTCAAAAGTTATTGAAATAATAGTTTTTTTAATTTAAAATACAAAAAATAAAGGGTGAAGAGGCCTCTAGATGGGCTGATCCGTGGCACAGCCCATCCAACGGCTCTAGGCCGTTGGATTCAAACGGCCAGAGCCGTTGGATGGGCTGTGCCGCGGATCAGCCCCAAAGGCCTTTGTCGCGGGTGGGGGCTTGACCCGCGACAAAGACCCCCTTTTGTCGCGGGTGGGGGCTTGACCCGCGACAAAAGGGGGGTCTTTTGTCGCGGGTCAAGCCCCCACCCGCGACAAAAAGGGGGTGGGTATAAGAGCGCGGAGCCGCCACCCGCGACTCCTGGAGGCCAACACTTAGCCGATTTTGCGCCGCCAGGCTGCCAAAATTGGCCGCGCCGCCGCCGTCTTCCTCGCCTCCGGTCGCCGCCCTCTGCGCCGCCCCCGCCTCTTCCTCTCGGGCCGCCGCCGTGCCTCTGCCGCCTCTCGCGCCGCGCTCGCTGCCGCCGCCGCGCTTCTCCTCTCTGCGCCGCGCCGCGCTCGCCGCCACTGCGCGTCGTCCTCGGGCCGCCGCCGCCGCCGGCGCCTCATCTTCCAGCGCGCGCCGCCGTCTGCAAGCCCGAGGTAGCGCCGCCGCGCCTGCTCACGGGCGCCCTGCCTTTTTTTTTCATTTTTTATACTTAATTGTGTTAATTAGTTATTAATTAGTATGTAATGTAATTAGTTAGTTTAGTTAGTATGTAATTAGTTAGTATATAATGTTTAGTTAGTATGTAATTAGTTCGTATGTAATTAGTTTAGTTAGTATGTAATTAGTTTAGTTAGTATGTAATTAGTTAGTATGTAATTAGTTAGTAATGTAATTAGTTAGTTTAGTTAGTATGTAATTAGTTAGTATATAATGTTTAGTTAGTATGTAATTAGTTCGTATGTAATTAGTTTAGTTAGTATGTAATTAGTTTACTTAGTATGTAATTAGTTAGTATGTAATTAGTTAGTATGTAATTAGTTAGTATGTAATTAGTTAGTTTAGTTAGTATGTAATTAGTTAGTTTAGTTAGTTTAGTATGTAATGTAATTAGTTAGTTTAGTTAGTATGTAATTAGTTAGTATGTAATTAGTTAGTATGTAATTGATTAGTTTTAGGTTGAAATATGTTTAGTTTAGAAAAATGTTTAGTATATGTATTTACGGTTTTTTAGTATATGTATTTGCTTTATGGGTTTAGTTTGTGCCGACACCCTCTCTCCACCGACACCGACACCCTCTCTCGCAAACTGACACCCTCTCTCTCTCGCAAACACGCGTCGCCGACACCCTCTCTCTCTCTCTCGCAAACACGCGTCGCCGACACACTCTCCCTCTCGCAAACACGCGTCGCCGACACCATCTCCCTCTCTCTCGCAAACACGCGTCGCCGACACCCTCTCCCTCTCTCTCGCAAACACGCGTCGCCGACACACTCTCCCTCTCGCAAACACGCGTCGCCGACACCATCTCCCTCTCGCAAACACGCGTCGCCGACACCCTCTCCCTCTCGCAAACACGCGTCGCCAACACCCTCTCCCTCTCGCAAACACGCGTCGCCGACACCCTCTCCCTCTCGCAAACACGTGTCGCCGATTAGGGTTAGGGTTTGGTTTGTGTTTGATTAGGGTTAGGGTTAGAACATGTACTTATCGATTTAATTCTTTTGCAGAAACAATGGATCCATTCGAACGGGACTTGGAACAGGAAGACATGTTCGCGGACATAATCCGCGATGGTACAGAAGCCGACCGAGAAGATCGCGGCTCCGGTGATGGAGAAGCCCGCGGCTCCGGTCATGGAGAAGCCGACGGCTCCGGTGACGGAGAAGCCGCCGACGGCTCCGGTGACGGAGAAGCCGACGACGGCTCCGGTGACGGAGAAGCCGACGGCTCCGGTCATGACGAGGTATTAATGGAATTCTATATGTACATATGTATTGAGGCATTAGTATAGAGGCATTAATGCAATTCTATATGTATTCTCTTAGGCCTCCGAAGATATATAAGATAGAGAAACGAGGCCCGGCAAAGAAGTTGACCAAAAAAGACCACTTCACAATTGAAGCTATATCACCGGAAGGCCAACCGGTGGTACCCGAGAATGTCGGAGTGAAGTTCAAAAATCAGTGCGGAGTTGTGGTTAGAGATCGTATCCCGATCACTGTCAGAGAATGGAACAAGACCAAGAATGTGTCCGAAAATCAGGTTGCCGATAGGTACAAAGACACACTTTTCAGAGACCTCATGGCACATTTCACTTTGCCAGATTTGGGATCGGAGTCTGAGAATGCTAAGCAGCGGGCGCTAGTGAAGAAATGGGCTCTTAAGAAGATGGGGGAACTTTTCCGGGCGTATAAGAACCGGTTATGGAAAAATTATAAGAAAGACAAGAAGCCTCCATTATTCGAGAACTACCTAGCGAAGCAGGAGCATAACTGGGAAGAATTTGTGAGGTACAAAGAATCAGAGGAGGCTGTGAACCTGTCAACGAAAAACAAGAAGAATGCAAGCGAGAAGAAATATCACCATCATACGGGGCGAGGGGGCTACGGAAGAGCCATGCCTAAGTGGGATGCACAAGAGGCTGAGATGGAGCTGAACGGGATCACTCCAGAACCCACGCGAGAAGGATGGGACACTAGGGCTCGAAATTGGTTCCTCGCGCATGGCTGTGAGTATGACATGAAGACAGGGAACATTGTTGAAAGTGACACCAGGGTTAGGGTACCCAGGCAAAAATGGATTGAAGTGACGACAGATATAAAGGCGGGAAAACTAAAGTTTGCTCCCGATAGAGAGAAAGACTTGCTGACGCTTGTCCTCGGTAATCCTGAGAAGGGAGGACGAACAAGAGGCTTCGGCCCTAGTGTTCCGTGGTCGCTTGGGTTTTCGGCCGACGCGGAGACTTATAGAAGCCGAGCGAGAGCTAAACAACGCCAGCTGGAGGTGCAGAATGACCAGATGGCCGAGTTCCAACGCCGACTTGACCAGCAGCAGCGGGAGCTTCAGCAGCAGCAGCGGGAGATAAATGAACTAAAAGGACAGCGCCCGCCAGATAATACCGCTGACATATCTCAGCGACGAGACAGCAGCGTGGCCGACTCGGAGGCCCCTCCTACACGGATGATGATAGATGCCGGTCCTGGCGACCCCTTGGATGGAATCAAGGAGCAAACACCTTGTGATCTCCATGAGGTGTTCAGGAAGGTTTCTGTTAAGGTGGCGGTCGGCTATGTCTTACCGGCATTTGGACCTGAAGGTGAGCCGGCAACATGGCATGGCAATCCGATTCCAGCTGGCTATGCTCGTGTCGGGGTGGATTCAGTTGTCCCGTCGTGGGAGACATTGGAGCTCGATATCCCTGGAGGTGATGGGGGCTTACACTCGTAGAGGTGCCGGGAGAAATCATTCTCTCTGGGAAAAGAAGAACATCAGCTGCCAGCTGGGTAGCACCTAGTACCGATCGTCCCAGGTCACCATCACCTCCTCCAGGTGATCGCAGGCCACCATCACCTCCTCCTACTGATCACATGTCGCCACCATCACCCCGTGGGTACGACGTCGACCACGACATCAGTAGTCCATCTCCATCTCCAGCGCCGCCGCCTCTGCCCACTAAGACTCGGAATGCACCCAGCCGGAAGCGTTTCAAGAGTCCTGTCCGCAAGAAGTCGCCCCTCCCAAAAGTACCAAAGGTTCCTCCCCCCCGTCCTTACGATCGTACCCCGGAGGAAAATGATGCCATTGTTAAGAAATACAATTATGATTTTTTTCATAAGCCAAAACCTCCAGCGCCAGAGCCATACACAGAGAAGCAAATAGAATATGCTACTAGTTTTCTGAACACACCATCGCAGTATGAGTTACACGAGAAGAAGGATGACTATACACGCACTCTTGCGAAGGTAATTGACCAAAAGAAGGATAAAAAGGCTAAGGAGAAGGACATTGCTGGCACGAGCAATTCATCAGCTAGAAGTGCAGCTGAGAAAAAGTCAAGTTCAACAAGTGCACCCCTCAAGGCCAAGCAAACGACAAAAGGAAAAAAGAGAAAGGAAGTTCCCCTCCTCGGTGCTCAGCCCAAACAATCGATCCCAAAGACTCAAAGTGCTTAATGTTCCCAAGCTGTACCAGGAACATCATGGTGGTATCGATATGGAAGAAGCTGCAAGGCTAGCGGCTGCTTGTCTCGAGCCATCGTGGAGGAATTGCTGTCTGCAGCAGATTCTGCAATACCCACTGCTGATATAGCTCCTAAATTTGTCTACGGGGCCGACTTGGTCAGCAGAGAGCAGCTGCATAAACTGCCAACACATATGCGGAATTTGCATCAGTGGTACCTTGATGCATGCAAGGAGAACATAATGTACATCGTGGCGAGTATACCATGGGAATATTACTACCGAAAGGAGGAGATCCATATTGAGATGAATGAACTCTGGCAGTTATTCAATCTAGAAGCCCTCGACAAATCTCTCATGAGTTGCTATTGCTTGTAAGTTGTTAACTACATATAAGTTCATTTTCATTCAGTTCATGTTCGTTTTCATTGCATATATATACTCATTATATCTTATGGGTTCTCTTATGCAGACTGAAGATCAGTGAATGCAAAAGTAATAATATTATCAATGTTGGGTTTGTTGACCCAGATAAAATACATGTTGAAACGGTGAAGCATAAACGCAAAGAAACGGGGGGAAACCTACTAAGGTTTTTGGGGGAGCAATATTTCTGTGATTCAATATTGTTTCCTTACAACTACGAGTGAGAGTCTTAATGATCTTTTATGCACATTCAATTTTTCTTACTCGATGTTAAGTGTAATTCCTGACGTATATGCATAACATGTGCAGCTTCCACTGGATTCTACTAGACATTCAACCTGATAAGGGAATAGTTGAAGTAAAAGACCCACTGAGTAGAGGCCTGGACGGGTTCCAGGACTTGCAGAAGTTGCTCCAAGTGTAATTTCCTTCATCGCCGCGCTTTATCTTTCGTGAGATATCAATTAATTATCCCCTCATTCAATCATTCTTTTGCCTGGCAGGGCTTGGCAAGCTTTGAAGAATCATCATAAGGAGATTACCTTTGCAAAGAAGCTAACATTTACTCCTGTACCGTGCCCCCAGCAGCCACAAGGGACGAATCTATGTGGATACTACGTTTGCAGTCCATTCGCATGTTAACCACCGAGAAGCAGAACAAAAATAAATTCGACGTAAGCAATAACATTCACAACTTTATTTATTATCATCAATATTTCGTTATCAAGACTGATATAGTCATACTCATCTCATTTTCGTATATAGGTCGACTTCATGCGGGACAGACTCCAACCAAAGGAACACGCACTAGGAATCGCGGAGGAACTGGCGGGACTTTTGGTTAGAGAAGTAATAAACAACAAAGGCTTGTTTAGTCCAAATAGATGCTCTACCTCCAAATAGACGGTCGTTAGTACCGCTTGTCGATCGTGAGCTCCATGTATATATGTAGGGAATCTACGAATATGTGTAAGGGGAATCGACTTTTGCTTCCAATATTTGTTTGATCGATCTATATATATATATATAATGAATGAACGTGTACAACTTCTAGTAGCGTACAAATATATGCAACTTTTATTTTCGAACAAACAAAATGAAATAACAGGCGATTGGTGGCGGGGGGGGGGGGGGGAGGGGTGCTGCACCCCTCAAACCCTAAAGCAGCAGCGTTGTGCGCGCGCCACGTAGAGGGCCTTTTGTCGCGGGTGGTAATACCGCCCGCGACAAAAGGGCCTGTGCCCTGCGCGCCCCGCGGCTGCCACGTGGTGGACCTTATGTCGCGGGTCGTAAGCGACCCGGGATAAAAGGCCTCCCTTTTATCGCGCCTTGCTTGTCGCGGCTGGCCGCCCGCGACAAAAGGCCCTAACCACCCGGATCAAAAGGCATGTTTTCCACTAGTGACGCAACAGGTCATCACCTCATGCACGGCCTTTGATACGTCCAATTTGCATCACTATTTTATATCATAATTTGCTGTTATTCATTGATATATTTCGTGTTTGGACACAATACTTATGTTATTTCATATATTTTGCATGTTTCATGATTATTGGAGGATCGAGCACCGGAGCCAGGATTCTGCTGGAAAAAGCACCGTCGGAATGCAATATTTCGGAAGATCAACAGCTGATGGAAATTATATCAAAAATCCTATTTTTCCAGATGACGAAGGAAGCCAGAAGGGGGAGCCGAGGGGATCCGTGGTGGGCCCAGACCATAGGCGTGAAGGATATATGCCCTAGAGGCAATAATAAAGTGGTTATTATTTATATCTTTATGTTTATGATAAATGTTTATATATCATGCTATAATTGTATTAACCGAAACATTAGTACATGTGTGATATGTAG
Organism: Lolium perenne; assembly: GCF_019359855.2. Taxonomy (NCBI): domain Eukaryota; kingdom Viridiplantae; phylum Streptophyta; class Magnoliopsida; order Poales; family Poaceae; genus Lolium; species Lolium perenne. The sequence continues at coordinate 41,167,972 of NC_067245.2, read as the reverse complement.
ACAACAAGAAGTCCCTAGTATGCCTCTTAAACTAGCTTGTTGATTAATGGATGATTAGTTTCATAATCATGAACATTGGATGTTATTAATAACAAGGTTATATCATTATATGAATGATGTAATGGACACACCCAATTAAGCGTAGCATAAGATCTCGTCATTAAGTTATTTGCTATAAGCTTTCGATACAAAGTTACCTAATCCTTATGACCATGAGATCATGTAAATCACTTATACCGGAAAGGTACTTTGATTACACCAAACACCACTGCGTAAATGGGTGGCTATAAAGGTGGGATTAAGTATCCGGAAAGTATGAGTTGAGGCATATGGATCAACAGTGGGATTTGTCCATCCCGATGACGGATAGATATACTCTGGGCCCTCTCGGTGGAATGTCGTCTAATGTCTTGCAAGCATATGAATGAGTTCATAAGAGACCACTGTTGGAGATATGCCCAAGAGGCAATAATAAAGTGGTTATTATAATATCTTTGTGTTTATGATAAAAGTTTGCATACCATGCTATAATTGTATTAACCGAAACATTGATACATGTGTGTTATGTAAACAACAAGGAGTCCCTAGTAAGCCTCTTGTATAACTAGCTTGTTGATTAATGGATGATCATGGTTTCGTGATCATGAACATTGGATGTTATTAATAACAAGGTTATGTCATTAGTTGAATGATATAATGGACACACACCCAAATGAGCGTAGCATAAGATCAAGTCATTAAGTTCAATTTGCTATAAGCTTTCGATACATAGTTGTCTTAGTCCTTCGACCATGAGATCATGTAAATCACTTACACCGGAAGGGTACTTTGATTACATCAAACGCCATTGCGTAAATGGGTGGTTATAAAGATGGGATTAAGTATTTGGAAAGTGTGAGTTGAGGCATATGGATCAATAGTGGGATTTGTCCATCCTGATGACGGATAGATATACTCTGGGCCCTCTCGGTGGAATGTCGTTTGATTAGCTTGCAAGCATATGATTTGATCATAAGAGATGACATACCGCGGTACGAGTAAAGAGTACTTGTCAGTAACGAGGTTGAACGAGGTATGGAGATACCAATGATCAAACCTCGGATAAGTAAAATATCGTGTGACAAAGGGAATTGACATCGTATGTAAATGGTTCAATCGATCACTAAGTCATCGTTGAATATGTGGGAGCCATTATGGATCTCCAGATCCCACTATTGGTTATTGCTCGGAGAGGAGTCTCGACCATGTCTGCATAGTTCGCGAACCGTAGGGTGACGCGCTTAAGGTTCGATGTCGCATAAGTAGATTTGAATATGGTATGGAGACGAAGTTTGTTCGGAGTCTCGGATGTGATCCAGGATGTCACGAGGAGGTCCGGAATAGTCCGGAGAATAAGATTCATATAAGGGAAGTTGATTTCTGGGTTTCGGAAATGTTCGGGATTTTTCCGGTGGTTGACTGGAAGGTTCTAGAAGGTTCCGGAGGGGTCCTCCATGGGGCCCACGACCTAGGAGGCCTAGCATGGGCCGAGGGGATGCTCCCTGGCCTAATGGGCCAAGGGCACATGGCCCCAAGGCCCAGGCCGGCCAACCCCCTAGGGTTTCCTAGGGGGGGATCAACTTGGGGGAGGGGAAAGCCCTCTCCCCCCTCTTGGCTGCCGCCCCCCAACCCTAGATGGGAAGGGGGGCCACCTTGGCCGGCTGGCCCCCTATATAAAGAGGGTAGGGGGTGGCCGGCCACACCCCCATCCATTGCCTCCTCCTCTGGCCGCCTCTCCCTCCACCATACGCTGCTCCGGCTTAGGCGAAGCCCTGTAGCTTTTCTTCCTCCACTACCACCACCACGCCATCGTGCTGCTGGAATTTGGAGGAGATCTACCACACCTCCGCTGCCCGCTGGAACGGGAGAGGAAGGAGCTTCATCGACACCGTACGCGCGACCGAGTACGGAAGTGCTGCCGGATTGCAGCACCGGGGACGATCGACTACACCAACAACGAGATTAATCTCGTAGGCTTTGGAATCTTCGAGGGTTAGTCTCATCTCCATCTCGTTGCTTAGATCTTGTAGATTAGATCTTGGGTGTTCCATAGATTAGATCTTGGATTTATTCGTCTTGCGGTAGGAAATTTTTTGTTTTCTATGCTACGAACCCCATCAGTGGTATCAGAGCCATGTCTATGCATAGATCTGTTGCACGAGTAGAACACAATGGTTTTGTGGGCGGTGATGCTCTTGTTGCTTTAGTTTGTGTACTTTGCATCTTGCGGGATGGTGGGATGAAGCGGCCCGGGCTAACTTTACATGACCGCGTCTCATGAGACTTGCTCCACGCTTGACATGCAACTTGTATTGCATAAGTGGCTTTGCGGGTGTCTGTCTCTCCCACCATAGTGAAGATTGTAATTTGCACTTCTATTGTCAACACCAGTATCACCGTTGTGGTTCATGTTCGTAGGTAGATTGGATCTTACTCGAAAACCCTAAACCACGTAAAATATGCAAACCAAATTAGAGGCGTCTAACTTGTTTTTGCAGGGTTTGGTGATGTGATATGGCCATGATGTGATGATGATTATATTTGATGTATGAGATGTTCATTATTGTATTATGGCAACCGGCAGGAGCCTAATGGTTGTCTTTAATTTTGTTAAAGATCTGCGTGTCTGTTCATCATGTAATAGCTTTATTTCAAGTAGTTGTTATAGTAGCTATAAGTGATGGACAACCATGAAGCGGCGCCACTGACCTTGACGCCATGCTGGTGATGATGGAGATCATGTCCGTGCTTTGGAGATGGAGATCAAAAGCACAAAGATGAAAGGCCATATCATATCACACATTTTGAATTGCATGTGATGTTAATCCTTTTATGCATCTTATTTTGCTTAGATCGCGACGGTAGCATTATAAGATGATCCCTCTCACTAAATATCAAGATAATAAAGTATTCATCCTTAGTATGCACCGTTGCTAAGACTTGTCGTTTCGAAGCATCTCGTGATGATCGGGTGTGATAGACTCTACATGTGCATACAACGGGTGCAAGCCAGATTTGCACACGCGGATACCAAGGTTGCCTTGACGAGCCTAGCATGTACAGACATGGTCTCGAAACACGGGATACCGAAAGGTAGAGCATGAGTCATATGAATGATATGATGAACACTTTGAGTGTTCGCCTTTGAAGCTACATCTTTTCTCGTGAAGATCGGACTTGGTGTAGTGGATTTGGTTCGTGTAATCACTAAAACAATGCGAGGGATGTTGTTTTAAGTGGGAGTTCACCTAGTTAATTTCAGAATTAAATTGAACTCAATTTATCATAAACTTAGTCTAAACTCTTTGCAAATATGTTGTAGATCATGGCGCCCCCCTCCATCAATTTTAACCAGTTCCTAGAGAAAGAAAAGCTTAAGGGAAATGGTAGCAACTTCACTGACTGGTTCCGTCATGTGAGGATTTTCCTCACTGGTGGAAACCTGCAATTTGTGCTCGAAGCACCGCTAGGTCCCCCACCACCTCCTGCAGTGTCCGAGGACATAAAGAATGTTTATGAGACTCGGGCAACTCGGTACTCCGAAGTTCAGTGTGCCATCTTGTGCAGCTTAGAGGCAGAGCTCCAAAAGCGTTTTGAGCACCACGACCCCTGTGAGATGATGCGTGAGCTCAAACTTATCTTTGAGACTCATGCGGCCGTGGAGAGCTATGAGGCCTCGAAGCAGTTCTTTACCTGCATGATGGAAGAAGGCAGCACCGTTAGTGAGCACATGCTCGTCATGTCCGGGCATGCGAAGAAGCTCAATGACTTGGGGATGATGATCCCTAACCAGCTGGGTATTCATCGTGTCCTTCAATCACTGCCACCAAGTTACAAGAACTTCGTGATGAACTACAACATGCAGAACATGAATAAAGATTTACCTGAAATCTTTTCCATGCTGAAATCTGCTGAAGTAGAGATTAAGAAGGAGAACCAAGTGTTGATGGTCAACAAGACCACCAGTTTCAAAAAGCAAGGCAAGCCTAACAAGGGTAACTTCAAGAAGGGCGGCAAGAAAGTTGCACCGCATCCTGAGAAGCCTAAGGCTGGTCCTAAACCTGAGACTGTGTGCTATTACTGCCAGGGGAAGGGGCACTGGAAGCGCAATTGCCCCAAATACTTGGCCGATCTGAAGAGCGGCCACGTCAAAAAGAAAGGTATATTTGATATACATGTTATTGATGTCTATCTTACTGGTTCTCGTAGTAGTGCCTGGGTATTTGATACTGGTTCGGTTGCTCACATTTGTAAATCGAAACAGGAACTGCGGAATAGACGAAGCCTGGCAAGAGACGAGGTGACGATGCGCGTTGGAAATGGATCCAAAGTCGATGTGATCGCTGTCAGCACGCTCCCTCTACATCTACCTTTGGGATTAGTTTTAAACCTTAATAATTGTTATTTGGTACCTGCGTTGAGCATGAACATTATATCTGGATCTTGTTTAATGCAAGACGGTTATTCATTTAAGTCTGAGAATAATGGTTGTTCGATTTATATGAGTAATGTCTTTTATGGCCATGCACCTGAGATGAATGGTTTATTCTTGTTAAATCTCGATAGTAGTGATACACATGTTCATAACATTAATGCTAAGCGAATGAAATTGAATGATAATTCTACTTATATGTGGCACTGTCGTCTTGGTCATATTGGAGTGAAGCGCACGAAGAAACTCCATTCCGATGGACTTCTTGAGTCACTTGATTTTGAGTCACTTGACAGATGCGAAGCATGTCTAATGGGAAAATGACTAAGACTCCATTTTCTGGTACAATGGAGCGAGCTACAAACTTATTGGAAATCATACACACCGATGTGTGCGGACCAATGAGTGTGGCATCGCACGGTGGTTATCGTTATGTTCTAACCTTCACGGATGATCTGAGTAGATATGGATATATTTACTTTATGAAACATAAGTCCGAGACTTTTGAGAAGTTCAAGGAATTCCAAAGTGAAGTAGAAAATCAACGTAACAAGAAGATTAAGTTTCTGCATTCTGATCGCGGAGGCGAATATCTGAGTTATGAGTTTGGCATGCATTTAAAGAAATGCGGAATACTTTCACAGTTGACACCGCCGGGAACACCACAACGTAATGGTGTGTCCGAACGTCGTAATCGAACTCTCTTAGATATGGTTCGGTCTATGATGTCTCTAACCGATTTGCCGTTATCGTTTTGGGGTTATGCATTAGAGACAGCCGCATTCACTTTAAATAGGGCACCATCTAAATCTGTTGAAACGACACCGTATGAACTATGGTTTGGAAAGAAACCTAAGCTGTCGTTCCTTAAAGTTTGGGGTTGCGAAGCTTATGTAAAGAAGTTACAGCCTGACAAGCTAGAACCCAAAGCGGAGAAATGCGTCTTCATAGGATACCCTAAAGAAACAATTGGGTACACTTTCTATCACAGATCCGAAGGCAAAATCTTTGTTGCCAAGAACGGATCCTTTCTTGAGAAGGAGTTTCTCACTAAAGAAGTGACTGGATGGAAAGTAGAACTCGACGAGGTTAATGAACCTTCTCTCATAGATCAGAGTAGCGCAGTGCCGGAAGAAATTCTTGCACAGCCTGCACCGATAGGAGAGGAAGCGAATGATGATGATCATGAAACTTCGAACGAGGAAGCTACTGAACCTCGCAGATCGACGAGGGAACGTACCACTCCTGATTGGTATGATCCCTGTCTGAATGTCATGATTGTGGACAACAATGATGAGGACCCTGCGACGTATGAAGAAGCAATGATGAGCCCAGATTCCAACAAATGGCAAGAAGCCATGAAATCCGAAATGGGATCCATGTATGATAACAAAGTATGGACTTTGGTAGACTTACCTGATAGCCGCAAGGCTGTCGAGAATAAATGGATCTTTAAGAGAAAAACAGATGCTGATGGTAATATTACTGTCTATAAAGCTTGACTTGTCGCAAAGGGTTTCCGACAAATTCAAGGAGTTGACTACGATGAGACTTTCTCACCTGTAGCGAAGCTAAAATCTGTGAGGATTTTGTTAGCAATAGCTGCATTTTTCGATTATGAAATCTGGCAGATGGATGTCAAAACGGCGTTCCTTAATGGTGATATTGAGGAAGAGTTGTATATGGTACAACCCAAAGGTTTTGTCGATCCTAAAAATGCTGACAAGGTATGCAAACTTCAGCGTTCCATCTATGGACTGAAGCAAGCATCCCGGAGTTGGAATCTACGCTTTGATAGAGTGATCAAAGACTTCGGTTTTATACGGACTCATGGTGAGGCCTGTATTTACAAGAAAGTGAGTGGGAGCTCTGTAGCGTTCCTGATATTATATGTAGATGACATATTATTGATTGGGAATGATATAGAACTATTAAGCAGTGCTAAAGGTTATTTGAATAAATGTTTTTCAATGAAAGACCTTGGTGAAGCAGCATACATTTTAGGCATCAAGATTTATAGAGATAGATCAAGATGCCTAATAAGCCTTTCACAGAGTACATATTTGGACAAGATTCTAAAGAAGTTTAGAATGGATGAAAGCAAGAAAGGGTTCTTGCCTATGTTGCCAGGTAAGGTCTTGAGTAAGACTCAAGGTCCAGCTACAGCAGAAGAAAGAGAAAGGATGAGCAAGATCCCCTATTGACATAGGCATCCCAAATGGGCCTGCCGAAGATAGTACCCAGGGTTTACTGAAGACCCAGTACCCGAAGAATAAGAAGATTCGGAAGCCCAAGATATTATTAAGGAAAACTAGAGTTGTAATAGGAAGCATTATTTGTAATCTTGCGGGATGAGTTAGAAACCTTCCCGGACTCTGTAAACTTGTACAACACGAATCCCTCGGCTCCGCCTCCTATATAAAGGGGGAGTCGAGGGACGAGGAGATCATCGAATCATTGTTTACAAACCCTAGTTTTCATAATCGTCGAGTACTTTTCGGCTGAAACCTTCGAGATCTACTTGCCCTCTACTTCCAACTAAACCCTAGCCTACAATCCATAGGCATTGACAAGTTAATACCTTGTCAATTGGCGCCATCTGTGGGAATCGAACCCACGACCACGAAGGTGTGTCAATTGGCGCCGTCTGTGGGAACTAGAGGCGTAAGGATCTGATCTCGATGGTACGTTCAAGATCTTCGACATCATCAACCGCAAGCAACGCAATGGATCGAGGTAAACAGATCGCTGCTGGTCCTGTCGATTTTGTTCCTCACCCACCCTCCCGTTTGGATGCATATGCGTATCTGGAGGAGCCTATGGAGATGACGTTCGGAAGGTTTCGCTTTCGCGTCGAGAAGGAAGGATCGTATCGTGTCAAAATTCTGATTTCGTCGGGATCGTCGGCGGTCGATTCTGATCTTTCAAGCTATACATCGTCAACCGAATCAGGAGAAGAAGAAACTTCGTCGACACGCTACGTCAGCAGCAGGGCAAGAGAGAAACTCGCCAAGATCTTCAGCGACATGTCGTTCGAGTCATCTGCGGACTCATATATAAGCGATGGCTCAAGCGATGTCGACAGTTATGACTTCATCGACAAATCTATTACAGTGGGCAAGGTCTTCATCAATCTCAACGATGGTGTCACCAAACCCAACATAGATCTGAATACAAAATATCATCAGATTTATGCCATTGAAGATCAAGAGGAAACATCTGAGGCTTTCGACGATCTGGGAAATCCATACGTCGATCCCTCCGATCTGCGACGAGGCCTGGGCAATAAATACGTCGGGTCACAGCCGCGAGACAGAGTTCAACTCTCGCAAGCAGCGTGGGATAGGGCCGCGAGAGCTATGGACGGCTCAGAACCAATGGCCACCACAGCTACGCCAGAGGAATTGCAAGCATATCAATATAGGCTCGCACGAGCTGCAAGAGAACTGGAAAAACAGACAGCTGAGTTGAACAGAAGAAAGGAGGCAGCTTCTGCATCCAGCAGGAGAAGGGCAGATTTGAGTCGGCAATCTAGAACTTCGGGTGATAGCCACAGGGAGGCTCGGAACAGAGCAAGATCAAGGTTACAACACATACCCGAAGCAGAAAGAGAGCACTTGGTCCAAAACCTCGACATGTCTTTTATGTCGATAGATACAAGAGGAAACATCATCCCTAAAGACACCAGAGGCTGGGTATATGGCGACACACGCTTTTATCCTCGCATCTAAACCACCTCCAGGCGATCCAAGGGAAACACTATACAATATGGCGGTAGCAGGAGTTGGAGCTATGGGGACAGCGTTTGTATCAACGCCTCCCGAAGGAGCGGCAAGGCAAAATAGTCCACGACCTGCAGCAGCAACAGCGGCAGCCCCTGAAGGACCAAGCGGAGCAAGAGACACGGCAGCACAAGCAAGGGTCGACAGAGCGCGGCAAAGCAGAAGGGAACATCGGCAATCCCCGGAGCTTAACGACGAAGATATGTGCGGTTTGCCATGCTTCACAAGGAGAGTCCGAAAAACTCGAGTTCCTTCAGGATTCAAGTTACCCGACAACTTCAAGAAATTCGACGGCCTTCAAGATCCAGAGGATTGGCTAGTTGATTATCTCGAGACAGTAAAGCTCACAGGAGGAACCAGAGCAACAGCTATGCAAAGCATCCAGGTGCATCTGAGTGGAGCCGCACGATCTTGGATAAAGAAACTTACCCCAGGATCTATCGACAGCTGGGAAAGCTTCGAGGATGTGTTCGTCAAGAACTTTCGGTCCACATGCAAGAAACCTGCGTCGTTGGAGGAGTTGAGAGCATGTCGACAAAAGCCGGATGAGCCAATGAGAAAATACATCCAAAGGTGGAACATCATCAAAAACTCGGCAGAAAATATATCTGACGAGAGAGCGATAGATGCGTTTGTCGCAGGAATCAGGCGTGGAGATTTCGTCGAGGACTTGGGAAGGACCAACCCAAAGACAGTATCTGCGTTAATGGAAATAGCAAACAGATGGGCAGATGGAGAAGATGCTGTCCACAAAAAACGGCACAGGTCTCCTGTGTCGGACAGTGGTCGAAATTATCAACCGAGGCGACGATTTCCTCGGCAGTACCCGAATTATGATGCTCCAGGACAAATTTCGGCAGGATTTCGGGCAAACACAGGAGGAAACAATAGAGATGATTATCAGAGAAGCAATGAGCAGCGAGGCGATAACAGGGACGATTCTCGCAACAACAGGCAAAATAGCGGGCCTAGGTTCCCGAGGCCTTTCGTTTCCCCCGAAGAAATGATGAATGGGCTGTGTCAGATGCACTTTTTCCTCGACAGCAACGGAAAAAGACAGTCAGGGCACCTGCAGAAAGACTGTCGCAATTTCCAGGCAATGCTAAGGTATGCAGAGCACGCTAACGCTCGGGCAGGACAGAGAAATCCTCGAGAACCCAGGAGCGAGATTCACTTGCCACCACCTCCCGCGATTACAGAAGACAATCGACATCAGCTCAGAATAGCGGCAGCACCTCCACCACCACCTTATGTTGATCCTAACTCTAACGGAGTAGTGTCGATGATTCAGAAGGGAAGGCCATCCAATAGAGCTCAGAAAGTAATGTCACGACAGGTATTTATGGCAGAAAAAATGCCTCCACCAACTGTCGAGTATCTTAATTGGTCAGGGCAAGATATTGGCTTCACCATAGCAGATCATCCGCAGCAAGTTCCTCGACCAGGGCAGTCAGCACTTATTTTGCCAGCAGTTATTGCGGGATTTGATGTCTCTCGAGTGTTCATAGACGACGGCAGCAGCTTAAACCTTATGTATGCAGATACATTGAGGAAGATGAACATATCCTTAGCAAACTTGAAGCCAACAGACACAAGGTTCCATGGTATCACACCGGAGAAACCAAGTTACCCATTGGGGAAGATCAATCTCGACGTTCAGTTTGGAACCCGAGAAAATTATAGAATCGAGAGGCTGGAATTTGAAGTCGTGGATTTTCCGTCGCAATACCACGCTTTGTTGGGACGACCAGCATATGCTAGATTTATGGCGGTGCCACATTATACATACCTGTTATGGAGGTTGCCTGGACCAAAGGGACCAATCACGGTCAAAGGAAGCTTCGCCTTAGCCGATAAGTGCGATAAGGATTTTCACCGGATATCAGAAACTTTCGGGATGCAAGCTGAGTATCTGGCGTCAAGGAGTATGACTGATCACGACGTGCTGCCAGACGTTGGAAGGCCAAACAAAGAATCAACTTTCAACACCGAGAAAAATTCTAAGGAGGTGCAGATTCACCCGACAGACCCGAAAAAGACGACGTCCATCGCCAACGACATGGACCTCGCATAGGAAAGCGCGCTCGTCGAGTTCCTCCGTGAGAACTGGAAAATCTTCGCATGGTGTCCAGCTGACATGCCAGGAGTACCCAGGGAACTTGCCGAGCACCACCTCAACTTGGATCCCCTCGCGAGACCAATCAAACAACCCTTGCGGCGTTTTTCGGAACCAAACCGCAAAGCTATGCTAATCAGAAGTAAATCGACTTAAGGATGCTGGTTTTATCAAAGAGATATCTACAGAAGCCACATGGGTAGCTAACCCAGTGATGGTGCCGAAGAAACACATGACAGTCCTTCGCATGTGCGTCGACTTTACGTGTCTCAATAAACATTGTCCTAAGGATCACTTTCCCCTCCCAAGGCGGATCAATCAAATCATCGATTCCACGGCAGGATGTGAACGTCTTTCCTTCTTGGATGCATACTCTGGTTATAACCAGATCAGACTAAAAGAAGACGATGAGGCCAAAACAGCGTTCATAACACCTTACGGCGTGTTTTGCTACAGAACAATGCCTTTTGGTTTAAAAAACGCGGGAGCAACATATCAGAGGATGATGCAGAAGTGTTTGGCGACACAGATTGGAAAAAACGTGCAAGTATACATCGACGATGTCGTCATAACGTCAAAAAAGGGGGCAACGCTGATCGAGGATCTCAAGGAAACCTTTGACAACCTCAACAAATTCTGCCTCAAGCTGAACCCGACGAAGTGTTCCTTTGGCGTCCCAGCAGGAGAACTTCTGGGGTTTCTAGTTTCAGCAAGAGGGATTGAAGCAAATCCTGACAAAATACAAGCTATCGTCACAATGAGGAAGCCAACAAAGTTGAAAGAAATACAGCAGTTAACTGGGCGAGTCGCAGCTTTGAGCAGATTCGTAGCCAGGCTGGGAGAAAAAGCGTTACCATTTTACGCTCTGATAAAGCAAGGAGATAAATTCCAGTGGAACGAAGAGGCCGACAGAGCTTTCGAAGATTTGAAACGCACAATCTCGACACCACCAATTTTAGTGGCGCCGAAGGAAAAGGAACCGCTCCTGCTGTATATTGCAGCCACGCCCCAAGTGGTTAGCACGGTGTTAGTCGTTGAAAGAGAAGAGGAAGGAAAACTCCATGGAGTGCAAAGGCTAGTATATTTCATCAGTGAAGTTCTGTCGCCTTCCAAACAGCGGTACCCGCAGTACCAAAAGCTAGCATATGGAGTAATTGCAACGGCAAGGAAGTTGCGCCACTATTTTTCGGCACACCCGATAATAGTAGTCAATGAAGCACCTCTCTCAAATATACTGAACAATCCAGAAGCTACAGGGTGTGTCTCCCTTTGGGGAATAGAACTTTCCCCTCGGGACATCACGTATGAAAAAAGAAAGGCAATCAAGTCGCAAGTTCTGCCAGATTTCATTGCAGAGTGGATGGAGCTACAAAACACGGGACCTCCAGATTTGTCGAGAACTTGGACCATGAACTTCGATGGGTCCAAGAGGGTAGAAGGAGCTGGCGCAGGAGTAGTACTTATATCACCTGAAGGCGACAAGTTGAAATACGTCCTTCGGATGACGTTCCCTAACGCATCTAACAATGAAGCAGAATATGAAGCCCTCATACACGGGATGAAGATGGCGAAAGCTTGCGGTGCAACTCGACTAAAAATCTTTGGCAACTCACAATTGGTGGCTCAGCAAGTTATGAACCAATGTGACGCAGTCAATGATAGCATGATGGCATACAAGGAGGTGTACAATGAGCTCGAGAAGCTGTTTGATGGATGCGAAGTAAACCACATCAGCCGATTGAGCAATGATGAAGCCGACGTTCTCGCAAACATCGGGTCGCAGTGCCTCCCAATCCCGCCAGGAGTATTTTGGGAAGAAATAGCGGAGAGATCCACGAAACCAAAAAAGGTCCAGAAAAAAGCAAAAGAAGAGAAAACTTCGACGCTTCTGAAAGAAACCACGGAGGATGAAGAGGAGCAAGAACTTGTGATGATGGTTCAAATTCCATGGTTGCAAGCATATATATCATACATCCTTAGGAAAGAAATACCCGACGATCCAGTTGAAGCAAGGCGAGTTATTCGACGATCCAAAGCTTTCACAGTGATCAAAGGGGAATTATACAAGCGAAGTATTTCGGGCGTCCTGCAAAGGTGTGTCACACCTGAAGAAGGAAGAATAATTCTGAAGGATGTACACGAAGGAATATGTGGCCACCACGCAAGTAGTCGAGCTATTGCAGCCAAAGTTTTTCGAGCAGGATTCTATTGGCTGACAGCAATTGAGGATGCCAAGGAAATAGTAAGGACTTGCGACGCGTGTCAAAGATTCGCCGCCAAACCTCACTCTCCAGCGGCGGAATTAACACCAATACCATTGTCGTGGCCCTTTGCCCAATGGGGACTTGACATGGTGGGCAAGTTGCACAAAGCTTCGCCAGGAGGATATGAGTACTTGCTGGTTGCTGTCGACAAATTCACCAAGTGGATAGAAGCAAAGCCGATAAATTCGCCAGATGCAGCATCAGCAATAAATTTCGTGAAGGACATCGTTTTTCGATTTGGAGTACCTCATAGCATCATCACAAACAATGGCAGCAACTTTACGTCAAAAGAGTTCAAGGCGTACTGTGCAGAGGTAGGCATCAAATTGCACTTCGCGTCAGTTGCACATCCTCAAAACAATGGTCAAGTTGAGAAAGCCAATGGCATCATCTGCAATGGCATCAAGAAACGCCTATTAGGACCACTGGAAAAAGCTCGACATACCTGGCCAGAAGAACTACCAAGTGTGTTATGGAGCATCCGAACAACACCAAATACAGCGACACAGGAGACCCCGTTTTTCCTTGTCCATGGAGCAGAGGCAGTACTACCAATAGAAATAGAGCACGACTCCCCCAGAGTCACAGAGTATAATGAAGATGCTTCCAGGAAAGCATTGGAAGACGATGTCGACGCACTTGACGAAGCTCGAGATGAAGTATTATCAAGGGTAACCAAATATTAGCAGGACCTAAAAAATTACCACAGTCGACGTTTGAGACTAAGATCCTTTCAAGTCGGAGACTTAGTTTTGTGACTCAATCAAGAGCGCACTGAAAAACTCGAGTCGCCATGGCTTGGCCCCTACATCATAACGGAAGTAATTGAAGGAGGAGCGTACAGGATAAAGGACAAGAAGACAGGGGTTCCCGAGAAAAACCCCTGGAACGTAGCACAGCTCAGGCGGTTCTATGCCTAGAGTCGAAATATAGTCCTTCTCTGTAAAAATACAATGTACTGAAACGCCCGCGAGTTTTTCAGACGCACTCTTTTCCTTTTCGGGGCACCGAGTGGGGCCGGAAAGGTTTTTAATGAGGCGGGCTCGCGGTGCTGCAATATAATAAAGATAGTGGAGATATATTTCTTATTCTTCGACACGCTCGGGGGCTCAACGCCTTCAAGTTTCAAAATACGTACAAGATAGACATATTAGACTTACCAAAATATTTCGCCTTGGTACACTACATACCTCGCCAAATATTGGAAGTTAATAAAATCATAAACATAGTGTATGCGCAAAAGAAACTTACTGCTTTGGTCTAAGAACCTCGCAACAAAAATATAGAACTGTGATACCACGACACTCGGGGGCTTCCAACCCATCAATGGAAAACAGAGATATCTTATTATGACAGGAGGGAAAACCTCCGAGATAGAAAAACAGTATAGACTCCAGCCAAAAGCTCGGGGGCTCAGTGATCAAAAATACAGCTTGACAATATAGATTGTGTTTACAAATACACAAAAATATATCAATGATAGAAATACAGCAAAGAAGAGGAAAAAGTTTTCAAGGGAAACCTAGCACATGATCTATGGTTATCCGCTCAGTAGAAGGACGAGTACTATGTTCAGCATAGCTTCCCTTCACGAAGAACTCAGAATCCATCCGAAGAAGCTCATCTATCATATCTTCAGCAACAGGAGTCACCAAATCGTCAATCTTGCCCACATTTCTCTTCTTCTTTGCCATCTTCGCCAGGCAAGTAGGAACAATTTGATCTATGGGAAATTTTGGATGACAAATTTTTATCATCATCATGGCAAATCTTGCGCCAGCAGAAAGTTGAGCTCGCACAAAGCCATGGATTCAAGGAGCATCTCGAAATTTCTCCATTAAAGCTGGAAGAGTTTCTGGCATTTTGTTCCGAGGGAACATGGTCCCATAAACTAAAAATAAAGTCTTCATACAGAAGTCAAGGAAATCGCGGACCTGAGCCGCGCGATCTTGAAATCTGACGATTTGGCGGGTGCGCTCAGGAGTAACCCCAAAATTAGACCCATGTTGCGCAGCCGCCTCAAAGAAACAAAGTAGTTCGAGCTTCAACACGTTGGTCTTCGGCAGCAACATCCAGAAACGAGCCTGACACATCAAACAAAAAATCAAGCAACGAAGGGTGGAGAATAATATCCAATATGGTTACGAGCGGGAAACATACCTGTCATGTCCAAACTGGCATCAGTCATTAGCTGAAGCATATAATTCTCGCGAGAAGAAGCTTCAGCAGCTTCAGCAACAGCGGCATCCTTCGCAGCGATGGCTTCCTTTGCCTGTTGAAGAGCAATTTCCTCTCTCTCGGACGCTTGTCGAGATTTTTCCATCATCGCAAGAGTTTGTTTCTTCATGGATTGAAGCTGTTGTCGAAGTTCTTGCAAATCTTCTGACAAATGTTTGCTTGAAGAACCTTCGAGAGGGTTATCGTCGATTAACATTTTCTTCGAGAAGGAAGAAGCAGGTGAAGCATCGGCAGAGCAAGGATTGGTCGAATAGTTGTCAAATATTAACTGGAAAAGAAAGCGCCAGGATCAATGATAATGCCAGAGGGAATTTCATTAATTTCTAGACAAATTTACATAGGCATTACAAAAGAAGTTTCTCCAAAAGGACTACCAGGATAATTGTCGCCACAGCTAATTTGGCGACAGGGGCAAAAGAGACAGAAAAAGCAAAAAACAAAGAGGCATGCAACTAGACCTCCGGCCTTGATGAGCTAGGAGTTGAAGCTGGTTTGATCCCGAGATAGGCCAGGATTTTCTTCGTGTTGGGCTTGGCTGCCTTAATCAACGACCTCCATCTTGACTGCTCTATCTGATCGGTGTCGCCAACCTTCATCCAATCAACAGTTTGTTGGCTGTCGCCGACCAGGGCAACAAGATTTCTCTCGACAAAGAATCTTCATGTTTTCTGGCGCATCTTCAGTCCAAGGTCCTCTCGATGAATTGAAGCTGCGGGCAAGGGCAAGGAAAGTCTTGGGCTCCTCTTTCTTCGGGAAGAAGTAGGGGAACAGCGCCGATAGTCCCGCATCAGCATTCGCCACGCCTTCACGAATTTCGGATCCATGAAGCTCCAGATAAGAAAGTGCGTCAAGGAGAGGATCATTGTCGGGATTCTCCAGCTCAAATTCTTGGTTTGTTTGACCTGCAATAGGGAATCAACATCGGTCAAAAGCAAGAAAAAACAGGTCCCATAAAAAATAGAAGGGACCGATAACATTACCCTGAATGCGTCGACTTTGCGATTTCAGGCGCTTGAGGATCCCTTGCTCACGAGTGGCTTGTGCGGCTTTGTGCTCGTTCAAAGCAGTTTCAGCATCTTCAATTTTCTTCTGCAGTTCCTCGACACTAGCAGCTTTTGCTTTGGCTTCATCAGCCTCTGCTTTGGCTTTGCTAGCAACAAGTTCGGCTTTCTTACGGGCCGCTTCACTTTGCTCCAGTTTTTGAGCAAGTACCTCGGCACGTTTGTTGGCCTCTGCAAGTTTCTCTGTCGAAATAAAAAAGAAAGGTCAAAAATTGCGACAAACGACAGGAGCAAGAAGTCAGAAACAACAACAGCAAAAAAAGTTATCACCTTCAGTTCTGCTGGCATACTCACGGTACCCAATGAATTGGGACCCGATGCGGATAAGCTCTTTGATCATAGGCTGTCAAAGAAGAACAAAGAAAGAGAAACATCGGTATAAAAAAAGTGAAGGCGTGAAAAAGCAAAATAGAGGAAATATAGATATTGGCAAGAAAAAAAAAGAGAGAACTTACATCATCCAAGAGCAGAGTAGAAGAGCTACCCAATTGAGGGGCAGGCTCAATGATCGTTTCAATCCTTGTCCTTTTTGGTGAAGGAGCAAGGGGGCTTGATGGCGGAGTAGTGGTGACGACGTTTTGTTGAGGAGGCGAGGATTCTTCTCTTTCAACTAGCGTCTCCGAAACAAGTAAAGTACGTGACGCGCTCGTTCGAGGAGCCACGTCACGAGCTGGTACTTCCTCCTCATCATCACTGCGATTACAAATCGACAGCATAAAAATCAAGACAAAACAAAAATTTCGAGTACAGAAATGAGGAGAAATAAAAATGACTTACGAACTGACGAGGGATTCAAGATAAGGATCATAAGCTGCCTTTTGACGTGAAGGATCAACTTCTTCGGCTTTGGAAGTGCCGGAATCTTCGACGTCATTCCTCTTCCTTTTGTTTTTTGGAGAAACAGCGGGAGGAGGAGATAACGCTGAAGCAGTGCCTTTGGAAGATCCCGCAGATTTTCGAGAATCCACAGGTTCATTCACAAAAGACGGAGCTTCTTGATTGTCATCAGTGACAATGGCCCTTTCTTCGACTTCTCCACCTTCAGGAAAAGGAGGAAGTGAGACAAGGTCTGGATGATTCTGTGCAAAATAAAACAGGGAGGGATGTCAGAAATAAAGTTACAAAAAAAGATAGCAAAGCAACACCAGGACAATAGACAAAGATTACCTCGGGAAGTGGATTGGCGGCGCTGAATGGCGTCACACGGCAAGAAGAAGGGACAGCATCTTTTTTGTTAAGAGATGAAATTTTTTGGACAAGTTTTTCTAAATCCTTGACCTCCAAATTCACCGACAGCCGATCTACGTCCTTGTCGCCGGCATATTTCCAGAGAGGATGCTTGCGAGCCTGAAGCGGCTGCACCCTAGTCCTAAGAAAGTATGCAGTAATTTGGATACCCGATAACTCCTTGCCGCGAGTATTTTGCAACTCGTGGATGTGAGCCATCAAGGCTTCTGTCGATGCCCGTTCTTCTTCGGTGGCCTCCGCGTCCCAGGAGCGGCGGCGAAAAATTTTCTCGGCACCATCAAAAGGAGGGATGTTGTCCTCCGCACATCCATGGTTTTCCTCCTGAATGTACAACCACTTCTTGCGCCATCCTTGAACTGAGTCAGGAAGCTTGACGTCGAAGTAGTTGACAGTGGGCCGAACAGAAATCACAACGCCGCCTATATTATAGGCGACATTGGGCGAGCCATTATGGCGGCAGAAGAAAATGCGCTTCCAAAGCGCCCAGTTAGGCTGGACGCCAAGGAAGGCCTCGCACAGAGTGATGAAAATGGAAATATGGAGGATTGAATTTGGCGTGAGGTGGTGGAGTTGCAGACCGTAGACAAAAAGAAGTCCACGGAGAAA
This sequence comes from Lolium perenne, assembly GCF_019359855.2. NCBI lineage: Eukaryota > Viridiplantae > Streptophyta > Magnoliopsida > Poales > Poaceae > Lolium > Lolium perenne. The sequence continues at coordinate 41,150,186 of NC_067245.2, read as the reverse complement.
AGGATGAATGGGGGCGGAAAGACCGCGGATGAGGTGGTCGACAAAACTTACCCGATACCCCATTGGAGGGGTTGGGTAGCTTTCCTCACTGGGGAAGCGCAATGCTTGGGCTTTCTTGCTGATCCCCAGCTTCTTCATCATGTTGATATCCTGAGCGGAAATCTTCGATCTTTCCCACTCCGCCGTTCCGAGATCCACGGCGGCCATGGAGGATTCCGGCGTGCTATGCCTTGTCAAGCGACGAGGTGGCATCAACAATGGCGCAGGATTCACAGCACGGAGGCAAAGAGTTTAGGAAGCTGTGAATCGCAGGAGAAATTTGCAGCTGAGAGAAGGAAGACGGCGCGGGCGGAAGTGCCCAAGGAAGAAGAAGACGGATTTATATAGGGGTGCGGTGAAACGACGAACCGTTGGATAAGGAAAATGTGTGACAGATGATAGCCACGCGGCAACAAGGGTAAGAAAGTAATTCAACGATACGGAAGTTACGGTGACTGCGCCAGAAAAAGCGGAGGACGTGTGTCCCCCACTTGCACGACGTGTCAAGATAGTGGATTAATTGGGCCCGCATGGCAGCGAGAAAAGGCTTGTCGCAAATTTTTGATAGGCAATCGTGGCTATCGTCAGCAACAACGTCATCTTGGCAGAAGAAAAAATTCGACTCAACAGCTTCATAAAAGACGACACGAAAAAATAATGATTGAGCCTTTGATCAAATACAAGTTTCTGATCAAATGCTCGGGGGCTACTTTGGAAAAAATAAAAAAGGTCCAGAAAGACAAAATAGAAATGGCGTGAGCCTATGATCAAATACAAATATTTGTTCATAGTCTCGGGGGCTACTCCCATCGGGAGCGCTGTTCGCGCACCCGAGAAATTATAAAACTTCGGGAGATAAAAAGAAAATATAGCGGCATAAGGCGTGGAGCCTACAACCAAGTACAAGTCCTTGGCTGTAGCCTCGGTGGCTACTCCCATCGGGAACGCTGTTCGCGTGCCCGATGAAATCATAAGAAAGAAAGAGAAAAAAGAAAGATAGTAGAGTATATTTCGAGTTATAAATAACTCTGCATATACTCCCATCGGGAAAGCAATATAAGTCATCTTTGACTCGATAAAATGTGCCATTCTAACAGCCGAAATAGCACTCGACAATATATTCTCAGAACGCCGAAGTTGCGATCAATTTCTGAATGCCGTGAATTTGCGAAGGTAAGACCCCAGATCCGTTCTGCCGGGCGTGGCATCGCCAAAGACTGCGCTCTGCTACTTTTATCCGTATCAACAGATACGAAGAAAAATCCTAATGGACGCGTTAGGTACCCGATAAATTTTACTAGGACTCGACAGAATGGTAAGACCTTAAGCGGCACCTGTCGAAGTTTACACCAGTATCCCGAGGTCATGTCCAGGGACGTGATTCTTGAAGTAGGTTTTTGCGGATTGCCACGAGAGCAGTTAACTAGTACCTGATCCGTCAGATGAACTAGCCCCAATTACCATTATCCCTGTACAATATAGAAGTTTATGAGAAGAAATATAAAGAAGTTGAGTTTGTCGAATAAAAATAAACAGTGGAGATTTTCCTTAACTCTGCGATTCAAGCAAAATCTCGGGGGCTACTGACATAGGCATCCCAAATGGGCCTGCCGAAGATAGTACCCAGGGTTTACTGAAGACCCAGTACCCGAAGAATAAGAAGATTCGGAAGCCCAAGATATTATTAAGGAAAACTAGAGTTGTAATAGGAAGCATTATTTGTAATCTTGCGGGATGAGTTAGAAACCTTCCCGGACTCTGTAAACTTGTACAACACGAATCCCTCGGCTCCGCCTCCTATATAAAGGGGGAGTCGAGGGACGAGGAGATCATCGAATCATTGTTTACAAACCCTAGTTTTCATAATCGTCGAGTACTTTTCGGCTGAAACCTTCGAGATCTACTTGCCCTCTACTTCCAACTAAACCCTAGACTACAATCCATAGGCATTGACAAGTTAATACCTTGTCACCTATGCTTCGGCAGTAGGCTCTCTCATGTATGCCATGCTGTGTACTAGACCGGATATCGCACATGCTGTTAGTTTGACCAGCAGATATCAAAGTGATCCAGGAATGGAACACTGGACAGCGGTCAAGAATATCCTGAAGTACTTGAAAAGGACTAAGGATATGTTTCTTTATTATGGCGGTGACCAAGAGCTCGTTGTAACTAGTTACACCGATGCAAGTTGGAACACCGATCCTGATGACTCTAAGTCTCAGTCTGGGTACGTGTTTATATTGAATGGTGCGTGCAAAGAAGTCTGGAGCAGTTCCTGGGCAAAGGCACGGTGGCGAAATCTTCAACAGAATCTGAATATATAGCGGCTTCAGAGGCTTCATCGGAAGCGGTATGGATGAAGAGGTTCATTGTTGAGCTTGGTGTGGTTCCTAGTGCATTGGACCCGTTAGTCATTTATTGTGACAACACGGGTGCCATCGCCAATGCAAAGGAACCAAGGTCACACAAGAAGCTGAAGCATATCAAGCTGCGTTTTCATTCGATTCGCGAGTACATCGAAGATGGTGAAGTAGAGATTTGCAAAGTACACACAGATCTGAATGTTGCAGATCCGTTGACTAAAGCTCTCCCCAGGGCAAAGCATGACCAACACCAGAATGCTATGGGTGTTAGGTACCTTACAATGTAATCTAGATTATTGACTCTAGTGCAAGTGGGAGACTGTTGGAGATATGCCCAAGAGGCAATAATAAAGTGGTTATTATAATATCTTTGTGTTTATGATAAAAGTTTGCATACCATGCTATAATTGTATTAACCGAAACATTGATACATGTGTGTTATGTAAACAACAAGGAGTCCCTAGTAAGCCTCTTGTATAACTAGCTTGTTGATTAATGGATGATCATGGTTTCGTGATCATGAACATTGGATGTTATTAATAACAAGGTTATGTCATTAGTTGAATGATATAATGGACACACACCCAAATGAGCGTAGCATAAGATCAAGTCATTAAGTTCAATTTGCTATAAGCTTTCGATACATAGTTGTCTTAGTCCTTCGACCATGAGATCATGTAAATCACTTACACCGGAAGGGTACTTTGATTACATCAAACGCCATTGCGTAAATGGGTGGTTATAAAGATGGGATTAAGTATTTGGAAAGTGTGAGTTGAGGCATATGGATCAATAGTGGGATTTGTCCATCCTGATGACGAATAGATATACTCTGGGCCCTCTCGGTGGAATGTCGTTTGATTAGCTTGCAAGCATATGATTTGATCATAAGAGATGACATACCGCGGTACGAGTAAAGAGTACTTGTCAGTAACGAGGTTGAACGAGGTATGGAGATACCAATGATCAAACCTCGGATAAGTAAAATATCGTGTGACAAAGGGAATTGACATCGTATGTAAATGGTTCAATCGATCACTAAGTCATCGTTGAATATGTGGGAGCCATTATGGATCTCCAGATCCCACTATTGGTTATTGCTCGGAGAGGAGTCTCGACCATGTCTGCATAGTTCGCGAACCGTAGGGTGACGCGCTTAAGGTTCGATGTCGCATAAGTAGATTTGAATATGGTATGGAGACGAAGTTTGTTCGGAGTCTCGGATGTGATCCAGGATGTCACGAGGAGGTCCGGAATAGTCCGGAGAATAAGATTCATATAAGGGAAGTTGATTTCTGGGTTTCGAAAATGTTCGGGATTTTTCCGGTGGTTGACTGGAAGGTTCTAGAAGGTTCCGGAGGGGTCCTCCATGGGGCCCACGACCTAGGAGGCCTAGCATGGGCCGAGGGGATGCTCCCTGGCCTAATGGGCCAGGGGCACATGGCCCCAAGGCCCAGGCCGGCCAACCCCCTAGGGTTTCCTAGGGGGGGATCAACTTGGGGGAGGGGAAAGCCCTCTCCCCCCTCTTGGCCGCCGCCCCCCCCCCAACCCTAGATGGGAAGGGGGGCCACCTTGGCCGGCTGGCCCCCTATATAAAGAGGGGAGGGGGTGGCCGGCCACACCCCCCATCCATTGCCTCCTCCTCTGGCCGCCTCTCCCTCCACCATACGCTACTCCGGCTTAGGCGAAGCCCTGTAGCTTTTCTTCCTCCACTACCACCACCACGCCGTCGTGCTGCTGGAATTTGGAGGAGATCTACCACACCTCCGCTGCCCGCTGGAACGGGAGAGGAAGGAGCTTCATCGACACCGTACGCGCGACCGAGTACAGAAGTGCTGCCGGATTGCAGCACCGGGGACGATCGACTACACCAACAACGAGATTAATCTCGTAGGCTTTGGAATCTTCGAGGGTTAGTCTCATCTCCATCTCGTTGCTTAGATCTTGTAGATTAGATCTTGGGTGTTCCATAGATTAGATCTTGGATTTATTCGTCTTGCGGTAGGAAATTTTTTGTTTTCTATGCTACGAACCCCATCAACCACATACCACGGTACGAGTAAAGAGTACTTGTCAGGAGACGAGGTTGAACAAGGTATAGAGTGATACCGAAGATCAAACCTCGGACAAGTAAAATATCGCGTGACAAAGGGAATTGGTATTGTATGTGAATGGTTCATTCGATCACTAAAAGTCATCGTTGAATATGTGGGAGCCATTATGGATCTCCAGATCCCGCTATTGGTTATTGGTCGGAGTGAGTACTCAACCATGTCCGCATAGTTCACGAACCGTAGGGTGACACACTTAAAGTTGGATGTTGAAATGGTAGAACTTGAATATGGAATGGAGTTCGAATATTTGTTCGGAGTCCCGGATAAGATCCCGGACATCACGAGGAGTTCCGGAATGGTCCGGAGAATAAGATTCGTATATAGGATGTCATTTTATGTGAATTAAAATGTCGCGGAAGGTTCTATGGAAGGTTCTAGAAGGTTCTAGAAAAGTCCGGAAGAAACCACCAAGGAAGGTGAAGTCCACATGGGACTCCACCTCCATGGCCGGCCAACCCTAGTGGGGGAGGAGTCCCAAGTGGACTCCCCCTTAGGGGGCCGGCCACCCCCCCATATGGGAGGTGGAACTCCCACCTCTAGTGGGAGTCCTAGCTTGGCTAGGTTTCCCCTCCATATGGAAGGTTTTTTTGGTTCGGGTCTTATTCGAAGACTTGGAGACCAACTCTTGGGGATCCACCTATATAATGAGGGGCCAAGGGAGGGGGCCGGCCACCCCAAGACCACAAGCTGGCCGCCCCCCTTGAAGTGGCCGGCCACCCCCTCCCAAACCCTAGCCGCCCCCTCTCCTCCATATCTCCCGTGTAGCTTTAGCGAAGCTCCGCCGGAGTTCTCCACCGCCACCGACACCACGCCGTCGTGCTGTCGGATTCAAGAGGAGCTACTACTTCCGCTGCCCGCTGGAACGGGAGGTGGACGTCGTCTTCATCAACAACCGAACGTGTGACCGAGTACGGAGGTGCTGCCCGTTCGTGGCGCCGGAACCGATCGTGATCAAGATCTTCTACGCGCTTTTGCAAGCGGCAAGTGAACGTCTACCACAACAACAAGAGCCTCCTCTTGTAGGCTTTGGAATCTCTTCAAGGGTGAGACTCGATAAACCACTCGTTGCTACCGTCTTCTAGATTGCATCTTGGCTTGGATTGCGTGTTCGCGGTAGGAAATTTTTTGTTTTCTATGCAACGTCATCCTACAGTGGTATCAGAGCCGTGTCTATGCATAGATGGTTGCACGAGTAGAACACAATGGTTTTGTGGGCGTTGATGCTCTTGTTATCTTTAGTTTGAGTACTTTGCATCTTTGTGGCATAGTGGGATGAAGCGGCTCGGACTAACTTTACATGACCGCGTTCATGAGACTTGTTCCTCGTTCGACATGCAACTTGTATTGCATAAGAGGCTTTGCGGGTGTCTGTCTCTCCTACTATAGTGAAGATTCAATTTACTCTTCTATTGAAAACATTAGTATCAATGTTGTGGTTCATGTTCGTAGGTAGATTAGATCTCTCTCGAAAACCCTAAACCACGTAAAATATGCAAACCAAATTAGAGACGTCTAACTTGTTTGTGCAGGGTTTGGTGATGTGATATGGCCATAATGTGATGATGAATATGTATGAGATGATCATTATTGTATTGTCGCAACCGGCAGGAGCCTTATGGTTGTCTTTAAATTTCATGTTGAGTAGTATTTCAAAGTAGTTGTAATAGTTGCTACATGGAGGACAATCATGAAGACGGCGCCATTGACCTTGACGCTATGATGTCTACTTCCCCCTCCTTTTCCTGTAGACAGTGTTGGGCCTCCAAGAGCAGAGGTTTGTAGAACAGCAGCAAGTTTTCCCTTAAGTGGATCACCCAAGGTTTATCGAACTCAGGGAGGAAGAGGTCAAAGATATCCCTCTCATGCAACCCTGCAACCACAAAGCAAGAAGTCTCTTGTGTCCCCAACACACCCAATAGGTGCACTAGTTCGGCGAAGAGATAGTGAAATACAGGTGGTATGAATATATATGAGCAGTAGCAACGGTGCCAGAAAATAGCTTGCTGGCGTGTAGTTGATGGTGGTAGTATTGCAAAGAGAGTAACGCAAAGAAACAGTAAACAAGCAGCGATAGCAGTATTTAGGAACAAGGCCTAGGGATTACACTTTCACTAGTGGACACTCTCAACATTGATCACATAACAGAACAGATAAATGCATACTCTACACTCTTGTTGGATGATGAACGCATTGCGTAGGATTACACGAACCCTCAATGCCGGAGTTAACAAGCTCCACAATTTGTTCATATTTAGTAACCTTATAGTGTAAGATAGATCAACAGACTAAACCGAGTACTAACATAGCATGCACACTGTCACCTTCATGCATATGTAGGAGGAATAGATCACATCAATATTATCATAGCAATAGTTAACTTCGTAATCTACAAGAGATCATGATCATAGCATAAACCAAGTACTAACACGGTGCACACACTGTCACCTTTACACACGTGCAGGAGGAATAGAACTACTTTAATAACATTGCTAGAGTAGCACATAGATGAATAGTGATACAAAACTCATATGAATCTCAATCATGTAAAGCAGCTCATGAGATTATTGTATTGAGGTACATGGGAGAGAGATGAACCACATAGCTACAGCAGAGCCCTCAGCCTCGGGGTGGATTACTCCCTCCTCATCATGGAGGCAGCGATGGCGGTGAAGACGGCGGTGGAGATGGCTCCGGGGGCAATTCCCCGTCCCGGCAGGGTGCCGAAACAGAGTTCTGTCCCCCGAATTGGAGTTTTGCGATGGCGTCGGCGCCCCTGGAGTCTTTCTGGAGTTTCGTCAAGCGGTACTGCGTTTTTAGGTCGAAAGGGATTTTATAGGCGAAGAGGCGGCGCAGGGGGGTCGAAGGGGTGCCCACACCATAGGGTGGCGCGGGCCCCCCCTGGCCGCGCCGCCATGTGGTGTGGTGGCCCCCTGGCCCCTCTCCGACTCTTCTTCGGTGTTCTGGAGCCTTCCGGGAAAAATAGGAGGTTTGGCGTTGATTTCGTCCAATTCCGAGAATATTGCCCGAACAGCCTTTCTGGAACCAAAAACAGCAGAAAACAGGAACTGGCACTGTGGCATCTCATTAATAGGTTAGTTCCGGAAAATGCACGAATATGACATAAAGTGTGCATAAAACATGTAGATAACATCAATAATGTGGCATGGAACATAAGAAATTATCGATACGTCGGAGACGTATCAGCATCCCCAAGCTTAGTTCTGCTCGTCCCGAGCAGGTAAAATGATAACACAGATAATTTCTGGAGTGACATGCCATCATAACCTTGATCATACTATTTGTAAAGCATATGTAGTGAATGCAGCGATCAAAACAATGTATATGACATGAGTAAACAAGTGAATCATAAAGCAAAGACTTTTCATGAATAGCACTTCAAGACAAGCATCAATAAGTCTTGCATAAGAGTTAACTCATAAAGCAATAATTCAAAGTAAAGGTATTGAAGCAACACAAAAGAAGATTAAGTTTCAGCGGTTGCTTTCAACTCATAACATGTATATCTCATGGATATTGTCAATATAGAATAATATAATAAGTGCAATATGCAAATATGTAGGAATCAATGCACAGTTCACACAAGTGTTTGCTTCTTAAGGTGGAGAGAAATAGGTGAACTGACTCAACATTGAAAGTAAAAGAATGGTCCTCCATAGAGGAAAAGCATCGATTGCTATATTTGTGCTAGAGCTTTGATTTTGAAAACATGAAACAATTTTGTCAACGGTAGTAATAAAGCATATGTATCATGTAAATTATATCTTATAAGTTGCAAGCCTCATGCATAGTGTACTAATAGTGCCCGCACCTTGTCCTAATTAGCTTGGACTACCGGATCATCACAATGCACAAGTTTTTACCAAGTGTCACAAAGGGGTACCTCTATGCCGCCTGTACAAAGGTCTAAGGAGAAAGCTCGCATTGGATTTCTCGCTATTGATTATTCTTCAACTTAGACATCCATACCGGGACAACATAGACAACAGATAATGGACTCCTCTTTTATGCATAAGCATGTAACAACAATTAATAATTTTCTCATTTGAGATTGAGGATATTTGTCCAAAACTGAAACTTCCACCATGGATCATGGCTTTAGTTAGCGGCCCAATGTTCTTCTCTAACAATATGCATGCTTAACCATAAGGTGGTAGATCTCTCTTACTTCAGACAAGACGGACATGCATAGCAACTCACATGAAATTCAACAAAGAGTAGTTGATGGCGTCCCCAGTGAACATGGTTATCGCACAACAAGCAACTTAATAAGAGATAAAGTGCATAATTACATATTCAATACCACAATAGTTTTTAAGCTATTTGTCCCATGAGCTATATATTGCAAAGGTGAATGATGGAATTTTAAAGGTAGCACTCAAGCAATTTACTTTGGAATGGCGGAAAATACCATGTAGTAGGTAGGTATGGTGGAGACAAATGGCATAGTGGTTGGCTCAGGTATTTTGGATGCATGAGAAGTATTCCCTCTCGATACAAGGTTTAGGCTAGCAAGGCTTATTTGAAACAAACACAAGGATGAACCGGTGCAGCAAAACTCACATAAAAGACATATTGAAAACATTATAAGACTCTACACCGTCTTCCTTGTTGTTCAAACTCAATACTAGAAATTATCTAGACCTTAGAGAAACCAAATATGCAAACCAAATTTTAGCATGCTCTATGTATTTCTTCATTAATGGGTGCAAAGTATATGATGCAAGAGCTTAAACATGAGCACAACAATTGCCAAGTATCACATTACCCAAGACATTAATAGCAATTACTACATGTATCATTTTCCAATTCCAACCATATAACAATTTATCGAAGAAGAAACTTCGCCATGAAAATTAAAAGCTAAGAACACATGTGTTCATATGAACCAGCAGAGCGTGTCTCTCTCCCACAAAAGCATTTATTCAAACAAAAACAAAAACAAAAGCACACAGACGCTCCAAGCAAAGCACATAAGATGTGACGGAATAAAAATATAGTTTCAGGGGAGGAACCTGATAAGTTGTCGATGAAGAAGGGGATGCCTTGGGCATCCCCAAGCTTAGATGCTTGAGTCTTCTTGATATATGCAGGGGTGAACCACCAGGGCATCCCCAAGCTTAGAGCTTTCACTCTCCTTGATCATGTTGCATCATACTCCTCTCTTGATCCTTGAAAACTTCCTCCACACCAAACTCGAAACAACTCATTAGAGGGTTAGTGCACAATAAAAATTAACATATTCAGAGGTGACACAATCATTCTTAACACTTCTGGACATTGCATAAAGCTACTGGACATTAATGGATCAAAGAAATTCATCCAACATAGCAAAAGAGGCAATGCGAAATAAAAGGCAGAATCTGTCAAAACAGAACAGTTCATATTGACGAATTTTAAAATGGCACCAGACTTGCTCAAATGAAAATGCCCAAATTGAATGAAAGTTGCGTACATATCTGAGGATCATGCACGTAAATTGGCTTAATTTTCTGAGCTACCTACAGGGAGGTAGACCCAGATTCGTGACAGCAAAGAAATCTGGAACTGCGCAGTAATCCAAATCTAGTACTTACTTTTCTATCAACGGCTTTACTTGGCACAATAAAACACAAAACTAAGATAAGGAGAGGTTACTACAGTAGTAAACAACTTCCAAGACACAAATATAAAACAAAGTACTGTAGCAAAATAACACATGGGTTATCTCCCAAGAAGTTCTTTTCTTTATAGCCATTAAGATGGGCTCAGCAGTTTTAATGATGCACTCGCAAGAAATAGTATTTGAAGCAAAAGAGAGCTTCAAGAGGCAAATTCAAAACAAATTTAAGTCTAACATGCTTCCTATGAAGAGGAATCTTGTACACAAATGAATTCATGAAGAACAAAGTGACAAGCATAAGAAGATAAAACACGAGTAACTTCAAGATTCTCAACATAAAGAGGGGAAACTTAATATTATTAAGATGCATACGACCATATTTCCCTCTCTCATAATAACTTTCAGTAGCATCATTGATGAAATCCACAATATACCCATCACTTAAAACATTCTTATCATGGTTCATATGCATAGAAGTATCATTAATTTTGGCATAAGAAGAGTTATTCTCATTAATAGTAATTGGAGAAAGATTATTATCAAGAATTTGAACATGGTAAACAAGTTGCATATTAAAAGAATTGTTTTTGGTAATCCAATCATGACTATGACAAGTTTCATAAGGATAATTATAACCTATATCATAGCATTCTTTATAATAATCATCAAAAATCGGGGGCATAGTGTCATCATAAGAAATAGAATAGTTATCTTTCACAGTCGGTTTATCTATGACCATACCATCATTGTTATTAGAAGGAGATGTATCAAACACATAATGATCAGTAGCAAAAGGATTTTCAAACACCTCTTCCCCAAGCTTAGAGCTTTCTATATCATTATGGGAGGAAGCATGGATAGCACTGACACTATGGCAATTATTATCATCATCATTTTCAGAATTAGTTTCCCAGAGATTTGCAATATCAAAAGTAGTGCGCTCATTCAAATCATGATTGCTAATATATGTAAAGGGCATAGGAAGATCATCGTATTCAGATTCATTATCACAATAATCATTAGGAGCAACATACTTACGGTTACTTAGCGTTATCTCATTCACGCGGGGATACGCCGTTACCTCTTTCTTTTTATTCTCCTTCTTCTTCTTCTTCTTCTTCGTTCCCTTCTTCTTCTTCTTCTTCTTCTTCTCTTCCTTCTCCTCGTTCCCTTCTTTAGGAGGAAGAGGCTTGAAGGGTAGCTTGTCCGCATAACCTGATTTATTTTCAGAAACAATAGAAGAAACTTGGGAGGACCCCTCCTTTTCATTAATTAGTTGAAAACACACAGCGGTCCTATCATATTTTGGCAAGGTGTCATCTTCTAAAATATTTTGTATGTAAGTATTTGTATGGCTATTATCAATGCAATAAGAAAAACACCCATGCAGGACATCATCAATATCAAGATCACTCATATGTAACAAAGAGATTTTTCTCGACAGTTCTTCACACCCCAAAAATAAAGTAAGTTCATCATGCTGATTAGGAGTAATTTCATCATCACAATACAAATTTGCAGCACTCATTGGGTTCAAATTATCATTGGAGGAGCATTGAAAATTAAAATGACCCACTTCATGGCAAACTTCACAAATAAAAGGATAGAGGGCACAAACTTTTTTACCAAGATCATCTAGAGCCCTAAACCACTTTCTAGTTTTTTCATTAATATGATGGATGCAATATTCATCTTTGACTTGATTAATTCCACAAGGTCTATGCATTCCACAAAAATTAACATGCTTATAGGAAATAGCATTCTTAGGAGTTTGAGCATGCTCATTGCAATAATTAACAACAATTTCATTCTTCATGCAAGCCTCTTTAAAAGGTTCATGATACTTATCAAAATTCTTTTTAGGCAATTCAAAATGAGAAGCAAAGGCTTTATAAAGATTTGCAGCAATTTGAGAGTCAAGACCATAAGTAGCACTCATATTTCGAAATTCATCGGTATCCATAAAGGCTTCAATGCATTCATAATCATAATTTATACCTGACACTTTACCTTCATTGTTCTCCCATCCTTCAGCGTTCTCCTTGATCCGATCAAGAAGATCCCACCTAGCTTCAACCTCCTTGCTTGTGAAAGATCCCTCCGAACAGGCATCCAGATAGTCCTTGTGTTGTCCTGAAAGTCTCGCATAAAAATTGTTAACAATAACATTACGGGGGAGCTCATGAATGGGACATTTGAGCATTAGCGACTTTAGTCTCCCCCACGCTTGAGAAATACTCTCTCCATCACGAGGATAAAAGTTATAAATATAATTCCTATCAATATGCACTTCATGAGGAGGATAAAATTTAGAATAAAAGAGAGATGCAATTTCCTCCCAACCAAGAGAATGTCTATTCTCCAACAATTTATACCAATGCGCCGCTTTACCAGACAGCGAAACAGAGAATAGCTTCTTCCTCACTTCATCCATAGAGATACCTGCACACTTGAATAACCCGCATAATTCGTGCAAAAACAGTAAATGATCTCTAGGATGGACAGTTCCATCCCCTTTATAATGGTTGTCCATAACACGTTCAATAATTTTCATAGGTATTTTATACGGAATACTTTCAGCAGGTGGATTTAAAATATCAGAAGCATCATTAGAGTTATCGCATATGGGAGATAAAGCATTATCAGAGCAAAATATTTCTTCCAAAGCTGAGGAGCAAAAAAGATTATTTTTATATAAACTAGCTTCCCCAAGCTTAGACTTTTCCATAGTATTAGCAGTAATTGCATTCATACTAATAACATCGCTACTAGCATGCAAATAAGGTTCCATAGGTTTTTTAATTTTCGCATCAAACAATTCTAAATCAGGAAAAAGATTAAAAAGCTCACCAATTTTTTTATTGTTTTCCATTATGCCTAACTAGTGTAAACAAGAAACAAAAAGATGCAATTGCAGAATCTAAAGGAAATAGCTTCGAGTACTTACAACGGCGGAAAATAGCTTGGTAGCCGAGGTCCGGAGTGTGAGTACCTTTTACCTTTCCTCCCCGGCAACGGCGCCAGAAAATAGCTTGATGTCTACGCCCCCTCCTTTTCCTGTAGACAGTGTTGGGCCTCCAAGAGCAGAGGTTTGTAGAACAACAGCAAGTTTTCCCTTAAGTGGATCACCCAAGGTTTATCGAACTCAGGGAGGAAGAGGTCAAAGATATCCCTCTCATGCAACCCTGCAACCACAAAGCAAGAAGTCTCTTGTGTCCCCAACACACCCAATAGGTGCACTAGTTCGGCGAAGAGATAGTGAAATACAGGTGGTATGAATATATATGAGCAGTAGCAACGGTGCCAGAAAATAGCTTGCTGGCGTGTAGTTGATGGTGGTAGTATTGCAGCAGTAGTAACGCAGTAAAACAGTAAACAAGCAGCGATAGCAGTATTTAGGAACAAGGCCTAGGGATTACACTTTCACTAGTGGACACTCTCAACATTGATCACATAACAGAACAGATAAATGCATACTCTACACTCTTGTTGGATGATGAACGCATTGCGTAGGATTACACGAACCCTCAATGCCGGAGTTAACAAGCTCCACAATTTGTTCATATTTAGTAACCTTATAGTGTAAGATAGATCAACAGACTAAACCGAGTACTAACATAGCATGCACACTGTCACCTTCATGCATATGTAGGAGGAATAGATCACATCAATATTATCATAGCAATAGTTAACTTCGCAATCTACAAGAGATCATGATCATAGCATAAACCAAGTACTAACACGGTGCACACACTGTCACCTTTACACACGTGCAGGAGGAATAGAACTACTTTAATAACATTGCTAGAGTAGCACATAGATGAATAGTGATACAAAACTCATATGAATCTCAATCATGTAAAGCAGCTCATGAGATTATTGTATTGAGGTACATGGGAGAGAGATGAACCACATAGCTACAGCGGAGCCCTCAGCCTCGGGGGTGGATTACTCCCTCCTCATCATGGAGGCAGCGATGGCGGTGAAGATGGCGGTGAAGACGGCGGTGGAGATGGCTCTGGGGGCAATTCCCCGTCCCGGCAGGGTGCCGAAACAGAGTTCTGTCCCCCGAATTGGAGTTTCGCGATGGCGGCGGCGCCCCTGGAGTCTTTCTGGAGTTTCGTCAAGCGGTACTGCGTTTTTAGGTAGAAAGGGATTTTATAGGCGAAGAGGCGGCGCAGGGGGGTCGAAGGGGTGCCCACACCATAGGGTGGCGCGGGCCCCCCCTGGCCGCGCCGCCATGTGGTGTGGTGGCCCCCTGGCCCCTCTCCGACTCTTCTTCGGTGTTCTGGAGCCTTCCAGGAAAAATAGGAGGTTTGGCGTTGATTTCGTCCAATTCCGAGAATATTGCCCGAACAGCCTTTCTGGAACCAAAAACAGCAGAAAACAGGAACTGGCACTATGGCATCTCGTTAATAGGTTAGTTCCGGAAAATGCACGAATATGACATAAAGTGTGCATAAAACATGTAGATAACATCAATAATGTGGCATGGAACATAAGAAATTATCGATACGTCGGAGACGTATCACGCTACGCCGACAATGATGGAGATCATGCCCGAAGATGATGGAGATCATGTCCGTGCTTTGGAGATGAAGATCAAAGGCGCAAAGACAAAAGGGCCATATCATATCACATATGAACTGCATGTGATGTTAATCCTTTTATGCATCTTATTTTGCTTAGATCGCGACGGTAGCATTATAAGATGATCCCTCACTAAAATCTCAAGATAATAAAGTGTTCATCCTTAGTAGTACCGTTACCAAGTCTTGTCGTTTCGAAGCATCTCGTGATGATCGGGTGTGATAGATTCAATAAGTACATACAACGGGTGCAAGACAGTTTTGCACATGCGGATACTAAGGTGGCCTTGACGAGCCTAGCATGTACAGACATGGTCTCGGAACACGTGATACCGAAAGGTAGAGCATGAATCATATGGTTGATATGATGAACACTTTGAGTGTTCGCCATTGAAATCACACCTTTTCTCGTGATGATCGGGTTTAGGTGCGGTGGATTTGGTTCGTGTGATCACTAAGACAATGCGAGGGATATTGTTTTGAGTGGGAGTTCACTTAGATTTTTAATTATGTTGAATTAAAATTTGAACTCAATCTGTCATAAACTTAGTCTAAACTTTTGCAAATATATGTTGTAGAGATGGCGTCCCCAATCAATTTTAATCAGTTCCTAGAGAAAGAGAAACTTAAGAGCAACGGTAGCAACTTCACCGACTGGTTCCGTCATGTGAGGATCTTCCTCTCTGGCGGAAATCTGCAATATGTGCTTGATGCACCGCTAGGTGACCCTCCTGCAGAAACTGAAACCGATGAAGTAAAAGCTATTTACGAGACTCGGAAAATATGGTACTCTCAAGTTCAGTGTGCCATCCTATGCAGTCTGGAATCCGATCTTCAAAAACATTTTGAGCACCACGATCCTCATGAGTTGATGAAAGAGCTGAAAGCTATTTTTGAGACTCATGCGGCCGTGGAATGCTATGAAGCATCGAAACAATTCTTCAGCTGCATGATGGAAGAAGGCAGCTCCGTTAGTGAGCACATGCTCGCCATGACCGGGCATGCGAAGAAACTCAGTGACTTGGGAATAGTGATTCCTAACAGACTGGGGATTAATCGTGTCCTTCAATCACTGCCACCAAGTTACAAGAACTTCGTGATGAACTACAATATGCAGAACATGAACAAGGAGTTACCTGAACTCTTTGGCATGCTAAAAGCTGCTGAGATTAAGATCAAGAAAGAGCACCAAGTGTTGATGGTCAACAAGACCACCAGTTTCAAGAAACAGGGCAAGTCTAAGGGAAAATTCAAGAAGGGTGGCAAGAAAGCTGCCACACCTCCTGTGAAACCTAAGAACGGCCCTAAGCCTGATGCTGAGTGCTATTACTGCAAGGAGAAGGGACACTGGAAGCGTAATTGCTCCAAGTATCTGGCTGATCTGAAGAGCGGCCTTGTCAAGAAGAAGAAAGAAGGTATATCTGATATACATGTTATAGATGTTCATTTCACTGGTTCTCGTTCTAGTACCTGGGTATTTGATACTGGTTCGGTTGCTCATATTTGTAACTCGAAACAGGAACTAAAGAATAAACGACAACTGCTGAAAGATGAAGTGACGATGCGCGTTGGAAACGGATCCAAGGTCAATGTGATCATAGATGGCACACTTCCTCTACATCTACCTTCGGGATTAGTTTTAAGCCTAAATAATTGCTATTATGTACCTGCGTTGAGCATGAACATTATATCTGGATCTTGTTTAATGCAAGACGGTTATTCATTCAAGTCTGATAATAATGGTTGTTCTATTTTTATGAATAATATCTTTTATGGTCGAGCACCACAAAAGAATGGCTTATTTCTGTTAGATCTCGATAGTAGTGATACGCATATATATAACATTGATGCTAAGCGAATTAAATTGAATGATAATTCTACTTATATGTGGTACTGTCGTCTTGGTCATATTGGAGTGAAACGCATGAAGAAACTCCATACTGATGGATTACTTGAATCACTTGACTTTGAGTCACTTGATAGATGCGAAGCATGTCTAATGGGTAAAATGACTAAGACTCCATTTTCTGGTATGATGGAGCGAGCTACTGACTTATTGGAAATCATACATACCGATGTATGCGGACCAATGAGCGTAGCATCGCGCGGTGGTTATCGTTATGTTCTAACCTTCACAGATGATCTGAGTAGATATGGGTATATCTATTTCATGAAACATAAATCCGAAACTTTCAAGAAGTTTAAGGAATTTCAAAGTGAAGTAGAAAATCAACGTAACAAGAAGATTAAATTTCTACGATCTGATCGTGGAGGTGAATATCTGAGTTATGAGTTTGGCATGCATTTAAAGAAATGCGGAATACTTTCACAATTGACACCGCCGGGAACACCTCAACGTAACGGTGTGTCCGAACGTCGTAATCGAACTCTCTTAGATATGGTTCGTTCTATGATGTCTCTTACTGATTTGCCATTATCATTTTGGAGTTATGCATTAGAGACAGCCGCATTCACTTTAAATAGAGCACCATCAAAATCCGTAGAAACGACACCGTATGAATTATGGTTTAATAAGAAACCTAAGCTGTCGTTCCTGAAAGTTTGGGGTTGCGAAGCCTATGTAAAGAAGTTACAACCGGACAAGCTAGAACCCAAAGCGGAGAAATGCGTCTTCATAGGATACCCTAAGGAAACTATAGGGTACACTTTCTATCACAGATCCGAAGGCAAAATCTTTGTTGCTAAGAATGGAACCTTTCTTGAGAAAGAATTTCTCACTAAAGAAGTGACTGGAAGAAAAGTAGAACTCGATGAGATTGATGAATCTATACTCGTTGATCAGAGTAGCGCGATCGAAGTTGTACCAGTACCGCCTACACCGGCAACAGAGGAAGCTAATGATAATGATCATGAAACTTCGAACGAGGAAACTACTGAACCTCGCAGATCGACAAGGGAACGTACCACTCCTGATTGGTATGATCCTTGTCTAAATGTCATGATTGTGGATAACAATGATGAGGACCCTGCGATGTATGAAGAAGCGATGATGAGCCCAGATTCCAACAAATGGCAAGAAGCCATGAAATCCGAAATGGGATCCATGTATGATAACAAAGTATGGACTTTGGTAGACTTACCTGATAGCCGAAAGGCTGTCGAAAATAAATGGATCTTCAAGAGAAAAACAGATACTGATGGTAATATTACTGTCTATAAAGCTCGACTTGTCGCAAAGGGTTTCCGACAAATTCAAGGTGTTGACTACGATGAGACTTTCTCACCTGTAGCGAAGCTAAAATCTGTGAGGATTTTGTTAGCAATAGCTGCATTTTTCGATTATGAGATTTAGCAGATGGATGTCAAAACGGCGTTCCTTAATGGAGACATTGAGGAAGAGTTGTATATGGTACAACCCAAAGGTTTTGTCGATCCTAAAAATGCTGACAAAGTATGCAAACTTCAGCGTTCAATCTATGGACTGAAGCAAGCATCGAGAAGTTGGAACCGACGCTTTGATAAGGTGATCAAAGACTTCGGGTTTATACAGTGTCATGGAGAGGCCTGTATTTACAAGAAAGTGAGTGGGAGCTCTGTAGCATTCCTGATATTATATGTAGATGACATATTATTAATCGGGAATGATATAGAACTATTAAGCAGTGTTAAAGGTTATTTGAATAATAGTTTTTCAATGAAAGACCTTGGTGAAGCATCATATATATTAGGCATAAAGATCTATAGAGATAGATCAAGACGCCTAATAGGGCTATCACAGAGTACATATCTGGACAAGATTCTAAAGAAGTTTAGAATGGACGAAAGTAAGAAAGGATTCTTACCTATGTTACCAGGCAAAGTCTTGAGTAAGACTCAAGGACCGGCTACGGCAGAAGAAAGAGAAAGGATGAGTAAAATCCCCTATGCCTCGGCAGTAGGATCTATCATGTATGCCATGCTATGTACTAGACCGGATATAGCACATGCTGTTAGTTTGACTAGCAGATATCAAAGTGATCAAGGAATGGAACACTGGACAGCGGTCAATAATATCCTGAAGTACTTGAAAAGAACTAAGGATATGTTTCTTTGTTATGGAGGTGACCAAGATCTCGTTGTAAATGGTTACACCGATGCAAGTTGGAACACTGATCCTGATGACTCTAAGTCACAATCTGGGTACGTGTTTATATTGAATGGTGCTGCAGTAAGCTGGGCAAGCTCGAAGTAGTGCACGGTGGCGAAGTCTTCAACAGAATCAGAGTACATAGCGGCTTCAGAGGCTTCATCAGAAGCGGTATGGATGAAGAGGTTCATTGTAGAGCTCGGTGTGGTTCCTAGTGCATTGGACCCATTAATCATTTACTGTGATAACATGGGTGCCATCGCCAATGCACAAGAGCCAAGGTCACACAAGAGGCTGAAGCATATCAAGCTGCGTTACCACTCGATTCGCGAGTACATCGAAGATGGAGAAGTAAAGATTTGCAAAGTACACACTGATCTGAATGTAGCAGATCCGTTGACTAAAGCTCTCCCTAGGGCAAAGCATGACCAACACCAGAATGCCATGGGTGTTAGGTATATTACAATGTAATCAAGACTATTGACTCTAGTGCAAGTGGGAGACTGAAGGAGATATGCCCTAGAGGCAATAATAAAGTGGTTATTATTTATATCTTTATGTTTATGATAAATGTTTATATATCATGCTATAATTGTATTAACCGAAACATTAGTACATGTGTGATATGTAGACAACAAGAAGTCCCTAGTATGCCTCTTAAACTAGCTTGTTGATTAATGGATGATTAGTTTCATAATCATGAACATTGGATGTTATTAATAACAAGGTTATATCATTATATGAATGATGTAATGGACACACCCAATTAAGCGTAGCATAAGATCTTGTCATTCAGTTATTTGCTATAAGCTTTCGATACATAGTTACCTAGTCCTTATGACCATGAGATCATGTAAATCACTTATACCGGAAAGGTACTTTGATTACACCAAACACCACTGCGTAAATGGGTGGCTATAAAGGTGGGATTAAGTATCCGGAAAGTATGAGTTGAGGCATATGGATCAACAGTGGGATTTGTCCATCCCGATGACGGATAGATATACTCTGGGCCCTCTCGGTGGAATGTCGTCTAATGTCTTGCAAGCATATGAATGAGTTCATAAGAGACCACATACCACGGTACGAGTAAAGAGTACTTGTCAGGAGACGAGGTTGAACAAGGTATAGAGTGATACCGAAGATCAAACCTCGGACAAGTAAAATATCGCGTGACAAAGGGAATTGGTATTGTATGTGAATGGTTCATTCGATCACTAAAAGTCATCGTTGAATATGTGGGAGCCATTATGGATCTCTAGATCCCGCTATTGGTTATTGGTCGGAGTGAGTACTCAACCATGTCCGCATAGTTCACGAACCGTAGGGTGACACACTTAAAGTTGGATGTTGAAATGGTAGAACTTGAATATGGAATGGAGTTCGAATATTTGTTCGGAGTCCCGGATAAGATCCCGGACATCACGAGGAGTTCCGGAATGGTCCGGAGAATAAGATTCATATATAGGATGTCATTTTATGTGAATTAAAATGTCGCGGAAGGTTCTATGGAAGGTTCTAGAAGGTTCTAGAAAAGTCCGGAAGAAACCACCAAGGAAGGTGAAGTCCACATGGGACTCCACCTCCATGGCCGGCCAACCCTAGTGGGGGAGGAGTCCCAAGTGGACTCCCCCTTAGGGGGCCGGCCACCCCCCCATATGGGAGGTGGAACTCCCACCTCTAGTGGGAGTCCTAGCTTGGCTAGGTTTCCCCTCCATATGGAAGGTTTTTTTGGTTCGGGTCTTATTCGAAGACTTGGAGACCAACTCTTGGGGATCCACCTATATAATGAGGGGCCAAGGGAGGGGGCCGGCCACCCCAAGACCACAAGCTGGCCGCCCCCCTTGAAGTGGCCGGCCACCCCCTCCCAAACCCTAGCCGCCCCCTCTCCTCCATATCTCCCGTGTAGCTTTAGCGAAGCTCCGCCGGAGTTCTCCACCGCCACCGACACCACGGCGTCGTGCTGTCGGATTCAAGAGGAGCTACTACTTCCGCTGCCCGCTGGAACGGGAGGTGGATGTCGTCTTCATCAACAACCGAACGTGTGACCGAGTACGGAGGTGCTGCCCATTCGTGGCACCGGAACCGATCGTGATCAAGATCTTCTACGCGCTTTTGCAAGCGGCAAGTGAACGTCTACCGCAGCAACAAGAGCCTCCTCTTGTAGGCTTTGGAATCTCTTCAAGGGTGAGACTCGATAAACCCCTCGTTGCTACCGTCTTCTAGATTGCATCTTGGCTTGGATTGCATGTTCGCGGTAGGAAATTTTTTGTTTTCTATGCAACGTCATCCTACAAGGCGGGCGCGGCCCATGGCCTGGCCGCGCCGCCCAGTGAGGAGGGGGCCCACAGCCCCTCTCGCCTCCTTTTCTTCGCGAAATCCTTTGTCCCGAAGACCTAAGCCACAGAGGGTACCTCGTGAAGAGTTACAGCCGCCTCTGCGGGGCGGAGAACACCAGAGAGAAAAGAGCTCTCCGGCGGGCTGAGATCCGCCGGGGAAATTCCCTCCGGGAGGGGGAAATCGACGCCATCGCCACCGTCATCGAGCTGGACATCATCTCCATCACCATCATCATCATCTCCACCATCATCACCGCCGTCTCCACCGCTGCACATCGTCACCGCCATAGCAATTTGGGTTTGATCTTGATTGTTTGATAGGGGAAACTCTCCCGGTATTGATTTCTACTTGTTATTGATGCTATTGAGTGAAACCGTTGAACCAAGGTTTATGTTCAGATTGTTATTTGTCATCATATCACCTCTGATCATGTTCCATATGATGTCTTGTGAGTAGTTCGTTTAGTTCTTGAGGACATGGGTGAAGTCTAAATGTTAGTAGTGAAGTATGGTTGAGTAATATTCAATGTTATGATATTTAAGTTGTGGTGTTATTCTTCTAGTGGTGTCGTGTGAACGTCGACTACACGACACTTCACCTTTATGGGCCTAGGGGAATGCATCTTGTACTCGTTTGCCAATTGCGGGGTTGCCGGAGTGACAGAAACCTAAGCCCCCGTTGGTATATCGATGCAGGAGGGATAGCAGGATCTCAGAGTTTAAGGCTGTGGTTAGATTTATCTTAATTACTTTCTTGTAGTTGCAGATGCTTGCAAGGGGTATAATCACAAGTATGTATTAATCCTAGGAAGGGCGGTACATTAGCACAGGTTCACCCACACAACACTTATCAAAACAATGAAGATTAATTAGCCGTATGTAGCGAAAGCATAGACTAAAATCCCGTGTGTCCTCGAGAACGTTTGGTCATTATAAGTAAACAAACCGGCTTGTCCTTTGTGCTAA
The DNA here is from genome assembly GCF_019359855.2 of Lolium perenne. Classification (NCBI taxonomy): domain Eukaryota; kingdom Viridiplantae; phylum Streptophyta; class Magnoliopsida; order Poales; family Poaceae; genus Lolium; species Lolium perenne. The sequence continues at coordinate 41,128,066 of NC_067245.2, read as the reverse complement.
AAAGGATTGGGTCACTCGCTGCAATTGTTACTCTCGCACTTTACTTACTCGTACTTTATTCATCTGTTACATCAAAACCCCCTAAATACTTGTCTGTGAGCATTTACAGTGAATCCTTCATCGAAACTGCTTGTCAACACCTTCTGCTCCTCGTTGGGTTCAACACTCTTTCTTATCGAAGATACTACGATACACCCCCTATACTTGTGGGTCATCAAGACTATTTTCTGGCGCCGTTGCCGGGGAGTGAAGCGCTATTGGTAAGTGGAATTGGTAAGAGAAATTTCTACTGTTTGTGCTGATTTTATTTCTGCCTGCTGCCATAATTCATTATGGAGAGATCTCCTTTTGAATGTTTATTTGGGAAATCTGCTACTACTGCAAAGGTAGTGGATGAGGCGCCAGGTAAGGAAGAGATACCATACAAAATACCTATGAAAATTATTGAACGCGTAGTGGGTAACCGTTATACAGGGGATGGAACTGTCCACCCTGGAGATCATTTACTGTTCTTGCATGAATTATGCGGTTTATTCAAGTGTGCAGGTATTTCTATGGATGAAGTGAGGAAGAAACTATTCTCTATATCGCTGTCTGGTAAAGCGGCGCATTGGTATAAATTTCTGGATAATGGGGATTCTCTTGAATGGAATGATATTGTGCCCCGGTTTTATTCTAAGTTCTATCCTCCAAGTGAAATTCACAAGGATCGGAATCGCATATATAATTTTTGGCCTCATGATGGAGAGAGTATCGCCCAAGCTTGGGGGAGATTGAAGTCTTTAATGCTCAAATGCCCCATTCATGAGCTTCCTGGTAATGTTATTATTGATAATTTTTATGCAAGACTTTCTTTTGAAGACAAGACCTTGCTGGATACTTCTTGTTCTGGATCATTCATGCGCAACAAAGAAGAGTTTAAAAGGGACCTTCTTAATCGGATCCAGGAAAATACTGAAGGATGGGAGAACGACAAAGATAGAGAATCAGGTATAAATTATGATTATAAATGCATTGAAGCTTTTATGGATACTGATAAATTTCGTAATATGAGTGCTACTTATGGTCTTGATTCTCAAGTTGCTGCAAATCTTTATAAAGCTTTTGCCTCTCATTATGAATTGCCTAAGAAGAATTTTGATAAGTATCATGAACCGTATAAAGATAAAATTGATTCATCTATTAATAAATGCGTTGTAGTTGAAACTGTTGATCATGTTATTCCTGAAGCTTATATTGAAAAAACTCCTTTCCCAAGGAGTACTCTGTTATAAATAGTGCGGTTCATAAAAGTGAAAAGAAACCTATAGAACCTGAAGAACAAATAAAAGTTGAACCTGCTGTTGCAATAGTTAAAGATCTTGTGACTGAAAATGTGGAGGATGGTCATATTATTTTCTGTGAAGATGCTTCTAATATTGTTTCACATCCTAATAAACCCAAGCAAGCTAGTGTTCCTATGCTATCTGTTAGAATTGGTGATCATTGCTATTATGGTTTATGTGATATTGGTGCAAGTATTAGTGCTATTCCTTATGAGCTTTACACGGAGATTATGCACGAAATTGGTTCTTGTGAACTTGAAGATATTGATGTGGTTATTCAGCTGGCTAATAGAGAAACTATTTCTCCCATTGGCATTGTTCGAGATGTGGAAGTTCTATGTGGTAAGATTAAATATCCTGCTGACTTTTTGGTACTTGGTTCTGCTGCTAGTGAATATTGTCCTATCATTTTTGGTAGACCTTTTCTAAATACTTGTGGAGCTATTATAGATTGCAAGAAAGAGAAAATTTTGACTAAATTTGCTGGTGAATCTTATGAGTTTAACTTCTCTAAATTTACCAAAACTCCTTATAAAGCTGATTTGCTTAATAATGATTTTAAAATGGAACAGTGTGCATCTATTGTTCTTGTTCCTAATAATCCCTTGCAGCAACATTTGTAAATAGCGAGAGTGAAGTTTTTAGGAAAGAAAGAGATGAGCTTGAGGAAATTTTTCTTCGCCAACCTATTCTTAAGCATGATTTACCGGTGGAAGATCTGGGTACAACACCGCCACCAAAGGAAGATCCTGTCTTTGATTTAAAACCTTTGCCTGATAATCTTAAATATGCTCATATTGATGATAAGAAAATATATCCTGTTATTATTAGTTCTAAGCTTACAGAGTTTGAAGAAGAAAGGTTATTGGAAATATTGAAGAAGCACCGAGGAGCTATTGGCTACACTCTTGATGACTTGAAGGGGATTTCTCCCTCTATTTGCCAACACGCCATTAATATGGAAGATGATGCGAAGCCTGTTGTTGAACCTCAGCGTCGTCTGATTCCTAAGATGAAGGACGTGGTAAGGAATGAGGTATTAAGACTTCTTGAAGCTGGTATTATATATCCTATTGCTGATAGTAGATGGGTTAGTTCTGTGCATTGTGTTCCTAAGAAAGGAGGAATGACTGTTGTGCCTAATGATAATGATGAGCTCATACCTCAAAGAGTAGTTGTAGGGTATAGAATGTGCATTGATTATCGGAAAGTTAATAAGGTAACTAAAAAAGATCATTACCCTTTGCCTTTTATTGATCAAATGTTAGAAAGGTTATCTAAAAACACTCATTTTTGTTTTCTTGATGGTTATTCTGGGTTTTCGCAAATTGCTGTTAAAACTAAGGATCAAGAGAAAACCACTTTCACTTGTCCCTATGGAACTTATGCTTATAGACGTATGCCTTTTGGTTTATGTAATGCTCCTGCTACTTTTCAAAGATGCATGTCTGCTATTTTTCATGGCTTTTGCGAGAGTATTGTAGAGGTATTCATGGATGATTTTTTTGTCTATGGGAATTCTTTCGATAATTGCTTGCGGAACCTCGATAAAGTTTTGCAGAGATGTGAAGAAACTAACCTTGTTCTTAATTGGGAGAAATGCCACTTTATGGTTAATGAAGGAATTGTATTGGGACATAAAATTTCCGAGAGAGGTATTGAAGTTGATAGAGCTAAAGTTGAAGCAATTGAGAAGATGCCCTATCCTAGGGATGTTAAAGGTATTCGTAGTGTTCTTGGTCATGCTGGGTTTTATAGGAGGTTTATTAAAGACTTCTCCAAGATTTCAAAGCCTCTTACTAATCTTCTTCAAAAAGATGTACCTTTTGTTTTTGATGATGATTGTAAGGAAGCTTTTGAAACTCTAAAGAAAGCCTTAACAACTGCTCCTATAGTTGAACCCCCTGATTGGAATTTACCATTTGAAATTATGTGTGATGCTAGTGATTTTGCTGTAGGCGCTGTTCTTGGACAGCGGGTAAACAAAAAATTGAATGTTATTCATTATGCTAGTAAAACTCTTGATGCTGCTCAAAGAAATTATGCTACTACTGAAAAAGAATTGTTAGCTGTAGTCTTTGCTTGTGATAAGTTTAGATCTTATATTGTTGATTCAAAAGTTACTATACATACTGATCATGCTGCAATCAAATACCTTATGCAAAAGAAAGATGCTAAGCCAAGGCTTATTAGATGGGTACTTCTGTTGCAAGAATTTGATTTGCATATTGTAGATAGGAAAGGTGCTGATAATCCTGTTGCTGATAATTTGTCTAGATTGGAAAATATTGCTTATGATCCTGTTCCTGTTAATGATAGTTTTCCAAATGAACAATTGGCTGCAATAAAGGTGAGTTCGCGAGACAGTCCTTGGTATGCTGATTATGCTAACTTTATTGTTTCCAAGTATTTGCCTCCAACCTTTTCAGCTCAGCAAAGGAGGAAATTCTTTTATGACTTGAGGCATTATTTCTGGGATGACCCACACTTATATAAAGAAGGAGTGGATGGTATTCTGCGAAGATGTGTTCCCGAATATGAACAACAAGAGATATTGAGTAAATGTCATGGTAGTGCTTATGGAGGACATCACCCCGGAGAAAGAACCGCGCAAAAGGTTCTGCAATCAGGTTTTTATTGGCCAACTCTCTTCAAAGATGCAAGAAAGTTTATTTTATCTTGTGATGAATGCCAAAGGGTTGGTAATATCTCCAGACGCAATGAAATGCCTATGAATTATACTCTTGTTATTGAACCGTTCGATTGTTGGGGATTTGACTTCATGGGACCTTTTCCCTCTTCAGAAGGTAACACTCATATACTTGTTGCTGTTGATTATGTTACTAAATGGGTGGAAGCCATACCTACAAAAAGTGCTGATGGTGAGACCTCTTTAAGAATGCTTTTAGATATTATTTTTCCTAGATTTGGAGTTCCTAGATATATTATGACTGATGGAGGTTCTCATTTTATTCATGGTGGTTTTAGAAAAACTCTTGCTAAATATGGTATTAATCATAGAATTGCTTCCGCTTATCATCCTCAAACCAGTGGGCAAGTAGAATTATCAAATAGAGAGATTAAATCTATCTTGCAAAAGACTGTTAATAAAACTAGAAAGAATTGGGCTAGTAAATTGAAGGATGCACTATGGGCTTATAGAACTGCTTATAAAAATCCCATGGGAATGTCACCTTATAAAATGGTTTATGGAAAAGCTTGTCATTTACCTTTAGAACTAGAGCACAAAGCTTATTGGGCAGTTAGAGAATTAAATAAAGATCCTAAACTTGCCGGTAATAAGAGGTTGTTGCAATTGAGTTCTCTAGATGAATGGAGAAGTGAAGCTTATGAAAATGCTAAACTCTTTAAAGAGAAAGTTAAGAAATGGCATGATAGAAGGATTATCAAAAGAGAATTTAATATTGGGGATAAAGTCCTATTGTATCGGTCTCATCTCAGATTCTTTGCAGGGAAATTACTCTCAAAATGGGAAGGACCATATGTTGTTGAGGAGGTGTATCGTTCAGGAGCAATTAAAATTAGCTCTCTCCAAGGCAATGCCACGCAAGTGGTGAATGGACAAAGACTCAAGCATTATATCTCAGGTGATTCTTATAATGTAGATGTTGATATTATTCGAGTGGAAACACCGGAGGCCTTCATCAAAGGACAAATTGACAGTTCGCCAGAACTCGACTTTGAATAGGTAACAGTACTGGTAATAAAAAGTTCGCAATTTACTTTCCGAACAATATTTTTACTGTTTTTGGAAAATATGAAAAATTACGAGATCGAAACGGAGTGGAGGAGACGCACGAGGGCGTGCCGCCCTATGTGCTGGCCGCCTCGTCGCCCCTTTCCGACTCTGGTTCGACCTGGTACTTTCCTTTTGTCGTGAATTTTTTTGCTATATATTCCCCCGGACCCCTGGAGGTCCGTATATCGTTTTCTCGACGTGTTTTGTTTCGAGCTGTTTCTGCCAGGATTTGCTTCGGATCTAGAGCCATCATGTCTTCATCGGAAACTCCAAAAGACAGCTCCTGCAAGGATGTTGACAACTTGTACATGGAGGAGCTAAGGATGCACCCCAAGCAGTTGCTGCTCGTTGAGGGAGAACTGCAGATCAAGGATGTCCAGGGTCCTAAAGGAGAAGGAAGCTTGGAAGACAGGATAGAGAAGCTAGAACAAGAGGTCTTCAAATACAAGAAGATGGCTGAGCGTGAGGTGGATATCTTCCACAAGATTGTGTCTGAACTCATTGCTGAACACGAGAAGGAAACTGCAAAGCTATGGGGCGACATCCTCTCACTTCACGACACCACCAACAAACTCCAAGCTCAACGCTATGACGTTCAGAATCAGAACTGTGAGTATGAAAACAGGTTTAAGCACATAAGCCATGCTGCTAGTTTCAGGATTCCCGAGACCAAGATGTCGTTTGTTGATGGAGAGCCTCTTCCTTGGAAGTCTGATGACGGGAATTCATCACCACCATCACCGAAGGAGTAATTCATCATCGGTATTGGCATCCCCTTGGTTTGTTCCAAGCTTGGGGGAGTGCCGCGGTATCACATCATCACTACCTTTTACTTTTTACTGTCAAGTAGTGTCATATCATGAGTAGGGAAGTTATCATATAAGATGGGTTGCAGTTTGGAAGTATCTCTCCTTTAGTTGGTTGTCTATGTATCCCTTGGTGTGAGTTATCGTTATGGAATATTAATGAGAAGTCTTATCATTTACATATTGCACATCTTATTTTAGTTTGAAATCTCTATTATATGATTTATCTTGTCATTAGTATTGGTATCACTTTGGGAGCATTGAATAAATCTATTTGGTTTTGGCAAACTTAGCATTGGTCAATAGCAACAACACTTTGAGGTTTAAGTAGAAAAGAGAATACATGTAGTTGTTTCATTGTCTTTCTTTCTTGTTAGCTCATAGCTTATTATTCTGAAGTTAAAACTGTTTGTGCTTACAAGGAAGATGCATGATTGTTTCTATCACATGTATATTTGTTTGTTTCCCTCGACTCTTATGCTTGCTAATTAACCTTGCTAGCCAAAGACCTGTACTGAGAGGGAATACTTCTCGTGCATCCAAACCTTAACCCAAACCTATGCCATTTGTGTCCACCATATCTACCTACTACATGGTATTTCCTGCCATTCCAAGTAAATACTTCGTGTGCTACCTTTAAATAATTCAAAATTTACTATCCCTTATTTGTGTCAATGTTTTATAGCTCATGAGGAAGTATGTGGTGTTTTATCTTTCAATCTTGTTGGGAAACTTTCACCAATGGACTAGTGGCTTCATCCGCTTATCCAATAATTTTGCAAAAAGAGCTGGCAATGGGATTCCCAGTCCCAAATTAATTAAACAAAATAGACACTCCTCCATGGTATGTGATTGATGGACGGCACCCGAAGGATTTGGTTAGACATGGCTTGTGTAAGCAAAGGTTGGGGGGAGTGTCGTCATAATAAAACTAAAATAAAAAGGCATTCCTTCATGGTATGAGATTGTTGGCAGGCACCCGAGGATTCGGTTAGCCATGGTTTGTGAAAGAAAGGTTGGAAGGAGTGCCACACAAAAATAAAAATAAAATGGGAGCCGCTCTTTGAAGGTTTGTCTGGCAAGGGGGTTAGAGTACCCGCTACCAGTCGTTGACAACAACAAACACCTCTCAAAATATTACTTTTATTCTCTTTATATGATTTCAAAACTGAAAAAGCTCTAGCACATGATTTAATCCCTGCTTCCTTCTGCGAAGGGCCTGTCTTTTACTTTATGTTGAGTCAGTAAACCTATTTCCCTCCATCTCAAGCAAGCATTTGAGTTGTTGTGATCAAACCATTATATTGTGATTTGCTTCATCATGTCTTTTATTTTTCCTTGTTTATGTACAAGTTTTATCTGAATGAATATAGCTTTGCAAGTTATCAATGATCATGAGGAGACTATTATGATTGAGTATGCAAGTTGTGCCATATAAACTTTAACATGAGAGCGCTGTTCAATAAGATAAGTATAATTGTTAATTGTTCTCTGACCAAGAACGAAGTTTGCCATCACCAACTATGATTTCTTATGCACCTTTTATCTGTGATTACCTTATACTTGTTTCAAGTTGAATTATATGAGGAAGTTGTTTACTAGAATGTCTTGTGTAAATGAATATGATGCTTCTTGTCCGTATTTTATTGATCGACTCTTCACTCCATAAACATGTGGTCCTGTTTACCGAGTTCAGTTTCGCTTGGGGACAAGCGAAGTCTAAGCTTGGGGGGAGTTGATACGTCCAATTTGCATCACTATTTTATATCATAATTTGCTGTTATTCATTGATATATTTCGTGTTTGGACACAATACTTATGTTATTTCATCTATTTTGCATGTTTCATGATTATTGGAGGATCGAGCACCGGAGCCAGGATTCTGCTGGAAAAAGCACCGTCAGAATGCAATATTTCGGAAGATCAACAGCTGATGGAAATTATATCAAAAATCCTATTTTTCCAGATGACGAAGGAAGCCAGAAGGGGGAGCCGAGGGGACCCGAGGTGGGCCCAGACCATAGGCCGGCGCGGCCCATGGCCTGGCCGCGCCGCCCAGTGAGGAGGGGGGCCCACAGCCCCTCTCGCCTCCTTTTCTTCGCGAAATCCTTCGTCCCGAAGACCTAAGCCGCAGAGGGTACCTCGCGAAGAGTTACAGCCGCCTCTGCGGGGCGGAGAACACCAGAGAGAAAAGAGCTCTCCGGCGGGCTGAGATCCGCCGGGGAAATTCCCTCCGGGGGGGGGGGGGGGAAATCGACGCCATCGCCACCGTCATCGAGCTGGACATCATCTCCATCACCATCATCATCATCTCCACCATCATCACCGCCGTCTCCACCGCTGCACATCGTCACCGCCGTAGCAATTTGGGTTTGATCTTGATTGTTTGATAGGGGAAACTCTCCCGGTATTGATTTCTACTTGTTATTGATGCTATTGAGTGAAACCGTTGAACCAAGATTTATGTTCAGATTGTTATTTGTCATCATATCACCTCTGATCATGTTCCATATGATGTCTTGTGAGTAGTTCGTTTAGTTCTTGAGGACATGGGTGAAGTCTAAATGTTAGTAGTGAAGTATGGTTGAGTAATATTCAATGTTATGATATTTAAGTTGTGGTGTTATTCTTCTAGTGGTGTCGTGTGAACGTCGACTACACGACACTTCACCTTTATGGGCCTAGGGGATGCATCTTGTACTCGTTTGCCAATTGCGGGGTTGCCGGAGTGACAGAAACCTAAGCCCCCGTTGGTATATCGATGCAGGAGGGATAGCAGGATCTCAGAGTTTAAGGCTGTGGTTAGATTTATCTTAATTACTTTCTTATAGTTGCGGATGCTTGCAAGGGGTATAATCACAAGTATGTATTAATCCTAGGAAGGGCGGTACATTAGCACAGGTTCACCCACACAACACTTATCAAAACAATGAAGATTAATTAGCCGTATGTAGCGAAAGCACTAGACTAAAATCCCGTGTGTCCTCGAGAACGTTTGGTCATTATAAGTAAACAAACCGGCTTGTCCTTTGTGCTAAAAAGGATTGGGCCACTCGCTGCAATTGTTACTCTCGCACTTTACTTACTCGTACTTTATTCATCTGTTACATCAAAACCTCCTGAATACTTGTCTGTGAGCATTTACAGTGAATCCTTCATCGAAACTGCTTGTCAACACCTTCTGCTCCTCGTTGGGTTTGACACTCTTTCTTATCGAAGATACTACGATACACCCCCTATACTTGTGGGTCATCAGCCTTCAGCGACCATGTTCCTGCCGGGTGACGGATAATTACCCACCGAGCTTGAAGTACACCAAATCTCTGCTCCACATCTTTCCTGCAAGCCTCTTGCATCTGGGCAAACCTCTTCATCTTTTCTGTATTTGGATTACGGACAAGCCAGTGTGGCCCAGTTAGGGTAGATGCCATCAGCAAGATAATATGGCTTGTCATATTCATTTCCATTGATCTCGTAGCTCACCTGGGAGCTTTGCCTTGCATAAGCCTGTTGAAAACCGGTGATCGCACATTGATCTCATTGTTGGAACCGGTCATGCCAAAGAATGAATGCAAAATTCATAAATCTTGAGATATCACTGCTTCAAAAATTACAGTGCATCCCTTCGCATGGTTGTGGTACTGACTCTGCCATCTGATACGTCTCCGACGTATCGATAATTTCTTATGTTCCATGCCACATTATTGATGATATCTACATGTTTTATGCATACTTTATGTCATATTTATGCGTTTTCCGGAACTAACCTATTGACGAGATGCCGAAGGGCCAGTTGCTGTTTTCTGCTGTTTTTGGTTTCAGAAATCCTAGTAAGGAAATATTCTCGGAATCGGACGAAATCAACGCCCAGCATCTTAGAATCCCCGGAAGCATCCAGAACACCCGAGAGTCGCCAGAGTGGACCCACAGGGGGCCCAGGAGGTAGGCCAACGCGGCCCAGGCCCTGGCCACGCCGCCCTATCGTGTCACCGCCTCTTCGACCCTCTGACGCCGCCTCTTCGCCTATAAGAAGCCCCTCGACCTAAAACCTCGATAGGGAAAAGCCACGGTACGAGAAACCATCCAGAGCCGCCGCCATCGCGAAGCCAAGATTTGGGGGACAGGAGTCTCTGTTCCGGCACGCCGCCGGGACGAGGAAGTGCCCCCGGAAGGCTTCTCCATCGACACCACCGCCATCTTCATCACCGCTGCTGTCTCCCATGAGGAGGGAGTAGTTCTCCATCGATGCTCGGGGCTGTACCGGTAGCTATGTGGTTCATCTCTCTCCTATGTACTTCAATACAATAATCTCATGAGCTGCCTTACATGATTGAGATTCATATGATGATGCTTGTAATCTAGATGTCATTATGCTAGTCAAGTGGATTTTACGTATGTGATCTCCGGAGACTCCTTGTCCCACGTGTGTAAAGGTGACAGTGTGTGCACCGTGTGGGTCTCTTAGGCTATATTTCACAGAATACTTATTCACTGTTATGAATAGCATAGTGAAGTGCTTATTTATATCTCTTTATGATTGCAATGTGTTTTGTATCACAATTCATCTGTGTGCTACTCTAGTGATGTTATTAAAGTAGTTTATTCCTCCTGCACGGTGTAATGGTGACAGTGTGTGCATCGTGTAGTACTTGGCGTAGGCTATGACTGTGATCTCTTGTAGATTATGAAGTTAACTATTGCTATGATAGTATTGATGTGATCTATGCCTCCTTTCGTAGCGTGAAGGTGACAGTGTGCATGCTATGTTAGTACTTGGTTTGGTTTTGTTGATCTGTCATGCACTCTAAGGTTATTTAAATATGAACATCGAATATTGTGGAGCTTGTTAACTCCGGCATTGAGGGTTCGTGTAATCCTACATAGTTAGTGGTGTTCATCATCCAACAAGAGGGTGTAGAGTCTAGCATCTATTTATTTATTCTGTTATGTGATCAATGTTGAGAGTGTCCACTAGTGAAAGTATGATCCCTAGGCCTTGTTCCTAAATACTGTTATCGCTGCTTGTTTACTGTTCTACTGCATTCGTACTGCCTGCAATATTACCACCATCCATCACACGCCAGTCCTGGACAGCAAAGCACTTTTCTGGTGCCGTTGCTACTACTCATACTTATTCATACCACCTGTATCTCACTATCTCTTCGCCGAACTAGTGCACCTATTGTATTAGGTGTGTTGGGGACACAAGAGACTTCTTGCTTTGTGGTTGCAGGGTTGCATGAGAGGGATATCTTTGACCTCTTCCTCCCGGAGATCGATAAACCTTGGGTGATCCACTTAAGGGAAACTTGCTGCTGTTCTACAAACCTCTGCTCTTGGAGGCCCAACACTGTCTACAAGAATAGAAGCTCCCGTAGACATCACCATCCAAATGGATAGTTCTTCCACTTCCAGTGCATGCAATCTATGTTGCCGATCATTCCTGAGACTCGTTGATAGAAAAACAGCTGCCTAATGCTCAGGTATTGGCTCCCTACAGTAATGTTCTCCGAACACGGCAATCACAGCTCGGAAAAACTGGTACATGGACTTAAGGTAGGTGCTCTCACTCATTCGAAGGTACTCGTCGAATATATCAACAGCCATTCCATAGGATAGCATGCGAATAGCTGCGAAACATTTGTGGTACGAGGTGAAACCTAGAGCACCTGTTGCATCGGGCTTGCATTGAAGTAAGGGTCATAGTCTTTGACGCCCCGTAGAATGACCATGAACAGGTCCCTTGACATCTTGTACCGGCGCCGGAATATTTTTTCCGAGAACACTGGATTGGTGGTAGTCCTTGTAGAGCCGAAGGTGCCCTTCCACTCTGTTGCGCAGCGGGTTTTTTGAGCGGCCCTTCATAGAGCCCCGGTGCACCAACATCTGGCTGAAATTGTGCTCGTGGAGGATGGAGGCCGCAACAGTAGCCATGGTCTGCGTCGTGTGATTGGACTCTTCGTCTGAAGAGGAGTCAATGACCTCATCGCGGAACTTGTCTGACATCTTCCACATGTCCAGCTGCGTAGGTAGCAACTGCGGATCAATGGCCACCCAAAATAACGTCCAAAAGATGAGTAAGAAAGCTACCGGTACAATTGACCGAACAGGTCGTGGGCGGCGCAACCGGCAGATGTTTGGCCCCAATCCTACCCCGACTCGGATCTTGTTCTCCGGCGCGGCGAGGCCCGAGCAGACGACGTGTACTGCAGCGGGGTGGTGGGGGTGGGGTTGGGGTTGGGGTGGTGGCGTCGCACTAGGGCAACAAAAAAGGGGAAATAAAGCAAATCCGCGTGGTCGATTTCGCTGTCCAGAAGTGCGGGACCGGGTAAGAAAAGGATGATGCTCGGCACGAGCACGCAACGTCTGCGGAGACGCAAACGTGCCACATATTGGGGCTGTGTTGCGTCTCGGCGAACGGTCCGGTCACTATGTGTCGCCCCGTTGGAGCAGGGTGCAGACGTTTCAACCGCGCAAACGCAAACGTCGTCCCGTTGGAGATGCCGTGACAACGAAGGGAACAAATGTTTTTTTTGTAAGTAAGGCAAAGAAAAATTTCAGAAAAATCACCGCTACAGGTTTTATTCAAGACAGTATACACGGTAAGCAAAGCAGCAACGGCAAATTACATCACAAATTCGTACACCGATGCTCGTCGACGAACAGCTTCACGTCGTTGACGAGCTTGCCGGAGTCGGGGATGTCCGGGAACGCGTGGAAGCCGTGGAAGGCGCCGGGGTACTCCACCACCCGCACGTCCTTCCCCTTCCCGCGCAGCGCCTCCACGTACCGCGCCTGCCAGCCCTTGAGCAGGTCGAGCCCGCCGACCGCCACCATGGCCGGCGGGAACGCCTCAGCGAGCTCCACGCCCTCGCCGCAGACCCGAGCGGCCGCGTGGTCCCGGGTGGCGCCCTCCGGCAGGAACTCCCTCCAGTAGGCGTCCGTCGCCCCCATCGACAGCGACGCGCACACCTTGTCGAGCGCCACCTCCGCCTCCGTCCGCTCCTCGCCCCCGAAGAAGGGCTGGATCAGAATCATGCCGGCGAGACGGAGTGATGCGGCTGGGGATGACGATGGTATGGCTGCCGTCCAGCGCTGGGCCACGTGGTGCACGATGTTGCCGCCGGCGCTGTCGCCGGCGAGGAAGCAGCTGGAGAGGTCCACGGGCACGGCGAGGTCGGCAGGTAGGCCGTGGGCGTCGAGGTAGCGGAGCACGTCCACGCCGTCGTCGTAGGCGGCCGGGAAGCGGTGCTCCGGCGCGAGGCGGTAGTTCACGGACACGACGACGGCGCCGAGCCCGCCGCAGAGACGGCGGCAGAGGGCGTCGTAGGGGCGGGACGCCGCAGAGAACAGCGAGAAGCCGCCGCCGTGGAAGAAGACGACGACGGGGAGCGGCGCGTCGGCTGCCGACGACGAGGGCGAGAAGACGCGCGCCCAGAGGCCGCGGGAGGCATCGACGGTGACGTCGGCGGAGCGGACCCCCGAGGCGTCCGGTCGACGCTTCGCGGCGACGTGGAGGTCGGCGAGGGAGCAGAAGAGGCGCCGGACGCTGCCGTCGCGCCGGTGCGCAAGCGAAAACGCCGCCAGCTGGATGCGCACCGTCCACGGCAGGGCCGGCGGCCGGACCGCGTCCTCAGTGGCAGCCATTTCGGTACGAGGTAATAGTGGAGGAGACAACGAGGTATAAATCACTTCATCTTCGATGCGATCAATGAGCGGCAGTATTGTGGGACAAGTTGCAACTTGATTTCTGACGGTGATCGTCTTTTAACACCTGAAAGTGACAAGGTTTGCGTTGATGCAAGATGATCAGTTTAAAATCATTGTTACTCCGTATTTGTTATAGGTTAATTAGTTTCACAGAAGATTGGATTTCAAGTGAAATCGCAACACAGCAGAAAATTTCTTTTTGTTCACGGACTCTCAAACGGAGATGGGGGAAAGTCGAAAAAATAGGGACGGCACATTCAAAGCAAAGCCTTGCAGCGCGACACCCTTATGGATGTCTCGTTGTCTATCACCATGTTATTTTGTAAGGCTTCTCCAAATCGAAAGGCAATGGTTTTGCTAACTATGCTCCTGACTTAGATAATTTGGAAGAAGGGAAACCCAAAGTGGTGAACAACAAAGGTCCGCCTCCTACTATTCTTCTTGAGATTATTAAGAACAAGGCGAAACTTTGCATTACCGCAACATTTGAGTTTTGTAACGACGGGAGAGTAATCCCTTTGGAAACATTAAAATTTGTCAACTACTCTAATCGGATTTTCTGGCCAATCAAAACAAGACAACTTCACATAACAAGATTAATGGTTTATGGACTGATAATGCGTTTAGTTAGAAAATCGGACAGATTCGTACCGACCTAAGAGCAATTTTCTGTCGCAGCATCTAGCAATAGCGTTGGACTGGTTGTATGGAGGCACCGACACATATTGGCGCGAAGGAGGCGCCTCTCCCAACAACCACAGAATTGTACTACATATTTGGAGTATTTTATATTACATTGGTGGAACATTTTAATGCTATGCGAAGTATTGTACGCACTAAATTTGATATTCTAATTACACGTGAAGTGTTTTTCCTACCATATAAAGCTTTTAGTATATACGAAGCATTTTACTACTCAAGGTGAACAAAAGGGTGGGCATAGCCATAAAAAATTTCTCTAGCGAATGGCTTGTCTAGCGCACTATACAGTATTGCATGGCAAGACACGCTAGGCAAGTGCGAACAATTGGGTTGTGCCTGCCTGCGTTTTTTTCTCCGAGGTAATTGCACCACAGGTACAAGAACTTGTACCCTATGTGCATTTTCATACAAAAACTTCAAAAGTGTGTTCAGGTGGTACAACAACTTGTCCTGGATGTGCACCGTTGATACAAGTGGTCTCTGGAGCTGCCACGCGTCCCTGGGTCAACCGTCAAACCGTTTTTGCAGAAAAGTCCTTACAGAATGCGAGAATCGCGCGCGACCAGAAGCTTTCCTCTCCTCTCCGCTCGTCTCTTTCCCCTTTCATCTCCTCTCCGCTCGTCTCTTTCCCCTTTCCTCTCCTCTCTGCGGCGGCGAACCCTAGATGCATGGCGGACCAAGGGGAGGGGAGCATGGACAGCACGGGCCGGACGCCGCCGCCAGGGTTTGCCCGTCGCGGAGGGCCGCGGTGGCGGGGCAGGCCCGTGGCTCCAGCACCTGCTCCTGCTCGTGGCCGTCGCGGAGGGCTGCGACATGCGGTGGCGGAGGAAGGCCATGGCAGCAGTGCGGCGACAGAGGAGAGGGTTGCGGAGGAGACTCGGCAATGGAGGTACGAGAAGCTGATCCAGAAGTACATGCTCCTGTACTGCTGCCTAGCATCGGAGGAGGAGAGGGCGGCCATGGCAGAGCCCAATGGCTGGCGGCCGGCAATTCCAAGCAATGTCAGCCTGGAGGAGCAGATTGGCGCCATGGAGGCTCAGGTGGCCAGCCTGCGGCAGCCTCCCCCGCCACCACCCCCAGCAAACTGAAGGAGGAGGACATGCGCATCTGGAAGGAGGGAGATCCGTGGGCGACGATCACAGGTGAGTACTTCTGGAAGAATGGTGATGGTTGGGCAATGGAGTCGTCGACAGTAGGAGGATCATCGTCTCCATCTACACTGGTGAGTTAATTTTCTGTGTTAACTGAAATTGGTGTGTTAACTGAAATTCAGTTTCTGACTTGGTTGTTGTTTGTTGCAACAAGCAGAAGAAGAAACTTCAAGAGGAGAATGCATTGCTGCTGATGGAGCTAAAGGGGTTGGAGCTACAGCTAGAGATGAGGAAGGCAGAGAACAAGAAATTGCGGAAGAAACATAGCCAGGAGTTTAGAAGGAGGGATTGGAGGGAATGTGTAATTGTGTGCTTGTTCTCTGTCTGCTTAGTGCTTGTTGCTATGATCAGTGTGAGGTAGAATTGGGAAATGTAGGTGGTAACCATGCTTGTTTAGATGAAAACCATGCTTGTAACCAACTATGTTTATGGAATAAATATCAATCTTTGCTTCAATACCAACAAGTACTTGCTTTGCATTCAGGCATCAGTAACAGAGGAAGACAAATTGTAGGGTTCAAACATCATTTCAGTAGCACTGATAGCATTCAAGTGTTTACAAATATAAATATGATCCTAAACATCATTCAGTTAGAACATTACAAATTCATCACTGAGGTGCTGTCTGACTAATTGGAATTTCTTCAGGATTATCACTTGGGAATGCCTCATTCAAATCAGGCAACTCATTTCTGGGTTGCTCATTTCTGGGTTGCTCATCACCAAAAAGCAAGTAGTAGGTTGATCCTGGACCTGTGTTGTAACCTCTTTTTCTTGCATTTGATGCAGTTGGCACAGTTGGCTGTGATGAACTGGCCTCCTCTGCCATATTTGGCTCTTTTCTTTTCCTTCCTTTACCTCTTCCTGTTTCACTTGCTCCTCCTCTGCCAGCCCCTCTTCCTCTTGCACTTGCACCTCCTCTGCCAGCTTGTCTTCCTCCTCCTCTTCCTGTTTCACTTGCTCCTCCTCTGCCTCCTCCTCTTCCTCTTGCTCTTCCTCTATCTGCTTGTGCATTAGCTCTGCCTCATCCAGCTTCTCTTCCTCCTCCTCTTCCTCTTGCACTTGCACTTGCAGTGGTTAGCCTTGTAGGTGGTAGTTCCTCTCTTGCAGACACTACAAAGGCACTTTCTTCAGGTAATGGTTGTTGCACTCTTGGTAGAGGGAAGTGAGCTGCTGCCTGTTGAAACATTGGTTGACACATTGGTACAGGGAAACATTGAATCAAATAACATAGATTGAAAAATTGGTAATGGATCATGGAGTTACCTCTTGGCCCATTTGATGCACCAGTGTTCTCATTTGATGCATTGGATCATTTCTAGGGTCAGGAGTGATAGGCATTAAGTGCTGCATGACAGAAGGATCATCCACATCATCATCTTCCACATTGGTAGCCCCATTTAGGTTATCCAATACCCACTTGGCATGTCCTTTTTTATTATGGTTGGGGTTTCCACACACATAGCAGTGCATAGTCACACCTGCTCTTGTGATGGATTTGACTCCATGTTCCTCCTTCTCCTCTGGAGTTTTCCTTCTGTTCTTCTTTGGTCTTCCCATGACCTTTGTGTAGATTGGAGGATGCACAATTGGTCCATTCATTTTTTCCCAATGAACCCTGGATCTAAGAGGAGTCAAATTGTATGCATAAGCTTTCTTGAATGTGTCTATGCTATAACAACTATGCACAAGCTTGTCCACTTGGAGTCTATCTGCTCTGCAACAAGCAATGACATGATGACAAGGAATCCCTGTAAGTTGCCATCTCCTGCAATCACATTGCCTGCTGACCATGTCAACATTGTAGGTTTTCTCATATTCATTTGATGTGACATGGTAGACACCATTTCCAGCATGTGATGCTCCTAGATTCTTTGCCCATTCTGTCATTTTATCTATTTTTTACCTTATCTTGGGGCAAATAGTACCAGGCCATGTATCTGCCTCTTTTTGCTTTGCCACATTTCTATGCATGATTTTGCTGAAAATGGTTTCCAACATTGATAGTACAGGAAACTCTCTAGCCTCAAGAATGTAGCTGTTAAATACTTCAGAATGATTATTCAGAAGCATGTCACATTTTGGGAAATCATTGAAGAAAGCTTTAATCCATGTATTAGGCTGCAATTCCTGCACCCATGCCCAAGCTTCTTCACTGTCCACTTTCAATTTTTCCATATTTCTTTCCCAAGTTGGAATATTTGTAGACCTTGCAACTGCCCATAGATCATTCTTCAGAGTTTGCCCTTTGTGTTTCTTGTGAAAATTCTGGTAAATGTGTCTCACACAAAGGCCTATGTTCTGAATCAGGGAAAACTTTCTTCACTGCATTGATGAGGCCCTGTAATATAGAGACAATGTTAATCAGAGAATATTCTTCAGAATATGGCAGGTCGACTGAAAAAGTAAATTATGCACAAATAGAGAATATTCTTTTCCCTTTTCTGGCTAGACAGAACAGATCAAACTCATGGACTTGTCTACATGTGTTCAGCTAGTGTGCCTTCTGTTCAGCTTGTGTGCTGATGCCATTGTGCTGCATCTTATAAATGGCATCCATCTACTGAAGCAGAAATGCAAGCAAAGATGGACAATGCCATGAGTTGGAGGAGGAGCACTGGCTCTACTGGTGCCTCTGGCTCCAGAGATGCCTCTCTGTCCAGAAGTGCTTCCATGGCTAGGGCAGACAAGCACTTGCTAGTGTATCGTATGAGAACCTTGGAAGAGAGGGAAGCTGCTGCTGCAAGGCACAGGGAGGAGGAAGAAGCTGCTGCTAGGCTGAGGGAAGAGCAAGAAGCAGCTGTTACCCTGAAGCAGCTAGGTGAGTGCTTTAGGACTACACAGGTCATCCAACTTCCAACAGACAGACCAAAACCAACAGACAAACCAAGAAGGTACCATGTGTCACCAAATCTTGAAGAAAAGGTGAAGGCTGGAGTTATGTTGTGCTGGCTGAAGAAGGGCATGAAGAAGATGAAAGAGGCTCTGAAGATTGGTAGAGACAAGGACAAGGGCCAATTTTATCATAGGAAAGGTTAAAGCAGTAGGCATTTAGTTTGTTGCTGTTTCAATCATCTAGTTTGTCTGAATAAGAATGTAAGGCATGAATAAGTAGGACCAGTGTTGAGTAGATAGTGACATACCTTCTGTCTGTCACTCATGATAGTGAAAGGACCAGTGTTTGTAATCCTTAAATCATCCCTTAGTGTTGTCAGGAACCATTCCCATGAGCTAGTGCACTCAACTTCTACTAGTCCCATTGCAATAGGATAGATGCAGTCATTTGGATCAATGCCTACTGCTGTCAACAAATTTCCTTTGTACCTTGTTTTAATGTGACATCCATCTATGCATATCAGAGGCCTACAACCTTCCAAGAAACCCCTCTTGCATGCATCATATGACCAATACAATGTGGCTAGATGCTCTTTGGGAACATCATCTGCAGCTTCTTTAATTTGATTGGTGCTCAGGAAGAATCTTGATCCAGGATTTGATCTCCTCAACTCCTGCCCATAGTCACATAACAGGGCAAACTGCTCCTTTTCATCCCCATGGATTATGTTAAGTGCTGCCTTTCTGGCCCTTCCCAACTTAAATCTGTTTGGGCACATATTGAATTTCCTTTGTACTTTTGCTGCAAATGCTTTCAAACCAAGCTTTTGGTTATCTCTGAATTCATCAATGAAGATCTGAGTAAGGAAAGGAGCTGTCAGTGACTTCAACTCCCAGTACCTCTCACAAGTGTGCTCACTGCAATGCTGTCTCACTACAATGGCTCCCTCCCTTCTCTCTTCTGAAACCTTGATCATCCAAGGACATCCTTCCTCACAATGAGCATCAAGCCTAGTTGCTTCATTCCTTGACTTCCTAATCTTTACTCTCTCATTCACACCATAAGCTGTCAAAGCCTTCCTAAATTCAGCCATGCTAGAAAATAACATTCCAACTTTGAAGACAGGGGTTGCCATGTCTACTTCAGGATTGAATTCTTTGAACCTGTATTCCAAAAGCTTCTGCTGCTCATTGCTCAGTTTCAGATTATCATGCTCAAGCCCAGCATCATCCTCAAACTCAACAATGTCTGTGCACTCATTGTGGTCATTAACATCTTTGTCAATGTTGTCTGCAAACAGATCATCATCACCATCTTCAGCATCATAATCACTGTCATAGAAGTCACTGTCAGTGTCAGCATCATCCTCATCCTCACTTTATAAATCTCCTGATGACAGACATGCAGATGACAGAGGTTCTTCATCAACAATCTCTTTCTCTTGCTCTGTTTCATCTCCACCTGCAGTGTATTTCCTTGGAATTGGCACCACAACACCTGTCCTCAGCCCCTGCAAGAAATTGTTGTGATCAACCATAACTGACAGTGTCTTCACCTCTCTCACAGATGCCATCATTGCAAGAATGGCACCATCATTCTCAATGAGACACAATCCATCTCTCATGTCAATCCCAGGAACACACCAGTAGAACTTTGTTCTCTCTATCATTTCATTCCCTCCTTGCTTAAGAAAATCCACAAGCCAGAGAAGTGAGAAAGTATCAGTGTTGCAATTGTCAAAGAAATCCACAGTCCCACCAATGTACTCCAAATGCTCCTTCAGACCACAGAAAAACCCATTGTGCTCAAACTCAACAGTAAATCTGTCTGGATCATCTGCAGGAAGTGTCAAAATTCAGTTAAAAATGCAAGTGTTAAAATTCAGTTAACTTGTGCAGCTTCCATTTGGTCCTAAACTTCATAAAACATGATGGATTACTGCTACATTGTTACAAACACAATAGCAGCAATGGAGTAGATGCATTGGTCCGAGCTGATTCGACTTATTCATCATAAAAATGGCAGCTTTTCCACCTCTACATTTGCAGTTAAAATTCAGTTAACAGTTAACTTGTGCAGCTTCGATTTGGACCTAAGCTTCATAAACTAGATGGATTACTGCTACATTGTTGCAAACACAACAACACCAATGGAATAGATGCATTGGTCCGAGCTGATTGGACTTGTTCATCACACAAAATCGCAGCTTTTCCGATCAACAGAAGACTGGCGCCTCACATCAACACCTACCATCTCGACCAAAACCTTCCCCAAACCTATCCCTAAGCAGTACAACAACTTATCCCACTGATTTTGCGCAGCTAATCGTCCACACATGGCTAGATCGGCCCCACGAAAATCCATGGCCGTGGAGGAGAAACAAAGAGAAGAAGAGGAGAAACAGAAAACGAGGACGGCCACGAGACGTACCATACTGCGGAGGTTCGTCTCGCCACTCTCGCCGGCGTGGATCGTCCGCCATGTCCGCCGCCGCCGCCCACGAACTCGGTTGCGTCCTCGCCACCCACGACGAAGAGAAAGAAGGAAGGCAACATCGTGCGCGTGATTTCTGCGCGGTCGTTATACAGAGAGGTGGGAGGACCTCTTCGTAATTATCCAGTTTGTGAAACGTTGCAATGCAAAACTTCCTCTCCCGCCTCCAACCAGCCACGTGTCGCCACCACATTCAATTGTATGAACTATGCACATATTGGACAAGTTGTTGTATGAGTGGAACACGTTTTGGAAGATGTTGTATGAAAATGCACATACGATGCAAGTTCTTGTACCTGTGGTGCAATTACCTCTTTTTCTCCCGTGCACTCAAAAGTGTTATTAAGAGGGCTACTAGAAACGCGGCTGGGATGCTCTAATTGCCACTTAAATGCCCAAATAAATGGGCTCACAAACAACAAACTTGTTAATAGAAATGAAAGAACTAATAACACAGACATACAACAACTTGCACGGTGCGTGCAAATTCATACAAGAACTTGAAAACAGGGGCAAAACCATACACTAACTTGTGATGGAGGTGCAAAACTGGTCCAAGTCGCTCTGTTGTTGACATGTGGTCTATGTCTTTTTTTGAGAAACACCCCCTGTATTTTTTAATCTGGTAGTTGTAACCTTCGTTTCCTTTCCTCCCGTTTCCCTGGCATGCACGCCCGTCGATCTCCTTGATAGCCACAGAAGGATGTGTGCGTCTTTATTCAGTTTGTTGTCTTTTACAGTATGTCCAATTGCTTCCTATATCGATCAGATTCTCTTGATGGTTTCAAGTCGTTGCAAACGCACACCAATCAGCGCACGTAGCTCGCAACTTTTGAGAGTTGAACGTGTGATGCGTGGATAGTGCAGTGTTCTTCAGTGCAACTCCCACATCATCCCCTCCGTGTACGTGCGCTTCCGCGTGCAGTGCATACACCCCTTGAGCACCATGTCGTCCAGTATGGCGGCGCCCGCGTCTACCTCTCTGCCGTGTGCTATGGCATGAGCCATCAGGCGCTATGCGCCTACGCGTACGACACCGGCTCGTGCATGGCTGACACTGCTGGCGTGCAGTTGACGTGGGAGATAGAAATCTCTGTGGTGTAGTTTTCCTTCACGTCCCCGGCAACGGCGCCAGAAATTTAGCCTTGATACGCGTACAACACGCGTCCGTTGGGAACCCCAAGAGGAAGGTGTGATGCGTACAGCGGCAAGTTTCCCTCAGTAAGAAACCAAGGTTTATCGAACCAATAGGAGCCAAGAAGCACGTTGAAGGTTGATGGCGGCGGAGTGTAGTGCGGCGCAACACCAGGGATTCCGGCGCCAACGTGGAACCTGCACAACACAACCAAGATACTTTGCCCCAACGAAACAGTGAGGTGTAGGATAACGTTGCATAGAAAACAAAAATTTTCCTACCGCGAACACGCAATCCAAGCCAAGATGTAATCTAGAAGACGGTAGCAACGAGGGGATTATCGAGTCTCACCCTTGAAGAGATTCCAAAGCCTACAAGATGAGGCTCTTGTTGCTGCGGTAGACGTTCACTTGCCGCTTGCAAAAGCGCGTAGAAGATCTTGATCACCGGCGCCACGAACGGGCAGCACCTCCGTACTCGGTCACACGTTCGGTTGTTGATGAAGACGACGTCCACCTCCCGTTCCAGCGGGCAGCGGAAGTAGTAGCTCCTCTTGAATCCGACAGCACGACGGCGTGGTGTCGGTGGCGGTGGAGAACTCCGGCGGAGCTTCGCTAAGCGTGCGGGAGCTTATGGAGGAGAGGGGGCGGCTAGGGTTTGGGAGGGGGTGGCCGGCCACTCAAGGGGGGCGGCCAGGTTGTGGTCTTGGGGTGGCCGGCCCCCTTCCCTTGGCCCCTCATTATATAGGTGGAAGCCCCAAGTGTTGGACTACAAGTCTCCGAATAAGACCCGAACCCAAAACCTTCCATATGATAGGGAAACCTACCCAAGCTAGGACTCCCACTAGAGGTGGGAGTTCCACCTTCCATGGAGGGGGTGGCCGGCCCCCCTTGGGGGAGTCCACTTGGGACTCCTCCCCCTCTAGGGTTGGCCGGCCATGGAGGTGTGATACGTCTCCGACGTATCGATAATTTCTTATGTTCCATGCCACATTATTGATGTTATCTACATGGTTTATGCACACTTTATGTCATATTCGTGCATTTTCTGGAACTAACCTATTAACAAGATGCCGAAGTGCCAGTTCCTGTTTTCTGCTGTTTTTGGCTTCAGAAATCCTAGTAACGAAATATTCTCGGAATCGGACGAAATCAACGCCCAAGTTCCTATTTTCACCGGAAGCATCCAGAACACCCGGGAAGGACCAGAGGGGGGGCACTGGGCCCCCAGACCATAGGCCGGTGCGGCCCAGGCCCTGGCCGCGCCGCCCTATGGTGTCGTCGCCCCTTCGACCCTCCTGCGCCGCCTCTTCGCCTATATAAAGCCCCTGGATCGAAAACCCTGATAAGTTCGACGAAAACCACAGAAACCTTCCAGAGCCGCCGCCATCGCGAGGCCAAGATCTGGGGGACAAGAGTCTCTGTTCCGGCACGCTGCCGGAGCGGGGAAGTGCCCCCGGAAGGCTTCTCCATCGACACCGCTGCCATCTCCACCGCCATCTTCATCACCGCTGCTGCTCCCATGAGGAGGGAGTAGTTCTCCATCGAGGCTCGGGGCTGTACCGGTAGCTATGTGGTTCATCTCTCTCCTATGTACTTCAATACAATAATCTCATGAGCTGCCTTACATGATTGAGATTCATATGATGATGCTTGTAATCTAGATGTCATTATGCTAGTCAAGTGAGTTTTACTTATGTGATCTCCGGAGACTCCTTGTCCCACGTGTGTAAAGGTGACAGTGTGTGCACCGTGTGGGTCTCTTAGGCTATATTTCACAGAATACTTATTCACTGATGAATGGCATAGTGAGGTGCTTATTTATATCTCTTTATGATTGCAATGTGTTTGTATCACAATTTATCTATGTGCTACTCTAGCAATGTTATTAAAGTAGTTCTATTCCTCCTGCACGATGTAATGGTGACAGTGTGTGCATCCGTGTTAGTACTTGGCGTAGGCTATGATTATGATCTCTTGTAGATTATGAAGTTAACTATTGCTATGATGGTATTGATGTGATCTATTCCTCCTACATATGCATGAAGGTGACAGTGTGCATGCTATGTTAGTACTTGGTTTAGTCTTTTGATCTATCTTACACTATAAGGTTACTAAAATATGAACATTAATTGTGGAGCTTGTTAACTCCGGCATTGAGGGTTCGTGTAATCCTACGCAATGTGTTCATCATCCAATAAAAGTGTAGAGTATGCATTTATCTATTCTGTTATGTGATCAATGTTGAGAGTGTCCACTAGTGAAAGTGTAATCCCTAGGCCTTGTTCCTAAATACTGCGTTACTGCTGCTTGTTTACTGTTTTACTGTGTTACTACTGCTGCAATACTACCACCATCAACTACACGCCAGCAAGCTATTTTCTGGCACCGTTGCTACTGCTCATACTTATTCATACCACCTGTATTTCACTATCTCTTCGCCGAACTAGTGCACCTATTAGGTGTGTTGGGGACACAAGAGACTTCTTGCTTTGTGGTTGCAGGGTTGCATGAGAGGGATATCTTTGACTTCTTCCTCCCTGAGTTCGATAAACCTTGGGTGATCCACTTAAGGGAAAACTTGCTGCTGTTCTACAAACCTCTGCTCTTGGAGGCCCAACACTGTCTACAGGAAAAGGAGGGGGAAGTAGACATCAAGCTATTTTCTGGCGCCGTTGCCGGGGAGGAAAGGTAAAAGGTACTCACACTCCGGACCTCGGCTACCAAGCTATTTTCCGCCGTTGTAAGTACTCGAAGCTATTTCCTTTAGATCCTGCAATTGCATCTTTTTGTTTCTTGTTTACACTAGTTTGGCATAATGGACAACAATGAGCTTCTTATTCTATTTCCTGATTTAAGACATGGATGGTTTGATCCGAAAATTAAAAAACCCATGGAACATGTTAGCATGAATACTTTGAACACCATTGTTGCTAATGATATGGAAAATTCTAAGCTTGGGGAAGCTGGCTTTGATGAGCATGATCTTTTTAGTCCCCCGAGCATTGAGGAGAAAATTTACTTTGATGATACTTTGTCTCCTATTTATGATGATTATAATGATAGTAGTCTTTTGTTACCACCTGTTATGGAGAGTACATTTGATTATGATTACAATATGCCTCCTATATTTGATAGCTACTTTGTTGAATTTGCTCCCACAACAACTAATAAAATTGATTATGCTTATGTGGAGAGTAATTATTTTATGCATGAGACTCATGATAAGAATGCTTTATGTGATAGTTATATTGTTGAGTTTGCTCATGATGCTACTGAAAGTTATTATGAGAGAGGAAAATATGGTTGTAGAAATTTTCATGTTACTAAAATGCCTCTCTATATGCTGAAATTTTTGAAGCTATACTTGTTTTATCTTCCTATGCTTGTTACTTTGCTTTTCATGAACTTGTTTATTTACAAGATTCCTATGCATAGGAAGCATGTTAGACTTAAATGTGTTTTGGTTTTGCCTCTTGATGCTCTCTTTTGCTTCAAATACTATTTCTTGCGAGTGCATCATTAAAACTGCTGAGCCCATCTTAATGGCTATAAAGAAAAGAACTTCTTGGGAGATAACCCATGTGTTATTTTGCTACAGTACTTTGTTTTATATTTGTGTCTTGGAAGTTGTTTACTACTGTAGCAACCTCTCCTTATCTTAGTTTTGTGTTTTGTTGTGCCAAGTGAAGCCTCTAATCGAAGGTTGATACTAGATTTGGATTTCTGCGCAGAAACAGATTTCTATCTGTCATGAATCTGGGCTGTTTTCTCTGTAGAAAAATCAGAAAAATATGCCAATTTACGTGCGTGTTCCTCAGATATGTACGCAACTTTCATTAGTTTTGAGTGTTCTGATCTGAGCAACGGAAGTATTTATTAGAAATTCGTCTTTACGGACTGTTCTGTTTTGACAGATTCTGCCTTTTATTTCGCATTGCTTCTTTCGCTGTGTTGAGTGGATTTCTTTATTCCATTACCTTCCAGTAGCTTTGAGCAATGTCCAGAAGTGTTAAGAATGATTGTGTCACCTCTGAACATGTGAGTTTTTGATTATGTACTAACCGCTCTAATGAAGTTTATGAGAAGTTTGGTGTGAAGGAAGTTTTCAAGGGTCAAGAGAGGAGGATGATATACTATGATCAAGGAGAGTGAAAGCTCTAAGCTTGGGGATGCCCCGGTGGTTCACCCCTGCATATTCTAAGAAGACTCAAGCGTCTAAGCTTGGGGATGCCCAAGGCATCCCCTTCTTCATCGACAAATTATCAGGTTCCTTCTCTTGAAACTATATTTTTATCCGGTCACATCTTATGTGCTTTACTTGGAGCGTCTGTTTGTTTTTATTTTTGTTTGTGTTTGAATAAATTGGATTACATCATGCTTGTGTGGGAGAGAGACACGCTCCGCTGGTTCGTATGAACACATGTGTTCTTAGCTCATAATATTCATGGCGAAGTTTTCTTCTTCGTTAAATTGTTATATGGTTGGAATTGGAAAATGATACATGTAGTAATTGCTATAAATGTCTTGGGTAATGTGATACTTGGCAATTGTTGTGCTCATGTTTAAGCTCTTGCATCATATACTTTGCACCCATTAATGAAGAAATACATAGAGCATGCTAAAATTTTGTTTGCATATTTGGTCTCTCTAAGGTCTAGATAATTTCTAGTATTGAGTTTGAACAACAAGGAAGACGGTGTAGAGTCTTATAATGTTTTCAATATGTCTTTTATGTGAGTTTTGCTGCACCGGTTCATCCTTGTGTTTGTTTTAAATAACCTTGCTAGCCTAAGCCTTGTATCGAGAGGGAATACTTCTCATGCATCCAAATCCTTGAGCCAAACAACACTATGCCATTTGTGTCCACCATACCTACCTACTACATGGTATTTCCTGCCATTCCAAAGTAAATTGCTTGAGTGCTACCTTTAAACAATTCAAAATTTATTACCTCTGATTTGTGTCAATGTTTTATAGCTCATGAGGAAGTATGTGGTGTTTATCTTTCAATCTTGTTGGGCAACTTTCACCAATGGACTAGTGGCTTCATCCGCTTATCCAATAATTTTGCAAAAAGAGCTGGCAATGGGATTCCCAGTCCCAAATTAATTAACAAAAATAGACACTCCTCCATGGTATGTGATTGTTGGACGGCACCCGAAGGATTCGGTTAGCCATGGCTTGTGTAAGCAAAGGTTGGGAGGAGTGTCATCATAATAAAACTAAAATAAAAAGGCACTCCTTCATGGTATGAGATTGTTGGCAGGCACCCGAGGATTCGGTTAGCCATGGTTTGTGAAAGAAAGGTTGGAAGGAGTGCCACCCAAAAATAAAATAAAATGGGAGCCGCTCTTTGAAGGTTTGTCTGGCAAGGGGGTTAGAGTA
This sequence comes from Lolium perenne, assembly GCF_019359855.2. Lineage (NCBI taxonomy): Eukaryota > Viridiplantae > Streptophyta > Magnoliopsida > Poales > Poaceae > Lolium > Lolium perenne. The sequence continues at coordinate 41,100,761 of NC_067245.2, read as the reverse complement.
CCCGCTACCATTCGTTGACAACAACATACACCTATCAAAACTTTATTTTTATGCTCTCTTTATGTTTTCAAAATCAAAGCTCTAGCACAAATATAGCAATCGATGCTTTCCTCTTTGAAGGACCATTCTTTTACTTTCATGTTGAGTCAGTTCACCTATTTCTCTCCACCTCAAGAAGCAAACATTTGTGTGAACTGTGCATTGATTCCTACATATTTGCTTATTGCACTTATTATATTACTCTATGTTGACAATATCCATGAGATATACATGTTATGAGTTGAAAGCAACCGCTGAAACTTAATCTTCTTTTGTGTTGCTTCAATGCCTTTACTTTGAATTATTGCTTTATGAGTTAACTCTTATGCAAGACTTATTGATGCTTGTCTTGAAGTGCTATTCATGAAAAGTCTTTGCTTTATGATTCAGTTGTTTACTCATGTCATTACCATTGTCTTGGATTGCTGCATTCATTACATATGCTTACAATAGTATGATCAAGGTTATGATGGCATGTCACTCCAGAAATTATCTTTGTTTATCGTTTACCTGCTCGGGACGAGCAGAAACTAAGCTTGGGGATGCTGATACGTCTCCGACGTATCAATAATTTCTTATGTTCCATGCCACATTATTGATGTTATCTACATGTTTTATGCACACTTTATGTCATATTCGTGCATTTTCTGGAACTAACCTATTAACAAGATGCCGAAGTGCCAGTTCCTGTTTTCTGCTGTTTTTGGTTTCAGAAATCCTAGTAACGAAATATTCTCGAATCGGACGAAATCAACGCCCAAGTTCCTATTTTCACCGGAAGCATCCGTAACACCCGGGAAGGACCGGAGGGGGCACTGGCCCCCAGACCATAGGCCGGCGCGGCCCAGGCCCTGGCCGCGCCGCCCTATGGTGTCGTCGCCCCTTCGACCCTCCTGCGCCGCCTCTTCGCCTATATAAAGCCCCTGGATCGAAAACCCTGATAAGTTCGACGAAAACCACAGAAACCTTCCAGAGCCGCCGCCATCGCGAGGCCAAGATCTGGGGGACAGGAGTCTCTGTTCCGGCTCGCTGCCGGAGCGGGGAAGTGCCCCCGGAAGGCTTCTCCATCGACACCGCTGCCATCTCCACCGCCATCTTCATCACCGCTGCTGCTCCCATGAGGAGGGAGTAGTTCTCCATCGAGGCTCGGGGCTGTACCGGTAGCTATGTGGTTCATCTCTCTCCTATGTACTTCAATACAATAATCTCATGAGCTGCCTTACATGATTGAGATTCATATGATGATGCTTGTAATCTAGATGTCATTATGCTAGTCAAGTGAGTTTTACTTATGTGATCTCCGGAGACTCCTTGTCCCACGTGTGTAAAGGTGACGGTGTGCACCGTGTGGGTCTCTTAGGCTATATTTCACGTAATACTTATTCACTGATGAATGGCATAGTGAGGTGCTTATTTATATCTCTTTATGATTGCAATGTGTTTGTATCACAATTTATCTATGTGCTACTCTAGCAATGTTATTAAAGTAGTTCTATTCCTCCTGCACGATGTAATGGTGACAGTGTGTGCATCCGTGTTAGTACTTGGCGTAGGCTATGATTATGATCTCTTGTAGATTATGAAGTTAACTATTGCTATGATGGTATTGATGTGATCTATTCCTCCTACATATGCATGAAGGTGACAGTGTGCATGCTATGTTAGTACTTGGTTTAGTCTTTTGATCTATCTTACACTATAAGGTTACTAAAATATGAACATTAATTGTGGAGCTTGTTAACTCCGGCATTGAGGGTTCGTGTAATCCTACGCAATGTGTTCATCATCCAACAAAAGTGTAGAGTATGCATTTATCTATTCTGTTATGTGATCAATGTTGAGAGTGTCCACTAGTGAAAGTGTAATCCCTAGGCCTTGTTCCTAAATACTGCGTTACTGCTGCTTGTTTACTGTTTTACTGTGTTACTACTGCTGCAATACTACCACCATCAACTACACGCCAGCAAGCTATTTTCTGGCACCGTTGCTACTGCTCATACTTATTCATACCACCTGTATTTCACTATCTCTTCGCCGAACTAGTGCACCTATTAGGTGTGTTGGGGACACAAGAGACTTCTTGCTTTGTGGTTGCAGGGTTGCATGAGAGGGATATCTTTGACTTCTTCCTCCCTGAGTTCGATAAACCTTGGGTGATCCACTTAAGGGAAAACTTGCTGCTGTTCTACAAACCTCTGCTCTTGGAGGCCCAACACTGTCTACAGGAAAAGGAGGGGGAAGTAGACATCAAGGTGGAGTCCCTCCGGGACTCCACCTTCCTTGGTGGTTTCTTCCGGACTTTTCTAGAACCTTCTAGAACCTTCCATAGAACCTTCCGAATCATTTTAAATCACATAAAATGACATCCTATATATGAATCTTATTCTCCGGACCATTCCGGAACTCCTCGTGATGTCCGAGATCTCATCCGGGACTCCGAACAAATATTCGAACTCCATTCCATATTTCAAGTACTACCATTTCAACATCCAACTTTAAGTGTGTCACCCTACGGTTCGCGAACTATGCGGACATGGTTGAGTACTCACTCCGGCCAATAACCAATAGCGGGATCTGGAGATCCATAATGGCTCCCACATATTCAACGATGACTTTAGTGATTGAATGAACCATTCACATACGATACCAATTCCCTTTGTCACGCGATATTTTACTTGTCCGAGGTTTGATCTTCGGTATCACTCTATACCTTGTTCAACCTCGTCTCCTGACAAGTACTCTTTACTCGTACCGTGGTATGTGGTCTCTTATGAACTTATTCATATGCTTGCAAGACATTAGACGACATTCCACCGAGAGGGCCCAGAGTATATCTATCCGTCATCGGGATGGACAAATCCCACTGTTGATCCATATGCTTCAACTCATACTTTCCGGATACTTAATCCCACCTTTATAACCACCCATTTACGCAGTGGCGTTTGGTGTAATCAAAGTACCTTTCCGGTATAAGTGATTTACATGATCTCATGGTCATAAGGACTAGGTAACTATGTATCGAAAGCTTATAGCAAATAACTTAATGACGAGATCTTATGCTACGCTTAATTGGGTGTGTCCATTACATCATTCATACAATGATATAACCTTGTTATTAATAAAATCCAATGTTCATGATTATGAAACTAATCATCTATTAATCAACAAGCTAGTTAAGAGGCATACTAGGGACTCTTTGTTTGTCTACATATCACACATGTACTAATGTTTCGGTTAATACAATTATAGCATGATATATAAACATTTATCATAAACATAAAGATATAAATAATAACCACTTTATTATTGCCTCTAGGGCATATCTCCTTCAGTCTCCCACTTGCACTAGAGTCAATAATCTAGATTACATTGTAATATACCTAACACCCATGGCATTCTGGTGTTGGTCATGCTTTGCCCTAGGGAGAGCTTGTCAACGGATCTGCTACATTCAGATCAGTGTGTAATTTGCAAATATTTACTTCTCCATCTTCGATGTACTCGCGAATCGAGTGGTAACGCAGCTTGATATGCTTCAGCCTCTTGTGTGACCTTGGCTCTTGTGCATTGGCGATGGCACCCATGTTATCACAGTAAATGATTAATGGGTCCAATGCACTAGGAACCACACCGAGCTCTACAATGAACCTCTTCATCCATACCGCTTTTGATGAAGCCTCTGAAGCCGCTATGTACTCTGATTCTGTTGAAGACTTCGCCACCGTGCACTGCTTCGAGCTTGCCCAGCTTACTGCAGCACCATTCAATATAAACACATACCCAGATTGTGACTTAGAGTCATCAGGATCAGTGTTCCAACTTGCATCGGTGTAACCACTTACAACGAGCTCTTGGTCACCTCCATAACAAAGAAACATATCCTTAGTTCTTTTCAAGTACTTCAGGATATTCTTGACCGCTGTCCAGTGTTCCATTCCTGGATCACTTTGATATCTGCTAGTCAAACTAACAGCATGCGCTATATCCGGTCTAGTACATAGCATGGCATACATGATAGATCCTACTGCCGAGGCATAGGGGATATTACTTGATACATCTCCGACGTATCGATAATTTCTTATGTTCCATGCCACATTATTGATGATATCTACATGTTTTATGCATACTTTACATCATATTTATGCATTTTCTGGAACTAACCTATTAACGAGATGCCGAAGAGCCAGTTGCTGTTTTCTACTATTTTTGGTTTCAGAAATCCTAGTAAGGAAATATTCTCGGAATTGGACGAAATCAACGCCCAGGGGCCTATTTTCACACGAAGCTTCCAGAAGACCGAAGAGTCAACGAAGTGGGGCCACGAGGTGGCCAGGAGGTAGGGCGGCGCGGCCCAAGCCCTGGCCGCGCCGGCCTGTCTCCTGGGCCCCTCGTGACGCCCCTTGACTTGCCCTTCCGCCTACAAATAGCCTTCGTCGCGAAACCCCCAGTACCGAGAGCCACGATACGGAAAACCTTCCAGAGACGCCGCCGCCGCCAATCCCATCTCGGGGGATTCAGGAGATCACCTCCGGCACCCTTTCCGGAGAGGGGAATCATCTCCCGGAGGACTCTACGCCGCCATGGTCGCCTCCGGAGTGATGAGTGAGTAGTTCACCCCTGGACTATGGGTCCATAGCAGTAGCTAGATGGTTGTCTTCTCCTCATTATGCTTCATTGTCGGATCTTGTGAGCTGCCTAACATGATCAAGATCATCTATCTGTAATGCTATATGTTGTGTTTGTTGGGATCCGATGGATAGAGAATACTATGTTATGTTGATTATCAATTTATGTCTATGTGTTGTTTATGATCTTGCATGCTCTCCGTTATTAGTAGAGGCTCTGGCCAAGTTTTTGCTAGTAACTCCAAGAGGGGGTATTTATGCTCGATAGTGGGTTCATGTCTCCGTGAATGCTGGGAGTGACAGAAACCTCTAAGGTTATGGATGTGCTGTTGCCACTAGGGATAAAACATTGATGCTATGTCCGAGGATGTAGTTATTGATTACATTACGCGCAATACTTAATGCAATTGTCTGTTGTTAGCAACTTAATACCGGAAGGGGTTCGGATGATAACATGAAGGTGGACTTTTTAGGCATAGATGCATGCTGGATAGCGGTCTATGTACTTTGTCGTAATGCCCAATTAAATCTCACAATACTCATCATAATATGTATGTGCATGGTCATGCCCTCTCTATTTGTCAATTGCCCAACTGTAATTTGTTCACCCAACATGCTATTTATCTTATGGGAGAGACACCTCTAGTGAACTGTGGACCCCGGTCCAATTCTCTATACTGAAATACAATCTACTGCAATTGTTCTACTATTTTCTGCAAACAATTATCTTCCACACTATACATCTAATCCTTTCTTACAGCAAGTGATACGTCTCCGACGTATCGATAATTTCTTATGTTCCATGCCACATTATTGATGTTATCTACATGTTTTATGCACACTTTATGTCATATTCGTACATTTTCTGGAACTAACCTATTAACAAGATGCCGAAGTGCCAGTTCCTGTTTTCTGCTGTTTTTGGTTTCAGAAATCCTAGTAACGAAATATTCTCGGAATCGGACGAAATCAACGCCCAGGTTCCTATTTTGCCCGAAGCATCCAGAACACCCGAGAGCCGCCAGAGGGAAGCCCTGGGGGCCCCACACTACACCCTGGCATGGCCAGAGGGGGGGCCGCGCCGCCCTATGGTGTGGTGGCCCCAGGCCCCCTCCGAGGCTGCCCTTCCGCCTATTTAAAGCCTCCGTCGCGAAAACCCTATCACGTTCGACGAAACCCACAGAAACCTTCCAGAGCCGCCGCCATCGCGAAGCCAAGATCTGGGGGACAGGAGTCTCTGTTCCGGCACGCCGCCGGGACGGGGAAGTGCCCTCGGAAGGCTTCTCCATCGACACCGCTGCCATCTCCACCGCCATCTTCATCACTGCTGCTGCTTCCATGAGGAGGGAGTAGTTCTCCATCAAGGCTCGGGTCTGTACCGGTAGCTATGTGGTTAATCTCTCTCCTATGTACTTCAATACAATGATCTCATGAGCTGCTTTACATGATTGAGATCCATATGATGAGCTTTGTATCGCTACTAGTTGTGTGCTACTCATGTGATGTTATTAAAGTAGTCTATTCCTCCTGCATGGTGTAAAGGTGACTAGTGTGTGCACCATGTGGTTCTTGTCATAGGCTATGATCATGATCTCTTGTAGATTGTGGAGTTAATTATCATTATGATAGTATTGATGTGATATATTCCTCCTTCATAGTGTAATGTGGACAGTGTGTGCACTATGTTAGTTCTTGGTTTATTTTGCAATGATCTATTATGCTCTAAGGTTATTTAAATATGAACATTGAATTGTGGAGCTTGTTAACTCCGGCATTGAGGGTTCGTGTAATCCTACGCAATGTGTTCATCATCCAACAAAAGAGTGTATGTAGCACATATGAGAAAGAGTTATTTATTATGCGATCAATGTTGAGAGTGTCCACTAGTGAAAGTGTAATCCCTAGGCCTTGTTCCTAAATACTGCTATCGCTGCTTATTTACTGTTTTACTGCGTTACTACTGCTGTGTTACTACTGCTTGTTTACTGTCCTGGGCAAAGCACTTTTCTGGTGCCGTTGCTACTGCTTATATATATTCATACCACCTGTATTTCACTATCTCTTCGCTGAACTAGTGCACCTATTAGGTGTGTTGGGGACACAAGAGACTTCTTGTTTTGTGGTTGCAGGGTTGCATGAGAGGGATATCTTTGACCTCTTCCTCCCTGAGTTCGATAAACCTTGGGTGATCCACTTAAGGGAAAACTTGCTGCTGTTCTACAAACCTCTGCTCTTGGAGGCCCAACACTGTCTACAGGAAAAGGAGGGGGCGTAGACATCAAGCTATTTTCTGGCGCCGTTGCCGGGGAGGAAAGGTAAAAGGTACTCATACTCCGGATCTCGGCTACTAAGCTATTTTCTTCGTTGTAAGTACTCGAAGCTATTTCCTTTAGATCCTGCAATTGCAACTTTTTGTTTCTTGTTTACACTAGTTTGGCATAATGGACAAGAATGATCTCCTTATGCTATTTCCTGATTTAAAACATGGATTGTTTGATGCGAAAATTAAAAAACCTATGGAATCTTATTTGCATGCTGGTAGTAATATTAGTATGAACGCTTTGAACACCATTGTTGATAATGATATAGAAAATTCTAAGCTTGGGGAAGCTGGTTTTGATGAGCATGATCTTTTTAGTCCACCAAGCATTGAGGAGAAAATTTTCTTTGATGATACTTTGCCTCCTATTTATGATGATTATAATGATAGTAGTCTTTTGGTACCACCTGTTATGGAGGATAAATTTGATTATGATTACAATATGCCTCCTATATTTGATGATAGCTACTTTGTTGAATTTGCTCCCACTATTACTAATAAAATTGATTATGCTTATGTGGAGAGTAATTATTTTATGCATGAGACTCATGATAAGAATGCTTTATGTGATAGTTATATTGTTGAGTTTGCTCATGTTGCTACTGAAAGTTATTATGAGAGAGGAAAATATGGTTGTAGAAATTATCATATTACTAAAACACCTCTCTATGTGCTAAATTTTTTGAAGCTACACTTGTTTTATCTTCCTATGCTTGTTACTTTGCTCTTCATGAACTTGTTTATTTACAAGATTCCTATGCATAGGAAGCATGTTAGACTTAAATGTGTTTCTAATTTGCCTCTTGATGCTCTCTTTTGCTTCAAATACAATTTCTTGCGAGTGCATCATTAAAACTGCTGAGCCCATCTTAATGGCTATAAAGAAATAACTTCTTGGGAGATAACCCATGTGTTATTTTGCTACATTATTTTGTTTTATATTTGTGTCTTGGAAGTTGTTTACTACTGTAGCAACCTCTCCTTATCTTAGTTTTGTGTTTTGTTGTGCCAAGTGAAGCCTCTAATCGAAGGTTGATACTAGATTTGGATTTCTGCGCAGAAACAGATTTCTATCTGTGACGAATCTGGGCTGTTTTCTCTGTAGAAAAATCATAAAAATATGCCAATTTACGTGCGTGTTCCTCAGATATGTACTCAACTTTCATTAGTTTTGAGTTTTCTGATCTGAGCAACGGAAGTATTTATTAAAAATTCGTCTTTACAGACTGTTCTGTTTTGACAGATTCTGCCTTTTATTTCGCATTGCTTCTTTCGCTGTGTTGGGTGGATTTCTTTGTTCCATTACCTTCCAGTAGCTTTGAGCAATGTCCAGAAGTGTTAAGAATGATTGTGTCACCTCTGAACATGTGAGTTTTTGATTATGTACTAACCCCTCTTATGAAGTTTATGAGAAGTTTGGTGTGAAGGAAGTTTTCAAGGGTCAAGAGAGGAGGATGATATACTATGATCAAGAAGAGTGAAAGCTCTAAGCTTGGGGATGCCCCGGTGGTTCACCCCTGCATATATCAAGAAGACTCAAGCGTCTAAGCTTGGGGATGCCCAAGGCATCCCCTTCTTCATCGACAATATTATCAGGTTCCTTCTCTTGAAACTATATTTTTATTCGGTCACATCTTATGTGCTTTACTTGGAGCGTCTGTATGCTTTTATTTTTGTTTGTGTTTGAATAAATTGGATTACATCATGCTTGTGTGGGAGAGAGACACGCTCCACTGTTGCATATGAACACATGTGTTCTTAGCTTTTAATTTTCATGGTGAAAGTTTCTTCTTCGTTAAATTGTTATATGGTTGGAATTGGAAAATGATACATGTAGTAATTGCTAAAATGTCTTGGATAATGTGATACTTGGCAATTGTTGTGCTCATGTTTAAGCTCTTGCATCATATACTTTGCACCTATTAATGAAGAAATACATAGAGCATGCTAAAATTTGGTTTGCATATTTGGTCTCTCTAAAGTCTAGATAAGTTCTAGTGTTGAGTTTGAACAACAAGGAAGACGGTGTAGAGTCTTATAATGTTTTCAATATGTCTTTTATGTGAGTTTTGCTGCACCGGTTCATCCTTGTGTTTGTTTCAAATAATCCTTGCTAGCCTAAACCTTGTATCGAGAGGGATTACCTCTCATGCATCCAAAATACTTGAGCCAACCACTATGCCATTTGTGTCCACTATACCTACCTACTACATGGTATTTTCTGCCATTCCAAAGTAAATTGCTTGAGTGCTACCTTTAAAATTCCATCATTCACCTTTGCAATATATAGCTCATGGGACAAATAGCTTAAAAACTATTGTGGTATTGAATATGTACTTATGCACTTTATCTTTTATTAAGTTGCTTGTTGTGCGATAACCATGTTCACTGGGGACGCCATCAACTATTCTTTGTTGAATTTCATGTGAGTTCCTATGCATATTCGTCTTGTCTGAAGTAAGAGAGATCTACCACCTTATGGTTAAGCATGCATATTGTTAGAGAAGAACATTGGGCCGCTAACTAAAGCCATGATCCATGGTGGAAGTTTCAGTTTTGGACATATATCCTCAATCTCATATGAGAATTATTAATTGTTGTTACATGCTTATGCATAAAAGAGGAGTCCATTATCTGTTGTCTATGTTGTCCCGGTATGGATGTCTAAGTTGAGAATAATCAATAGCGAGAAATCCAATGCGAGCTTTCTCCTTAGACCTTTGTATAGGCGGCATAGAGGTACCCCTTTGTGACACTTGGTTAAAACATGTGCATTGCGATGATCCGGTAGTCCAAGATAATTAGGACAAGGTGCGGGCACTATTAGTATACTATGCATGAGGCTTGCAACTTGTAAGATATAATTTACATGATACATATGCTTTATTACTACCGTTGACAAAATTGTTTCATGTTTTCAAAATCAAAGCTCTAGCACAAATATAGCAATCGATGCTTTTCCTCTATGGAGGACCATTCTTTTACTTTTATTGTTGAGTCAGTTCACCTATTTCTCTCCACCTCAAGAAGCAAACACTTGTGTGAACTGTGCATTGATTCCTACATACTTGCATATTGCACTTGTTATATTACTCTATGTTGACAATATCCATGCGATATACATGTTACAAGTTGAAAGCAACCGCTGAAATTTCATCTTCCTTTGTGTTGCTTCAATGCCTTTACCATGAATTATTGCTTTATGAGTTAACTCTTATGCAAGACTTATTGATGCTTGTCTTGAAGTACTATTCATGAAAAGTCTTTGCTATATAATTCACTTGTTTACTCATGTCATTACCATTGTTTTGGATTGCTGCATTCATTACATATGCTTACAATATTATGATCAAGTTTATGATGGCATGTCACTCCAGAAATTATCTTTGTTATCGTTTACCTGCTCGGGACGAGCAGAAACTAAGCTTGGGGATGCTGATACGTCTCCGACGTATCGATAATTTCTTATGTTCCATGCCACATTATTGATGTTATCTACATGTTTTATGCACACTTTATGTCATATTCGTGCATTTTCTGGAACTAACCTATTAACAAGATGCCGAAGTGCCAGTTCCTGTTTTCTGCTGTTTTTGGTTTCAGAAATCCTAGTAACGAAATATTCTCGGAATCGGACGAAATCAATGCCCAGGTTCCTATTTTGCCCGGAAGCATCCAGAACACTCGAGAGCCGCCAGAGGGAAGCCCTGGGGGCCCCACACTACACCCTGGCGCGGCCAGAGGGGGGGCCGCGCTGCCCTATGGTGTGGTGGCCCCAGGCCCCCTCCGAGGCTGCCCTTCCGCCTATTTAAAGCCTCCGTCGCGAAAACCCTATCACGTTCGACGAAACCCACAGAAACCTTCCAGAGCCGCCGCCATCGCGAAGCCAAGATCTGGGGGACAGGAGTCTCTGTTCCGGCACGCCGCCGGGACGGGGAAGTGCCCCCGGAAGGCTTCTCCATCGACACCGCTGCCATCTCCACCGCCATCTTCATCACTGCTGCTGCTTCCATGAGGAGGGAGTAGTTCTCCATCGAGGCTCGGGGCTGTACCGGTAGCTATGTGGTTAATCTCTCTCCTATGTACTTCAATACAATGATCTCATGAGCTGCTTTACATGATTGAGATCCATATGATGAGCTTTGTATCGCTACTAGTTGTGTGCTACTCATGTGATGTTATTAAAGTAGTCTATTCCTCCTGCATGGTGTAAAGGTGACTAGTGTGTGCACCATGTGGTTCTTGTCATAGGCTATGATCATGATCTCTTGTAGATTGTGGAGTTAATTATCATTATGATAGTATTGATGTGATATATTCCTCCTTCATAGTGTAATGTGGACAGTGTGTGCACTATGTTAGTTCTTGGTTTATTTTGCAATGATCTATTATGCTCTAAGGTTATTTAAATATGAACATTGAATTGTGGAGCTTGTTAACTCCGGCATTGAGGGTTCGTGTAATCCTACGCAATGTGTTCATCATCCAACAAAAGAGTGTATGTAGCACATATGAGAAAGAGTTATTTATTATGCGATCAATGTTGAGAGTGTCCACTAGTGAAAGTGTAATCCCTAGGCCTTGTTCCTAAATACTGCTATCGCTGCTTATTTACTGTTTTACTGCGTTACTACTGCTGTGTTACTACTGCTTGTTTACTGTCCTGGGCAAAGCACTTTTCTGGTGCCGTTGCTACTGCTTATATATATTCATACCACCTGTATTTCACTATCTCTTCGCCGAACTAGTGCACCTATTAGGTGTGTTGGGGACACAAGAGACTTCTTGTTTTGTGGTTGCAGGGTTGCATGAGAGGGATATCTTTGACCTCTTCCTCCCTGAGTTCGATAAACCTTGGGTGATCCACTTAAGGGAAAACTTGCTGCTGTTCTACAAACCTCTGCTCTTGGAGGCCCAACACTGTCTACAGGAAAAGGAGGGGGCGTAGACATCAGCAAGCCGGTGAGATTGACAACCTCGCTGTTTCGTTGGGGCAAAGTACTTGGTTTGTGTTGTGCAGGTTCCACGTTGGCGCCAGAATCCCTGGTGTTGCGCCACACTACATCTCGCCGCCATCAACCTTCACGTGCTTCTTGACTCCTACTGGTTCGATAAACCTTGGTTTCTTACTGAGGGAAACTTTCCGCTGTGCGCATCACACCTTCCTCTTGGGGTTCCCAACGGACGCGTGTCGAACGGAAAGACAATACGTCAACCACGCGCATCAAGCAAATTTCTGGCGCCGTTGCCGGGGAGATCAAGACACGCTGCAAGGGGAGTCTCCACATTGCAATATCTTTACTTTGTTTTTGTCTTGCTTTACTTTATTTACTACTTTGTTTGCTGCACTAAAACAAAATACAAAAAAAAATTAGTTGCTAGTTTTACTTTATTTGCTATCTTGTTTGCTATATCAAAAACACAAAAAAATTAGTTACTTGCATTTACTTTATCTAGTTTGCTTTATTTACTATTGCTAAAATGAGTAATCCTGAAGTTGAAGTTCGTTCGTTTAAGAAACAAGGGGGAGAATGTTTAAGAGATGCTTGGTATAGAATTAGTGATGCCCATAATAGGTGCATTAAGAAACACTCCACCACTATCTTACTTTTTATGTTGGTATCTCTAGCTGGAATAGGTATGTTCTTGATTGTCTCGCGGGAGGTAACTTCCTAAGTACTCCTGCTTTAGAAGCTAGTTGCATTATTGAGAGTCTATTTGGAATACCACCTGTTAATGAAGTTAAAATTGAAACCTCTCTTGAAGATGTCATGAAAAAGTTGGAAACCATAGAGAAAAATTTTCCAAGTGTTGAAACTAAATTGGAAATGTTACTTGATAAAACTGATGAACTTGACAAATCCTTAGGAGGAATTGATGAAAGAATTAGTGTCCTAGGAACTTGTGTTGTCCATGATGTCAATAGGATTGGCGAACTTGAAAAAGCTATGGGAACCTTGGGTTCAACTTTTTCTTCTCTTAAACATAAGGAGAAAGCTTATGTGGGTAAGGAGCAAAAATTTATGTATGTCTCTAAAGTGCCTAAACCAAAAAAATATTACTATAGGCCTAAAATTGACAAAGCCCTTAGTACCACTACAGATGGGGGAGCTTATGGTATCGATGCTTCATCTTTCGATAATACTTGATACACACTTTCTGCGCCTAGCTGAAAGGCGTTAAAGAAAAGCGCTTATGGGAGACAACCCATGTTTTTACTACAGTATTTTGTTTTATATTTGAGTCTTGGAAGTTGTTTACTACTGTAGCAACCTCTCCTTATCTTAGTTTTGTGCTTTGTTGTGCCAAGTAAAGTCTTTGATAGTAAGGTTCATACTAGATTTGGATTACTGCGCAGAAACAGATTTCTTTGCTGTCACGAATCTGGGAAAAATGCTCTGTAGGTAACTCAGAAAATTATGCCAATTTACTTGAGTGATCCTCAGATATGTACGCAACTTTAATTCAATTTGAGCATTTTCATTTGAGCAAGTCTGGTGCCTCAATAAAATTCGTCTTTACGAACTGTTCTGTTTTGACAGATTCTGCCTTTTATTTCGCATTGCCTGTTTTGACATGCTCGATGGATATTTCGATTCCGTTGACTTTCAGTAGCTTTGTGCAATGTCCAGAAGTGTTAAGAATGATTATGTCACCTCTGAACATGTATATTTTGATTATGCACTAACTCTCTAATGAGTTGTTTTGAGTTTGGTGTGGAGGAAGTTTTCAAGGATCAAGAGAGGGAGATGATACAACATGATCAAGGAGAGTGAAAGCTCTAAGCTTGGGGATGCCCCGGTGGTTCACCCCTGCATATATCAAGAAGACTCAAGCGTCTAAGCTTGGGGATGCCCAAGGCATCCCCTTCTTCATCGACAACATTATCAGGTTCCTCCCCTGAAACTATATTTTTATTCCATCACATCTTATGCACTTTGCTTGGAGCGTCTGTATGTTTCTTGTTTTTGTTTTGTTTGAATAAAATGGATCCTAGCATTTTTTGTGTGGGAGAGAGACACGCTCCGCTGTTGCATATGGACAAGTATGTCCTTAGGCTTTACTCATAGTATTCATGGCGAAGTTTCTTCTTAGTTAAATTGTTATATGGTTGGAATTGGAAAATGATACATGTAGTAATTGCTATAATGTCTTGGATAATGTGATACTTGGCAGTTGTTGTGCTCATGTTTAAGCTCTTGCATCTTATACTTTGCACTTATTAATGAAGAAATACATAGAGCATGCTAAAATTTGGTTTGCATAATTGGTCTCTCTAAGGTCTAGATAATTTCTAGTATTGAGTTTGAACAACAAGGAAGACGGTGTAGAGTCTTATAATGTTTACAATATGTCTTTTATGTGAGTTTTGCTGCACCGGTTCATCCTTGTGTTTGTTTCAAATAAACCTTGCTAGCCTAAACCTTGTATCGAGAGGGAATACTTCTCATGCATCGAAAATACTTGAGCCAACCACTATGTCATTTGTGTCCACCATACCTACCTACTACATGGTATTTCTCCGCCATTCCAAAGTAAATTGCTTGAGTGCTACCTTTAAACAATTCAAAATTTATCACCTCTGATTTGTGTCAATGTTTTATAGCTCATGAGGAAGTATGTGGTGTTTATCTTTCAATCTTGTTGGGCAACTTTCACCAATGGACTAGTGGCTTCATCCGCTTATCCAATAATTTTGCAAAAAGAGCTGGCAATGGGATTCCCAGTCCCAAATAAATTAATAAAAATAGACACTCCTCCATGGTATGTGATTGTTGGACGGCACCCGAAGGATTCGGTTAGCCATGGCTTGAGAAAGCAAAGGTGGGGAGGAGTGTCATCATAATAAAACTAAAATAAAAAGGCACTCCTTCATGGTATGAGATTGTTGGCAAGCACCCGAAGGATTCGGTTAGCCATGGTTTGTGAAAGAAAGGTTGGAAGGAGTGCCACATAAAAATAAAATAAAATGGGAGCCGCTCTTTGAAGGTTTGTCTGGCAAGGGGGTTAGAGTGCCCACTACCATTCGTTGACAACAACAAACACCTCTCAAAATTTTACTTTTATGATCTCTATATGTTTTCAAAACCAAAGCTCTAGCACAAATATAGCAATCGATGCTTTCCTCTTTGAAGGACCATTCTTTTACTTTTATTGTTGAGTCAGTTCACCTATTTCTCTCCACCTCAAGAAGCAAACACTTGTGTGAACTGTGCATTAATTCCTACATACTTGCATATTGCACTTGTTATATTACTCTATGTTGACAATATCCATGAGATATACATGTTATAAGTTGAAAGCAACCGCTGAAACTTAATCTTCCTTTGTGTTGCTTCAATACCTCTACTTTGAATTATTGTTTTATGAGTTAACTCTTATGCAAGACTTATTGATGCTTGTCTTGAAGTACTATTCATGAAAAGTCTTCGCTATATGATTCATTTGTTTACTCATGTCATTTACATTGTTTGGATCGCTGCATTCATTACATATGCTTACAATAGTATGATCAAGGTTATGATGGCATGTCACTCCAGAAATTATCTTTGTTTATCGTTTACCTGCTCGGGACGAGCAGAAACTAAGCTTGGGGATGCTGATACGTCTCCGACGTATCGATAATTTCTTATGTTCCATGCCACATTATTGATGATATCTACATGTTTTATGCATACTTTACATCATATTTATGCATTTTCTGGAACTAACCTATTAACGAGATGCCGAAGAGCCAATTGCTGTTTTCTACTGTTTTTGGTTTCAGAAATCCTAGTAAGGAAATATTCTCAGAATTGGACGAAATCAACGCCCAGGGGCCTATTTTCACACGAAGCTTCCAGAAGACCGAAGAGTCAACGAAGTGGGGCCACGAGGTGGCCAGGAGGTAGGGCGGCGCGGCCCAAGCCCTGGCCGCGCCGGCCTGTCTCCTGGGCCCCTCGTGACGCCCCTTGACCTGCCCTTCCGCCTACAAATAGCCTTCGTCGCGAAACCCCCAGTACCGAGAGCCACGATACGGAAAACCTTCCAGAGACGACGCCGCCGCCAATCCCATCTCGGGGGATTCAGGAGATTGCCCCCGGCACCCTGCCGGAGAGGGGAATCATCTCCCGGAGGACTCTACGCCGCCATGGTCACCTCCGGAGTGATGAGTGAGTAGTTCACCCCTGGACTATGGGTCCATAGCAGTAGCTAGATGGTTGTCTTCTCCTCATTATGCTTCATTGTCGGATCTTGTGAGCTGCCTAACATGATCAAGATCATCTATCTGTAATGCTATATGTTGTGTTTGTTGGGATCCGATGGATAGAGAATACTATGTTATGTTGATTATCAATTTATGTCTATCTGTTGTTTATGATCTTGCATTCTCTCCGTTATTAGTAGAGGCTCTGACCAAGTTTTTGCTAGTAACTCCAAGAGGGGGTATTTATGCTCGATAGTGGGTTCATGTCTCCGTGAATCTGGGGGAGTGACAGAAACCTCTAAGGTTATGGATGTGCTGTTGCCACTAGGGATAAAACATTGATGCTATATCCGAGGATGTAGTTATTGATTACATTACGCGCAATACTTAATGCAATTGTCTGTTGTTAGCAACTTAATACTGGAAGGGGTTCGGATGATAACCTGAAGGTGGACTTTTTAGGCATAGATGCATGCTGGATAGCGTTCTATGTACTTTGTCGTAATGCCCAATTAAATCTCACAATACTCATCATAATATGTATGTGCATGGTCATGCCCTCTCTATTTGTCAATTGCCCAACTGTAATTTGTTCACCCAACATGCTATTTATCTTATGGGAGAGACACCTCTAGTGAACTGTGGACCCCGGTCCAATTCTCTATACTGAAATACAATCTACTGCAATTGTTCTACTGTTTTCTGCAAACAATCATCTTCCACACTATACATCTAATCCTTTGTTACAGCAAGCCGGTGAGATTGACAACCTCGCTGTTTCGTTGGGGCAAAGTACTTGGTTTGTGTTGTGCAGGTTCCACGTTGGCGCCGGAATCCCTGGTGTTGCGCCGCACTACATCTCGCCGCCATCAACCTTCACATGCTTCTTGACTCCTACTGGTTCGATAAACCTTGGTTTCTTACTGAGGGAAACTTGCCGCTGTGCGCATCACACCTTCCTCTTGGGGTTCCCAACGGACGCGTGTCGAACGGAAAGACAATACGTCAACCACGCGCATCATTACTCATCCTTTCTCTTTCTTATGCCATTGCCGGTCCTTGAGTTTTACTCAAGACCTTGCCTGGTAACATAGGTAAGAACCCATTCTTACTTTCGTCCATTCTAAACTTCTTTAGAATCTTGTCCAGATATGTACTCTGTGATAGCCCTATTAGGCGTCTTGATCTATCTCTATAAATCTTGATGCCTAATATATACGATGCTTCACCAAGGTCTTTCATTGAAAAACTATTATTCAAATAACCTTTTACACTGCTTAATAGTTCTATATCATTCCCAATCAATAATATGTCATCTACATATAATATCAGGAATGCTATAGAGCTCCCACTCACTTTCTTGTAAATACAGGCCTCTCCATGACACTGTATAAACCCGAAGTCTTTGATCACCTTATCAAAATGTCGGTTCCAACTTCTTGATGCTTGCTTCAGTCCATAGATTGAACGCTGAAGTTTGCGTACTTTGTCAGCATTTTTAGGATCGACAAAACCTTTGGGTTGTACCATATACAACTCTTCCTCAATGTCTCCATTAAGGAACGCCGTTTTGACATCCATCTGCCAAATCTCATAATCGAAAAATGCAGCTATTGCTAACAAAATCCTCACAGATTTTAGCTTCGCTACAGGTGAGAAAGTCTCATCGTAGTCAACTCCTTGAATTTGTCGGAAACCCTTTGCGACAAGTCGAGCTTTATAGACAGTAATATTACCATCAGCATCTGTTTTTCTCTTGAAGATCCATTTATTTTCGACAGCCTTTCGGCTATCAGGTAAGTCTACCAAAGTCCATACTTTGTTATCATACATGGATCCCATTTCGGATTTCATGGCTTCTTGCCATTTGTTGGAATCTGGGCTCATCATTGCTTCTTCATACATCGCAGGGTCCTCATCATTGTTATCCACAATCATGACATTTAGACAAGGATCATACCAATCAGGAGTGGCACGTTCCCTTATCGATCTGCGAGGTTCAGTAGTTTCCTCGTTCGAAGTTTCATGATCATTATCATTAGCTTCCTCTGTTGCCGGTGTAGGCGGGTACAGGTACAACTTCCGGTACTGCGCTACTCTGATCAACGAGTATAGATTCATCAATCTCATCGAGTTCTACTTTTCTTCCAGTCACTTCTTTAGTGAGAAATTCTTTCTCAAGAAAGGTTCCGTTCTTAGCAACAAAGATTTTGCCTTCGGATCTGTGATAGAAAGTGTACCCTATAGTTTCCTTAGGGTATCCTATGAAGACGCATTTCTCCGCTTTGGGTTCTAGCTTGTCCGGTTGTAACTTCTTTACATAGGCTTCGCAACCCCAAATTTTTAGGAACGACATCTTAGGTTTCTTGTTAAACCATAATTCATACGGTGTCGTTTCTACGGATTTTGATGGTGCTCTATTTAAAGTGAATGCAGCTGTCTCTAATGCATAACTCCAAAATGATAACGGCAAATCAGTAAGAGACATCATAGAACGAACCATATCTAAGAGAGTTCGATTACGACGTTCGGACACACCGTTTCATTGAGGTGTTCCCGGCGGTGTCAATTGTGAAAGTATTCCGCATTTCTTTAAATGCATGCCAAACTCATAACTCAGATATTCACCTCCACGATCAGATCGTAGAAATTTAATCTTCTTGTTACGTTGATTTTCTACTTCACTTTGGAATTCCTTAAACTTCTCGAAAGTTTCGGATTTATGTTTCATGAAATAGATATACCCATATCTACTCAGATCATCTGTGAAGGTTAGAACATAACGATAACCACCGCGCGATGCTACACTCATTGGTCCGCATACATCGGTATGTATGATTTCCAATAAGTCAGTAGCTCGCTCCGTCATACCAGAAAATGGAGTCTTAGTCATTTTACCCATTAGACATGCTTCGCATCTATCAAGTGACTCAAAGTCAAGTGATTCAAGTAATCCATCAGTATGGAGTTTCTTCATGCGTTTCACTCCAATATGACCAAGACGACAGTGCCACATATAAGTAGAATTATCATTCAATTTAATTCGCTTAGCATCAATGTTATGTATATGCGTATCACTACTATCGAGATCTAACAGAAATAAGCCATTCTTTTATGGTGCTCGACCATAAAAAATATTATTCATAAAAATAGAACAACCATTATTCTCAGACTTGAATGAATAACCGTCTTGCATTAAACAAGATCCAGATATAATGTTCATGCTCAACGCGGGTACAAAATAACAATTATTTAGGCTTAAAACTAATCCCGAAGGTAGATGTAGAGGAAGTGTGCCGACAGCGATCACATCGACTTTGGATCCGTTTCCAACGCGCATCGTCACTTCATCTTTCAGTAGTCTTCGTTTATTCTTTAGTTCATGTTTTGAGTTACATATATGAGCAACCGAACCAGTATCAAATACCCAGGTACTAGAACGAGAACCAGTGAGATAAACATCTATAACATGTATATCAGATATACCTTCTTTCCTCTTCTTGACAAGGCCGCTCTTCAGATCAGCTAGATACTTGGAGCAATTACGCTTCCAGTGTCCCTTCTCCTTGCAGTAATAGCACTCAGCATCAGGCTTAGGGCCGTTCTTAGGTTTCATAGGAGGCGTGACAGCTTTCTTGCCACCCTTCTTGAATTTTCCCTTAGACTTTCCCTGTTTCTTGAAACTGGTGGTCTTGTTGACCATCAACACTTGGTGCTCTTTCTTGATCTCAATCTCAGCAGCTTTTAGCATGCCAAAGAGTTCAGGTAACTCCTTGTTCATGTTCTGCATATTGTAGTTCATCACAAAGTTCTTGTAACTTGGTGGCAGTGATTGAAGGACACGATTAATCCCCAGTCTATTAGGAATCACTATTCCCAAGTCACTGAGTTTCTTCGCATGCCCGGTCATGGCGAGCATGTGCTCACTAACGGAGCTGCCTTCTTCCATCATACAGCTGAAGAAATGTTTCGATGCTTCATAGCATTCCACGGCCGCATGAGTCTCAAAAATAGCTTTCAGCTCTTTCATCAACTCATGAGGATCGTGATGCTCAAAACGTTTTTGAAGATCGGATTCCAGACTGCACAGGATGGCACACTGAACTTGAGAGTACCGAGTTTTCCGAGTCTCGTAAACAACTTTTACTTCATCGGTTTCAGTTTCTGCAGGAGGGTCACCTAGCGGTGCATCAAGCACATATTGCAGATTTCTGCCAGAGAGGAAGATCCTCACATGACGGAACCAGTCGGTGAAGTTGCTACCGTTGCTCTTAAGTTTTTCTTTCTCTAGGAACTGGTTAAAATTGATTGGGGACGCCATCTCTACAACATATATTTGCAAAAGTTTAGACTAAGTTTATGACAAATTGAGTTCAAATTTTAATTCAACATAATTAAAAATCTAGGTGAACTCCCACTCAAAACAATATCCCTCGCATTGTCTTAGTGATCACACGAACCAAATCCACCGCACCTAAGTCCGATCATCACGAGACAAGGTGTGATTTCAATGGCGAACACTCAAAGTGTTCATCATATCAACCATATGATTCATGCTCTACCTTTCGGTATCACGTGTTCCGAGACCATGTCTGTACATGCTAGGCTCGTCAAGGCCACCTTAGTATCCGCATGTGCAAAACTGTCTTGCACCCGTTGTATGCACTTGTTGATTCTATCACACCCGATCATCACGAGATGCTTCGAAACAACAAGTCTTGGCAACGGTGCTACTAAGGATGAACACTTTATTATCTTGAGATTTTAGTGAGGGATCATCTTATAATGCTACCGTCGCGATCTAAGCAAAATAAGATGCATAAAAGGATTAACATCACATGCAGTTCATATGTGATATGATATGGCCCTTTTGTCTTTGCGCCTTTGATCTTCATCTCCAAAGCACGGACATGATCTCCATCATCTTCGGGCATGATCTCCATCATCGTCGGCGTAGCGTCAAGGTCAATGGCGCCGTCTTCATGATTTTCCTCCATGTAGCAACTATTACAACTACTTTGAAATACTACTCAACATGAAATTTAAAGACAACCATAAGGCTCCTGCCGGTTGCCACAATACAATAATGATCATCTCATACATATTCATCATCACATTATGGCCATATCACATCACCAAACCCTGCAAAAACAAGTTAGACGTCTCTAATTTGGTTTGCATATTTTACGTGGTTTAGGGTTTTCGAGAGAGATTTAATCTACCTACGAACATGAACCACAACATTGATACTAATGTTTTCAATAGAAGAGTAAATTGAATCTTCACTATAGTAGGAGAGACAGACACCCGCAAAGCCTCTTATGCAATACAAGTTGCATGTCGAACGAGGAACAAGTCTCATGAACGCGGTCATGTAAAGTTAGTCCGAGCCGCTTCATCCCACTATGCCATAAAGATGCAAAGTACTCAAACTAAAGATAACAAGAGCATCAACGCCCACAAAACCATTGTGTTCTACTCGTGCAACCATCTATGCATAGACACGGCTCTGATACCACTGTAGGATAACGTTGCATAGAAAACAAAAATTTTCCTACCGCGAACACGCAATCCGAGCCAAGATGCAATCTAGAAGACGGTAGCAACGAGGGGATTATCGAGTCTCACCCTTGAAGAGATTCCAAAGCCTACAAGATGAGGCTCTTGTTGCTGCGGTAGACGTTCACTTGCCGCTTGCAAAAGCGCGTAGAAGATCTTGATCACCGGCGCCACGAACGGGCAGCACCTCCGTACTCGGTCACACGTTCGGTTGTTGATGAAGACGACGTCCACCTCCCGTTCCAGCGGGCAGCAGAAGTAGTAGCTCCTCTTGAATCCGACAGCACGACGGCGTGGTGTCGGTGGCGGTGGAGAACTCCGGCGGAGCTTCGCTAAGCGTGCGGGAGCTTATGGAGGAGAGGGGGGCGGCTAGGGTTTGGGAGGGGGTGGCCGGCCACTCAAGGGGGGCGGCCAGGTTGTGGTCTTGGGGTGGCCGGCCCCCTCCCCTTGGCCCCTCATTATATAGGTGGAAGCCTCAAGTGTTGGACTACAAGTCTCCGAATAAGACCCGAACCCAAAACCTTCCATATGATAGGGAAACCTACCCAAGCTAGGACTCCCACTAGAGGTGGGAGTTCCACCTTCCATGGAGGGGGTGGCCGGCCCCCCTTGGGGGAGTCCACTTGGGACTCCTCCCCCTCTAGGGTTGGCCGGCCATGGAGGTGGAGTCCCTCCGGGACTCCACCTTCCTTGGTGGTTTCTTCCGGACTTTTCTAGAACCTTCTAGAACCTTCCATAGAACCTTCCGAATCATTTTAAATCACATAAAATGACATCCTATATATGAATCTTATTCTCCGGACCATTCCGGAACTCCTCGTGATGTCCGGGATCTCATCCGGGACTCCGAACAAATATTCGAACTCCATTCCATATTTCAAGTACTACCATTTCAACATCCAACTTTAAGTGTGTCTGATACGTCTCCGACGTATCGATAATTTCTTATGTTCCATGCCACATTATTGATGTTATCTACATGTTTTATGCACACTTTATGTCATATTCGTGCATTTTCTAGAACTAACCTATTAACAAGATGCCGAAGTGCCGATTCTTTGTTTTCTGCTGTTTTTGGTTTCAGAAATCCTAGTAAGGAAATATTCTCGGAATTGGACGAAATCAAAGCCCAGGGGCCTATTTTCTCACGAAGCTTCCAGAAGTCCGAAGGAGAGACGAAGAGGGGCCACGGAGGGGCCACACTATAGGGCGGCGCGGCCCCCCCTTGGCCGCGTGGCCCTGTGGTGTGGGGCCCCCGTGCCGCCTCTTGTCCTGCCCTTTCGCCTATAAAAAGTCTCCGTGACGAAAACCCCAGTACCGAGAACCACGATACGGAAAACCTTCCAGAGACGCCGCCGCCGCCGATCCCATCTCGGGGGATCCAGGAGATCGCCTCCGGCACCCTGCCGGAGAGGGGAATCATCTCCCGGAGGACTCTACGCCGCCATGGTCGCCTCCGGTGTGATGTGTGAGTAGTCTACCCCTGGACTATGGGTCCATAGCAGTAGCTAGATGGTTGTCTTCTCCCCATTGTGCTATCATTGTCGGATCTTGTGAGCTGCCTAACATGATCAAGATCATCTATCTGTAATTCTATATGTTGCGTTTGTTGGGATCCGATGAATAGAGAATACTTGTTATGTTGATTATCAAAGCTATGCTTATGTGTTGTTTATGATCTTGCATGCTCTCCGTTATTAGTAGATGCTTTGGCCAAGTTGATGCTAGTAACTCCAAGAGGGAGTATTTATGCTCGATAGTGGGTTCATGCCTCCGTGAATCTGGAGGAGTGACAAGAACCACTAAGGTTATGGATGTGCTGTTGCCACTAGGGATAAAACATTAGTGCTATGTTCAAGGATGTAGTCACTAGTTACATTACGCGCAATACTTAATGCAATTGTCTGTTGTTAGCAACTTAATACTGGAGGGGGTTCGGATGATAACCTGAAGGTGGACTTTTTAGGCATAGATGCAGTTGGATGACGGTCTATGTACTTTGTCGTAATGCCCAATTAAATCTCACTATACTCATCATGATATGTATGTGCATGGTCATGCTCTCTTTATTTGTCAATTGCCCAACTGTAATTTGTTCACCCAACATGCTGTTCGTCTTATGGGAGAGACACCTCTAGTGAACTGTGGACCCCGGTCCAATTCTTTTACTGAAATACAATCTACTGCAATACTTGTTCTACTGTTTTCTGCAAACAATCATCTTCCACACAATACGGTTAATCCTTTGTTACAGCAAGCCGGTGAGATTGACAACCTCACTGTTTCGTTGGGGCAAAGTACTTTGGTTGTGTTGTGCAGGTTCCACGTTGGCGCCGGAATCTCTGGTGTTGCGCCGCACTACATCCCGCCGCCATCAACCTTCAACGTGCTTCTTGGCTCCTCCTGGTTCGATAAACCTTGGTTTCTTTCTGAGGGAAAACTTGCTGCTGTGCACATCATACCTTCCTCTTGGGGTTGCCCAACGAACGTGTGAAATACACGCCATCAAGCATATTTTCTGGCGCCGTTGCCGGGGAGATCAAGACACGCTGCAAGGGGAGTCTCCACTTCTCAATCTCTTTACTTTGTTTTTGTCTTGCTTAGTTTTATTTACTACTTTGTTTGCTGCACTAAATCAAAATACAAAAAAATTAGTTGCTAGTTTTACTTTATTTGCTATCTTGTTTGCTATATCAAAAACACAAAAAAAATTAGTTACTTGTTTTACTTTACTTAATATCATGCATGTTTTTATTTCACTAGTTAAGCATAATGGAAAACAACAAAAATATGAGAGATCTTTATGAACTTTATCTTGAATTAGGACATGATGTGTTTGAAGAGAGAATTAAAAAACCCATGGAACTTTATATGCATGGTAATGGGAATGTTATTACTATGGATGCTTTGAACACCATTGTTGCTGATGCTATGGAAAATTCTAAGCTTGGGGAAGCTGGCTCCGATGAGCATGATCTTTTTAGTCCCTCAAGCATTGAGGAGAAAATTTTATTTTATGATTACAATATGCCTCCTATATATGATGATAGCCACTTTGTTGAATTTGCTCCCACTACAACTAATAAAATTGATTATGCTTACGTGGAGAGTAATAATTTTATGCATGAGACTCATGATAAGAATGCTTTATGTGATAGTTACATTGTAGAGTTTGCTCATGATGCTACTGAAAGTTATTATGAGAGAGGAAAATATGGTTGTAGAAATTTTCATGTTACTAAAACACCTCTCTATGTGCTGAAATTTTTAAAGCTACACTTGTTTTATCTTCCTATGTTTGTTACTTTGCTCTTCATGAACTTGTTTATTTACAAGCTTCCTTTGCATAGGAAGCATGTTAGACTTAAATGTGTTCCTAATTTGCCTCTTGATACTCTCTTTTGCTTCAAATACTATTTCTTGCGAGTGCATCATTAAAACTGCTGAGCCCATCTTAATGGCTATAAAGAAAGAACTTCTTGGGAGATAACCCATGTGTTATTTTGCTACAGTACTTTGTTTTATATTTTGTGTCTTGGAAGTTGTTTACTACTGTAGCAACCTCTCCTTATCTTAGTTTTGTGTTTTGTTGTGCCAAGTTAAGCCGTTGATAGAAAAGTAAGTACTAGATTTGGATTACTGCACAGTTCCAGATTTCTTTGCTGTCACGAATCTGGGTCCACCTCCCTGTAGGTAACTCAGAAAATTAAGCCAATTTATGTGCATGATCCTCAGATATGTACGCAACTTTCATTCAATTTGAGCATTTTCATTTGAGCAAGTCTGGTGCCATTTTAAAATTCGTCAATACGAACTGTTCTGTTTTGACAGATTCTGCCTTTTATTTCGCATTGCCTCTTTTGCTATGTTGGATGAATTTCTTTGATCCACTAATGTCCAGTAGCATTATGCAATGTCCAGAAGTGTTAAGAATGATTGTGTCACCTCTGAATATGTCAATTTATATTGTGCACTAACCCTCTAATGAGTTGTTTCGAGTTTGGTGTGGAGGAAGTTTTCAAGGATCAAGAGAGGAGTATGATGCAACATGATCAAGGAGAGTGAAAGCTCTAAGCTTGGGGATGCACCCGGTGGTTCACCCCTGCATATATCAAGAAGACTCAAGCGTCTAAGCTTGGGGATTCCCAAGGCATCCCCTTCTTCATCGACAACATTATCAGGTTCCTCCCCTGAAACTATATTTTTATTCCATCACATCTTATGTGCTTTTTCTTGGAGCGTCGGTTTGTTTTTGTTTTTGTTTTGTTTGAATAAAATGGATCCTAGCATTCACTTTATGGGAGAGAGACACGCTCCGCTGTAGCATATGGACAAGTATGTCCTTGGTTTCTACTCATAGTATTCATGGCGAAGTTTCTCCTTCGTTAAATTGTTATATGGTTGGAATTGGAAAATGATACATGTAGTAATTGCTATAAATGTCTTGGGTAATGTGATACTTGGCAATTGTTGTGCTCATGATTAAGCTCTTGCATCATATGCTTTGCACCCATTAATGAAGAAATACATAGAGCATGCTAAAATTTGGTTTGCATATTTGGTTTCTCTAAGGTCTAGATAATTTCTAGTATTGAGTTTGAACAACAAGGAAGACGGTGTAGAGTCTTATAATGTTTTCAATATGTCTTTTATGTGAGTTTTGCTGCACCGGTTCATCCTTGTGTTTGTTTCAAATAAGCCTCGCTAGCCTAAACCTTGTATCGAGAGGGAATACTTCTCATGCATCCAAAATACTTGAGCCAACCACTATGCCATTTGTGTCCACCATACCTACCTACTACATGGTATTTTCCGCCATTCCAAAGTAAATTGCTTGAGTGCTACCTTTAAAATTCCATCATTCACCTTTGCAATATATAGCTCATGGGACAAATAGCTTTAAACTATTCTGGTATTGAATATGTAATTATGCACTTTATCTCTTATTAAGTTGCTTGTTGTGCGATAACCATGTTTACTGGGGACGCCATCAACTACTCTTTGTTGAATTTCATGTGAGTTGCTATCCATGTTCGTCTTGTCTGAAGTAAGAGAGATCTACCACCATAGGGTTAAGCATGCATATGTTAGAGAAGAACATTGGGCCGCTAACTAAAGCCATGTTCCATGGTGGAAGTTTCAGTTTTGGACAACAATCCTCAAATCTCAAATGAGAAAATTATTAATTGTTGTTATATGCTTATGCATAAAAGAGGAGTCCATTATCTGTTGTCTATGTTGTCCCGTATGGATGTCTAAGTTGAAGAATAATCAATAGCGAGAAATCCAATGCGAGCTTTCTCCTTAGACCTTTGTACAAAGCGGCATAGAGGTACCCCTTTGTGACACTTGGTAAAAACAATGCATTGTGATGATCCGGTAGTCCAAGCTAATTAGGACAAGGTGCGGGCACTATTAGTATACTATGCATGAGGCTTGCAACTTGTAAGATATAATTTACATGATACATATGCTTTATTACTACCGTTGACAAAATTGTTTCATGTTTTCAAAATCAAAGCTCTAGCACAAATATAGCAATCGATGCTTTTCCTCTATGGAGGACTATTCTTTTACTTTCAATGTTGAGTCAGTTCACCTATTTCTCTCCACCTCAAGAAGCAAACACTTGTGTGAACTGTGCATTGATTCCTACATACTTGCTTATTGCATTTATTATATTACTCTATGTTGACAATATCCATGAGATATACATGTTACAAGTTGAAAGCAACCGCTGAAACTTAATCTTCTTTTGTGTTGCTTCAATACCTTTACTTTGAATTATTGCTTTATGAGTTAACTCTTATGCAAGACTTATTGATGCTTGTCTTGAAGTGCTATTCATGAAAAGTCTTTGCTATATGATTCACTTGTTTACTCATGTCATATACATTGTTTTGATCGCTGCATTCACTACATATGCTTTACAAATAGTATGATCAAGATTATGATGGCATGTCACTCCAGAAATTATCTGTGTTATCGTTTTACCTGCTCGGGACGAGCAGAACTAAGCTTGGGGATGCTGATACGTCTCCGACGTATCGATAATTTCTTATGTTCCATGCCACATTATTGATGTTATCTACATGTTTTATGCACACTTTATGTCATATTCGTGCATTTTCGGAACTAACCTATTAACAAGATGCCGAAGTGCCGATTCTGTTGTTTTGTTTTTGGTTTCAGAAATCCTAGTAAGGAAATATTCTCGGAATTGGACGAAATCAAAGCCCGGGGCCTATTTTCTCACGAAGCTTCCCGTAAGTCCGAAGGAGAGACGAAGAGGGGCCACGGAGGGGCCACACTATAGGGCGGCGCGGCCCCCCTTGGCCGCGCGGCCTGTGGTGTGGGGCCCCGTGCCGCCTCTTGACCTGCCCTTTCGCCTATAAAAAGTCTCCGTGACGAAAACCCCGCATCGAGAACCACGATACGGAAAACCTTCCGGAGAGACGCCGCCGCCGCCGATCCCATCTCGGGGATCCAGAGATCGCCTCCGGCACCCTGCCGAGAGGGGAATCATCTCCCGGAGGACTCTACGCCGCCATGGTCGCCTCCGGTGTGATGTGTGAGTAGTCTACCCCTGGACTATGGGTCCATAGCAGTAGCTAGATGGTTGTCTTCTCCCCATTGTGCTATCATTGTCGGATCTTGTGAGCTGCCTAACATGATCAAGATCATCTATCTGTAATTCTATATGTTGCGTTTGTTGGGATCCGATGAATAGAGAATACTTGTTATGTTGATTATCAAAGCTATGCTTATGTGTTGTTTATGATCTTGCATGCTCTCCGTTATTAGTAGATGCTTTGGCCAAGTTGATGCTAGTAACTCCAAGAGGGAGTATTTATGCTCGATAGTGGGTTCATGCCTCTGTGAATCTGGAGGAGTGACAAGAACCACTAAGGTTATGGATGTGCTGTTGCCACTAGGGATAAAACATTAGTGCTATGTTCAAGGATGTAGTCACTAGTTACATTACGCGCAATACTTAATGCAATTGTCTGTTGTTAGCAACTTAATACTGGAGGGGGTTCGGATGATAACCTGAAGGTGGACTTTTTAGGCATAGATGCAGTTGGATGACGGTCTATGTACTTTGTCGTAATGCCCAATTAAATCTCACTATACTCATCATGATATGTATGTGCATGGTCATGCTCTCTTTATTTGTCAATTGCCCAACTGTAATTTGTTCACCCAACATGCTGTTCGTCTTATGGGAGAGACACCTCTAGTGAACTGTGGACCCCGGTCCAATTCTCTTTACTGAAATACAATCTACTGCACATCTTTGTTCTCGTTTTCTGCAAACAATCATCTTCCACACAATACGGTTAATCCTTTGTTACAGCAAGCCGGTGAGATTGACAACCTCACTGTTTCGTTGGGGCAAAGTACTTTGGTTGTGTTGTGCAGGTTCCACGTTGGCGCCGGAATCTCTGGTGTTGCGCCGCACTACATCCCGCCGCCATCAACCTTCAACGTGCTTCTTGGCTCCTCCTGGTTCGATAAACCTTGGTTTCTTTCTGAGGGAAAACTTGCTGCTGTGCGCATCATACCTTCCTCTTGGGGTTGCCCAACGAACGTGTGAAATACACGCCATCAGTGTCACCCTACGGTTCGCGAACTATGCGGACATGGTTGAGTACTCACTCCGACCAATAACCAATAGCGGGATCTGGAGATCCATAATGGCTCCCACATATTCAACGATGACTTTAGTGATTGAATGAACCATTCACATACGATACCAATTCCCTTTGTCACGTGATATTTTACTTGTCTGAGGTTTGATCTTCGATATCACTCTATACCTTGTTCAACCTCGCCTCCTGACAAGTACTCTTTACTCGTACCGTGGTATGTGGTCTCTTATGAACTTATTCATATGCTTGCAAGACATTAGACGACATTCCACCGAGAGGGCCCAGAGTATATCTATCCGTCATCGGGATGGACGAATCCCACTGTTGATCCATATGCTTCAACTCATACTTTCCGGATACTTAATCCCACCTTTATAACCACCCATTTATGCAGTGGCGTTTGGTGTAATCAAAGTACCTTTCCGGTATAAGTGATTTACATGATCTCATGGTCATAAGGACTAGGTAACTATGTATCGAAAGCTTATAGCAAATAACTTAATGACGAGATCTTATGCTACGCTTAATTGGGTGTGTCCATTACATCATTCATACAATGATATAACCTTGTTATTAATAACATCCAATGTTCATGATTATGAAACTAATCATCTGTTAATCAACAAGCTAGTTAAGAGGCATACTAGGGACTCTTTGTTTGTCTACATATCACACATGTACTAATGTTTCGGTTAATACAATTATAGCATGATATATAAACATTTATCATAAACATAAAGATATAAATAATAACCACTTTATTATTGCCTCTAGGGCATATCTCCTTCATGAGGTTGTCAATCTCACCGGCTTGCTGTAACAAAGGATTAGATGTATAGTGTGGATGATGATGTTTGCAGAAAACAGTAGAAACAAGTATTGCAGTAGATTGTATTCGATGTAAAGAATGGACCGGGGTCCACAGTTCACTAGTGGTGTCTCTCCAATAAGAAATAGCATGTTGGGTGAACAAATTACAGTTGGGCAATTGACAAATAAAGATAGCATGACAATGCACATACATGTTATGATGAGTAGTGTGAGATTTAATTGGGCATTATGACAAAGTACATAGACCGCTATCCAGCATGCATCTATGCCTAAAAAGTCCACCTTCAGGTTATCATCCGAACCCCCTCCAGTATTAAGTTGCAAACAACAGACAATTGCATTAAGTATGGTGCGTAATGTAATCAACACAAATATCCTTAGACATAGCATTGATGTTTTATCCCTAGTGGCAACAGCACATCCACAACCTTAGAACTTTCTGTCACTGTCCCAGATTTAATGGAGGCATGAACCCACTATCGAGCATAAATACTCCCTCTTGGAGTTACAAGTAACGACTTGGCCAGAGCCTCTACTAATAACAGAGAGCATGCAAGATCATAAACAACACATAGATAGATAACATAGCATTCTATATTCATCGGATCCCAACAAACGCAACATGTAGCATTACAAATAGATGATCTTGATCATGTTAGGCAGCTCACAAGATCGACAATGATAGCACAATTAGGAGAAGATAACCATCTAGCTACTTCTATGGACCCATAGTCCAGGGGTGAACTACTCACACATCACTCCGGAGGCGACCATGGCGGTGAAGAGTCCTCCGGGAGATGATTCCCCTCTCCGGCAGGGTGCCGGAGGCGATCTCCTGAATCCCCCGAGATGGGATTGGCGGCGGCGGCGTCTCCGGAAGGTTTTCCGTATCGTGCCTCTCGGTACTGGAGTTATTATCGATGAAGGCTTCTTATAGGCGAAGAGGTAGGTTTAGGGGCGACGCGAGGGGCCCACACAACAGGGCCGCGCGGCCAGGGGCTGGGCCGCGCCGCCCTCGCGTGTCGCTGCCTCGTCGCCCCACTTCGTTTCCCTTTCGGACTTCTAGAAGCTTCGTGGAAAAATAAGATCCTGGGCGTTGATTTCGTCCAATTCCGAGAATATTTCCTTACTAGGATTTCTGAAACTAAAAACAGCAGAAAACAGCAACTGGCTCTTCGGCATCTCGTTAATAGGTTAGTGCCGGAAAATGCATAAAAATGACATAAAGTATGTATAAAACATGTGTGTATCATCATAAAACAAGCATGGAACATAAGAAATTATCGATACGTTGGAGACGTCTCAGCATCCCCAAGCTTAGTTCCTACTCGTCCCGAGTAGGTAAACGATAAGAAATATAATTTCTGAAGTGACATGCTATCATAATCTTGATCAATACTATTGTAAGCACATGAGATGAATGCAGCGATTCGAAGCAATGGTAAAGACAATGAGTAAACAATTGAATCATATAGCAAAGACTTTTCATGAATAGTACTTTCAAGACAAGCATCAATAAGTCTTGCATAAGAGTTAACTCATAAAGCAATAATTCAAAGTAAAGGTATTGAAGCAACACAAAAGAAGATTAAGTTTCAGCGGTTGCTTTCAACTTGTAACATGTATATCTCATGGATAGTTTTCAATGCAAAGTAATATAATAAGTGCAATAGGTAAACATGTAAGAATCAATGCACAGTTAACACAAGTGCTTGCTTCTAAGATAGAAGGAAATAGGTAAACTGACTCAACATAAAAGTAGAAGAAATGCCCTTCGCAGAGGGAAGCATGGATTGCTATATTTGTGCTAGAGCTTTTATTTTGAAAACAAGAAACAATTTTGTCAACGGTAGTAATAAAGCATATGTGTGATGTATAATATAACCTACAAGTTGCAAGCCTCATGCATAGTATACCAATAGTGCCCGCACCTTGTCCGAATTAGCTTGGATTTACATGGATTATCATTGCATAGCATATGTTTTAACCAAGTGTCACAAAGGGGTACCTCTATGCCGCCTGTACAAAGGTCTAAGGAGAAAGCTCGCATTGGATTTCTCGCTTTTGATTATTCTCAACTTAGACATCCATACCGAGACAACATAGACAACAGATAATGGACTCCTCTTTAATGCATAAGCATTCAACAACAAATAATATTCTCATAAGAGATTGAGGATTGTTGTCCAAAACTGAAACTTCCACCATGGATCATGGCTTTAGTTAGCGGCCCAATGTTCTTCTCTAACAATATGCATACTCAAACCATTGATCATGATAAATCACCCTTACTTCAGACAAGACGAACATGCATAGAAACTCACATGATATTCAACAAAGATAGTTGATGGCGTCCCCAGGAACATGGTTATCGCTCAACAAGCAACTTAATAAGAAATAAGATACATAAGTACATATTCAATACCACAATAGTTTTTAGGCTATTTGTCCCATGAGCTATATATTGCAAAGACAAAGAATAGAATTTTAAAGGTAGCACTCAAGAAATTTACTTTGTAGTGGCGGAGAAATACCATGTAGTAGGTAGGTATGGTGGACACAAATGGCATAGTTTTTGGCTCAAGGATTTGGATGCACGAGAAGTAATCCCTCTCAATACAAGGCTTAGGCTAGCAAGGTTATTTGAAGCAAACACAAGTATGAACCGATACAGCAAAACTCACATAAGAACATATTGCAAGCATTATAAGACTCTACACCGTCTTCCTTGTTGTTCAAACCCTTAATAGAAAATATCTAGACCTTAGAGAGACCAACCATGCAAACTGAATTTTAGCAAGCTCTATGTATTTCTTCACTAATAGGTGCAAAGTATATGATGCAAGATCTTAAACATGAGCACAACAATTGCCAAGTATCACATTATCCAAGGCATTATACCAATTACCACATGTAGCATTTCCCGTTTCCAACCATATAACAATTAACGAAGCAGTTTCAACCTTCGCCATGAACACTATGAGTAAAGCCAAGAACATATATGTTCATATGCAACAGCGGAGCGTATCTCTCTCCCACACAATGAATGCTAGGATCCATTTTATTCAAACAAAAACAAAAACAAAAGCATACAGACGCTCCTAAAGCACATAAGATGTGATGGAATAAAAATATAGTTTCACTAGAGGAACCTGATAATGTTGTCGATGAAGAAGGGGATGCCTTGGGCATCCCCAAGCTTAGATGCTTGAGTCTTCTTAAAATATGCAGGGATGAACCACCGGGGCATCCCCAAGCTTAGAGCTTTCACTCTCCTTGATCATATTGTATCATCCTCCTCTCTTGATCCTTGAAAACTTCCTCCACACCAAACTCAAAACAACTCATTAGAGGGTTAGTGCATAATCAAAATTTACATGTTCAGAGGTGACATAATCATTCTTAACACTTCTGGACATTGCACAAAGCTACTGAAAGTTAATGGAATAAAAAAATCCATCAAACATAGCAAAACAGGCAATGCGAAATAAAAGGCGGAATCTGTCAAAACAGAACAGTCCGTAAAGACGAATTTTTTAGGTGCACCAGACTTGCTCAAATGAAAATGCTCAAATTGAATGAAAGTTGCGTAAATATCTGAGGATTACTCACGTAAATTGGCAGATTTTTGTGAGTTACCTACAGAGAATAATGCTCAAATTCGTGACAGCAAGAAATCTGTTTCTGCGCAGTAATCCAAATCTAGTATGAACCTTACTATCAAAGACTTTACTTGGCACAACAATGCAACAAAATTAAGATAAGGAGAGGTTGCTACAGTAGTAACAACTTTCAAGACTCAAATATAAAACAAAAGTACTGTAGTAAAATCATGGGTTGTCTCCCATAAGCGCTTTTCTTTAACGCCTTTCAGCTAGGCGCAGAAAGTGTGCATCAAGTGTTATCAAGAGACGAAGCATCAACATCATAATTTTTTCTAATGATAGAATCAAAAGGTAACTTCATTCTCTTTCTAGGGAAGTGTTCCATACCTTTCTTGAGAGGAAATTGATATTTAATATTACCTTCCTTCATATCAATGATAGCACCGACAGTTCGAAGAAAAGGTCTTCCCAATATAATGGGACAAGATGCATTGCATTCAATATCCAACACAACAAAATCAACGGGGACAAGGTTATTGTTAACCGTAATGCGAACATTATCAATCCTCCCCAAAGGTTTCTTTGTAGAATTATCAGCAAGATTAACATCCAAATAACAATTTTTCAATGGTGGCAAGTCAAGCATATTATAGATTTTCCTAGGCATAACGGAAATACTTGCACCAAGATCACATAAAGCATTACAATCAAAATCATTGACCTTCATCTTAATGATGGGCTCCCAACCATCCTCTAACTTCCTAGGAATAGAAGCTTCACGTTCTAGTTTCTCTTCTCTAGCTTTTATGAGAGCATTTGTAATATGTTTTGTAAAGGCCAAATTTATAGCACTAGCATTAGGACTCTTAGCAAGTTTTTGTAAGAACTTTATAACTTCAGAGATGTGGCAATCATCAAAATCTAAACCATTATAATCTACAGCAATGGGATCATTGTCCCCAATATTGGAAAAAAATTCAGCAGTTCTATCACAGACAATTTCAGCAGTTTTAGCAGTTTCAGACAGTTTTGCAAGCTTTGCATTAGGAGTGGAAACATTGCCAACACCAATTATTTTACATTGATAGTAGGAGGTGTGTCAACATGTGAAGCATTTTCATTGCTAGTGGTGGTAATAGTCCAAACTTTAGCTATATTATTCTCTTTAGCATTTTCTTCTTTTTCCCACCTAGCACGCAATTCCGTCATCAATCTTATATTCTCATTAATTCTAACTTGGATGGCGTTTGCTGTAGCAAATGACTTAATATCTTTATCTTCATTAGGCATAACTTTCGATTTCAAAAGATCAACATCAGCAGCAAGACTATCAACTTTAGAAGCAAGTATATCAATTTTACCAAGTTTTTCTTCAACAGATTTGTTAAAAGCAGTTTGTGTACTAATAAATTCTTTAAGCATGGCTTCAAGTCCAGGGGGCACATTCCTATTATTATTGTAAGAATTCCCATAAGAATTACCATAACCGTTACCATTATTATAAGGATATGGCCTGTAGTTATTACTAGAATTATTCCGATAAGCATTGTTGTTGAAATTATTACTTTTAATGAAGTTCACATCAACATGTTCTTCTTGGCCAACCAATGAAGCTAACGGAACATTATTAGGATCAACATTAGATCTACCATTCACAAGCATAGACATAATAGCATCAATCTTATCACTCAAGGAGGAGGTTTCTTCGACAGAATTAACCTTCTTACCTTGTGGAGCTCTTTCCGTGTGCCATTCAGAGTAATTAATCATCATATTATCAAGAAGCTTTGTTGCGGCGCCTAGAGTGATGGACATAAAAGTACCTCCAGCAGCTGAATCTAATAAGTTCCGCGAAGAAAAATTCAGTCCTGCATAAAAGGTTTGGATGATCATCCAAGTAGTCAGTCCATGGGTTGGGCAATTTTTAACCAAAGATTTCATTCTTTCCCATGCTTGAGCAACATGCTCATTATCCAATTGCTTAAAATTCATTATGCTACTTCTCAAAGATATAATTTTAGCAGGAGGATAATATCTACCAATGAAAGCATCCTTACATTTAGTCCATGAATCAATACTATTCTTAGGCAAAGATAGCAACCAATCTTTAGCTCTTCCTCTTAATGAGAAAGGAAACAATTTTAATTTTATAATGTCACCATCTACATCCTTATACTTTTGCATTTCACATAATTCAACAAAATTATTAAGATGGGCAGCAGCATCATCAGAACTTATGGTGCTGTCCTTGCCTTCCTGCTTATGATGGGTTACGGCTTTAAGGGTGATATTGAAGAGATGACTAAGGAGTTGCCGAAAGAGCAAGACGGGTAGCTTGTTGACTTAAGCGCCTTTAAAGAGTCTGCCCTTACTTGTGCTCGTCAGCTCCTTGAACTGGTTTCATCAAGGAAGTCGTCTACTGGACCCAGTTTATCGACTCAGACCCAGGCCTCTTGATTTTTGTAGCAAACTTATGCTTGAGCTGATGTGAAACATTGTTCTGCCGCAAAACTTATGCTTGTAATAAACTCCATGCTAGCAATGTTGTTAGCACACTTTTGTTATGACATTTCTTCTTGTACTTCTCCCGATGGGAGTTACTTTGGATGTTCAGCTGCACCATATCCATCATCCTTTTGTAACGGTGTTTCCTGCAGGTCTTCCCAGTGCCCTCGTTTGTTGACGACTCTTCGGGTGCTCTTCCTGAAAGTGATCGGATCCAACGTATGAAGGACCGGATTACGCAGATGGAAAAGGACATGCGCATCACTTATGCCTTAGCTGCTATTGTCAATAAGAAGAGCGAGATTGCAGCCGACGTGGAACGGTACACTCTTACGGAGCTGCATAAAGCTACCGAGAGTTTGACCTGTAAGTTCCCTGATTCCTTTGCCCTTTTGTCAACAACATCTTGTCTGACTCTTTATTGATTCTTTTGCCAGTCATAGCTTTGAACCGTGTGGAAGAGAACAAGCGGATACACGAGTGAGTGCATGCTTTAACCCAGCTTTCCTCATCCGAAGAAATTTTCTGGCGGGAACACTCGAAGGCTTCGGCTGTCGCAAAATTTCAGGATCGGGTCCAACAAGTCCACCAATTCTTTGACAAGTGCTACAAAGCTATGAGGGTGGTTTGGAAGACGATGTTTCCTTTGAATGCAATTCCCCCTACGCTTTTGACTTTGATGTCCGAGTTTGGAAACGCCAAGAAGGTTCGGGACTTGGTGCGAGCTCAAGTTTTCGCAGGGGCCAAGTGTATGCTTGCCCTTGTGCTTGCTCGTTATCCCTCAGCATGCTTGCTATCTATTGCCAACGCAACTGGTGATTTTGAAGAACTGTACCCGAAGGTATTATTGCCTGCCAATATAATTGTCGATAGGCTTGAAGAGGAGTCAAAGGTACCTGAAGAAAGGGAAACTCCGCAAGGGTGATATCAGGGTGTAAAGTTGTTTTTTGTAAAATGAATTGCATTGGCTAGTCCATCCGAGTGTTAGGATTGTTAAGCCGAAACTTTTTATTTGGTAAATACATGAGTATGAACTTTTACTGTGCCGTTGGCAAATTTTTGAAGGAGCAAATCTTAATTGCCTGTTAGATGTATGTATACTAGTTGGTCAGCAAATCATTATGAGTGATCAGCTCGTGTTGCAGGTTTTGCTAAACATGTTGTATGCGCAACTTTGCTTTCAACCGATTGTAAGTTTCGACAGTTACTCCCGAATATTTTGGGTGCAGTGATTCTGCCGATGAGCCCGTTGTTCTTTTGATATTTCCATAAGTAAAATATCGAACGTGGGTTGCATTTAAATTTTCCAAACTCTTGCTTTGTACGGCACTCGTAGAGGCATCTGAAGCAGAGGGAAGGATTAATGTCCTTGTTTTTCTTTGCAGCACTCGTAGAGGCTTTTCCCTTGGGGCGCGATCTTCTGCCGTGCGTTACGTTATACCGTTGCTTGTAAGCAAAGTTCACGGTGGCGCGGTCATAGATTCTTTAGATTACTGCAATGCTCAACAAGGAATCGAAACTTAAGTTCTCATTAATAGGGTAAATACGAAACTAGAGGGCGAAAAAGGGGGCCCTGTGTAAAGTAAAAGGAAAAAATTAAAGGCTAAGGAAGTGCTTAATCAAGGAAGGGGTTCTTCTCATCTTTGACAGCATCTTCTGACTTCTTCGCCATGCTAGTGGTCGCTGCAGCGTTGTTGATTTCACCAGGGGTCTGGGCAGTGATTGCCAGCGTCTTGCTGTTTCCTGTGCCTTCTATGCCGTCCTCTGCCGAAGCTTTTGTTGCCGGAGCTTCTGCTGCCGAGGCTTCAAGGGCAAGGTTGGCTGGCTTCTTCTTGGTCTCCCTGTCATGCTTTTCCTCCTTGATTTCTCGTATCATCAGCTTGGGCGGAGGTTCGACAATTTCTCGTTGTGGCCCAAACTTTGCAGCAATCCTTTGAAAGTCGCGATCGCAATTGTCCGAGCGTGAGAAACTTCCATGGACTGTGATGTTCGTCCCGTTGTTCCCAGGCATTTTCAGCTTGAGGTATGCGTAATGCGGCAGAGCCATGAACTTGGCATAAGCTGGTCTTCCGAGTATGGCGTGATACTGTGATTCCCAGTTCACTACCTCAAACTCGATTTTCTCCTTCCTGAAATTGTCGGTTTTGCCGAAGACAACGTTCAGGTGCGCTTTGCCAAGAGAGTACGCTGGTGAAGTAGGGAGGATCCCATGGAACCGGGTGTCTGATTCTTCTAGCATTCTCATGGTGATCCCCATACTTTGGATCGTGTCAAGGAATATGAGGTTGAGTCCACTTCCTCCGTCCATGAAGACTTTGCTCATTTTGAACCCTCCTATCGGTTCTTCGACCACTAGGGCAGCGTGTCCTGGTTTTGGTATAGTCATCGGGTGATCCGCTCGGCTGAACGTGATGTTCTGAGACGACCACTCGACATACTCAGGGATGTTCGCCATGACGCTTTCTGCCAGGTTGATTTCTCGGGTGAGCTTTTTCATTTCTCTCCTTGAAACGCCTGTCCTGTGGATCATACTCATCTGCCCACGTGGTGGTGGAAATGCCTCGCTGGGTTGATGAGGTTGAGCTTGCTGGACCTGATGTTGCGGTGGGGGTGGTGGTGGTGGTGGTAGCTGTTGCTGGCTTGCCTGCTGGATGAGTTTATGCATATCGATGAACTGCCGACAATCCCTGAGCAGGTGGCTAGACTTTACTTTACCATCCTTGGAATCGGTATATGAATGCAGGTAGCAGGGGGCGTTGATCTGCTCAGCGTAGGGTAGTTCAGGGGTTCTCTGTTGTCGTGGTTTATAGTTACCACGATTCCCAGAGTTGTTCCGATTACCGTCCTGCCGATCATCTCGCCTGTCATCGTACCGATCATCCTGCCGATCAGAGTAGCCTGCAGCCACCAAGTTGTTGTCATCGTAGCTGCGGTTCTTCCTTCTCTTGTTGTGATCCCTTCGACCTCCCGAATCATGCTTCGGCTGGTCATCTTCTTCGTCGTCGCTGCGCTGTCGTGGCTTTCGAACATTGTCTTCACCATCGGCCCAGCTGTTGGCGATTTCCATTAACTTGGTTATGGTTTTCGGCTTTTTGCGTCCAAGTTCTTCTATATAGCTTTCCCGTCGGATGCCATCACTGAAGCCGTCGATTGCTCTGTCGACAGATACGTCTTCCGCGGCGTTCAGGAGCTTGGTGAATCTCCCGATGTATGCGCGCATCGGTTCCTTCTACTTTTGCTGACAATGCCGTAACTCTTCAATCCCGACGGGCCTTTTGTAGGTTGCTTGGAAGTTGGCGACGAAGGCTTCCACTAGGTCGTCCCATGACTTGATGGAACCCTTCGGTAGACCTCTCAGCCAGGCTCGCGCTGAGTCCTTTAGGTAAAGCTGCAGGCACTGCATTGCTGCTATCTGGTTCCCTTTTTGCAAAATTACTGTCTGCAGATAGTCCTCTATCCAGGATCTCGGCTCCTGCTGCCCATCGTATTTGGCGGCGTCGGTAGGGGTGGGTTTGAACTTCTTAGGTGGCATCGCCTCCCGAATTTTGTAGCTTAAACAATCGGCTCCCCTAAGCTCGTCGTCGTTCTCCTGGGTCTCATCCGAAGAATCGCTATCGAATTCCTCTCTGGCGGCGCGTCGTCGCCTTGCTTTGTCGATCCTACTCTGAGTAATTTCATCCCGAGCGTCTCTTGCGTGGTGCTTTGAGCCGCTGGCCTGCAACGTGGTCTTCTCCTTCCGTGGAACTAGATTATCTCCTAATATCGCGAGACTTTCTAAGGCACCACGGTGAGCCTGAGCCATGGATCCTTCGGGACGCTGGTTAATGAGGTACGCTGCAAGGTTGGCTGTTGCTCCCGCAACGGTTTTTGGCCGTGGCATGCCCGCGGTGTC
The DNA here is from genome assembly GCF_019359855.2 of Lolium perenne. Classification (NCBI taxonomy): domain Eukaryota; kingdom Viridiplantae; phylum Streptophyta; class Magnoliopsida; order Poales; family Poaceae; genus Lolium; species Lolium perenne. The sequence continues at coordinate 41,060,546 of NC_067245.2, read as the reverse complement.
CGTAGTCATAAAGGACTTGGTCAGGTTTGACGTTATCTCCCTTGCATCATCTTCCGAAAGTCTGGACATCCTTGATCGATGTTTGCCTCCTCCGTGGGTACTTCGAGAGGCACTTCCCTGCGAGCCCCTTCGTCGCTCGCTGGATCGGTCTGCCGCAGATAGGCGTCTCTCGAGGGTGGCTTGCTCCTTAGATAGGCGTTCCCGATTTTTCTCCAATATGGAGCGGTAAGCATTGAGAGTGCCAACCGTGGTTCCCGCCGGAAGTGGTGTATTGTTAAGCACGGCTGCCTTGGCTGCTGCCCACTCCTCCTCTACGATGGCATGGTCGCTGTTGTTATTGTTGGCGCTGTTCTCAAAACTGGCTCGCCTGCTGGAACGAGGGGTACGATCTCCGTTTCCCCTGTTAGCAACATAAACTTGGAGGGGCGCCACTCTTCGGTTGTCTCCTTGAGTGATGCTATCGATGCTGTCCTCTCTCGAAGAATAGTAGGTATTGCAGATGAACGCCGTGTTGCTCGACCCTAGCCCGTGCCTGGTGTCGTAGTTCATGCAGTAGTACGAGGTTAGCTCCGAGGACGCGGGATCGTCGGATCCGACCGACATGGAGGATGCCGAACGGGGAGTCGAAGACGCGGATGGACTCGACGGGCTTGTCAGGCCAGCCGAAAGGTCGAGTGACGACGATGCGCTTGGACTCGTCGACCTGGAGATGGGAGATTCCAGCAGCCGAAGAATTCCTTCTGAGTTGACATTGTAGTGGACGCTCCCGAAGGCCATCTCCATGTTGCCTTGTAGACCGGAGAAAGTCGAGCGAGACGAATCGCTATGGGGGGTGAACTCGTAGGAGCCGAAACGAATCGGGCTTCCCAGACGAGGCGATGACGGTGTTGTTGAAGCTGCCGATGACATGACGGGTTCAGCCGATGTCCGATCTTGTGCCGACAGGGTTCCCACAGACGGCGCCAATTGTCGAGGGTACTCCTCGCCAATGCCCTCCGATAGGGGCTTAGGGTTGATGGAATCCTGCAAGCTGACACGAGACATCGGTTCACAGACAAGCGGGGAGAGCGATTTACCTAGGTTCGGGGCCCTCGATGAGGTAAAACCCTTACGTCCTGCCTGTCTATTCTTGATTATGATGATAATGGGTTACAATGGGGTGCCGAATAATTCGGCTGAGATCTCGTCGAGATGGCTATTGCTAAGGTGACCTAGCTCTAAGCTTTTTCTGGCTAAGATTGCTAAGATTGATCGTGTTCCTCGGCAGCCCCTCTCCTGGCCTTTATATAGGAGGCCAGGTCTCAAGAGATCTAACCTACGACTAGGTTTACAGTAGTTTTAGATCCGATCTTTCCTTGTTCGGCTGCTTCCTTGTCTTGCCCGTCAAGAAACCTTCTGGTGCACCATCCTAGTGGCCCATCTCGCCTTCAGGTGTTTTCATGGGCCTCCAATTAGTCAATACAGGATAGGGCAATGTTGGTTACCCGAAGGGTAGTGCCCACGTCACCAGAAAATTGCTCTCTCATAACAAGATTCAGTAAAGCAGGTTTAATTTCAAAGAATTCTGCTGTAGTAGCAGGTGGGGCAATAGGTGTGCATAAGAAATCATTATTATTAGTGGTTGTGAAGTCACACAACTTAGTATTTTCAGGAGTACCCATTTTAGCAATAGTAAATAAAGCAAACTAGATAAAGTAAATGCAAGTAACTAATTTTTTTGTGTTTTTAATATGGAGAACGCAAACAAGATAGTAAATAAAGTAAAGCTAGCAACTAATTTTTTTGTGTTTTGATATAATGCCGCAAACAAAGTAGTAAATAAAAATAAAGCAAGACAAAAACAAAGTAAAGAGATTGGAAGTGGAGACTCCCCTTGCAGCGTGTCTTGATCTCCCCGGCAACGGCGCCAGAAATTTATTTGCTGGCGTACAGTTGACGTGGGAGTTCGAAATCTCTGTGGTGTAGTTTTCCTTCACGTCCCCGACAACGGCGCCAGAAATTTAGCCTTGATACGCGTACAGCACGCGTCCGTTGGGAACCCCAAGAGGAAGTTGATGTCTACGGGAGCTTCTATTCTTGTAGACAGTGTTGGGCTTCCAAGAGCAGAGGTTTGTAGAACAGCAGCAAGTTTCCCTTAAGTGGATCACCCAAGGTTTATCGATCTCAGGGAGGAAGAGGTCAAAGATATCCCTCTCATGCAACCCTGCAACCACAAAGCAAGAAGTCTCTTGTGTCCCCAACACACCAAATAGGTGCACTAGTTCGGCGAAGAGATAGTGAAATACATGTGGTATGAATAAGTATGAGAAGTAGCAACAGCGCCAGAAAAGTGCTTGCTGGCGTGTGGTTGATGGTGATAATATTGCAGGCAGTACAGATGCAGTAAAACAGTAAACAAGCAGCGATAGCAATATTTAGGAACAAGGCCTAGGGATTATACTTTCACTAGTGGACACTCTCAACATTGATCACATAACAGAATAAATAGATAGATGCTAGACTCTACACCCTCTTGTTGGATGATGAACACCACTAACTGTGTAGGATTACACGAACCCTCAATGCCAGAGTTAACAAGCTCCACAATATTCGATGTTCATGTTTAAATAACCTTAGAGTGCATGACAGATCAACATAACCAAACCAAGTACTAACATAGCATGCACACTGTCACCTTCACACTACGAAAGGAGGCATAGATCACATCAATACTATCATAGCAATATTTAACTTCATAATCTACAAGAGATCACAATCATAGCCTACGCCAAGTACTAACACGATGCACACACTATCACCATTACACCGTGCAGGAGGAATAAACTACTTTAATAACATCACTAGAGTAGCACATAGATAAATTGTGATACAAAACACATTGCAATCATAAAGAGATATAAATAAGCACTTCACTATGCTCTTCATAACAGTGAATAAGTATTATGTGAAATATAGCCTAAGAGACCCACACGGTGCACACACTGTCACCTTTACACACGTGGGACAAGGAGTCTCCGGAGATCACATAAGTAAAATCCACTTGACTAGCATAATGACATCTAGATTACAAGCATCATCATATGAATCTCAATCATGTAAGGCAGCTCATGAGATTATTGTATTGAAGTACATAGGAGAGAGATTAACCACATAGCTACCGGTACAGCCCCGAGCCTCGATGGAGAACTACTCCGTCCTCATGGGAGACAGCAGCGGTGATGAAGATGGCGGTGGTGTCGATGGAGAAGCCTTCCGGGGGCACTTCCCCGTCCCGGCGGCGTGCCGGAACAAAGACTCCTGTCCCCCAGATCTTGGCTTCGCGATGGCGGCGGCTCTGGATGGTTTCTCGTATCGTGGCTTTTTCGTCCCGAGGTTTTAGGTCGACGGGGCTTAAATAGGCGAAGAGGCGGCGTCAGAGGGTCGAAGAGGCGGTGTCACCATAAGGCGGCGTGGCCAGGGCCTGGGCCGCGCCGGCCTACCTCCTGGGCCCCCTGTGGGTCCACTCTGGCGACTCTCAGGTGTTCTGGATGCTTCCGGGGATTCTAAGATGCTGGGCGTTGATTTCGTCCGATTCCGAGAATATTTCCTTACTAGGATTTCTGAAACCAAAATCAGCAGAAAGCAGGAACTGGCCCTTCGGCATCTCGTCAATAGGTTAGTTCCGGAAAACGCATAAATATGACATAAAGTATGCATAAAACATGTAGATATCATCAATAATGTGGCATGGAACATAAGAAATTATCGATACGTCGGAGACGTATCAGCATCCCCAAGCTTAGTTTCTGCTCGTCCCGAGCAGGTAAACGATAACAAAGATAATTTCTGGAGTGACATGTGATGGCGTGTATTTCACACGTTCGTTGGGCAACCCCAAGAGGAAGGTATGATGCGCACAGCAGCAAGTTTTCCCTCAGAAAGAAACCAAGGTTTATCGAACCAGGAGGAGCCAAGAAGCACGTTGAAGGTTGATGGCGGCGGGATGTAGTGCGGCGCAACACCAGGGATTCCGGCGCCAACGTGGAACCTGCACAACACAACCAAAGTACTTTGCCCCAACGAAACAGTGAGGTTGTCAATCTCACCGGCTTGCTGTAACAAAGAGTTAACCGTATTGTGTGGAAGATGATTGTTTGCAGAAAACAGTAGAACAAGTATTGCAGTAGATTGTATTTCAGTAAAGAGAATTGGACCGGGGTCCACAGTTCACTAGAGGTGTCTCTCCCATAAGACGAACAGCATGTTGGGTGAACAAATTACAGTTGGGCAATTGACAAATAAAGAGAGCATGACCATGCACATACATATCATGATGAGTATAGTGAGATTTAATTGGGCATTACGACAAAGTACATAGACCGTCATTCAACTGCATCTATGCCTAAAAAGTCCACCTTCAGGTTATCATCCGAACCCCTTCCAGTATTAAGTTGCTAACAACAGACAATTGCATTAAGTATGGTGCGTAATGTAACTAGTGACTACATCCTTGAACATAGCACTAATGTTTTATCCCTAGTGGCAACAAGACAACACAACCTTAGAACTTTCATCACATTTGTCCCAGTGTCAATGCGAGGCATGAACCCACTATCGAGCATAAGTACTCCCTCTTGGAGTTACAAGCATCTACTTGGCCAGAGCATCTACTAGTAACGGAGAGCATGCAAGATCATAAACAACACATAGCATAACTTTGATAATCAACATAACAAGTATTCTCTATTCATCGGATCCCAACAAACGCAACATATAGAATTACAGATAGATGATCTTGATCATGTTAGGCAGCTCACAAGATCCGACAATGATAGCACAATGGGGAGAAGACAACCATCTAGCTACTGCTATGGACCCATAGTCCAGGGGTAGACTACTCACACATCACACCGGAGGCGACCATGGCGGCGTAGAGTCCTCCGGGAGATGATTCCCCTCTCCGGCAGGGTGCCGGAGGCGATCTCCTGGATCCCCCGAGATGGGATCGGCGGCGGCGTCTCTGGAAGGTTTTCCGTATCGTGGTTCTCGGTACTGGGGGTTTCGTCACGGAGACTTTTTATAGGCGGAAGGGCAGGTCAAGAGGCGGCACGGGGGCCCCACACCACAGGGCCGCGCGGCCAAGGGGGGGGCCACACCGCCCTAGGGTGTGGCCCCTCCGTGGCCCCTCTTCGTCTCTCCTTCGGACTTCTGGAAGCTTCGTGAGAAAATAGGCCCCTGGGCTTTGATTTCGTCCAATTCCGAGAATATTTCCTTACTAGGATTTCTGAAACCAAAAACAGCAGAAACAAAGAATCGGCACTTCGGCATCTTGTTAATAGGTTAGTTCCAGAAAATGCACGAATATGACATAAAGTGTGCATAAAACATGTAGATAACATCAATAATGTGGCATGGAACATAAGAAATTATCGATACGTCGGAGACGTATCAGCATCCCCAAGCTTAGTTCTGCTCGTCCCGAGCAGGTAAAACGATAACACAGATAATTTCTGGAGTGACATGCCATCATAATCTTGATCATACTATTTGTAAAGCATATGTAGTGAATGCAGCGATCAAAACAATGTATATGACATGAGTAAACAAGTGAATCATATAGCAAAGAATTTTCATGAATAGCACTTCAAGACAAGCATCAATAAGTCTTGCATAAGAGTTAACTCATAAAGCAACAATTCAAAGTAGAGATATTGAAGCAACACAAAAGAAGATTAAGTTTCAGCGGTTGCTTTCAACTTGTAACATGTATATCTCATGGATATTGTCAACATAGAGTAATATAATAAGTGCAATAAGCAAGTATGTAGGAATCAATGCACAGTTCACACAAGTGTTTGCTTCTTGAGGTGGAGAGAGATAGGTGAACTGACTCAACATTGAAAGTAAAAGAATGGTCCTCCATAGAGGAAAAGCATCGATTGCTATATTTGTGCTAGAGCTTTGATTTTTAAAACATGAAACAATTTTGTCAACGGTAGTAATAAAGCATATGCATCATGTAAATTATATCTTATAAGTTGCAAGCCTCATGCATAGCGTACTAATAGTGCCCGCACCTTGTCCTAATTAGCTTGGACTACCGGGTCATCACAATGCATTGTTTTTACCAAGTGTCACAAAGGGGTACCTCTATGCCGCCTGTACAAAGCTCTAAGGAGAAAGCTCGCATTGGATTTCTCGCTATTGATTATTCTTCAACTTAGACATCCATACCGGGACAACATAGACAACAGATAATGGACTCCTCTTTTATGCATAAGCATATAACAACAATTAATAATTTTCTCATTTGAGATTTGAGGATTGTTGTCCAAAATCGAAACTTCCACCATGGATCATGGCTTTAGTTAGCGGCCCAATGTTCTTCTCTAACATATGCATGCTTAACCATATGGTGGTAGATCTCTCTTACTTCAGACAAGACGAACATGCATAGCAACTCACATGAAATTCAACAATGAAAAGTTGATGGCGTCCCCAGTGAACATGGTTATCGCACAACAAGCAACTTAATAAGAGATAAAGTGCATAATCACATATTCAATACCACAATAGTTTTTAAGCTATTTGTCCCATGAGCTATATATTGCAAAGGTGAATGATGGAATTTTAAAGGTAGCACTCAAGCAATTTACTTTGGAATGGCGGAAAATACCATGTAGTATAGGTAGGTATGGTGGACACAAATGGCATAGTGGTTGGCTCAAGTATTTTGGATGCATGAGAAGTATTCCCTCTCGATACAAGGTTTAGGCTAGCAAGGCTTATTTGAAACAAACACAAGGATGAACCGGTGCAGCAAAACTCACATAAAAGACATATCGAAAACATTATAAGACTCTACACCGTCTTCCTTGTTGTTCAAACTCAATACTAGAAATTATCTAGACCTTAGAGAAACCAAATATGCAAACCAAATTTTAGCATGCTCTATGTATTTCTTCATTAATGGGTGCAAAGCATATGATGCAAGAGCTTAAACATGAGCACAACAATTGCCAAGTATCACATTACCCAAGACATTTATAGCAATTACTACATGTATCATTTTCCAATTCCAACCATATAACAATTTAACGAAGGAGAAACTTCGCCATGAATACTATGAGTAGAAACCAAGGACATACTTGTCCATATGCTACAGCGGAGCGTGTCTCTCTCCCATAAAGTGAATGCTAGGATCCATTTTATTCAAACAAAACAAAAAACAAAAACAAACCGACGCTCCAAGAAAAAGCACATAAGATGTGATGGAATAAAAATATAGTTTCAGGGGAGGAACCTGATAATGTTGTCGATGAAGAAGGGGATGCCTTGGGCATCCCCAAGCTTAGACGCTTGAGTCTTCTTGATATATGCAGGGGTGAACCACCGGGTGCATCCCCAAGCTTAGAGCTTTCACTCTCCTTGATCATGTTGCATCATACTCCTCTCTTGATCCTTGAAAACTTCCTCCACACCAAACTCGAAACAACTCATTAGAGGGTTAGTGCACAATATAAATTGACATATTCAGAGGTGACACAATCATTCTTAACACTTCTGGACATTGCATAATGCTACTGGACATTAATGGATCAAAGAAATTCATCCAACATAGCGAAAGAGGCAATGCGAAATAAAAGGCAGAATCTGTCAAAACAGAACAGTTCGTATTGACGAATTTTAAAATGGCACCAGACTTGCTCAAATGAAAATGCTCAAATTGAATGAAAGTTGCGTACATATCTGAGGATCATGCACGTAAATTGGCTTAATTTTCTGAGCTACCTACAGGGAGGTGGACCCAGATTCGTGACAGCAAAGAAATCTGGAACTGTGCAGTAATCCAAATCTAGTACTTACTTTTCTATCAACGGCTTAACTTGGCACAACAAAACACAAAACTAAGATAAGGAGAGGTTGCTACAGTAGTAAACAACTTCCAAGACACAAAATAAAAACAAAGTACTGTAGGTAAAAACATGGGTTGTCTCCCATAAGCGCTTTTTTTAACGCCTTTCAGCTAGGCGCAGAAAGTGTGTATCAAGTATTATCGAAGGGTGATGCATTCTCAGCGGGGTGTGGAGTTTTCTCAACTAGGCATAGTATATTGGATACATAAGTTTCAGCATCTCCCTTTTCATTAGTCTTAGGCGTGCTACTCTCATCAAACAAATTTTCAGGAACTAGCCAAGCATAGTTATTTTCTAATGCATCATTCATAGCTAAGAGCTTACATGGTATTGGTGCTTTTATCTCCCCTCCATCATCAATATTATTAGTGTATCTTATTCTATCCATATCCATCCTTTCAAGGAGACTAACAAAATTAGTAGGAGAACCAAGCATATTAAATTTAGCAAACACCTTTCTAGCTTCTCTTGCTAGACCACCAAATTCTCTAAGAAGGGTTTCTAATACAAAATCTTTCTTTTCCCCCTCTTCCATATCACCAAGTGTGAAAAACATGTGTTGGATTATAGGATTAAGATTAACAAATTTAGTTTCCAACAGGCGAACTAAATGCGCAGCAGCAATTTCATAAGTAGGCGCAAGGTCTACCAAGTGTCTATCTTCAAAATTTTCAATAGTACTAACATGATTGAAAAATTCTTCTATATTATTTCTCCCAACTATAGACCCACGTCCTACCGGTATGTTTTTTGTGGTAAAATTAAAAGGAAACATGATGAATAAAGTAAATGCAAGTAAACTAATTTTTTTGTGTTTTTGATATAGCAAACAAGATAACAAGTAAAGTAAAACTAGCAACTAATTTTTTTGTATTTTGATTTAGTGCAGCAAACAAAGTAGTAAATAAAACTAAGCAAGACAAAAACAAAGTAAAGAGATTGAGAAGTGGAGACTCCTTGCAGCGTGTCTTGATCTCCCCGGCAACGGCGCCGAGAAATCTATGCTTGATGGCGTGTATTTCACACGTTCGTTGGGCAACCCCAAGAGGAAGGTATGATGCGCACAGCAGCAAGTTTTCCCTCGTAAAGAAACCAAGGTTTATCGAACCAGGAGGAGCCAAGAAGCACGTTGAAGGTTGATGGCGGCGGGATGTAGTGCGGCGCAACACCAGGGATTCCGGCGCCAACGTGGAACCTGCACAACACAACCAAAGTACTTTGCCCCAACGAAACAGTGAGGTTGTCAATCTCACCGGCTTGCTGTAACAAAGAGTTAACCGTATTGTGTGGAAGATGATTGTTTGCAGAAAACAAGAGAACAAGTATTGCAGTAGATTGTATTTCAGTAAAGAGAATTGGACCGGGGTCCACAGTTCACTAGAGGTGTCTCTCCCATAAGACGAACAGCATGTTGGGTGAACAAATTACAGTTGGGCAATTGACAAATAAAGAGAGCATGACCATGCACATACATATCATGATGAGTATAGTGAGATTTAATTGGGCATTACGACAAAGTACATAGACCGTCATCCAACTGCATCTATGCCTAAAAAGTCCACCTTCAGGTTATCATCCGAACCCCTTCCAAACATTAAGTTGCTAACAACAGACAATTGCATTAAGTATGGTGCGTAATGTAACTAGTGACTACATCCTTGAACATAGCACTAATGTGTTATCCCTAGTGGCAACAGCACAACACAACCTTAGAACTTTCGTCACATGTCCCGAGTGTCAATGCAGGCATGAACCCACTATCGAGCATAAGTACTCCCTCTTGGAGTTACAAGCATCTACTTGGCCAGAGCATCTACTAGTAACGGAGAGCATGCAAGATCATAAACAACACATAGCATAACTTTGATAATCAACATAACAAGTATTCTCTATTCATCGGATCCCAACAAACGCAACATATAGAATGATAGATAGATGATCTTGATCATGTTAGGCAGCTCACAAGATCTGACAATGATAGCACAATGGGGAGAAGACAACCATCTAGCTACTGCTATGGACCCATAGTCCAGGGGTAGACTACTCACACATCACACCGGAGGCGACCATGGCGGCGTAGAGTCCTCCGGGAGATGATTCCCCTCTCCGGCAGGGTGCCGGAGGCGATCTCCTGGATCCCCCGAGATGGGATCGGCGGCGGCGGCGTCTCTGGAAGGTTTTCCGTATCGTGGTTCTCGGTACTGGGGGTTTCGTCACGGAGACTTTTTATAGGCGGAAGGGCAGGTCAAGAGGCGGCACGGGGGCCCCACACCACAGGGCCACGCGGCCAAGGGGGGGGCCGCGCCGCCCTAGGGTGTGGCCCCTCCGTGGCCCCTCTTCGTCTCTCCTTCGGACTTCTGGAAGCTTCGTGAGAAAATAGGCCCCTGGGCTTTGATTTCGTCCAATTCCGAGAATATTTCCTTACTAGGATTTCTGAAACCAAAAACAGCAGAAAACAGAATCGGCACTTCGGCATCTTGTTAATAGGTTAGTTCCAGAAAATGCACGAATATGACATAAAGTGTGCATAAAACATGTAGATAACATCAATAATGTGGCATGGAACATAAGAAATTATCGATACATCGGAGACGTATCAACATGCCATCATAACCTTGATCATACTATTGTAAGCACATGTAATGAATGCAGCGATCAAAGCAATGGTAAATGACATGAGCAAACAAATGAATCATATAGCAAAGACTTTTCATGAATAGTACTTCAAGACAAGCATCAATAAGTCTTGCATAAGAGTTAACTCATAAAGCAATAATTCAAAGTAAAGGTATTGAAACAACTCAAAGGAAGATTAAGTTTCAGCGGTTGCTTTCAACTTGTAACATGTACATCTCATGGATAGTTGTCAATGCAAAGTAATATAACAAGTGCAATATGCAAGTATGTAGGAATCAATGCACACTTCACACAAGTGTTTGCTTCTTGAGATGGAGAGAAATAGGTGAACTGACTCAACATAAAAGTAGAAGAAAGGTCCTTCAAAGAGGAAAGCATCGATTGCTATATTTGTGCTAGAGCTTTGGTTTTGAAAACAAGAAACAATTTTGTCAACGGTAGTAATAAAGCATATGTGTTATGTAAATTATATCTTACAAGTTGCAAGCCTCATGCATAGTATACTAATAGTGCCCGCACCTTGTCCTAATTAGCTCGGATTACCTGGATTATCATCGCAATGCACATGTTTTAACCAAGTGTCACAAAGGGGTACCTCTATGCCGCCTGTACAAAGGTCTAAGGAGAAAGCTCGCATTGGATTTCTCGCTATTGATTATTCTCAACTTAGACATCCATACCGGGACAACATAGACAATAGATAATGGACTCCTCTTTTATGCATAAGCATGTAGCAACAATCAATTTTCTCATATGAGATTGAGGATATATGTCCAAAACTGAAACTTCCACCATGGATCATGGCTTTAGTTAGCGGCCCAATGTTCTTCTCTAACAATATGCATGCTCTAACCATTAGGTGGTAAATCTCCCTTACTTCAGACAAGACGAACATGCATAGAAACTCACATGATATTCAACAAATAGTAGTTGATGGCGTCCCCAGGAACATGGTTATCGCACAACAAGCAACTTATAAGAAATAAATTGCATAAGTACATATTCAATACCACAATAGTTTTTAGGCTATTTGTCCCATGAGCTATATATTGTAAAGATGAAGAATAGAAATTTTAAAGGTAGCACTCAAGCAATTTACTTTGGAATGGCGGAGAAATACCATGTAGTAGGTAGGTATGGTGGACACAAGTGGCATAGTTTTTGGCTCAAGGATTTTGGATGCATGAGAAGTAATCCCTCTCAATACAAGGCTTAGGTTAGCAAGGTTGTTTGAAACAAACACAAGGATGAAGCGGTGCAGCAAAACTCACATAAAAGACATATTGTAAACATTATAAGACTCTACACCGTCTTCCTTGTTGTTCAAACTCAATACTAGAAATTATCTAGACTTTAGAGAGACCAAATATGCAAACCAAATTTTAGCATGCTCTATGTTTTTCTTCATTAATAGGTGCAAAGTATATGATGCAAGAGCTTAAACATGAGCACAAAAATTGCCAAGTATCAAATTATTCAAGACATCATACCAATTACTACATGTAGCATTTCCCGTTTCCAACCATATAACAATTTAACGAAGCAGTTTCAACCTTCGCCATGAAAATTAAAAACTAAGAACACATGTGTTCATATGAACCAGCGGAGCGTGTCTCTCTCCCACACAAGCATTTATTCAAACAAAAACTAAAACAAAAGCACACAGACGCTCCAAGTAAAGTACATAAGATGTGACCGAATAAAAATATAGTTTCAAGAGAAGGAACCTGATAATTTGTCGATGAAGAAGGGGATGCCTTGGGCATCCCCAAGCTTAGACGCTTGAGTCTTCTTGAAATATGCAGGGATGAACCACCGGGGCATCCCCAATCTTAGACTTTTCACTCTTCTTGATCATATTGTATCCTCCTCCTCTCTTGACCCTTGAAAACTTCCTCCACACCAAACTCAAAACAACTCATTAGAGGGTTATTGCATAATCAAAAATTCACATGTTCAGAGGTGACACAATCATTATTAACACTTCTGGACATTGTCTAAAGCTTCTGAAAGTTAATGGAACAAAGAAATCCATCCAACATAGCAAAAGAGGCAATGCGAAATAAAAGGCAGAATCTGTCAAAACAGAACAGTCCGTAAAGACGAATTTTATTGAGGCACCAGACTTGCTAAAATGAAAATGCTCAAATTGAATGAAAGTTGCGTACATATCTGAGGATCACTCACGTAAATTGGCATAATTTTCTGAGTTACCTCCAGAGAATTTTGCCCAGATTCGTGACAGCAAAGAAATCTGTTTCTGCGCAGTAATCCAAATCTAGTATGAACCTTACTATCAACGACTTTACTTGGCACAACAATGCAACAAAACTAAGATAAGGAGAGGTTGCTACAGTAGTAACAAGTTCCAAGACACAAATATAAAACAAAGTACTGTAGTAAAATAAACACATGGGTTATCTCCTAAGAAGTGCTTTCTTTATAGCCATTAAGATGGGCTCAGCAGTTTTAATGATGCACTCGCAAGAAATAGTATTTGAAGCAAAAGAGAGCATCAAGAAGCAAATTCAAAACACATTTAAGCCTAACATGCTTCCTATGAAAAGGAATCTTGTACACAAATAAATTCATGAAAAGCAAAGTGACAAGATCAGGAAGATAAAACAAGTGTAGTTTCAAAAATTTCAGCACATAGAGAGGTGTTTTAGTAACATGAAAATTTCTACAACCATATTTTCCTCTCTCATAATAACTTTCAGTAGCATCATGAGCAAACTCAACAATATAACTATCACATAAAGCATTCTTATCATGAGTCTCATGCATAAAATTATTACTCTCCACAATAGCATAATCAATTTTAGTAGTTGTAGTGGGAGCAAATTCAACAAAGTAGCTATCATTATTATTCTCATCATCAAATATAGGAGGCATATTGTAATCATAATCAAATTTATCCTCCATAACAGGCGGCACCAAAAGACTACTATCATTATAATCATCATAAATAGGAGGTAAAGTATCATCAAAGTAAATTTTCTCCTCAATGCTTGGGGGAATAAAAAGATCATGCTCATCAAAGCCAGCTTCCCCAAGCTTAGAATTTTCATAGCATTAGCAACAATAGTGTTCAAAGCATTCATATTAATAACATTCCCATTAGCATGCATATAAAGTTCCATGGGTTTTTAAATTCTCTCTTCAAACACATCATGTCCTAATTCAAGATAAAGTTCATAAAGATCTCTCATATTTTTCTTGTTTTCCATTATGCCTAACTAGTGTAAACAAGAAACAAAAAGATGCAATTGCAGGATCTAAAGGAAATAGCTTCCAGCACAAACACAATGGCGCCAGAAAAGTACCGTTACCTGGAACCGGAGTATGAGTGCCTTTTACCTTTCTTCCCCGGCAACGGCGCCAGAAAAGTGCTTGATGTCTACGGGAGCTTCTATTCTTGTAGACAGTGTTGGGCCTCCAAGAGCAGAGGTTTGTAGAACAGCAGCAAGTTTCCCTTAAGTGGATCACCCAAGGTTTATCGATCTCAGGGAGGAAGAGGTCAAAGATATCCCTCTCATGCAACCCTGCAACCACAAAGCAAGAAGTCTCTTGTGTCCCCAACACACCAAATAGGTGCACTAGTTCGGCGAAGAGATAGTGAAATACAGGTGGTATGAATAAGTATGAGCAGTAGCAACAGCGCCAGAAAAGTGCTTGCTGGCGTGTGGTTGATGGTGGTAATATTGCAGGTAGTACAGATGCAGTAAAACAGTAAACAAGCAGCGATAGCAGTATTTAGGAACAAGGCCTAGGGATTATACTTTCACTAGTGGACACTCTCAACATTGATCACATAACAGAATAAATAGATAGATGCTAGACTCTACACCCTCTTGTTGGATGATGAACACCACTAACTGTGTAGGATTACACGAACCCTCAATGCCGGAGTTAACAAGCTCCACAATATTCGATGTTCATGTTTAAATAACCTTAGAGTGCATGACAGATCAACATAACCAAACCAAGTACTAACATAGCATGCACACTGTCACCTTCACACTACGAAAGGAGGCATAGATCACATCAATACTATCATAGCAATAGTTAACTTCATAATCTACAAGAGATCACAATCATAGCCTACGCCAAGTACTAACACGATGCACACACTATCACCATTACACCGTGCAGGAGGAATAAACTACTTTAATAACATCACTAGAGTAGCACATAGATAAATTGTGATACAAAACACATTGCAATCATAAAGAGATATAAATAAGCACTTCACTATGCTCTTCATAACAGTGAATAAGTATTCTGTGAAATATAGCCTAAGAGACCCACACGGTGCACACACTGTCACCTTTACACACGTGGGACAAGGAGTCTCCGGAGATCACATAAGTAAAATCCACTTGACTAGCATAATGACATCTAGATTATAAGCATCATCATATGAATCTCAATCATGTAAGGCAGCTCATGAGATTATTGTATTGAAGTACATAGGAGAGAGATTAACCACATAGCTACCGGTACAGCCCCGAGCCTCGATGGAGAACTACTCCCTCCTCATGGGAGACAGCAGCGGTGATGAAGATGGCGGTGGTGTCGATGGAGAAGCCTTCCGGGGGCACTTCCCCATCCCGGCGGCATGCCGGAACAGAGACTCCTGTCCCCCAGATCTTGGCTTCGCGATGGCGGCGGCTCTGGATGGTTTCTCGTACCGTGGCTTTTTCGTCCCGAGGTTTTAGGTTGAGGGGGCTTAAATAGGCGAAGAGGCGGCGTCAGAGGGTCGAAGAGGCGGTGTCACCATAAGGCGGCGCGGCCAGGGCCTGGGCCGCGCCGGCCTACCTCCTGGTCCCCCTGTGGGTCCACTCTGGCGACTCTCAGGTGTTCTGGATGCTTCCGGGGATTCTAAGATGCTGGGCGTTGATTTCGTCCGATTCCGAGAATATTTCCTTACTAGGATTTCTGAAACCAAAAACAGCAGAAAACAGGAACTGGCCCTTCGGCATCTCGTCAATAGG
This sequence comes from Lolium perenne, assembly GCF_019359855.2. Lineage (NCBI taxonomy): Eukaryota > Viridiplantae > Streptophyta > Magnoliopsida > Poales > Poaceae > Lolium > Lolium perenne. The sequence continues at coordinate 41,045,017 of NC_067245.2, read as the reverse complement.
TTAGTTCCAGAAAACGCATAAATATGACATAAAGTATGCATAAAACATGTAGATATCATCAATAATGTGGCATGGAACATAAGAAATTATCGATACGCCGGAGACGTATCAGAAGGTGTGATGTGTACAGCGGCAAGTTTCCCTCAGTAAGAAACCAAGGTTTATCGAACCAGTAGGAGCCAAGAAGCACGTTGAAGGTTGATGGCGGCGGAGTGTAGTGCGGCGCAACACCAGGGATTCCGGCGCCAACGTGGAACCTGCACAACACAACCAAGATACTTTGCCCCAACGAAACAGTGAGGTTGTCAATCTCACCGGCTTGCTGTAACAAAGGATTAGATGTATAGTGTGGATGATGATGTTTGCAGAAAACAGTAGAAACAAGTATTGCAGTAGATTGTATTCGATGTAAAGAATGGATCGGGGTCCACAGTTCACTAGTGGTGTCTCTCCAATAAGAAATAGCATGTTGGGTGAACAAATTAAAGTTGGGCAATTGACAAATAAAGATAGCATGACAATGCACATAGATGTTATGATGAGTAGTGTGAGATTTAATTGGGTATTACGACAAAGTACATAGACCGCTATCCAGCATGCATCTATGCCTAAAAAGTCCACCTTCAGGTTATCATCCGAACCCCCTCCAGTATTAAGTTGCAAACAACATACAATTGCATTAAGTATGGTGCGTAATGTAATCAACACAAATATCCTTAGACATAGCATTGATGTTTTATCCCTAGTGGCAACAGCACATCCACAACCTTAGAACTTTCTGTCACTGTCCCAGATTTAATGGAGGCATGAACCCACTATCGAGCATAAATTCTCCCTCTTGGAGTTACAAGTAACTTGGCCTCTACTAATAACGGAGAGCATGCAAGATCATAAACAACACATAGATAGATAACATAGCATTCTATATTCATCGGATCCCAACAAACGCAACATGTAGCATTACAAATAGATGATCTTGATCATGTTAGGCATCTCACAAGATCGACAATGATAGCACAATTAGGAGAAGACAACCATCTAGCTACTGCTATGGACCCATAGTCCAGGGGTGAACTACACACACATCACTCCGGAGGCGACCATGGCGGTGAAGAGTCCTCCGGGAGATGATTCCCCTCTCCGGCAGGGTGCCGGAGGCGATCTCCTGAATCCTCCGAGATGGGATTGGCGGCGGCAGCGTCTCTGGAAGGTTTTCCATATCGTGGCTCTCGGTACTGGAGTTATTATCGACGAAGGCTTCTTATAGGCGAAGAGGTAGGTTTAGGGGCGACGCGAGGGGCCCACACAATAGGGCCATGCGGCCAGGGGCTGGGCCGCGCTGCCCTGGCGTGTCATCGCCTCGTCGCCCCACTTCGTTTCCCTTTCGGACTTCTGGAAGCTTCATGAAAAAATAAGATCCTGGGCGTTGATTTCGTCCAATTCCGAGAAGATTTCCTTACTAGGATTTCTGAAACCAAAAACAGCAGAAAACAGCAACTGGCTCTTCGGCATCTCGTTAATAGGTTAGTGCCGGAAAATGCATAAAAATGACATAAACTATGTATAAAACACGTGTGTATCATCATAAAACAAGCATGAAACATAAGAAATTATCGATACGTTGGAGACGTATCAGACACCACCTTGCCCAACACCTACTAGAAGTCCTTCAAGGCCGAGATGGCAAGATGACACTTCGCATAGGCCCTCGCGAGTGACGAGCATGTCCAGTGCGCAGCCGTTCGCTTCGAACCTGGCCTAGGTGAGGTGGCCACGCTTGCAGGCGGAGAAGGCGGCCATGCTGGGAGGTACCCATGCTCCACCATCCCGTCGAGCATCTCCTTAGCCTCATCGGGTTAGAGCTTCCTGCAAAAGCACTGCACGACAATGGCGAAGGAGTGGACTTCAGGCTCGACGGTGGAGTCGTAGGCCCCGCCCCTGGCGAGCGCTGAGAGCGGAGAGCCTGAGATGATCGTTGTAGTCGGAGGTGGTGAGCGTCGTGTCGTCGCGCTGCAGGAGGTCGGGCACCTTCACCTGCTCCTTCATGGGGAGGCTCATGATCTGCCACCTCGCGCACGGAGCTGAGAGTTCCACCTCGTGCCGTCAGCATGTTCCCACATGATCAGGATGAGAGCTCTTACTGACATGCCGGGATGGCGTCCTCTGAGGAGTATGGCATTGCCATTGGACAGGAGCCCGCCGAGGAGCTCAACGTCGTGGTCGTATTGGCCCTACACTCTGGATAGGCGGGCAAAGGAAGCCACGATTTGGGGCCGCAGGGAGAGGACGTGGGAAGAATTGGAGGGGGGAGTGGTAGGGAGATGCCATGGCCGTGAGAGCATGGGCGCAGCAGTGGGCGTCGGGGAAGACAGAGAACTTGGTAAAAGAGGATAGAATTGCTAGCTAAAAAATATAAGGGTTTTTTTGCAAAAATAAATCAGCCACATGTTAAAACCTGAGCGAATTTGTACCAGTTTTGCACATCCGCAACAAGTTAGTGTATGGGTTCACCACAATTTTCAAGTTCTTGTATGAATTTGCACGCACCACACAAGTTGTTGTATGTCAGATGCTATTACCTCAAATGAAACTAACATGCGAAAATAAAACTTGAAAACATCTCTCCCTACCATTTTCAAACATTATGCTGGGTTTTCGTTTGCAAGATCGCACAATGTAATAAGTGAAATCCTAGAGAAACCGGGTGTGTAGGATAGTTGGACGCACTAACAAGTGGGCTTTCGAATGTGTCACTTGGTCGTATCGTTCGTGAGAGTTCAAACCCTTGCATATTTTGCATCATGTTTTTTAGTTGTTCTTGGTTTGTATCCATGTGATGTTTTTAGATGTTGTGTTCATTCTTGACAAGCTCTATCTTATCGAAAATATATTCTACTTGTTTCGCTTGTTGCGTTTTCGAGTTTGGCGATTTTCTTGGTTCCTCGTATTGAGAGGTTGCACCTCTAAATTCATAGAATCCCCCCACCCACACACACACACACACTTTTTTTTTCTTCCATATTTCCACTTTTGCGAGGGTAGCTCTTGGCTTCCTCTTTCCAAAAAAAATGGCTTCACCTCAATCGAAGTTCACAATCTCTAGTTATGATTTTTAGAGGTTTGCCTTTTTATTTGGTTTGAAAAGAAAAATAGGGAAAACATTTTGGGCTGGCTGGTACTACCGGTGGACTTCCAGCCCCAAGTATATATCGATCGGGGTTTTATGTGCCTCGTTCGCCTGCCACCAGCGTTGAATTTCCCCGCCAGCACTGCATCGCGCCAAGCTCGCGTTTCTGGCCTCGCTCGCTGGCCAGCTCGACCCGCTCACGCGGGGGTTCCTATTTGACGCTTTTAGCGTCAACTAGCGTGCATACGCGTACGTACAGTGTTCTCCGAGCTTTACCCATTTAACTTTCTTTATTACTTTTCGCGTTTGGGTGTACGAACTAGTTTGTACCATCTAATGCGAACTAAGCCTAGCTCAGCTGGTTAGATTTCTCGTGGTGGAACCATCTCACCTAGATTTAAGTCCTAGATTTGTTAGCTCTAGCTAATCGCCTACAGTGCAATAATGTAATTATGAAATCTGATTCTACTGAAACTATTGAATCTGTTCAGCTGATGAAGCATGGTGGGGAGAGGTCTCTGCTATTTTTGCAGATTGTGTCGACGTGGTGGCCCTTGTAGGATGTGTCAAGTTCAAGGATTGTTCATGAGAAACCAATGAAGTTGCTCATGACTTAGCTAGAGTTTGCTTTTCTAATAAAGTTTTTTTTTTAAATTGGATCGATGAGCCCCCTACTTTTATTCTGCAAACTCTCTTAAATGATGTAAGGATGGTGTGATTTGTGGAGCAACAATTTTCAGATGTACTCTTTAGCTTACCAGGATATCTAAGGGTACTGGAAGATTTTTAATGAGACATTTTGCTAGCTTAATATATTGTGATTGTTCGCATTTACTTGCATTATTCTAGGATTTAACATCGTTATTCTTTAAGTGGTAGGTAATGTGCTCGTGAACAGCGGGGCGTATATGGTAACTTCGGCAACCTCAAGATTTGTCGGATCAGTCTCTCGAAGGTGCTCATTGTAATGTCCCAGGTTTAGAGACGATCGAGGGGTAGATTTTAGAAAGGGATGTGCATTACATCGTAAATTCTGGGGAAATTTCGCGCTTTTAAAACAAAACTGCATCAAAGGGGGACAAGTTTCTCTCTCGACACCTTACAGGGTTAGGGTTTCGAGAGTGCGACAAACTTGCTCTTATTTAACTAAGTTAGGGTTTTGAGAAGAGAGGAGAGAAGTTATATCCCAACTTAAGTTGCATGATTGAATTCAAATTTAAGTTGCATGATTGAATTCAAACCTAAGTTGAATTTGAATTTCAAATTCAAACATCAAATAGATATCTCATAGTTCAAACTTGAGATAATTCATTAAGTAAATTATAAACAATATAAAATATGAACAACCCAAATAATAAGTAAAGCTCATTAGAGAAACCTTGAGCTTTATTGATTAACACACATTATACATTGTCTTTACAATATTCACAAGTGTAATAAAAGAATATTACAACACATTATAAGAATTGGCAAAAATAGAAAAACAAAAGAAAAGAAAAGTACAATGTATTGAATTATCCTAAAACTACAAGCTAATCTTCATTTAAGCTTGAGCTTGATGATCTTCATCTCCATTTGATCATCAACTTGAAACCTGCACACAAACACAACAAAACAAGTATTATGCCAAGTGGCAAAGCCACTTGGCAGGTTAGAAAAGAAATGGTGAATTGAGCAGATATGATCAACTATGCTGAGCTGATCTACTCTCAACCCAAGTTCCAAGCCAGGCTACACACACACAGACAAACAGCTCACCAGGCAGTGTGCATGCCCAACAGCACACACAGGCCAGTGAGTCACCACATGCTTGCCAGGCCAAGCTGTCGACCTGGAGAGCAAAGAAGGGGAGGTATAAAAACCTCCACAGTAAACCCTAGCTTCATCCATCGACAAGCAGCAGGGTAAGCCACCAGATAGCAAGAACACAAGAACAGGAAGAACAACATAGTTGTTCAACCTGTCCAAAATCACCACAGATACAAATCAAGCATCACAGGCTTGCAAGGAGGAGCAGGGCAAGCATAAGCTCAAACCAGAAGCAATCCTCTACAACAACAAAATCATCTAGGAGCTGGAGTGAGGTATAAACCAAATCAACCTGAGCAAAATCAAACTTTGCTCATAAATAAGCATCTGCATATGTCACAGAAGCCAAAATGGGTAGAATACCCAGTTTGTATCATCATCTGGCTACTAAGCCATTTGGTGCAAGCAAACTGAAGATCAGCCAGAAGGAAAATCACCAAGGGAACATTGGTATGTCAGACTGGTGACACTACCAGAGAAATCCAACATGGATTAATCCCTAACTAGCCATCCTAATTCACCTAGCACCACACAGCTAGTTACACCATCAGAATATAGACATTTAAATGTCTATTTTGTTTCAACATCAAAGGCTACTGGTAATCCAGTCATGGATCAACCAGATAGCATGAGAGAGTCACAACAACAGACACAGTAAAGGGGAGCCACCCTTGGACAGCACAAAGGCTGTCAGGGCTACCTCAAACCCACAGAAACATTCACTAAGCCACTGCATCATAACCCAACAGGGTTCAGCATGAGCTAGGGTACCCAATCAGTGATTGGCATCCCTCTAGCTACATCAAGTCCATCTAGGAGATCATTACTGCTCAGCAGTTCATCTCAGTTATCTATGCAATCAAGTTAAACTACACAGATAAATGAGATGCATTTTTACACAGTGCACCAGAACCTTGCAAATGATCTAGATGATCACTGCAAGCAACAGCAGGTGCTGGGGTAAGCAAGAGCATGCACCAGCACAGGCTTGAGTGCCACACAGGCCAAGTAAGAGCATCAGTGCAACACAAGCCATAGGACAGCAGATAATCATTAAGCACTGAAGATCATATGATCAGCAGGGCCTAACAAAGCATGCAAGTACATGCTAGAGCCAACCTAGCAACAAATCATGAATCATATGACTAACTCAGCACCAATTCATCAACAGTTGCTTCACAGCTAATCACATAAATAATTTGTGATTGTATCCAGAAGCACATCAAATGCTTGATGAACCACTGGATCATAATACACAAGCCAAGCATATATCAATTCATCACTGAATAACCCTGATAAGCCCACAGTAATACTCAATTGAGCATAATCATAAATTGAACACAAGAATTAGCCACAATGGCTCAGACACTTGCAAATTTGCAAGAACTACACACTGTAATCAAGCCATGGCAATAAACATGAATACACTTGAGCATCTGGCAAGCTTATTAACAAGAACAGAGGCACAGAGATAGAATTAGACTAATAAATTCTTGCACAGAGGCATGGCAGGGCTGCACACAGCAGTAGCACATGCATGGCACAGCAGCATAGCACGGTAGCCCAGGAGCAAGCAAGCATGGCGCAGCAGCAGAGCACAGCAGCTCAGGAGCGGGCAAGCAAAGCGCAACAGTAGAGCATTAGCATGGCGAGCATCTCTACAGAGAGATACAAGCCATGGCCAGAGCTAGAGGAGGAGGAAGAACAGGCACAGGAGGGAGAAGGAAGGGAGGCACACTCACCCGGGGTCGAGCAGACCGGCGCAGCCATAGCGGCCACGGCGGCACACGCCGGAGCGCGGCGGCGCCAGGCCAAGCCAGGCCATGGCAGCACCACGGCACCACGCGCACCATGGTGGCGAAGCCACTGCGGCGCCACAGCACCAGAAGCGCCAGGAGCGGCGGGATCGCACAGGTTCCGCAACCCTAGCCGCCGCGGAGGAGGTCGAGGACGAGCGGGAGCAGCACTTGCTCTAGATCGACGCGGACAGATCGACGCGCCGCCATGAGGCGAGTTGACTGCGCCCCACGGCGAGGGCCAAGTCCGGTGGAACTCGCCGGAATCGAGCGGCGACGGCGGAGGCGAGGCGAATCGCCAGAGAGAGGATTAGGGTTAGGGTTCGGACGCGCGCGCGCGCGAGAGAGAGAGAGAGAGAGAGAGAGAGAGAGAGAGAGAGAGAGAGAGAGAGAGAGAGAGAGAGAGAGAGAGAGAGAGAGAGAGAGAGAGAGAGAGAGAGAGAGGAGTGAGGCTGGTCGAGCCAGACCAGGTGGGTCGGTTCGACCTAACCCCACTGGGTTACACCGACAGGTGGGCCCAGGGGCAAAACTGCCATTTCACAATTCATTAAAAATGCAGAAACTTTGAAAATACACAATAAATGTTTGATAGCTCTAAAAAAACAATTAAAAATATGAAAACCACTCAGTATAAAAAAACTCTATCATTATAAAATGTGAAATAGAATTTTTGAAGTTAAACAAGAATAAGTTCAAATTTGATGATTTAAATCATCATTTAAATCACACATTTTATTTTCATTAATGAAAATAAATCCATAAATTCTTTTGGACTTTAAAAACACCTTGACAATATTTCAAGGTTGTATTTTTTCCTAAATAATATATCCCTAAGTCATTCTTAGTATCAACCTCTCACATGAAATGATAATTCATCGGAAGGGGGGAACAAACCCTAAAACAGGAATCATGCATAAATGCTTCTTTAACCATTGCCCTTATCGGACAATGATGCTATTTTTCAGCAACAGAGGACAAGGGTCAGTCCACACCATCCAACTACAACACTTTGCAGTGTTCAGGCAAGTTCATCACTTGCTCATGCCATTTGAGTATTTTTATCAAATTACTTGCAAAGTACTATGTTTATCACTATTGCATAAAAAACCAAAACCACTATTTTCATAACTATGAATATGACTATGTGGTGGGCAATGGAACCATGGATTGTGTTTATATGGTGGAGGTTCCATTGCAAGGGTTTATATCCATCTAGGATTAAACAACAAATGTCGCCAGTGATTCTTGTGCCGTAATACCCGTGTTAACCATAAGATCTGAAATGGGACGGACTAGTCAATCGTATTTCCACCTCTTGTACATCAACGGATGCGCTTACCGTAGCAGTTGTATCTTGCGGAGCAACTTGAGGGTGGGGATCCCACTCTAATCCCCCACGGTTATGTTGTGCATACCGTAGCGGTTGCGGCTTGCGGAACAACTTGAGGGTGGGGATCCCACTCTAATTCCCCACGGTAATGTGGTCTATGATGGGTTGCAGCTACCGGCGAAGGAGTTTGGTTAACGAGTCCCAGACTGTCGTCGTGGTTGGGGTCCATCCTTAATTGGTGTAAGAGGACCGGCGAGGACCCAGGGTCGGGGTTTGCAACAACGGGTGGGTGTGCGAGGTAGTGGAGGAATATGATTGGCTATGACCTTATACCGGGCCTCACACCGAAGGAAGTGTCAACGGGAAAGCTGCCCGGTTGGCACAAAGGTTAAGAGCTCTTATGGGTAAAGCAACACACCTCTGCAGAGTGTAAAGAACCGTGACCTGTCACTCCCTGTTCTGGGATATGGAACTGCGAACGCGGCCGGAAAGGAGCTCCATGAAGTTCTAGTAAACCGGTGAAGGCTGACGGACATAGTTCTTTGAAATAAAAGCAACCTCTCGAAGAAATGTTTATCAAAACCTGCATTGGTATTAGACTTTCTGGTCTAATATCATAGCTAGTGCATTAAACACCTCTTTTCTATAATGAACTTGTTGAGTACGCTCGTACTCATCCCACTCTTAAATCCCCTGCTTAGATTGTCTGAACCATCTGGAGGAGGACAACGACAACCCTGAAGGAGCCGAGATTATCGGCTATGAAGAACTAGACCTCTCTGGAGGTGTTGAAGGCGTAGACTACCTTATAGTCTACGGAACCTGGGAGGATTCCGGAGGAGATCAAGTTTAGACTAACCGAATAGTAGTAGTATCCGAGCAGTGCGAACTCTTAGTACTTAACTGCTCGAGGGAATAAATGTACCACCTAGTAAGACTTCTATATTGTAAGTTAAGATGGGTTCGCCTCAAACCCAGGAGTATCCCTCTTAGGACCCAAGAGGAGCTCCGAGATGATATGTACATTATGCTTGTAATAATAAATGAATGAGTTAAGGACCTGCTATGTTCTGTTGTACTACTCTGAGGGATGTAATATTTGTGGAATGGTACTTCGTGAATGTTATATCAACAACTGGCATACTACAACATGCAGTGGTATGCAGAGTCACCACAGTTGGTATGAGAGAAAAAGCTTTGACCTTAGGTTGGAACCTAGAAAATGGGACCGAACGTTAGGAGTCAAATAGGATTAGTAAAGAATTCTCTAAAAATATGGTGTATATTCATTTGAGAATAGAACAATCATATCTTTTAGTGCGATAATTCTTTATTATCTCTATTATGATGCATTATTACTAATCTTATATTCTTTCTATTCTACAGCCAACTATGGCAAGTTCACGTCCGGGACGAAACGTGAAAGTGATGGATTCAACACTGAGTTAATATGAAGGAGGACTCGCAGATATTCTTCGTGCCATGTTACTTGAATTTAGGTGTGATCCCCAGATCCAAGTAAAGAAATACATGTACTATGACGGTACTGTATTGGCAAAGTATAGGATAGGACTAAGACTTCCAGAATCCCTAGGAATGAGCATAGTGATGCCAGCGGGTGAGGCTAGAACTACCCAAACAGCCTACCACATAGCCATTTTGAGAGCCATCACTGATATCCGGGAGCATAAGACGAAAGAGCTTATGGGTTCCGAATTCTCACACATTGCTCATATGGAGGAGGAAGATGATCCTATGCTTAACCACTTCAAATTTGCAAAACGCAAACCAGCAGAAGCCGCTAAGTACATGGACAATAGCCGCAACTTACTATCATTGTTCTTTCAGTTGAACCGACATCTGTCGGGGGCAATTGATACAATGCTAGAGGAGTTCACTGAACCCAAGGAGAAGACTAAGGGGAAGGAATCAATGGAGAATGAAGTGCACACACCAGTTTACTCAGCTGGTGATTACATTAGTATCGACCATCCCGAACTAGAAACCACACCCATTACACCTAGGTACTATCCTAGTAGTTTCCATGGAGGATATGAGGGTGGAGAGGAATCCGGAAACCACGTTCCGAGACTCCTATAGAGAACTCAACAGGTTGGCGTTGGGGGTCAGACACGGGAAATTTTGGCAATTCAGTCAAAAATAATGCGGAGATGAATGAGGACGCCACAACCCAGTTCCAGGACAATCAGTATAATAGGGGTGACTATGAGGAGTACCCTATACTGATTGAGTCAGATACTGATGGAGGTAATACCTATGGCGGAGTCATAGGGGAGTATACCTGATGGGTGGATTATGATGTTTTGAATAATCAATTCATGAACACAGATTTCTCCCTCGGATCATCCTCTGATTCTGACTACCAGCCAACAGGAAGACCCTACGTTCCAGATTCTGTCAGGAGGACGACACGTTCGACCGGATGGAAGCCTGGAATGTACCGGGAGTGAAGCACGACTAGAGACTACCAAGGGAGGCGAGACTACAATACATAAGTACCACATGTATTGTAGTGTGTAATATTTGTAGAAAATTGTACATATACTTCAATAAGTGAGTTTGCATACTCACATAGTCACTGAGTATTGTAATAAAACCACTTAAGTATGTATATACATGGTATATGTTTTGAATGATTTGGATTTGCTTCTTGATTTCCATTGCGTGACTAGTTCTGTGCACAAAGTTGAGCTCAGAAAACTTGCGCATGGAGTAATTATGAGTACCACTTTGTGTTGCAGAACTAGGGGGGTATGTCGGGACCGGTAGGTGAGGAGAGTGAAGCGCAGCGCATGGAGCGCGAGGCTAAGCAGAAGGAAGAGGCTGATGAAGCAGCCAGAAATCAGTTTCCACCACCACCACCCATGACGCAGCAGAACTTCCTCCAATACATGCAAATGTTGGAGGAAAGCAACGGATAACATTGGAGCAGCAGAACAAGTTCTTCCAGGAGCTGCTTCAACAAAACAAGGTGGAAAGACCTGATAACCAGGGAGTCACTCTGTCAGACTTCCAGAATACTAAACCTATATCCTTCGCATACGCGTCCGAGCCTATGGACGCGGAGGATTGGCTGATGGACACGGAGCGAAAGCTCAATACCGTTGGATGCAATGACCTGGAGAAGGTCAGATATGCAACACACCTGTTGTGTGGACCCGCCGCATCATGGTGGGATAATATAGTAGCCGTTTATCCGGCTGAGAAGGTATTCACCTGGGAGGAGTTTAAGAGGAAGTTCAGGGAATCCAATGTCCCTGAAAGCATTGTGGAGTTGAAGCGTCGAGAATTTGAAAGTCTCGAGCAGAAGGATAAGGCCATCCTGACTTATGTCAGGGAGTTTTCGAAGTTGTCTCGGTATGCTGTTGAGGAGGCCAACACCGAGGACAAAAAGAAGAAGAGGTTCATGCGGGGATTGAATCCCCAGTTCAAGGTTCAGCTCAGAATGATGAGAGCGACCGAGTTCCAAGAGTTGGTGGATGCAGCCATCACTCTTGAAGATGACTTCAAGCAGCTGCAGGAGGAGAAGAGGAAGAAGGCTAAGTTTGAGCCCAAGAAGTATGTCAGCAACAAGCCTAATACTGGCTTGAGTTTCAAACCAAGGTACAACAACAACAACAACTACAACAACAACAATCAGAGGAGGAATCAAGGATTCCAAGCCACAAATCAGGTCATTTGTCGCGTCTGCGGATTTAAAGGACATGCCTCGAAGTATTGCAAGAAACCCAGGATAATATGCTTTGGGTGTCGTCAGGAGGGGCACATGATGAAAGATTGCCCCAATAAAAAGAATGGAGGAGGTCAGTCAGGAGGAGGAGGAAGCCGAGGAGGAAACAACGGAGGGAATTGGAAGAACAAGAAACCCTTCGGCAAGTTAAACTGCACCAGCTTGGAGGAGGTGGTTAACTCCTATCAGGCAGTGATAGGTAAGCTCCAGATACTTACTCATCCTGGCAAAGTACTTTTTGATACTGGTGCAACTACATCATTCATTTCTCAGCAATTCATCATCAAACATGGGATTAACTGCACTAAGTTAGATACACCTATAACCATACTTTCCACGGGGGGAACGATAGTAGTAACCCATACCAAACAAAAACAAGTCATCATGATCAATAAATGCGCGTTTGACGCAGACCTGTTCATTTTACCGATGAAGGACATTGATGTCATTCTTGGTATGAACTGGTTAGAAGCTAACGGAGCATTGATCGACTGTGTGAACAAGACTGTGTCTTTGAAAAGCCCCGATGGAAGTAGAATGATCTACCAAGGAGACAAGCATACACAGATCGAAGTCGAGCTACAGCTGAACAACATGAAAGAGGTGAAGTTGGAGGATATACCTGTAGTGAATGAATTCCAGGATGTGTTTCCTAAGGAATTACCTGGAACGCCACCAGATAGGGAGATAGAATTTACTATCGACCTAATTCCAGGAACAGCTTCGATTGCTAAAGCACCATATAAGATGGGGCCTAAGGAGTTGAAAGAACTTAAGGAGCAATTGGATGACTTGGAACAGAAAGGATTCATACAAGAGAGTGTTTCACCATGGGGATCACCTGTGATCTTCGTGGATAAAAGAGATGGAGGTAGAAGGATGTGTGGAGACTACCGGAATTTGAACAATGTCACAATCAAGAACAAGTACCCACTTCCTAGAATACAAGATCTATTTGATCAAGTTAGAGGCGTGGGAGTCTTTTCCAAAATTGATCTAAGGTCCGGTTATCATCAGATAAAGATCAAGAAGGAAGACGTTCCGAAAACCGCCTTTGTTTCAAGGTATGGACATCATGAATACCTTGTAGTGCCATTTGGATTAACCAATGCCCCAGCAATCTTCATGAATCTTATGAATAAGATCTTCATGCCATATTTAGACAAGTTTGTCATCGTATTTATCGATGATATCTTGATATACTCCAAAGATAAAACCGAACATGCTGAACATCTGAGGTTAGTGTTGCAAACACTAAGAGAACATCAACTCTATGCCAAATTCAGCAAGTGTGAGTTTTGGCTAGATCAAGTGGAATTTCTTGGTCATGTTATTAGCAAAGATGGAATAGCTGTTAACCCGAGCAAGGTAGCAGCAGTTTTAGATTGGGAAGCACCCAAGACTGTCAAGGAAATCCGAGGATTCCTAGGAATGGCAGGATACTATCGGAGATTCATTGAAGGATTCTCTAAGATAGCAGGACCGATGACTAAGCTGTTAAGAAAGAACACACCATTCGTGTGGTCAGAGGAGTGTGAGAAGAGTTTTCAAACTCTGAAAGAGAAACTCACCATGGCACCGGTGTTAGCAGTTCCAGAAGTTGGCAAGGATTACACCGTGTACTGTGACGCATCCAAGCATGGATTGGGTTGCGTACTCATGCAGGATCGGAAAGTAATATCTTATGGATCGAGGCAACTCAGACCTCATGAAGTGAATTATCCAACACATGACCTAGAACTAGCAGCAGTCGTATTTGCACTTAAAACTTGGAGACATTTTCTCTATGGAGCCAAGTGCGAGCTCTATACCGATCATAAGAGTCTCAAGTACTTCTTTACTCAGAAGGAACTCAATATGAGGCAGAAAAGATGGCTTGAACTAATCAAGGATTATGATTTGACCATTAATTATACTCCAGGAAAGGCCAATGTTGTAGCAGATGCCTTGAGTAGGAAGAGCACTGGAGGAGTAGAACAAGAGTTATCACCGGAGTTGAGGAAGGAAATAAGCCAAGCCCAAATACAACTTTGGAGAAAGAGGCTCATGAAGGGCTATCGGCTTTACAAGTAGCCGATGAGCTAAATGTTAACTTAAAGAATGAGATAATGATGGGTCAATTGGACGATCCATTCATCGTAGAAGAGATGAGAAGGATTGATGAAGGAAGACCATCAGAATTTCACCGAGGAGAATCTGGATCACTATGGTTTCAGAAGAGGATTTGCGTTCCGGATATTGCTGAGATCAAGGAAGTAATACTCCGGGAAGCCCATAAAACACCATACTCCATACATCCGGGAAGTACAAATATGTACATGGATCTTAAGGAGTTATTTTGGTGGAATAACATGAAGAGAGAGATAGCACAATACGTGGCGGAATGACATACCTGCCAAAGAGTGAAGGCTGAACATCAAAGTTCGGCAGGAAAGTTACAACCTTTACCAATCCCAGAATGGAAATGGGAGGAGATAGGAATGGATTTCATCACCGGACTACCCATGACAAATAAAAAGAAGGATATGATATGGGTAATCGTGGACCGGTTGATGAAAAGCGCACACTTCTTAGCAGTAAACCAGCAGGATAAAGGAGAGAAACTCATCGATCTTTACATCAAAGAGATCGTGAGTAAACATGGAGTGCCCAAGAAGATCGTGTCCGATCGAGGATCCGTGTTTACATCAGCATTTTGGAAGCAACTACATGAAGCTTTAGGATCCAAGTTGGACTATAGTACCGCCTATCATCCTCAGACAGGTGGACAAACCGAGAGAACTAACCAGATCCTAGAGGATATGCTTAGGGCTTGTGCCCTAGACTTCGGGGGATCATGGGAGGAGCACTTGCCAGTAGCAGAGTTTTCATACAATAATAGCTATCAAAGCAGCATCAAGATGGCACCGTTCGAAGCTCTGTACGGAAGAAAATGTAGATCACCCATATGCTGGTATGAGGTTGGAGCAAGCAAAGAGTTTAATCCTGATTATGTCAAGGAAAAGCAACAGATTATCGACATCATAAGAGATAGGCTGAAGATAGCCCAAAGTCGACAGAAGAGTTATGCCGATCAGAAAAGAAGGACATGGGAGCCACAAGTTGGAGACATGGTATATCTCAAGGTGAGCCCGATGAAAGGTCTCCAGAGATTTGGAGTAAAAGGGAAGTTAAGCCCTAGATACATAGGACCTTTCAAGATTTTGAGTCAGAACCGAGGGTTAGCCTTTGAATTGGAACTACCGGGAAGGTTAGCTCAAGTTCACAATGTGTTCCATGTGTCGCAACTCAGGAAATGCTTAAAGACCCCAGATGAGCCAATATCACATGATGAGCTCGAGTTACAACCAGATTTGACTTACATCGAGAAGCCAGCAAAGATTCTCGAGGAGAACTGGAAACAACTCAGGAATCGAGCTATCAAGTACTGCAAGATACAATGGAAACATCACCCCGAGAGGGAAGCCACCTGGGAAAAAGAGGAAGACCTGAGGAAAACATACCCTGAACTCTTCAGGTATTACAACCACAACTTCGGGATGAAGTTTTCTTTAAGGGGGAAAGGCTGTAATGTCCCAGGTTTAGAGACGATCGAGGGGTAGATTTTAGAAAGGTATGCGCATTACATCGTAAATTCTGGGGAAATTTCGCGCTTTTAAAACAAAACTGCATCGAAGGGGGACAAGTTTCTCTCTCGACACCTTACAGAGTTAGGGTTTCGAGAGTGCGACAAACTTGCTCTTATTCAACTAAGTTAGGGTTTTGAGAAGAGAGGAGAGAAGTTATATCCCAACTTAAGTTGCATGATTGAATTCAAATTTAAGTTGCACGATTGAATTCAAACCTAAGTTGAATTTGAATTTCAAATTCAAACATCAAATAGATATCTCATAATTCAAACTTGAGATAATTCATTAAGTAAATTATAAACAATATAAAATATGAACAACCCAAATAATAAGTAAAGCTCATTATAGAAAACCTTGAGCTTTATTGATTAACACACATTATACATTGTCTTTACAATATTCACAAGTGTAATAAAAGAATATTACAACACATTATAAGAATTGGAAAAAATAGAAAAACAAAAGAAAAGAAAAGTACAATGTATTGAATTATCCTAAAACTACAAGCTAATCTTCATTTAAGCTTGAGCTTGATGATCTTCATCTCCATTTGATCATCAACTTGAAACCTGCACACAAACACAACAAAACAAGTATTATGCCAAGTGGCAAAGCCACTTGGCAGGTTAGAAAAGAAATGGTGAATTGTCAACTCTGCTGAGCTGATCTACTCTCAACCCAAGTTCCAAGCCAGGCAACACACACACACAGCCAAACAGCTCACAAGGCAGTGTGCATGCCCAACAACACACACAGGCCAGTGAGTCACCACATGCTTGCCAGGCCAAGCTGTCGACCTGGAGAGCAAAGAAGGGGAGGTATAAAAACCTCCACAGTAAACCCTAGCTTCATCCATCGACAAGCAGCAGGGTAAGCCACCAGATAGCAAGAACACAAGAACAGGAAGAACAGCATAGTTGTTCAACCTGTCCAAAATCACCACAGATCCAAATCAAGCATCACAGGCTTGCAAGGAGGAGCAGGGCAAGCATACGCTCAAACCAGAAGCAATCCTCTACAACAACAAAATCATCTAGGAGCTGGAGTGAGGTATAAACCAAATCAACCTGAGCAAAATCAAACTTTGCTCATAAATAAGCATCTGCATATGTCACAGAAGCCAAAATGGGTAGAATACCTAGTTTGTATCATCATCTGGCTACTAAGCCATTTGGTGCAAGCAAACTGAAGATCAGCCAGAAGGAAAATCACCAAGGGAACATTGGTATGTCAGACTGGTGACACTACCAGAGAAATCCAACATGGATTAATCCCTAACTAGCCATCCTAATTCACCTAGCACCACACAGCTAGTTACACCATCAGAATATAGACATTTAAATGTCTATTTTGTTTCAACATCAAAGGCTACTGGTAATCCAGTCATGGATCAACCAGATAGCATGAGAGAGTCACAACAACAGCCACAGTAAAGGGGAGCCACCCTTGGACAGCACAAAGGTTGTCAGGGCTACCTCAAACCCACAGAAACATTCACTAAGCCACTACATCATAACCCAACAGGGTTCAGCATGAGCTAGGGTACCCAATCAGTGATTGGCATCCCTCTAGCTACATCAAGTCCATCTAGGAGATCATTACTGCTCAGCAGTTCATCTCAGTTATCTATGCAATCAAGTTAAACTACACAGATAAATGAGATGCATTTTTACACAGTGCACCAGAACCTTGCAAATGATCTAGATGATCACTGTAAGCAACAACAGGTGCTGGGGTAAGTAAGAGCATGCACCAGCACAGGCTTGAGTGCCACACAGGCCAAGTAAGAGCATCAGTGCAACACAAGCCATAGGACAGCAGATAATCATTAAGCACTGAAGATCATATGATCAGCAGGGCCTAACAAATCATGCAAGTACATGCTAGAGCCAACCTAGCAACAAATCATGAATCATATGACTAACTCAGCACCAATTCATCAACAGTTGCTTCACAGCTAATCACATAAATAATTTATGATTGTATCCAGAAGCACATCAAATGCTTGATGAACCACTGGATCATAATACACAAGCCAAGCATATATCAATTCATCACTGAATAACCCTAATAAGCCCACAGTAATACTCAATTGAGCATAATCATAAATTGAACACAAGAATTAGCCACAATGGCTCAGGCACTTGCAAATTTGCAAGAACTACACACTGTAATCAAGCCATGGCAATAAACATGAATACACTTGAGCATCTGGCAAGCTTATTAACAAGAACAGAGGCACAGAGATATAATTAGACTAGAAATTCTTGCACAGAGGCATGGCAGGGATGCACACAGCAGTAGCACACGCATGGCACAACAGCATAGCACGGCAGCCCAGGAGCAAGCAAGCATGGCGCAACAGCAGAGCACAGCAGCTCAGGAGCGGGCAAGCAAAGCACAACAGTAGAGCATTAGCATGGCGAGCATCTCTACAGAGAGATACAAGCCATGGCCAGAGCTAGAGGAGGAAGAAGAACAGGCACAGGAGGGAGAAGGAAGGGAGGCGCACTCACCCGGGGTCGAGCAGACCGGCGCAGCCATGGCGGCCACGGTGGCACACGCCGGAGCGCGGCGGCGCCAGGCCAAGCCAGGCCATGGCAGCAACACGCGCACCACGGTGGCGAAGCCACGGTGGCGCCACAGCACCAGAAGCGCCAGGAGCGGCGGGATCGCACAGGTTCTGCAACCCTAGCCGCCGCAGAGGAGGTCGAGGACGAGCGGGAGCAGCACTTGCTCCAGATCGACGCGGACATATCGACGCGCCGCCATGAGGCGAGTCGACTGCACCCCATGGCGAGGGCCAAGTCCGGCGGAACTCGCCGGAATCGAGCGGCGACGGCGGAGGCGACGCGAATCGCTAGAGAGAGGATTAGGGTTAGGGTTCGGACGCGCGCGAGAGAGAGAGAGGAGTGAGGCTGGTCGAGCCGGACCAGGTGGGTCGGTTCGACCTAACCCCACTGGGTTACACCGACAGGTGGGCCTAGGGGCAAAACTGCCATTTCACAATTCATTAAAAATGCAGAAACTTTGAAAATACACAATAAATGTTTGATAGCTCTAAAAAAACAATTAAAAATATGAAAACCACTCAGTATAAAAAACTCTATCATAATAAAATGTGAAATAGTATTTTTGAAGTTAAACAAGAATAAGTTCAAATTTGATGATTTAAATAATCATTTAAATCACACATTTTATTTTCATTAATGAAATTAAATCCATAAATTCTTTTGGACTTTAAAAACACCTTGACAATATTTCAAGGTTGTATTTTGCCCTAAATAATATATCCCTAAGTCATTCTTAGTATCAACCTCTCACATGAAATGATAATTCATCGGAAGGGGGGAACAAACCCTAAAACAGGAATCATGCATAAATGCTTCTTTAACCATTGCCCTTATCGGACAATGATGCTATTTTTCAGCAACAGAGGACAAGGGTCAGTCCACACCATCCAACTGCAACACTTTGCAGTGTTCAGGCAAGTTCATCACTTGCTCATGCCATTTGAGTATTTTTATCAAATTACTTGCAAAATACTATGTTTATCACTATTGCATAAAAAACCAAAACCACTATTTTCATAACTATGAATATGACTATGTGGTGGGCAATGGAACCATGGATTGTGTTGATATGGTGGAGGTTCCATTGCAAGGGTTTATATCCATCTAGGATTAAACAACAAATGTCGCCAGTGATTCTTGTGCCGTAATACCCGTGTTAACCATAAGATCTGAAATGGGACGGACTAGTCAATCGTATTTCCACCTCTTGTACATCAACGGATGCGCTTACCGTAGCAGTTGTATCTTGCGGAGCAACTTGAGGGTGGGGATCCCACTCTAATTCCCCACGGTTATGTTGTGCATACCGTAGCGGTTGCGGCTTGCGGAACAACTTGAGGGTGGGGATCCCACTCTAATTCCCCACGGTAATGTGGTCTATGATGGGTTGCAGCTACCGGCGAAGGAGTTTGGTTAACGAGTCCCAGACTGTCATCGTGGTCGGGGTCCATCCTTAATTGGTGTAAGAGGACCGGCGAGGACCCAGGGTCGGGGTTTGCAACAACGGGTGGGTGTGCGAGGTAGCGGAGGAATATGATTGGCTATGACCTTATACCGGGCCTCACACCGAAGGAAGTGTGAACGAGAAAGCTGCCCGGTTGGCACAAAGGTTAAGATCTTTTATGGGTAAAGCAACACACCTCTGCAGAGTGTAAAGAACCGTGACCTGTCACTCCCTGTTCCGGGATATGGAACTGCGAACGCGGCCGGAAAGGAGCTCCATGAAGTTCTAGTAAACCGGTGAAGGCTGACGGACATAGTTCTTTGAAATAAAAGCAACCTCTTGAAAAAATGTTTATCAAAACCTGCATTGGTATTAGACTTTCTGGTCTAATATCGTAGCTAGTGCATTAAACACCTCTTTTCTATAATGAACTTGTTGAGTACGCTCGTACTCATCCCACTCTTAAATCCCCTGCTTAGATTGTCTGAACCATCTGGAGGAGGACAACGACAACCCTGAAGGAGCCGAGATTATCGGCTATGAAGAACCAGACCTCTCTGGAGGTGTTGAAGGCGTAGACTACCTTATAGTCTACGGAACCGGGGAGGGTTCCAGAGGAGATCAATTTTAGACTAACCGAATAGTAGTAGTATCCGAGCAGTACGAACTCTTAGTACTTAACTGCTCGAGGGAATAAATGTACCACCTAGTAAGACTTCTATATTGTAAGTTAAGATGGGTTCACCTCGAACCCAGGAGTATCCCTCTTAGGACCCAAGAGGAGCTCCGAGATGATATGTACATTATGCTTGTAATAATAAATGAATGAGTTATGGACCTGCTATGTTCTGTTGTACTACTCTGAGGGATGTAATATTTGCGGAATGGTACTTCGTGAATGTTATATCAACGACTGGCATACTATAACATGCAGTGGTATGCAGGGTCACCACACTCATAAAGGTAGGGTGTGCGTGCATCCGTTCATAGAGGTGAATATACGTACGTGTTTGTAAGCATCTACGTCGTACTATGTTTCTAAAAAAAGTTTCTACCATCTTACTGACTTCTTTTTCTCAAGAGCGTGTTCGTTGATTTTTTCAAGCGAGTTCGCATGCAGACCTAGGTTGACTATTCGTTAGTACTTAATACTAGTTAAAACTGTAGACATTAGATTAAAAAATGGAACTAATGAAAAAATTGTTCACGATGTTTATTTTTTCGCTTCAATACAAAATGTTGTTCGCGGTGTCAATTTCAATTGGCTTTTAATTTTAGTATTCATAGTTGATAGAATAATGTTTATATAGTTAAAAAACGTTCACATGGTTAACAAAATCGTACTATTCAAAAACAAGTGTTCATGCGTTCAAACAAATGTTCACACAGTTAAAAAAATATTCCTCAGTCCAAAAAAAAAATTCAAATGGTTCATAAAAAAATTGTACACGAGTTTAAAAAAATTTATAGACAAGAAAATTGTTCACATAGTTTTAAAATATTAGTTCAAAATATGTCTAGGCAGAACAAAATAAATTACTCATACGGTGCAAAATACTAATTTGCGTACTGTACAATAAATAATTGTTCGTTCATAAAAAATGTTCACGATTTCAAAACAAATATTCAGAATAGAGGAAGAAAAATGTTCACATAGTTTTATTAGTTCAAAATATGTTCAGACCGTTCATACTAAATTGTTCATGCAATGCAAAAAATAGTAGTTCGCATATTATACAATATAAATAATTGTTCGAACTATCCAAATTGTTCACGGGTTCAAAACAAAATCCGTAATGGAAGAAAACAAATATTCACATAGTTTTAAAAATATTTGTTCAAAATATGTTCAGACATTTAAAATAAATTGTTCACACGGTGCAAAATAAATGTTCACATACGGTAAAATAAAATATTTGTTCGGTCCATAAAAAATGTTCAGGAGTTCAAACTAAATTTTTAAATAGAGGAATAATTTTTTTTCACATATTTTACTAATACCATGAGTTCAGATAATTATTCACATGGTCCAAAATAGTTGTTCCCGTATTGTACAATAAAAATATCTGTGTTATTTTTAAGAAGAGACAAAAATAAAAATGAACGAGAAAATGTGAAAAAAGGAAAACTAAAATAACGGAAAATGAAAGAAGTGAAAAGTTCAAAAGCTAAAAGAAGAACAAGGAAAAGGGTAAAAATACAAGGGAAATAAAATATTTTAAAGTGAAAAGAGCAAAACAAATAATAATAAAAAAATATCTACAAAACTTAAGAAACTTAAGTAAAGAAAGAAAAATGAAAAGAAAATTAAGAGGATCGGAATAGAGGATGGAAACGAGGGTCGCGCGTTTCCTTACGGAAAATGCATCCGATATGTGTTTGTATCTTTTGGAAATGAATCGTGCAACAAACCGTCAATGAAGCGAAAGGAACCGCAAACTTGGGCCAGACCCATTAGTGGGATACAGAGGACAAAAGAGATACGCGTTCGGCCGCTACTTGACGATGTAAGCGTCAAATAGTAATGGCCCGCCCGTGCCCGCTGCCTCGCCTGCTTAGCTTGCTTGCTCTCTCGCACGCCAACTCCTATTCCCGTTTTCTCTGTCTTTTTTTCTTCTTTTTCGGTTGCTATGTTTACACGAGCGATAGTACAACAAAAGGTGGTACTGGTAGGATCGCGGATCTGACCATTTTTTTGTCCCAACGGACATATTTTTGTGCATCCTATTTATACCTTTCTTCTTCCTATTGTCCGCGGAGCTTTTTCTTTTTCATTCTCTCTTCTCCATTGGTGACCTTAAATAGCTTCCTCTACGTTTTGATTCCTCTAATATTTCATGAATCTTTTTGTGGGAAAAGAGAGGGGGATCTAGATCTACTACTTCACCAATCAAATCCCTCTATTTATGAGGGGAACTCACTAGATCGAGATCTTGGAGAAATTTGGTGTTTCTCCTCTTTGATCTCCCTCTCTTATTCCACCAGTAGTTTTAGTAGCCCTGTTGGAATTTAGGAGTGAATTACTTGGACCTATTAGTGGTGTTCTTGTCATTGCATTAGGTGTATCGGTTTGAGTTCTCTATGGAGATTCGGTCTCGTGAGAGTGGGTGTTTCCTCTTGGGTTCATGGAACCCTAGACGTTGTTGTAGCCTTTGCAACCTTGTATCCTATTGTGGCGTTGTAGCCTTTGTGGTCTTGTAGCATTCATGGTGTTTTAGCCTTTGTGGCGGTGTACTTGAGAGTCTTCAATTGTTGTGGAGTTTACCTCAAATTTGTTGCTTGGAAGATCGCTCCAAGCTTGTACAGGTTCGATGACCACCCTCAAGGGCCCCTTACTGGATCAAGTATTTTCCTTTTCGTGGGAAGGATCGAGGAGAAGACGGCGCGTCATCATGTCATTTGGAGTGCCTTGTGCCTCCACACCGCTCTAACGAAGAGTAGCACCCGCAAGGGTATGAACTTCAGGATACATTGCCGTCTTCGGGTGCCTCAGTTACTTCTTGTATAACATCGGAGAGTAGCACCCGCAAGGGTGTGAACTTCGGAATACATCATCGTCACCTTGTTACTTATCTTTCTTAGCATAGGTTGTCGGTACACATAGTAAAACCCTAGTTTATAGGTAATTCTTGAAGCTATTGCTTGCAGAGAAGCCCTATCACTAGCAGAAGATCTGCAGATACGGAGAATTCTTGTTGCCTCTAATTGCCTGCAAGTGATCAATTCAATTCATAGTCCATCTATGTGCAGCTTTTACTTGGTTCTACGTGAAATCAAGCATTGGCAAGCTAATTTTGACAAGGTGCAGTTTACACATGAAATCAGGAGATCAAATACACATGCTCATAACTTAGCTCGTAGTTATATCTCTGTTGATCACGGCTACCGCTTGTGGCTCCGAACCCCTACTTCTATTGTACCCTTTATGATTGAGTAACAAAAGGAGTCACTAGCCCTAAAAAAACTCTTTACTCGGCTCATGTGCTCCCAATTAGTTTGATGCCCATGCAACTCGTCCGAATATGGACTAGATCCCCCCCCCCCCCCCCCCCCCCACACCCAACCCCTGTCGTCTGCCAATGGCAGGAGGCTACATAAATAATCACTCGTTAAGTATCTACTGAAGTATAATAATCACTTATGTGTGTACCTAAAAGATTACTCTTAATTTTTTCTAAGCACTTGTATGTACGTTCTAACCGGCCCAGCTAAAAGAACTGCCACTTCATGCAGTTTCTTTCTCACCCGACGAATCGGCTCAGAATCCTGCAAGATGAGATGCCCACATCTTATCGCTTCTTTATATACAAACACAGATATTTATATACACGCGCATATATTCATACCTGTAAATGCACATATGCATATCCAACTTCTATGAACACCTTCAAAAAATAGAGGAGACGGCGAAAAGTGTATTTGGCACATGAACACCAGTGCTCCTGATTTTTAAAAATCATATTTTTGGATTTTAAAAAATATGAAATTAAATACCCACATACATATAAACATTCTGAAGGTACGTTAGAAATTTTGAAGAAAAATATGTTATATTTTAAGCTATACAAAAAAGACAAATTTCTGACAAATATATACCTCTATACGTAGCCACAAATTTGTTTTTTTTTTCTGTAGCTCAAAATACAATGCAATTTCTACCGGAATTTTGCATGAATATTCAGAATATGTGTATGTATTCATGGAATAAATGTGATGATTTTTTGAAATACAAAAATTCAGCTTTTAAATATTAAAAACTGAGAGCACTGGTGCTCATGTGCCCCAAATTTGCTTCCAGGAGACGGTTGGATCTTATGAAAAATATTGAGATGTGTTATGAACACCTTAGTTACTCCTACTATGAGTAGTCTTAGAGAGTAACTAGGATAGTAACATAGAACTACATGAATTGCCACCTAAGCATTTTAATGACATGTCATGACATTAAATGAAGAAACAGAAGGTTGTGGTAACTAGCTATGTTACCGTAACATCACACTTTTCAAGGTACAATGAGTGTATAAGATAATTAATACAATCATGCATGATACTACTACTCCGCCAAGATTGTATAAGGTAATTAGTACAATAAGTATCTTATATTACTCCCACTATGAACATAGTAACATAGACTAGTATCATATGCATGACACTATCTTATATTACTCCCACTATGATTAGTCTAAAATTATGGTGTTCCAACTCCGCCAAGATAGGAGGTCACGTGTCTTGGTGGCCGCGTCTTGGTGAGGGTGTGGGTGGCTGGCGCACGACGGTCACGCGTTGCATTGTTTAATTTTCAGTTCAGATCTCACGTAGTCACGTCATGGGTCAAACAGCCTAAACTCTGGTTTTCGAGCTCTCCGTTCAGACATCACACGCAAAGCTTCCAAAAAGTATAGAGATGGGTGCAGATGCAAGTTGTATTCTTTAATTTCTTCTGTTCAGCCTCGAGAGAGCGCAAGGAGGCATGGTCATGGTCACACGTTCAGATCATCTTCTCCATCTGATCTCCACAAGTTCAGACGGCAGCTCGCACGCAATCCGCACGACACTTCGTCTCAACGTTGAAAAATCGAATCAAAATGCAATTCATCAGTAAGTTCACAACACATAAGTTCGTTCAGATCATCTTCTTCACAGAACGGCGCACAGGCAGATCATTTATGACGAAGCAGTGAGTACACGTGCGCGCGAGTTCGAGCTCGTCTCTCAAGCAGCTAGCGGAGCAATCAGTGAACGGACGCGTAGCTGGCCATGAATGCTTTGATTTCCTGCACGAGCTTCACGGCGTCGGGGAGCTCCGGGAATGCGTAGAAGGCGTGGATCGCGTCGGGGAACTCCACCAGGCGCGCCGTCTTCCCCTTTCTCACCAGCATGGCGGCGTACCGGCGCTGCCAGTCTTGCAGCGGGTCGAGCCCGCCGACGACCACCATCGCCGGCGGGAACGCCTCCTGCAGCTCCGGCTCCGGGCCGGCCTCGCCCGTCACGTGCGCCGCCGGGTGGTTCCGGTCCGCACCCTCCGGCAGGAACGCCCTCCACGACCAGTCCGACCGGCGCATGTTCACCAGCGGCGCCACGCCCTCCAGCCTCAGCTCCGCCTCGGTGCGCTCCTCGCCGCCGAAGTACGCCTGCAAAAGGATGATGCCGGCGAGGCGGACGGGGTTGCTGGAGGGAGGAGACGATGAAGTCCATCGCTGGGCCACGTGATGGACGATGTTGCCGCCGGCGCTGTCCCCGGCGAGGAAGCAGCGGGAGAGGTCGACCGGGACGGAGATGTCGGCGGGGAGCCCCGTGGCGCCGAGGTAGCGGAGCACCTCCTCGCAGTCGTCGTAGGCGGCCGGGTAGCGGTGCTCGGGCGCGAGGCGGTAGTTGACGGAGACGACCACGGCGCCCAGCTCGTGGCAGAAGCGGCGGCACATGCCGTCCACCGGCAAGGACGACGGTGAGAGGAACGTCAAGCCGCCGCCGTGGAAGTACACGACGACGGGGAGGGCCCCCGCGCCGGCTGCCTCCGCCGCCGGGGAGTAGACGCGCGCCCAGAGGTTCCGCGTGGCGTCGACGATGAGGTCGTTGGAGCGGATGCCGAGCGCGTCCGGGCTCGGCCTCGCGGGCGTCTGCCTGTCGCCGAGCTTGAAGAGGAAGCGGTTGACGGTGCCGTTGCTGCGCTGCGCCAGGTCGGTGGCGGCGCT
Source organism: Lolium perenne (assembly GCF_019359855.2). NCBI lineage: Eukaryota > Viridiplantae > Streptophyta > Magnoliopsida > Poales > Poaceae > Lolium > Lolium perenne. The sequence goes on along the minus strand of NC_067245.2, from coordinate 41,018,866 downwards.
GAGCGCGAAGATCTGGAGCCGCGCCGACCATGGCAGCGCCGGCGGCGCTGGCCGGGTGCTCTCGTCGGCGGCCGTCTCTTGGCTCCTCGTCTTGGCCTCCATTTCGCTCTCTCCTCCCGTGTTTAAGTGCTGATCAGTGCGGAGTATGAAGTGAAGTAGCCCATCGATCGATCGGGCGTAGTCGCGTTTATATATGAGGAAGGCTTTGCAATTGCAACTCCGCTCTAATTGACTGGTGGTTGGCCAAAAGATTGGGTAGATTTATTTTTAAGAACTCTTTTTTTTGAACAGCGGAGCCCCAGAACCTTTTCATTCCAATAACAGAGGGAGTACACAACTATTACAAAGGACCCCATAAAATTCAGAAATTACATATAAATCCCTGACATTTGTAGAAAAGACCCTACTGGAAAATCTAGAAAAGCAATCAAGTCCTTTCTCTTCCCCTCTGCGGAGCTAGGAGCTCAGCTCGCTGCAGCCATGGCTGGAGATGGGGACAGAACCACTTTTCTCCAGTCGGACTAAGCCCTCAACGCCTGAACTCCAAAAGGGCCTCCCAGTGGAGGTTGAAATTTTGCCGGAGATCATCTCCGGCCTGATACGGCTCTTTTTAGCCAAAGATTTCAGCTTCCAGAACTTGATCGCTGAGAAGATGCTCCAGGATGATATGGCTCCATAACTCCGAACCCATCTAGTCACAACAGCTGTTGTGTCCGCTTCGATCTGTATCACCACCATGGCGCCCAAGAAATCGAAGCAAAACAGAGACAACAGTTGGACTAGAAGAGTAGAGGCACGGCAGCACCACTTCAAAGAAATTGACCTGCCATAGATCCCCAAGTACCTGCCACGGATTTGGGGAGAAGACAGACGGAGAGGATGGTGGTGACGACGAGCCATAGCAGACGCGTCCAAGCTCTGCATCTCATCCTTCCACCTTGGAAGCATGTCTAAGATGCAGAAGCTAGACTCAATGGCCTTATCGTCGGAGATCCCTGGGATGTTCTTCTCCGTCGACGGCTGCGCTCGCCACCAGCGCATGACGATGAAGAAGCTCGGCCGCAGGACGCACAAGATCTGCCCAGCAAGATCTGGTGCTCTACTCCCATACGCCACGAAGGACCAACAACAAACCCTAGACCTAGTATATACAACACAACGACCAGGGCCTCGCCTCAGCCACTCCCCGGCGGCATGGCCGCTGATGAGGGCATTGGCCCAGCCCGAAGCAGGGGAAAACCTACCCAACTACTGTAGCGAGGAGAGAGGGGGGAAGGGGGAAATGAAAGCCTATTTTTTTATTCAAATAAAATCATAGTGCATACAAACATCCTGAGGTGGAATTCCTCGTAAAAAAAACACCATCGGGTGGAATTCGGAACCGCACATGACGACATAAATCTATAGACACCGTACCCTTTGCCAAGCCATGCGCGTCGCCATTCGATGAACAGCTCTCGTGAACAAATTGGACCTCTTGGAATTCACTTGTCCTTGCTTTAAGCTCCATAGTTATATGACCGTAGGAGCCCTCTTCCTTCTTCCTCAAGGCTGCGAATGACATGTTTACAGTCTGATGCCACCCTGATTCGGCTCAAGAGGAGATGCGCCGCCAATGCCAACCCCTCCCTACATGCCATTGCCTAATGCTTCGATCTGTTACCCTTCTCATCGCCACTGATGAGACGCAAAGGAAGCCTCCCGATAAGTCACGACTCACGAGCCACTACCGTGATAGCAGATGGAGTAGATTATACACCCCATTTCCTCATTTTCGTCATTGGGCTTCATTCATGCTCCAAAGGTTTTGACAAATCATATAGATTGAACGTTTGAATTCTATTGTCCAGGAGGGAACACATCTTTGACGGCTGGATTTTAGCGTACGGTAGACGATACTTTTTTTTTTGTAGTTGTCCCATCTTATTATACAAGTTAACATTCATAACGTGCACCCAATAATTTACTCATTTCCGTGTCGGGCAACATTCATGCTCCACATATCGATTGGCCGATGACAATTATTTCACACTATTTTATTATATACCAAAATGGAGTATATGGCAGTAGCTGGTGCAAACTTGAACTGTTGCACATGTGCTTACTGCTTAGGGCATCTCCAACAGGACGACGCAATCCGTTTGCGTCTGCGTGGATAAAAAACGCGCTCCAGCAGCTAGACGCAAAATGATTGTAGTGTCCGTTCTGACGCAAACGTAGACCAAATATGCGTCAAGAATGCGTCTGTGCTTCCGTTTGATCTGCATGCACCTCTCTCTCTCCTTTTTTTAATGTAGGGCAGACCCATGTGCTGGCTATTCCTAGCCACAAATAGAATATTTTTCCTCCCTCTCCTCCCTAATCATGCATGGCATGCTCTTGCGGTTTAAAAAATACGTCTCTACCGTTGGAGAAGGGGCAGACGCATGTGAACATTTTTTATGTCCGTGTTCAACGCAAACGAACATAAATTGTGTCCAAAATACGTCGTCCCGTTGGAGATGCCCTTAGGATAAATGATTTGGGGCGGCTCAGAGCATCTCCAGTCGCGTCCCCCAAAGGGATTTTGGGCGCGCCGGACAAAAAATGCGTTCCAGCCGCGTCCCCCAAAGCCCATTTTTGTCCGGCGCGTCCCGATACGGTGTCCGGCGCCCCGAGCCCGTCCCCGTCCCACAGGGGACGCACCGGGGACGCCGGACACAACGAAAAGCGAGGCGGGTAGTGGCGGGGCCGACTCATCAGCGGCCCAGTGAAAAATCGTCTCCCACTCCCGCCAAATCCCGCCCCTCCCGCCATATCGCGCCTATCCCGCCGCGCATTTCTGGCCTCCCCCACCGCCAATTCATTTCTCCTTTCCCCGCCGCCGATTCATTTCTCCTTTCCCCCGCCGATTCGTTTCTCCCTCCCGCCGTCCACCCGCCGTCGCTACCTTCTCCCCATTCCATGACGCCGCCGGTAGCCCCCAAGAAGATGGCCAAGAAAGCGGCCAAGAAGCCGCCGGGCAATGCGACGAAAGGGGCGAAAGCGTCATTCGCGAAGCCGCGGAAGGCGCCGACCCCGAAGAAGAAGCCGGAAGGATGGACCGATGATCAGTGGCATGAAGACTGTCTGCGCCGGAAGATGTCGACGGTGGAGCAGAAAGGGCGGAGTGCGGCGGAGCAGGAGAAGAAGGCTCTGGCGGCGCGCCAGCACCACCACATAATGGTCGGGTGTATCGCCGCCACCAACGCGAGCCCATATAGTACGAACGTGCCTGTGTACGTTCCGGGAGTCTTCTCTCCGTCGTCATCCGCCTTCTACAACGACGCCCCCACTCCCGGGTGCGTGACGCCTAACTTGTCGCCGCACTACCAGGATGCGCTGCCGCACGGCGGCTTCAACCCCAACAACCTCTACTCCCCGGCGTATGAGCAGCGCGAGCCAGGACCCGGTGCGGACGGCGACCCTTTCACTGGCCGCAGGGGGACGCTCGAATTCGAGGGCGCCGGTGCTGAGGGTGCCGGTGCTGAGGGTGCTGAGAAAAAGGAGGATGAAGAGGACGGGGTGGAGGACGAGGACGACGACGAGGACGAAGAGGGCGGCGAGGAAGAAGACGAGGAGGGTGCCGGTGACGATGATCTCGTGGAGGTCGACGCGGACGGCGTGACGAAGAAAAAGAAGAAGAAGGCGTTGGGCACACGAGGCCCCAAGTGGACGGCGTTGGAGGATCTTTGTCTGTGTGAGTCGTGGGCGACGGTGAGCCATGACTCCATCATCGGCGCCAACCAAAAACACGGGAAGTATTGGGCGAGAATCAAGGCCGAGTTCGATGAGCGCAAGCTCATGAAGAGCGACTACAACAAAGTGACAATGAAGAGGAGCCAAAAGGCAATGTCGACGCGATGGGCCATCATCCAGGCGTCGGTGAACTCCTTCCATGGATACCATCAGGAATTACTGACCAGAGCCAAGAGCGGCGCCGACCTCTCCCAAATGGTAAGCCTCTTTCTTCCATAATCTGTAGCGCCTACATTGCGTTCGATGAAATGATTCCGCTTCCTTTGGCTAGTTTGATAGGGCCATGGAGGTTTACGCGAGGAACTCGGATGGGCATAAGCCGTTCGCGCTGATGCATTGCTATAGCATGCTCAAAGGGAATGAGGAATGGCGGTTGACGCGCCTGTCGCTGTCCAAGGGGAAGGACGCCATTGATCTGGACGCGCCATCGGCAACGTCGGCAGGGCGTCCTACTGGCAACAAGGCTGCCAAGGCCGCCTTGGCCGACGCCGCGTCGGGTGAGAAGACGCAGGCGTCGATCACGAAATGCCTCGCGGACGTCTCCTCGACCTTTCTCTCCCGCGCCAAAAAGAACGACGAAAGGTGGGCGGAGCTGCTCAAGAGGCAAGAGGAGAAGTTGGAGCTCAAGAAACGCAGGGACGACATGTCCCTGCTGAGAGCATTGACAGAGGGAATGTCTCCCCGGACGTGGGTGGCGCACAACTTCTTCAAAGGCCAGATCCTCGACGACATCGAAGCCAAAATGGCGGCGGCCGACGCGGCGGCCCAGGAAGCGGCAGCGGCAGCAACTGCGGCGCAAGAGCCGGCTGCAACTACACCATCATCGGCCTACCTGACGGCGGTGGAGGAGACGGAGTATGCATAGCACCAGGCAGATCGCGGCGAGGTCGTCGTGATCGACGGGCCTGCGTCGACTCAGGATACGTCGCCGTCGACCAACCCCTTCTTCTAATTTAGCATGCACTATATGGTCTGTAATATGATCGCCGCTACTCTGATCGCGCTACTCTGATCGCCGCTACTCTGATCGCGCTACTCTGATCGCCGCTACTCTGATCGGCGGGAACAATCTCTTTTGAATGCAAAATTTGAATTCTTGATTGGGGGCGGCGTTTGGGGGACGCTGCTGGGGAGCAACGTCCCCCAAAGGCGGCACGACCAAAACACGTCCCCCAAACGCTCAATCCGGCGCGGTTTGGGGGACGCTTTGGGGGACGCGGCTGGAGATGCTCTCACAGTTGGTGCTTGCACTGATACATTCTGAATCAATTCTATTTTTTAATATCTCCTACACCAAAATATATCTAAAAGAGGTGTGACAGCTCAACATACAATTTGCCTTTAGGCTGGTGCCAACGCAGGCATGAGTGAGGGCGGTAGCGGCGGCGTCGGGGCGGGAGAGAGGCGGGAGTGGGGCGAGAGGCCAGCGGCAGGCGACGGTGCGGGCGCCCGGCGGTAGCGCCTGCTCCCGCCCGGCTAACGCCTGCGTTGGGGGCGAGAGGGAGGCGAGAGAGGGGCGGTAGCGAGGCGGCAGCGTTGGCGGGGCGGGGCGAGAGAGGGGCGGGCGAGAGGGCGGGCGAGAGCGGGCGATAGGCGGGCGAGTGGCGGGCGAGATGCGGGCGAGAGGCGGGCGAGAGCGGGCGAGAGGCGGGCGGTAGTGTGTAACGGCTAGCTGAGGTGGCACGATCTGATTCGTCCACCTCAGCTAGCCGTTGGGGTTCAAAAAATCCTGAAAAAATGCCAAAACCCCCTACAAATACCCCCCATATAGTTTCACTCATTCCACACCTCACTTCATCAGCTCCACTCTCAATTTCCACTCCTCTCAACGCCATGTCTTCGTCTAGCAGCAGTTCGAGCGATGGAATGGAGGGTGATATGATCGAGCAGTTCCAGGAGGAGTATGAGGAGGAGATGCTCAACGAGGAGGTGGTGCCAAGACGTCGACGCCGCCGAGAGTTCATCAGGCGTGATCGTCTGAGTGCCCACGATCGGATCTTCGAGGACTACTTCGCCGACGACTGCAACTATCCTCCGAGCTACTTTCGGCGAAGGTATCGGATGAGGCGATCCCTTTCTCTGCGCATTGTGGATAGATTGGGTGAATACTCTCCGTATTTCACCCAAAGAGTTGATGCTCTCAACCGTGCTGGTTTTTCTCCCCTACAAAAGTGTACTGCGGCTTTGCGTCTGTTAGCTTATGGAGCCGCTGCAGATACGATAGATGAGTGGCTTAAGTTAGCTAGACAAACTTCATCAGATTGTCTAGATAGATTCTGTGAAGGCATCATTGACTGTTACGGGGAGACGTTTTGCCGTCGCCCAACTGTGGAGGATACTCAGCGTTTGTTAGCGAAAGCCGAGGAGCGTGGCTTTCCGGGCATGTTAGGGAGCATCGATTGCATGCATTGGCAGTGGAGGAACTGCCCAGTGGCTCATGCTGGTCAATTCACAAGGGGAGACATCAAACACCCTACCATAATCTTAGAAGCTGTGGCGTCGTATGATCGTTGGATCTGGCATGCCTTTTTTGGAGTGGCCGGGTCCAACAACGACATCAATGTACTCAACCAGTCGCCGTTGTTCACTGATGTGCTTAGGGGAGAAGCACCCGTAGTGAACTTCACGGTGAATGGACACGAGTACCACTATGGTTACTACCTTGCCGACGGCATCTACCCCTCCTGGCCGGTGTTCATGAAAGGTGTTACTCTTCCACAAAGTGAAAAGCATCGAGTGTTCACTGCTACTCAATCAGCGCATCGCAAAGATGTCGAGTGTGCCTTTGGAGTGTTGAAGGCTAGGTTCAACATTCTAGCAGTTCCGGGACGCTCCTACTCGAGGCGTACTCTTGGATTGATCATGCGTGCATGTGTCATTCTGCACAACATGATCATCGACGATGAGCGTGGTACAAATTTGGACAACATCTATGAGACAGTTGCTTCAAATGTCGGCCCTGCAATACACCACCATGCACCACCAAGCCTAGCAGCCAGGATTCAGATGGACACCGAAATGAGGGAGTCACCGATGTATACACAGCTCCAGCATGATTTGATTGAGCATGTGTGGGCTAATTCCTAGATTATGTAATTTTTTCAATTTTTTATGTAATCTTTTCAAATTTTTATGTAATTTTTTTATGATGTAATCGGTAACAATTTTAGTTCAATAAAATAATTTCCTTGCATTATTTATATTGTTGTAATCTGAAAAAGAAATGCTGAGCCGAGGAGAGAGAAAAGCTGACGTGGAGGAAAGAGAAGTAAAGCTGGCACTATAACCTGTGCATTGGCACCGTGGGGTGAGAGTGGGGTGAGAGTGAGGGAAAAAGCTGACGTGGCAGGCTAGAGTGAAGTGGTGCATTGGCACCAGCCTTAGAACAACCTGCTATGTTATTTCGGCAGGCGTTTTATAAATGTACAATATCCATCGTCAGGTGTAGGATTACGTTGTGGCGTCCAGAATCAAGTGAATAGCGACCGACTGCGTTGTGACTTGTGACCCACTGAACTTGAGTTAACAGGAAGATCTTCAGTAAAAAAGTACTAGCACAGAATCGTTCCGAGATAAATGCCGAGCGGCTAGAAGCATGGCCGGCTCACAATTCATATACCACCACCTATATATATTGGGTGTGTTATCCCCAATCTTCAAGAATCATTCTGATCAGCAACTCCTACGTACACCAACCGTTAAAAAAAGAATGGAAGAACAACACAGAGAGGTTGGGTTGAGAATAGGAGACATCGGAAAGTCCTCACGAGTAGTTAATAGTATGGCATGCACTTTCTGTTGCTCCACCACGATGATGTTTTGCAATTGCTCAGTTCAACATTCCATCTGATGCAGCATAGAGAGTTGCATGAAGCTTGAAGAACATGAGTATGTTTAGTCTATTCGCATGAGTACGGTGAGAGATTATCTGCTGAGAATAATGCTCTATTAGATCAACCTTTCTGCGAGGAAGTAGTTAACAAAGTTTTGAACCTGATGGTAAAGAATAAAGACCCAGCGCCACTGCGCCAGACGGAATTCCAGCTGAATTCTATCATGCATAATGACATAGTATAATTAAACATGAGGTGATGCCATTGTTTCATGAAACTTCTAATGCATCTCACATAACACATAAGGCTGTTAGTGAGACGTGGTGTAAATGATGGAAGCGTAGAGAACCAGGGGCAGAGCTCCCAATAGGCCAAGTTAGGGCAGCCGCCTTACCTTAATTTTATGGTGAAATATTTTAGATGCACGTGTTTTTTCTTAAATAATTTGAGTGATCATACATTGAAAACGGATCCTGCACGAGAAAAGTATGCATGTTTTAGCGAATTATGCGCAAACCCGATTTTGAAAAAAGGAACTATGTCTAGCCTAGTAGGAAACTAACTCTTTCTCTTTGCAATATATAATTCTTAATCTAACAAAAAGCCAACTCTAAACAATGTCCTACGCGGGGTATTTAAGGAGGACCTGGGGTTATTTTTGCCAGCATATGGGGTGTGGTTGAAATAAACTCTAGGTATGCAATGGGTTATGTTTTTTTTTGTTCTACTTTGGTCTTGATCTAGTGATCTAAAATTGTACTTGTATTAGTGTCCTATCAATAAATTTGACTAAGGTTTTGAGGACACTTTTGCTCAATTGAAGAAATTATGGTTGAGAGCCCTTTTGGAAGACGTCAATTTGCGTGAAACCACAATCCTAAGCATGGATGAAATGGTACAAAATGGGGGAAATGAAGAAAAAAGGGAAGACACCAGTGTGTGATCACCTTCCGCCCTAGCCGCCCCCCAGCGGCGCCATGGGATCTTTGCTGCATCCACCCGCCCGGGCAACCATTGGAACCAGAGCCCGCTGCCACCATGGACGGCGCCCATGGCAGCGGCGGAAGGAGAGGACAAGAGTGAGGTCGAGGTGGCGCTAGGGTCGGGGCCCTTGGTGTCACCCTATGGAGCAGGGGCGGAGGCAAGGGGGGGGGGCGAGCAGGGCTGCACCCCCCCATGGTTCGCCCCCTCCAAGATTTTACATGATGTCTTGTTCACAGTAGGCGCTAATGGCCGGAGATAATCGCTTAATTGTCTATACCCAATTGATATGCACCAGCAAACTACAAGCCCAATAGCCCAGTTTCCCGGTCTGGCCTTGTTTTTCCAGACCAATAATCGTCCTCATCCCACACCCCACAGCGATACAGACTGCAGTTGACTAGAATATCAGGTCGATCGGTCATGGATAGAACGATTTCTATGCCCCTTCGTGTCTGCCGCCGCCGCGCGCTCCGCGGGAACATGCGCCAACTCGCCGGCAGACCAGACTGGCATACGGCCTGGCCGCGTCGATGCCAACTGCTCCGGCGTTTGCGCAGCGCGTACACCGACCATGACTAGTGTGCCAATTTGTGATACATCTCAAGTCAGGGATCGCTTCTAAGCCTAAGGTATGCCCTGAAATCTAGTGTTACAATTAGATTCATATATGCCAATTTAATTCAGTATTTGTGTTAGCTCAATCGATTACAAGTTATAGATTGATTTTTGTACTATCGTAAGGACACAAGTCAAAAGGAAGAGATTACCAGAGTATAATTTTCCTGCAGTTACATGTACAATTTTGTTTCAAATATCTTGTGCTTCAGAAAAGAATATAGATGCACCATTGTCACATTTGTTATATTTCGATCTTGATGCTATTTTAAGACATTATATTTTTTTGTGTGTATAGTGTATGCTCTATTAGGTAGTCGCTTTCTTCTTCGCCCCCCCCCCCCCCTCCCCCCATGGTCGAATCCTGGCTCCGCCCCTGCTGTGGAGCGACGCAAGGGGACCCTCTCTATATATATTCAACCGCTGCATGGAAATATCTAGCAAAAATTAGACAAGCCTATATAGGGGAGGGTTATGGTGATTGGAGATGGTAGATGCTGACTTCTGGCATGATGCGTGGTGTGGTGACTTCTCCCTACGTGAAAGTTTCCTCAATTATATGATATTTTCTCGCAGCAAGTGGGGAGTATGAACTGAAGTAACCCAGCGATTCGGGTGTAGGCGCGTCTATATACGAGGAAGGCTTTGCAGCTTTGCAACGGATGGTACTCCAATTGACTGGTGGTTGGTCAAAAGATTGGGTAAATTATACACACTCCAATTGTTTATAAAAGGTTCAGGCTCTATGAACACCAAAGTGGCACGTAGTTCGAGCTTGCACCGGCAATTTCCAACATATTTGCTCATTTTCGTTATTGGGCTGCATTCATGCTCCACTAGTTTTTGTAAATTATATAGAGGGAACGTCAGGATTTTTATTGTGATCAAGTAGCGACCACATCTTTGACGGTTGGATTTTACTGGACAGTTTTTTTAATAGTTTTACCATCTTATTACAAGTGTACATTACATCTAGGCCCCTTAAATCCATGCCACCCAGTGAACATTTCGCAATATCAGGCCCAAGGTTGAGCCGTCCTTGCCTCTGTCTCCCGCAACGCTGGCCAAATCAGCCGAAGTCCAACCGTACCCGAGTCTGACCCTAGTCTAGACCTGATCGAACGAAGGTCAATCCATGATTTTAGTCGATCAACCGATTGCGCCGACGGCGGGTGGGGCCCTTTCTGTTTGCGGAGATCGTTCATCCATGGCAGAGAGATGCTCCCCGGCTACAGAGATTGGGACATGGCGGCGGCAGGTGAGCCAGACATGGAGGCCGTTTCGCTCTCAATCTCATGGTCATGGGGCGTTCTTGATCCGTGCAGGATTTTTTTTGGTGTTGTCGGTTTATACGCACATTTGAGTTTCACTAGGAAGTTTGCGGCTTGGCGTGCTCTAGCATTCTTTTTATAAAACGACGATTTATAGGTTTAAGAGTGCGGGATTCCTTTTCAAAAATGTTTGAATAAACATCTAAAACTCGACCGCGTCCTTGGTATTAGGATCGTTGGTTACAATTTTGTATAAATAATACAATATTCGGGTTGCTAAAGTACCGCGAAGTGCTAGTGAAATAGGCGGCGAATGGTGAAGTGCTTTTGTTTCTAGATCGTTGGTTAAAATATTATAGAAATAAATCAATATGTGGGTTCCTGATGTAGCGCAGAAGTACCGGTGAAACAGGCGGCAGATGGTAGAGTGCTTTTTGTTTTCGGTGTTGCTACAAAAGGAAATGGTAGTATTTCTCCGGTCGAAAGAGGCAACGAGTGATGGAGTAAATCTATCTTTCTAAAGTTACCGTAGAAGAAGGTCATCTAGGTGAAAATGTGACATATGGTGAAGTAAGTATAGTTTTTCGATGTTAACGTAGAAGAACACAATGTTATTTTCCCCTAGTAAAAAAGGGGACGGATGTTTTTTCTTTGAATCACCGTTCAAGAATTATGCAGTACTAAAGAAATATCGGCCGATAATTACTATCCAGAACCATGGTTGAGACTGAAGGTTCGTGTAAAAACTACTACCCTTGTGCGTCGTTGCAAAATAACCGGTGGAGAAATATGCGGCCATAAATAATTAATAGTACGTAGTTAGCGGCGTGTTTCATAGTTGACATTGGCAATGCTCAATATATCTACTGAGAAATTGCTTTCTAGAAAAATACAGGTAGTTGCCGCCTCGCAAAAATTTACCGCTGAAACTAAACTTGAGGATGAAATTACCACGTTGTTGCAACGTTGAGAATTTATCGTCGTTCAAATATGCACCCTCAAATAATTAAATATTAGGTAATTAATGATCTATTTCATAGCTGACACTGGAAAATTGCTGTTGACGTTTATGAATTACACCGAGAAATTATTTTAGAAATTATAGGTAGTTGCCGTCTTGCAAAAAAAACTACTATATTGCTAACGCGGCAAATTATTACAAAAGCTAACAATTTCAACCAACGATCTACTGTCAAAGTCTTCAAATATTGTTAGCACGATAAATTATTATGAAAACCGACGATCTACTGTGAGAAATTACCATTAAATTCTTTAAAATCCAAAAAAGAAAAAAACGGCGCACTGTTCACTTGTACTGTTCATACGCGTGAATAGTGACCAAAGCAACGAGGGAGCAGCAAAGGCCGTCGGCCTTTATATATTTGAGTTCCATTTGGCTTGGATGGTTTGTGTCTTTCCCATTTGATGTGTGTTTGACATCTAGAACGTTTAGGACATGTCAGGGTTACTCTCAACATCGACCAGTAGTAAGTAATATATTACCTCTATTTATAAATAGATGTCTTAATTTTTTTTAAATTAGGATTAATTTCGTTATGTCTTGGAGAAACTTATTTTATATATCTCTAAGTATTATATGAAATAATACACGGTAAGTTATAACTCAATGAGTGAACAGTAGAGAGAGGCGGACAAGGAGGCGACTCCAGCGCGTCGAGTCTCGCCGGCGAATCCATCTCTCCCCTCTGCCTCCTGCCGCCGTTCGGCACCGGGAGGTGGAGGGGAGCCCTGGTTCTCATCGTGCGTGTGTTAGGTCCTAGGTAGTATAGGGCAGTGTTCCTACCGGCGTCGTTGAAGACGGTGGCGATGGCGTGGCTTCGGTGGAATAAATCCTTCCCCTCCTTTCATCGTTTCGACAGCGACGTCGGGGAGGCTGTGGAGGTTCGTGGCTCCTGGATCTGCCGATTCGGTGAGTGGGTGTGCACTTGGTCGGCTCGTTGTGGCGGAGGCGGTGGCCGATCCCTGGAGATTTTGTCCCTCGGTCGCGTCTACATTGCAGCTTGCTTTCTCCTGGTCAAGCTGTGGAGGCTCTGGGGGTGGTGCAGCGGGGAGTTCATGGCCTTGGCCACTGGTTTCCGTCGCCTATACAGGAGGTGCTCCGGATCTTCTTCTTCCTCGCTGCTCGGAGAGGGAGACGACGACTTCTTCACGGTGGTGCTTTGTAACATCCCAAAAATTTCAAAACAAAACAAATGAATTTCCCTAGTTCCAAATTTTGGAACCAACAAAAACTTTTATTAAATTAAGTTTGATGCATAGTGATCTTGCTTAATTCTTGTGCTATTGCCATGTTTTCTTGTTAAAGTATTTTGAAGTGATCTTAAACCCTAAACCTCACCCCTCTTTTCACCATCCTAGTTAAAATAAAATAAAAGGAAATTAAATAAGAAAAGGATATATGTGCCTATGGCTATATTTATAAATCTTGACCCTAGACCTTTCTACTTTGTTTAGAGGCTTGGAAAACCTTCCTACACCTTACCTAGTACTTATCAAACCCAATCCAAATTGATTCCAAAGAAAATGAAAAGAAACTAAAAATGCCATAGAGGCATATGAGAGTAAAATAGCAAAATTGGAAATTTAAGAATCTTGACCCTAAGCCATGTTGTGAATGGTTGGATCACTCCTATATACCATTTAAACACTCAACCATACCAATGGGGTCAAGCCAAGTCAAATTAAAACTCAAATGCAACATATGCATAGAGGCATATGTGGTACATAGCCATAATACCCAATTCTTGCCCTATGCCTTTAAACCTTGACCAAATGATATGAAACCACCTCTAAACCTAATCTAATACTAAATTGACCCTAACCCATGCCCAAGTAAAGCAAGAGGAACAATTTACAAGAATAATGAAAATTGACACATCACCTCTTATGTGTTAAGGCCAATTTTGCAAACCTTTGAGCTAGACCTTTTGGAATAGGTTCAATGGTTTGAAAATGTTTCTAAACTAATAAGAATCACATTAGAGTCAAGAAAAGTCAAATCAAATGGAGAGAAATCAAATAGTGAGAAAATCCCAATTTCACTCACATACACATAAGGCAAATTTTGCAAATCATCACCAAAGGCCACCATTGCTTGATCTATTGCTTGGAGAATACTTATATATGATAAAAAAACACAAATGCATCAAAGAAACCAGAATCAAATCCAAGAAAATCTCAAAACCAACATACATGTGATAATGGTCAAAATTGAGTTTTATAAAATCTTCACCACTTTACCCCTCTGGTTTTGACTTTTCTTCAACCAAACTTGGTCAACTATTGCCATGTCATCCAAGACCTTGTCAAGGTGAACAACTTTCATGTTGACCACCCATGCTAACTTTGACTAGGTTGACCAGAATAGATTTGACAAGAGAGGACTTTGAAATAAAGAGAAGATAACCCCAAATTTGAATTCTCACAAACCTTCACCAAAATGAACACCACCACCACCATTCCATCACATTAATTATATAAATGAACTCCACCAAAAATAATTGCAAATTTCCAAAATTTTCTTCATGCGGCCATTTTCACAAACACTTGGCAGGCAATAATCTGAATTTGGCTAACACTCTATTACACACTGGTTTTTAGCCTCCACCACTTTCTAATCGTGATCATCACACACTGGTACCCTCCCTACATCATCCTATGCCCTGCAGCCCTGCTAAAGGTGAAGCCAATGAGCAAAAACTCCACCATGCCGGCCATGATGGACATACTCATGCTCAACCCTACCCTGGTCCTCTCCTCTCCACAGCACCTTGTCAAATAGGCCCACTTTCTCTTGCTAAACACCCTAGACATGGTTTCGGGACAAGGAGAAGAATCCACAGCTCTAGACACGACGTGATCACCGCGTCCAGTGCACGCCAGAGCGTGCACTGGCATGCCACGGTACCCGCCAGTACGCCCCTCGCCCGGACACTCTCGTCTTCCTCTTCCCCTCCACTTGCGCACGCTCGCTCATCACCACGCCAGTACACGCCTAGACAACCTCACTAGCTCCCGGAAGCCTCCTCGCCGTTGCCATGATCGATGCTTTGCCGCCAAGTACCTTTCTCGTCGCAGAAGCAATCCGAGCGATCCCATCGTCCCCTGGACGCGCCAGCTACACCCAGAGCATCGCCTAGCCATCGCCTACACGACGCGCATCCTAGCTTGCCCCTCGAGCCCTGGAACGCCCTTGTTGTCGTCGACCTTTCGCCGCACCCACGGCACCTCCTCACCCGCTATAAATAGAGGAGATCCGAGCTCCCTTTCTTCACACAATCTGCTCCCCTCTCATCCTTGCCTCTTCTCCACCCATCAATTTGACACCACCCCGCCGGAGCAGCTCCAATTGCAAGCTCGTCTCCGCCGGAGCCCGCAGACCATCGCCATCGACTGGAGCGTCTCCAAGCTCCGCCAATGTACCAGGAGCTTCTACACCCTCGCCAATGTCGCCTCGTACCTCTCCCTCGATCGCCGGCGGCCTGGAACGCTCTCCGACCCCCTACCTCCGCCGCCAGTACATCCTCCTCTCGCCGGAGAAGAAGATCACTGCCAGCCGTGCGATAGTTTTCTAATCGGACGGTCGACATTGCCAGGTACCGTTTCGGTGAAGTAAAGTCACTAACGTGTAGGACCCCATGTTAGCAGGCCCGAATCGTTACTGGGCTGCTTCTCTGTTTAAACCAATTCGGCCCACTAGTTTCCCGCGCAGCCCAACAAATTCAAACCTTGTATTATTTTGATTCAGCAAATTTCAAATACTGGTGCCCACTTCAAATTTGAATAACTTTCAAACTACTGCACCAAATTTAGAAAACTACATATCCCTGGAAAGCCCAGGAAATTATCTACATTTTGCCACTGGTCTCAACCTCATATATTGTGTAGATTTTGAATAGCAAAAATAACCAAACAGAGACTTTTCAGTATTCAAATAAATCTTAAAAATCAACCAATTTGAACTTTGAAGTAAATCCAATTGCAATAATTCACATTTAACCAACTCTAATTTATTATGTAAAAATATGATATAGGTTCTGTACATGATCATGGGCTAGAAGCAAAATATTGGCTATGTAGTCAATACTAGTCCATTTAAACCATATCAAAATTTAAGAAATTTAAATCTATGAGGTGTAGCACCCCATTTAAATCATTTTCTCAAGTGTTGTGAAGTAATGTGATGATCTCTACTGCATAGGCTCATAATTGCTCACTTGTAGAATTTAAATCAATATAGTTTTTAAATTGCAATAGTTATTTAAATCACATGAGATGATGAATCTCATTTAAATCATTTTTCTCAAATGATAAGTGTGAAGTGTTGACCTTGGTCAACATGGGATCATCCCTGGTTATTTGAGAAGATTAAATCTTAAGAAGATTCAATGAGAGAAAATTATTCCTCCAAACCAAAGGGAAACCCTAATTCCAATTTTCGATGAGAGGAAATTATTTTCCTAATATTAAATAAGGAAACCCTAGCATAATTTGGGAATAAATGTTAAATAGTGATGCTAGATCAATTGTGTGAGCCATTAAGGCTAATTAAGACTACTTAAGTGTTGTTTGGTGATTGTATCCTCGTATTCGTTTATAGACGCTAGTACCGGAGACTATCAAGAGGAAGAGGTTTTCTACCAAGAGGAAGAGCAAGAGAACTTTGATCACATCACCAATCAAGGCAAGCTATTACCATTGCAAGCTAGACTAATGCAAACTATTTTGGTTGCAAGTTTATACTCTTGCCAAGTGCAAAGCTTTACAAAAGCAAGGCACCACTACATTTTACTTTATGATCCTATCCCAAGTTTTTACTTTACAAGCTTTACTTGAATTTTATTTATCAAAGTTACTTTTTGATTTATGATTTACTTGGTTGAATTATAGCATAGTACAAGAGCATCACACTTAGATTAGCAAGCTCCAAGATACTTAGCACCCCTCATAACCAGATGCTAGTGCTCAATTTTAAAAGTGACTACTCCACTTGGGAACTTGTGAATTGAAATGACTTTGAAAACCTTGGAATGATGAGTCATTCTATTGAGAGATTTTGAAGGTGAATATGACTTGTGAATGACTTGGTGAATTTTACCAAAACTGATGGTTGGGTTCGGATGCGATACCATTCCAATTTTACAAGTACCCCCACAATACCTGAATCTGGGTAAGGCTTAGCTGGAAACTTATGTATTTTAGTATGGGTTCCCTCTGAACAAGCGTCATAGGGGTTATGCCGAGGCTGCCTCCATTGAATGTGAAATGACGTGAAATGAGGTGAATGTCCTACCCAAGCCCTGTGCAGTTCCCGGGTTGACGGTTTGTTTTCACCGGGAGGCCAAGCTCATGGGGAGAGGTGCCTATACTAGAGTATGTAAATGAAAGGTTAGGATTGGTAGTTCGCGTACTGCGTACGATAAATCAGGGCCAGTTACCTCTGATGAACTATTGCAATTATTGTGGCACAAGTGTACAACCTCTGCAGAGTTTAACCTATTCGAATAGCCGCGTCCGCGGTCATGGACAGTTGGGAAGGCCATACTGTTCCGTCATCAGAATTTTTCTAAAAATATGAAGGGTGACTTGTGATTTTGAATTGAAAGGTGATTTTGACTTTGAATCACAACTGCGTTGTGGGAATGACACTAATGTTCCCACTTGAGTTAGTTAAGAAAATGAAGAGTTTTTGGATTATTAAAGTGTTTTATGAAATAAAACTGGCTTTATGCAAATAAAACTAGAGCTTAGAACCCCCTTACTATAGTTGATAGTGTTTATCTTAGTATTAGTTTGCGAGTACTTTAAAGTACTCATGGTTGTGTCCCTGGCTATTCAAATGGCCAGACTATGAAGATGAGTAACAGAACCCGGAAGAAGGACAGCAGGACGTCTACGACAACTAGGACCACTCGTGACGTCAACAGTTGCCTGTGGAATAGATGGACTACTAATACGCTATTTCGCTTCCGCTATGTGTTATGTAATGGATCAATAGAACTTCTATTATTGTAATAAGACTGGATCATGTGATCGTTTATTTGTAAGACGATTATGGGTTGTAATGAATGATGTGTTGTGATATCAATCTATTATGTCTCGCAAAAACAATATTCCTGGGATTGCGAGGAATGACATAATAGGCATCTGGACTTAAAAATCCGGGTGTTGACAAGTTGGTATCAGAGCCATTGTTGACCTTAGGAGACCCTAGTTAGAATGGACGTCTGAAAAATTTAGTTTCAAAACAAATGAAGTGATTATTTAGGAAAACTTATTCTCCCTCTTATCATTGAGATCTTCTTCAAAATAAGAAAGTTATGCTCTATTCTTTTATACTACTACATAAAATTTTGACACACTTCTCTAACTTACTCATCATAATTCTTCACAGATGGAGTACACCTGCAAGTCTTATCAGCTTGGCCACGGAGGAAACCTCATGTTCGAGAAGGATTTGAAACAACTGGTTGAGTATTTAGGACGCCCGTATCCCGAATTCTTTGGAATACCCCTCAACAATCCATCAGGAGGACCACCTCGGTGGGAAGTTACTACAGATCTGAGAGGAAAGCTTGGAGCCCCAATATGGGAAACCATCTGGTTTTCTGTAACGGGAAGCACTTGGAAGGAAGGACTAGTCAGAGCTATGCAAGAAGCAATTGCCCGTCTGTGCGGACAGAATATCAACAAGCTCGAGAATACTCGCTTCATTTACTACCCAGGACATGACACCATGGGAAGACCAATAATCATGCCCCCGCACCCGGAGATGAACCACTATGTTGCCTACCTCGACTACATGCTGTACAAGACCCGCAAGGAGTTGGACAACGCCCTCGCCTTTCGCCAAGCACATTACCCGTGAAGACGAAGCATTCCCCCCTGAAGAGTAGTATCTTATAAAGCACTTTCGTATGTGTGAGTTGTATCAGGATCCCCTTGTATCGTAGAGCGATGAATGGTTCTTCAAACCAACGGTGTGTTAGATTTGTAATATATGATGCTTGGTATGAATGAAAAAGTGTTGTTGGTTTTTACCCCCGCAACATGATGACCCACAACTATAGGGGGTGTATCGTAGTATTTTCGATAAGTAAGAATGTCGATCCCAACGAGGAGCAGAAGGTGTTGACAAGCAGTTTCGATGAAGGATTCCCTGTAAATGCTCACAGACAAGTATTCAGGGGGTTTTGATGTAACAGTTGAATAAAGTACGAGTAAGTAAAGTGCGAGAGTAACAATTGCAGTGAGTGGCCCAATCCTTTTTAGCACAAAGGACAAGCCGGGTTGTTTACTTATAATTACCAAACGTTCTCGGGGACACACGGGATTTTAGTCTAGTGCTTTCGCTACATACGGCTAAATAATCTTCATTGTTATGATAAGTGTTGTGTGGGTGAACCTATGCTAATGTACCGCCCTTCCTAGGACTAATACATACTTGTGATTATACCCCTTGCAAGCATCCGCAACTACAAGAAAGTAATTAAGAATAAATATAACCACAGCCTTAAACTCTGAGATCCTGCTATCCCTCCTGCATCGATATACCAACGGGGGTTTAGGTTTCTGTCACTCCGGCAACCCCGCAATAGGCAAACGAGTACAAGATGCATTCCCCTAGGCCCATAAAGGTGAAGTGTCATGTAGTCGACGTTCACACGACACCACTAGAAGAATAACACCACAACTTAAATATCATACCATTGAATATTACTCAACCATAGTTCACTACTAACAGTTAGACTTCACCCATGTCCTCAAGAACTAAACGAACTACTCACGAGACATCATATGGAACATGATCAGAGGTGATATGATGATGAATAACAATCTGAACATAAACCTTGGTTCAATGGTTTCACTCAATAGCATTAACAACAAGTAGAAATCGATACCGGGAGAGTTTCCCCTATCAAACAATCAAGATCAAACCCAAATTGCTACGGCGGTGACGGTGTCCAGCGGTGGAGACGGTGGAGATGATGATGATGGTGATGGAGATGATGTCCAGCTCGATGACGGTGACGATGGCGTCGATTTCCCCCTCCGGGAGGGAATTTCCCCGGCGGATTCCTGCCCGCCAGAGAGCTCTTTTCTCTCTGGTGTTCTCCGCCCCGCAGAGGCGGCTGTGGCTCTTCGCGAGGTACCCTCTGTGGCTTAGGTCTTCGGGACGAAGGGTTTCGCGAAGAAAAGGAGGCGAAAGGGGCTGTGGGGTCCCCACACCACATGGTGGCGCGGCCAGGCCATGGGCCGCGCCGGCCTGTGGTCTGGCCCCACCTTGGGCCTTCTCAGCTCCTCCTTCTGGCTTCCTTCGTCATCTTGAAAAATAGGATTTTTGGTATAATTTCCTTCCACAGTTGATCTTCCGAAATATTGCGTTCTGACGGTGCTTTTTCCAGCAGAATCCTGGCTCCGGTGCTTGATCCTCCAATAATGATGAAACATGCAAAATAGATGAAATAACATAAGTATTGTGTCCAAATATGAAATATATCAATGAATAACAGCAAATTATGATATAAAATAGTGAATCAAATTGGACGTATCAACTCCCCCCAAGCTTAGACTTCGCTTGTCCCCAAGCGAAACTGAACTCAGTAAACAGGACCACATGTTTATGGAGTGAAGAGTCGATAAATAAAATATGGACAAGAAGCATCATATTCATTCACACAAGACATTCTAGTAAACAACTTCCTCATATAACTCAACTTGAAACAAGTATAAAGTAATCACAAATAAAGGTGCATAAGAAATCATAGTTGGTTATGGCAAACTTCGTTCTTGGTCAGAGAACAATTAACAGGTTATACTTATCTATCGAGCAATGCTCTCATGTTAAAGTTTATATTGCGCAACTTGCATACTCAATCATAATAGTCTCCTCATAATCATTGATAACTTGCAAAGCTATATTCATTCAGATAAAACTTGAACTAAACAAGGAAAAGTAGAAGACATGATGGAGCAAATCACAATATAATGGTTTGATCACAACTACTCAAATGCTTGCTTGAGATGGAGGGAAATAGGTTTACTGACTCAACATAAAGTAAAAGACAGACCCTTCGCAGAGGGAAGCAGGGATTAAATCATGTGCTAGAGCTTTTTCAGTTTTGAAATCATATAAAGAGAATAAAAGTAACATTTTGAGAGGTGTTTGTTGTTGTCAACGACTGGTAGCGGGTACCCTAACCCCCTTGCCAGACAACCTTCAAAGAGCGGCTCCCATATTATTTTCATTTTATGTGGCACTCCTTCCAACCTTTCTTTCACAAACCATGGCTAACCGAATCCTCGGGTGCCTGCCAACAATCTCATACCATGAAGGAGTGCCTTTTTGTTTTGGTTTTATTATGATGATGACACTCCCCATAACCTTTGCTTACACAAGCCATGGCTAACCGAATCCTTCGGGTGCCGTCCATCAATCACATACCATGGAGGAGTGTCTAATTAGGTTAATTAATTTGGGACTGGGAATCCCATTGCCAGCTCTTTTTGCAAATTTGTTGGATAAGCGGATGAAGCCACTAGTCCATTGGTGAAAGTTGCCCAACAAGATTGAATGATAAAACACCACATACTTCCTCATGAGCTATAAAACATTGACACAAATAATAGATACTAAGTTTTGAATTGTTTAAAGGTAGCACATGAAGTATTTACTTGGAATGGCAGAAAATACCATGTAGTAGGTAGGTATGGTGGACACAAATGACATAGGTTTGGGCTAAGCTTTGGATGCACGAGAAGTATTCCCTCTCAGTACAGGTTTTTGGCTAGCAAGGTTAATTAGCAAGCATAAGAGTTGAGGGAAACAAACAAATATACATGTGATAGAAACAATCATGCATCTTCCTTGTAAGCACAAACAATTTTAACTTCAGAATAATAGGCTATGAGCTAACAAGAAAGAAAGACAATGAAACAACTACATGTATTTCTCTTTTCTACTTAAACCTCAAAGTGTTGTTGCTATTGACCAATGCTAAGTTTGCCAAAACCAAATAGATTTATTCAATGCTCCCAAAGTGATACCAATACTAACAACAAGGTAAATCATATAATAGAGATTGCAAACTAAAATAAGATGTGCAATATGTAAATGATAAGTCTTCTCATTAATATTCCATAACAATAACTCACACCAAGGGATACATAGACAACCAACTAAAGGAGAGATACTTCCAAACTGCAACCCATCTTATATGTTAACTTCCCTACTCATGATATGACACTACTTGACAGTAAAAAGTAAAAGATAGTGATAATGTGATACCGCGGCACTCCCCCAAGCTTGGAACAAACCAAGGGGATGCCAATACCGATGATGAATTACTCCTGCGGCGATGGTGGTGATGAACTCCTCCCGCGCTTCTTACAGATCTCCTTCAGATTCAGTTTCTCAGCTTGGCAATTCTGCACTAAGACTCGAAGAGATTCATTGTTATCTGAAGTTGGCGATGATGACCTTGTGATGTGAATCGAGTGGTATTCCAGCATTCTTCGGAGACGGCAATTGTCCTCCTGGAGTATCTCCACTTCTCTTCTCAGAGCCCGATATTGATCACAAAACTCATCGGTAGTCCGTAGAGCTTCTTCCAACACAGGGAAGGAGTCGAGGCTAAGAGCGGGTGGTAAAGGTCCCTGCAAGTTATGAGAAAAAGAACGTCGAGTGTCAACAGATCCCACCAAGATTTGCTTGCTCCCAACGGCTTGCTGCTCTTGTCTTGATGGCACCCTCTTCACTTCTTCCTCCGAAAGCCCCTTGCCCTTGTTGTTGGAGGCCATGGTGCTTCTAGACCGAAAACAGATCCTGGTAGAAACAGCTCGAAACAAAACACGTCGAGAAAACGATATACGGACCTCGAGGGGTCCGGGGGATTATATATCAAAAAATTTCACGACAAAAGGAAAGTAACAGATCGAACCAGAGTCGGAAAGGGGCGATGAGGCGGCCAGACCATAGGGCGGCGCGGGCCCAGGTCAGGCCGCGCCGGCCTATGGTGGCACGCCCTCGTGCGTCTTTTCCACTCCGTTTCGATCTCGTAATTTTTCATATTTTCCAAAAACAGCAAAAATATTGTTCGGAAAGTAAATTGCGTACTTTTCATTACCCGCATCAAGTTACCTATTCAAAGTCGAGTTCTGGCGGACTGTCAATTTGCCCTTTGATGAAAGCCTCCGGTGTTTCCACTCGAATAATATCAACATCAACATTATAGGAATCACCTGAGATATAATGCTTGAGTCTTTGTCCATTCACCACTTGCGTAGCATTGCCTTGGAGAGAGCTAATTTTAATTGCTCCTGAACGATACACCTCCTCAACAACATATGGTCCTTCCCATTTCGAGAGTAATTTCCCTGCAAAGAATCTGAGACGAGACCGATACAATAGGACTTTATCCCCAATATTAAATTCTCTTTTGATAATCCTTCTATCATGCCATTTTTTAACTTTCTCTTTAAAGAGTTTAGCATTTTCATAAGCCTCACTTCTCCATTCATCTAGAGAACTCAATTGCAACAACCTCTTATTACCGGCAAGTTTAGGATCTTTATTTAATTCTCTAACAGCCCAATAAGCTTTGTGCTCTAGTTCTAAAGGTAAATGACAAGCTTTCCCATAAACCATTTTATAAGGTGACATTCCCATGGGATTTTTATAAGCAGTTCTATAAGCCCATAGTGCATCCTTCAATTTACTAGCCCAATTCTTTCTAGTTTTATTAACAGTCTTTTGCAAGATAGATTTAATCTCTCTATTTGATAATTCTACTTGCCCACTAGTTTGAGGATGATAAGCGGAAGCAATTCTATGATTAATACCATACCTAGCAAGAGTTTTTCTAAAACCTCCATGAATAAAATGAGAACCTCCATCAGTCATAATATATCTAGGCACTCCAAATCTAGGAAAAATAATGTCTAAAAGCATTCTTAAAGAGGTCTCACCATCAGCACTTTTTGTAGGTATGGCTTCCACCCATTTAGTAACATAATCAACAGCAACAAGTATATGAGTGTTACCTTCTGAAGACGGAAAAGGTCCCATGAAGTCAAATCCCCAACAATCAAATGGTTCAATAACAAGAGTATAATTCATAGGCATTTTATTACGTCTGGAGATATTACCAACCCTTTGGCATTCATCACAAGATAAAATAAACTTTCTCGCATCCTTGAAGAGAGTTGGCCAATAAAAACCTGATTGTAGAACCTTTTGCGCGGTTCTTTCTCTGGCGTGATGTCCTCCATAAGTACTACCATGACATTTACTCAATATCTCTTGTTGTTCATATTCGGGAACACACCTTCGCAGAATACCATCCACTCCTTCTTTATATAAGTGTGGGTCATCCCAGAAATAATGCCTCAAGTCATAAAAGAATTTCCTCCTTTGCTGAGCTGAAAAGTTGGAGGCAAGTACTTGGAAACAATAAAGTTAGCATAATCAGCGTACCAAGGACTGTCTCGCGAGCTCACCTTTATTACAGCCAATTGTTCATTTGGAAAACTATCATTAACAGGAACAGGATCATAAGCAATATTTTCCAATCTAGACAAATTATCAGCAACAGGATTATCAGCACCTTTCCTATCTACAATATGTAAATCAAATTCTTGCAAAAGAAGTACCCATCTAATAAGCCTCGGCTTAGCATCTTTCTTTGTCATAAGGTATCTAATTGCAGCATGATCAGTATGAATCGTAACTTTTGAATCAACAATATAAGATCTAAATTTATCACAAGCAAAGACTACAGCTAATAATTCTTTTTCAGTTGTAGCATAATTTCTTTGAGCAGCATCAAGAGTTTTACTAGCATAATGAATAACATTCAGTTTTTTATCTACCCGCTGTCCAAGAACAGCGCCTACAAAGAAAATCACTAGCATCACACATAATTTCAAATGGTAAGTTCCAATCAGAGGTTCAACTACGGGAGCAGTTGTTAAGGCTTTCTTTAGAGTTTCAAAAGCTTCCTTACAATCATCATCAAAAACAAAAGGTACGTCTTTTGAAGAAGATTAGTAAGAGGCTTTGAAATCTTGGAGAAATCTTTAATAAATCTCCTATAAAACCCAAGATGACCAAGAACACTACGAATACCTTTAACATCCCTCGGATAGGGCATCTTCTCAATTGCTTCAACTTTAGCTCTATCAACTTCAATACCTTTCTCAGAAATTTTATGTCCCAATACAATTCCTTCATTAACCATAAAGTGGCATTTCTCCCAATTAAGAACAAGGTTAGTTTCTTCACATCTCTGCAAAACTTTATCAAGGTTTCGCAAGCAACTATCAAAAGAATTCCCATAGACGGAAAAATCATCCATGAATACTTCCACAATACTCTCGCAAAAGCCATGAAAAATAGCAGACATGCATCTTTGAAAGGTAGCAGGAGCATTACATAAACCAAAAGGCATACGCCTATAAGAATAAGTTCCATAGGGACAAGTAAAAGTGGTTTTCTCTTGATCTTTAGTTTTAACAGCAATTTGTGAAAACCCAGAATAACCATCAAGAAAGCAAAAATGAGTATTTTTAGACAATCTTTCTAGCATTTGATCAATAAATGGTAAAGGGTAATGATCTTTCTTAGTAACTTTATTAACTTTTCGAAAATCAATGCACATTCTATACCCTACAACTACTCTTTGAGGGATGAGCTCATCATTATCATTAGGCACAACAGTCATTCCTCCTTTCTTGGGAACACAATGCACAGGACTAACCCATCTACTATCAGCAATAGGATATATAATACCAGCTTCAAGAAGTTTTAATACCTCATTCCTTACCACCTCCTTCATCTTCGGAATTAGACGACGCTGATGTTCAACAACAGGCTTTGCATCATCTTCCATATTAATAGCATGTTGGCAAATGGAAGGAGAAATCCCCTTCAAATCATCAAGAGTGTAGCCAATAGCGCCTCGGTGTTTCTTCAATATTTCCAATAGCCTTTCTTCTTCAAACTATGTAAGCTTAGAACTAATAATAACAGGATATATTTTCTTATCATCAATATGAGCATATTTAAGATTATCAGGCAAAGGCTTTAAATCAAAAACAGGATCTTCCTTTGGCGGCGGTGTTGTACCCAAATCTTCCACCGGTAAATCATGCTTGAGAATAGGTTGGCGAAGAAAATTTTCCTC
Organism: Lolium perenne; assembly: GCF_019359855.2. Lineage (NCBI taxonomy): Eukaryota > Viridiplantae > Streptophyta > Magnoliopsida > Poales > Poaceae > Lolium > Lolium perenne. The sequence goes on along the minus strand of NC_067245.2, from coordinate 40,993,183 downwards.
AAGCTCATCTCTTTCTTTCCTAAAAACTTCACTCTCGCTATCCTCCAAATGTTGCTGCAAAGGATTATTAGGAACAAGAACAATAGATGCACACTGCTCCATTTTAAAATCATCACTAGGCAAATCAGCTTTATAAGGAGTTTTGGTAAATTTAGAGAAGTTAAACTCATAAGATTCACCAGCAAATTTAGTCAAAATTTTCTCTTTCTTGCAGTCTATAATAGCTCCACAAGTATTTAGAAAAGGTCTACCAAAAATAATAGGACAATAATCACTAGCAGCAGAACCAAGTACCAAAAAGTCAGCAGGATATTTAATCTTACCACATAGAACTTCCACATCTCGAACAATACCAATTGGAGAAATAGTTTCTCTATTAGCCAGCTGAATAACCACATCAATATCTTCAAGTTCACAAGAATCAATTTCGTGCATAATCTTCGTGTAAAGCTCATAAGGAATAGCACTAACACTTGCACCAATATCACATAAACCATAATAGCAATGATCACCAATTCTAACAGATAGCATAGGAACACTAACTTGTTTGGGTTTATTAGGATGTGAAACAATATTAGAAGCATCTTCACAGAAAATAATATGACCATCCTCCACATTTTCAGTCACAAGATCTTTAACTATTGCAACAGCAGGTTCAACTTTTATTTGTTCTTCGTGTTCTACAGTTTCTTTTCACTTTTATGAACCGCACTATTTATAACAGAGTACTCCTTCATTTTAGCAGGGAAAGGAGTTTTTTCAATATAAGCTTCAGGAATAACATGATCAGCAGTTTCAACTACAACGCATTTATTAATAGATGAATCAATTTTATCTTTATACGGTTCATGATACTTATCAAAATTCTTCTTAGGCAATTCATAATGAGAGGCAAAAGCTTTATAAAGATTTGCAGCAACTTGAGAATCAAGACCATATGTAGCACTCATATTACGAAATTTATCAGTATCCATAAAAGCTTCAATGCATTTATAATCATAAATTATACCTGATTCTCTATCCTTGTCGTTCTCCCAACCTTCAGTATTTTCTTGGATCCGATCAAGAAGGTCCCTTTTAAACTCTTCTTTGTTGTGTGTAAATGATCCAGAATAAGAAGTATCCAGCAAGGTCTTGTCTTGAAAAGAAAGTCTTGCGTAGAAATTATCAATAATAACATTACCAGGAAGCTCATGAATGGGGCATTTGAGCATTAAAGACTTCAATCTCCCCCAAGCTTGGGCAATACTCTCGCAATCATGAGGCCAAAAATTATATATGCGATTCCGATCCTTGTGAATTTCACTTGGAGGATAGAACTTAGAATAAAACCGGGGCACAATATCATTCCATTCAAGAGAATCCCCATTATCCAGTAATTTATACCAATGCGCCGCCTTACCAGACAGCGATATAGAGAAGTTTCTTCCTCACTTCATCCATAGCAATACCTGCACACTTGAATAAACCGCATAATTCATGTAAGAACAATAAATGATCTCCAGGGTGGACAGTTCCATCCCCTTCATAGCGGTTATCCATAACACGTTCAATAATTTTCATAGGTATTTTATATGGTATCACTTCCTCACCTGGCGCCTCATCCACTACCGTTGCAGTAGTAGTAGATTTCCCAAATAGAAATTGAAGAGAAGATCTCTCCATAATGACTTATAGTAGCAGGCAGAAATAAAATCAGCACAAACAGTAAAGGTTTTCCTTACCAATTCCACTTACCAATAGCGCTTCACTCCCCGGCAACGGCGCTTTAAAAATAGTCTTGATGACCCACAAGTATAGGGGGTGTATCGTAGTATTTTCGATAAGTAAGAATGTCGATCCCAACGAGGAGCAGAAGGTGTTGACAAGCAGTTTCGATGAAGGATTCCCTGTAAATGCTCACAGACAAGTATTCAGGGGGTTTTGATGTAACAGTTGAATAAAGTATGAGTAAGTAAAGTGCGAGAGTAACAATTGCAGCGAGTGGCCCAATCCTTTTTAGCACAAAGGACAAGCCGGGTTGTTTACTTATAATTACCAAACGTTCTCGAGGACACACGGGATTTTAGTCTAGTGCTTTCGCTACATACGGCTAAATAATCTTCATTGTTATGATAAGTGTTGTGTGGGTGAACCAATGCTAATGTACCGCCCTTCCTAGGACTAATACATACTTGTGATTATACCCCTTGCAAGCATCCGCAACTACAAGAAAGTAATTAAGAATAAATCTAACCACAGCCTTAAACTCTGAGATCCTGCTATCCCTCCTGCATCGATATACCAACGGGGGCTTAGGTTTCTATCACTCCGGCAACCCCGCAATCGGCAAACGAGTACAAGATGCATTCCCCTAGGCCCATAAAGGTGAAGTGTCGTGTAGTCGACGTTCACACGACACCACTAGAAGAATAACACCACAACTTAAATATCATACCATTGAATATTACTCAACCATAGTTCACTACTAACAGTTAGACTTCACCCATGTCCTCAAGAACTAAACGAACTACTCACGAGACATCATATGGAACATGATCAGAGGTGATATGATGATGAATAACAATCTGAACATAAACCTTGGTTCAATGGTTTCACTCAATAGCATTAACAACAAGTAGAAATCGATACCGGGAGAGTTTCCCCTATCAAACAATCAAGATCAAACCCAAATTGCTACGGCGGTGACGGTGTCCAGCGGTGGAGACGGTGGAGATGATGATGATGGTGATGGAGATGATGTCCAGCTCGATGACGGTGACGATGGCGTCGATTTCCCCCTCCGGGAGGGAATTTCCCCGGCGGATTCCTGCCCGCCGGAGAGCTCTTTTCTCTCTGGTGTTCTCCGCCCCGCAGAGGCGGCTGTGGCTCTTTGCGAGGTACCCTCTGTGGCTTAGGTCTTCGGGACGAAGGGTTTCGCGAAGAAAAGGAGGCGAAAGGGGCTGTGGGGCCCCCACACCACATGGTGGCGCGGCCAGGCCATGGGCCGCGCCGGCCTGTGGTCTGGCCCCACCTTGGGCCTTCTCAGCTCCTCCTTCTGGCTTCCTTCGTCATCTTGAAAAATAGGATTTTTGGTATAATTTCCTTCCACAGTTGATCTTCTGAAATATTGCGTTCTGACGGTGCTTTTTCTAGCAGAATCCTGGCTCCGGTGCTTGATCCTCCAATAATGATGAAACATGCAAAATAGATGAAATAACATAAGTATTGTGTCCAAATATGAAATATATCAATGAATAACAGCAAATTATGATATAAAATAGTGATGCAAATTGGACGTATCACAACACTACTCAAATTTTCAAGTTATGAACTTTTTAAAACTTTAACAAAACAGACCATAGAAATTTCCCTCTTATCTTATCATCTACCTCAATGTTCAGATGGCCCCACCAACCCGCAACGCCACCCAAGAGGCCATGATGCAACTGCTGCAGACGATGATGGCAGACCGAGAAGCCGAAAGAGCTGAACGCCAAGCCAACATTGCCGCGCTGCAACAGATAGCTCAGAATAATCAACGCCATGGAAACCACGATCACCCTGGATCGAAGCTGAAGAACTTTCAGCACACCAACCCTCCGATATTCAACAAGACTGAAGAGCCCCTTGATGCTGATGACTGGCTCCAGACCATGGAGAACAACCTCGAAGTTGCGGGAGTAGAAGCCGCAGAAAAAGTATTGTTCGCCACCCACTACCTATCAGGACCTGCCAGAGCCTGGTGGACAAGTGCCCGTGCAATGAATGCGGGACACATGATGACCTGGGAAGACTTCAAGCTGAAGTTCAGCAAATACCACGTGCCCCAAGGACTGATCAAGAAGATGAGAGACGAGTTCTGTGAACTCAAGCAAGGAAGGATGTCCGTGGTGGAATACCGCGACAGGTTTCTCACTCTGTCAAGGTACGCCCTGGATGAGACCGACACCAATGAGAAGAGAAAGGAAAGATTTCTGAACGGACTGCATGATGAGATGCAAACTGTGTTAGTGAACATTCCGTTCGCTGACTTGGAAGCCCTCGTGGATTCAGCCATACAGATGGAAGGAAAGCTGCATCAGGCCAATGAGAACCGCAAGCGCAGAATGATGAACCAGAATGGACCCCACCATACCCAGAAGTACCGCAACAACTCCTCTGGAGGATTCACCCCAAGACACAACAAGCCCCCTGCCCAGAATTATCGCCCCAACTACACCAACAACAATGGAGGACCCCCGAAGCCCGGAGGTAACAACAACAACAGCCACAACAACAACAACCACCACAACAGCAACAACAACAATGGAAACAACAACAACACCAATACTGCCCCAAGGATTGGAAGCAATGCTACCCCCATCATCCCCAAAGACAAGGCAACAATCAACTGCTATGAATGTGGAGTTGTGGGTCACTACTCCAACGAGTGCCCCAAGAAGCTTGCCAAGATTGCCGCCAATACCGCTGCACCTGCTCAACAACAGCGTCGCTTCGCAGGTAGAAGGAACCAGAACAACAACAACGGCCGTCTCTACCACATGACTGCCACTGAAGCTCAGGAAGCACCCTAGACCATGCCAAGTATGTCTTCCTGTTAATAAAATGCTCAATCTCTCTTAGGAACCTAACTTTTCTTAAAATCTCGGGACGAGATTTGTTTAAGGGGGAAGGGTTTGTAACATCCCAAAAATTTCAAAACAAAACAAATGAATTTCCCTAGTTCCAAATTTTGGAACCAACAAAAACTTTTATTAAATTAAGTTTGATGCATAGTGATCTTGCTTAATTCTTGTGCTATTGCCATGTTTGCTTGTTAAAGTATTTTGAAGTGATCTTAAACCCTAAACCTCACCCCTCTTTTCACCATCCTAGTTAAAATAAAATAAAAGGAAATTAAATAAGAAAAAGGTATATGTGCCTATGGCTATATTTATAAATCTTGACCCTAGACCTTTCTACTTTGTTTAGAGGCTTGGAAAACCTTCCTACACCTTACCTAGTACTTATCAAACCCAATCCAAGTTGATTCCAAAGAAAATGAAAAGAAACTAAAAATGCCATAGAGGCATATGAGAGTAAAATAGCAAAATTGGGAATTTAAGAATCTTGACCCTAAGCCATGTTATGAATGGTTGGATCACTCCTATATACCATTTAAACACTCAACCATACCAATGGGGTCAAGCCAAGTCAAATTAAAACTCAAATGCAACATATGCATAGAGGCATATGTGGCACATAGCCATAATACCCAATTCTTGCCCTATGCCTTTAAACCTTGAACAAATGCTATGAAACCACCTCTAAACCTAATCTAATACTAAATTGACCCTAACCCATGCCCAAGTAAAGCAAGAGGAACAATTTACAAGAATAATGAAAATTGACACATCACCTCTTATGTGTTAAGGCCAATTTTGCAAACCTTTGAGCTAGACCTTTTGGAATAGGTTCAATGGTTTGAAAATGTTTCTAAACTAATAAGAATCGCATTAGAGTCAAGAAAAGTCAAATCAAATGGAGAGAAATCAAATAGTGAGAAAATCCCAATTTCACTCACATACACATAATGCAAATTTTGCAAATCATCACCAAAGGCCACCATTGCTTGATCTATTGCTTGGAGAATACTTATATATGATAAACAAACACAAATGCATCAAAGAAACCAGAATCAAATCCATGAAAATCTCAAAACCAACATACATGTGATAATGGTCAAAATTGAGTTTTATAAAATCTTCACCACTTTACCCCTCTGGTTTTGAATTTTCTTCAACCAAACTTGGTCAACTATTGCCATGTCATCCAAGACCTTGTCAAGGTGAACAACTTTCATGTTGACCACCCATGCTAACTTTGACTAGGTTGACCAGAATAGATTTGACAAGAGAGGACTTTGAAATAAAGAGAAGATAACCCCAAATTTGAATTCTCACAAACCTTCACCAAAATGAACACCACCACCACCATTCCATCACATTAATTATATAAATGAACTCCACCAAAAAGAATTGCAAATTTCCAACATTTTCTTCATGCGGCCATTTTCACAAACACTTGGCAGGCAATAATCTGAATTTTGCAAACACTCTATTACACACTGGTTTTTAGCCTCCACCACTTTCTAATCGTGATCATCACACACTGGTACCCTCCCTGCATCATCCTATGCCCTGCAGCCCTGCTAAAGTTGAAGCCAATGAGCAAAAACTCCACCATGCCGGCCATGATGGACATACTCATGCTCAACCCTACCCTGGTCCTCTCCTCTCCACAGCACCTTGTCAAATAGCCCCACTTTCTCTTGCTAAACACCCTAGACATGGTTTCGGGACAAGGAGAAGAATCCACAGCTCTAGACACGACGTGATCACCGCGTCCAGTGCACGCCAGAGCGTGCACTGGCATGCCACGGTACCCGCCAGTACGCCCCTCGCCCGGACACTCTCGTCCTCCTCTTCCCATCCACTTGCGCACGCTCGCTCATCACCACGCCAGTACACGCCTAGAAAACCTCACTAGCTCCCGGAAGCCTCGTCGCCGTCGCCATGATCGACGCTTTTCCGCCAAGTACCGTCCTCGTCGCAGAAGCAATCCGAGCGATCCCATCGTCCCCTGGACGCACCAGCTACACCCAGAGCATCGCCTAGCCGTCTCCTACATGACGTGCATCCTAGCTTGCCCCTTCGAGCCCTGGAACGCCCTTGTCGTCGTCGACCTTTCGCCGCACCCACGGCACCTCCTCACCCGCTATAAATAGAGGAGCTCCGAGCTCCCTTTCTTCACACAATCTTCTCCCCTCTCATCCTTGCCTCTTCTCCACCCATCAATTCGACACCACCCCGCCGGAGCAGCTCCAATTGCAAGCTCGTCTCCGCCGGAGCCCGCAGACCATCGCCATCGACTGGAGCGTCTCCAAGCTCCGCCACTGTACCAGGAGCTTCTACAACCTCGCCAACGTCGCCTTGTACCTCTCCCTCGATCGCCGGCGGCATGGAACTCTCTCCGACCCCCTACCTCCACCGCCAGTACATCCTCCTCTCGCCGGAGAAGAAGATCACTGCCAGCCGTGCGATCATTTTCTAATCCGACGGTCGACATGGCCAGGTACCGTTTCGGTGAAGTAAAGTCACTGACGTGTAGGACCCCATGTCAGCAGGCCCGAATCGTTACTGGGCTGCTTCTCTGTTTAAACCAATTCGGCCCACTAGTTTCCCGCGCAGCCCAACAAATTCAAACCTTGTATTTTGATTCAGCAAATTTCAAATACTGGTGCCCACTTCAAATTTGAATAACTTTCAAACTACTGCACCAAATTTAGCAAACTACATATCCCTGGAAAGCCCAGGAAATTATCTACATTTTTCCACTGGTCTCAACCTCATATCTTGTGTAGATTTTGAATAGCAAAAATAACCAAACATAGACTTTTCAGTATTCAAATAAATCTTAAAAATCAACCAATTTGAACTTTGAAGTAAATCCAATTGCAATAATTCACATTTAACCAACTCTAATTTCTTATGTAAAAATATGATATAGGTTCTGTACATGATCATGGGCTAGAAGCAAAATATTGGCTATGTAGTCAATACTAGTCCATTTAAACCATATCAAAATTTTAGAAATTTAAATCTATGAGGTGTAGCACCCCATTTAAATCATTTTCTCAAGTGTTGTGAAGTAATGTGATGATCTCTACTGCATAGGCTCATACTTGCTCACTTGTAGAATTTAAATCAATATAGTTTTTAAATTGCAATAGTTATTTAAATCACATGAGATGATGAATCTCATTTAAATCATTTTTCTCAAATGATAAGTGTGAAGTGTTGACCTTGGTCAACATGGGATCATCCCTGGTTTTTTGAGAAGATTAAATCTTAAGAAGATTCAATGAGAGGAAATTATTCCTCCAAACCAAAGAGAAACCCTAATTCCAATTTTCGATGAGAGGAAATTATTTTCCTAATATTAAATAAGGAAACCCTAGCATAATTTGGGAATAAATGTTAAATAGTGATGCTAGATCAATTGTGTGAGCCATTAAGGCTAATTAAGACTACTTAAGTGTTGTTTGGTGATTGTATCCTCGTATTCGTTTATAGACGCTAGTACCAGAGACTATCAAGAGGAAGAGGTTTTCTACCAAGAGGAAGAGCAAGAGAACTTTGATCACATCACCAATCAAGGCAAGCTATTACCAATGCAAGCTAGACTAATGCAAACTATTTTGGTTGCAAGTTTATACTCTTGCCAAGTGCAAAGCTTTACAAAAGCAAGACACCACTACATTTTACTTTATGATCCTATCCCAAGTTTTTACTTTACAAGCTTTACTTGAATTTTATTTATCAAAGTTACTTTTTGATTTATGATTTACTTGGTTGAATTATAGCATAGTACAAGAGCATCACACTTAGATTAGCAAGCTCCAAGATACTTAGCACCCCTCATAACCAGATGCTAGTGCTCAATTTTAAAAGTGACTACTCCACTTGGGAACTTGTGAATTGAAATGACTTTGAAAACCTTGGAATGATGAGTCATTCTATTGAGAGATTTTGAAGGTGAATATGACTTGTGAATGACTTGGTGAATTTTACCAAAACTGATGGTTGGGTTCGGATGCGATACCATTGCAATTTTACAAGTACCCCCACAATACCTGAATCTGGGTAAGGCTTAGCTGGAAACTTATGTATTTTAGTATGGATTCCCTCTGAACAAGCATCATAGGGGTTATGCTGAGGCTGCATCCATTGAATGTGAAATGACGTGAAATGAGGTGAATGTCCTACCCAAGCCCTGTGCAGTTCCCGGGTTGACGGTTTGTTTTCACCGGGAGGCCAAGCTCATGGGGAGAGGTGCCTATACTAGAGTATGTAAATGAAAGGTTAGGATTGGTAATTCGCGTACTGCGTACGATAAATCAGGGCCAGTTACCCCTGACGAACTATTGCAATTGTTGTGGCACAAGTGTACAACCTCTGCAGAGTTTAACCTATTCGAATAGCCGCGTCCGCGGTCATGGACAGTTGGGAAGGCCATACTGTTCCGTCATCAGAATTTTTCTAAAAATATGAAGGGTGACTTGTGATTTTGAATTGAAAGGTGGTTTTGACTTTGAATCACAACTGCGTTGTGGGAATGACACTAATGTTCCCACTTGAGTTAGTTAAGCAAATGAAGAGTTTTTGGATTATTAAAGTGTTTTATGAAATAAAACTGGCTTTATGCAAATACACTACAAGAAAAGTTCTGATAGACAACGTCTCAAAATCGTCCGCTAAGGGGTATTTTTCGTCGCCTATGGGCCTAACCCGACGATATGGGTTCTGTTGTGGAAACTGCGTCAGGCAAAGTCCTACGACGATTTTTTCGGTCCGTCGCGCTTGGGCGCCCTTCGCCACGGAAAATCGGACCGTTGCCCAAGTGTTTCCGGGAGCCCGTTGACTGCTGACGTCATGCAAACTAACACGTGGCAGACGCCGTTAACTGGCAGTTAACGGCGTTAACCGGCTGAAACTCCGTGGTAGATGGTAGGCCCACACGAGGCCTGCCACGTCTTAAGCGGGCCGGCCCATTAAGTTTGCGGGCCGGGCTAGCTGACTTAGTTTGATCGGTCAACTATATAGCTGGGCTGGTCCATTAGTTACGTGGGCCGGGCCTAACCTCTAAGGTTGACTGGTCAAAACTTTAATGGGCCGGCCCACTAAGCATGTGGGCCGGGCCGAATGCACTCGTTTGACCGGTCAACAGGCAAAAGGGCCGGCCCACAAGACATGTGGGACCCACTTTCCTGGTATCGGGCCGGCCCATTTACAAAGTGGGGTCCACATTAAAGCAACTGGGCCGGCCCAAGAAGTTATTGGGCCGGCCCAATTAGCATGTGGGTCCCACTTTCCTGCTATCGGGCCGGCCCATTTAGTACGTGGGGTCCACATTTGATCAAATGGGCCGCCCAACAAGCCGATGGTAGGGCCAAAAGCACCGGTGGGTCCCACTTTCCTGTTAAAGGGCCAGCCCATTTAGTATGTGGGGTCCACCATATAGCAAGTGGGCCGGCCCAACAAGATAGTGGGCCGGGCCAAAAACACAGGTGGGTCCCACTTTCCAGTTAAAGGGCTGGCCCATTTAGTATGTGGGGTCCACCATATAGCAAGTGGGCCGGCCCAACAAGATAGTGGGCCGGGCCAAAACACTGGTGGGTCCCACTTTCCTGTTAAAGGGCCGGCCCATTTAGTATGTGGGGTCCACCATATAGCAAGTGGGCCGGCCCAACACGCTGGTGGGCCGGGCCAAAAACACAGGTGGGTCCCACTTTCCTCTTAAAGGGCCGGCCTGTTTAGTACGTGGGGTCCACCATATAGCAAGTGGGCCGGCCCACCAAGATAGTGGGCCGGGCCAAAAACACTGGTGGGTCCCACTTTCGTCTTAAAGGGCCGGCCCATTTAGTATGTGGGGTCCACCGCAAAAGCTATTGGGCTGGCCCAACTAGTTAGTGGGCCGGCCCAGTAGTGGGTGGGGTCCACCTTAAAGCAAGTGGGCTGGCCCAATTAGAGTGTGGGGTCCACAGTAAATCAAGTGGGCTGGCCCAATAAGTAAGTGGGCCAGCCCGTTTAGTTGCTGTTTATATGCCGGCGTAAAAGGCGCTTTAGGATTTTGCGGGCCGGCACGTATGTGATTTCGCTTAATTGGGCCGTTTAAGGGATAGGAATTCGTGATTTAGATACTGAGAATATTTACGCAGCATTGATTTCTGTCGGATAGCCTCACTTACCACAAGCACCAAATAAAAAATGCGCGAAAGAACTATAAAAACTAACTAAATATTACATCAGCTGCAAGGCTTTGAAAAAATATTACAGAACCCAGAGAAATTGAATGGTAATTAAACCTAGCAATACAATGAAGCGATCCGGCAATCTTTTAAGTTGTCCATGCAGCACCTATATCTGAAACAAAGACATTACAAGTTAAGACAGCAACAATGGAAACGCAAAGACACTGCAATATTGTTTGCCAAAGAATTTGGAACTCATCATTTTGTCATTATAACAAGATCATTGTAATGCGCACAATAAGCAAACAAAGAGTGCATGCCGCATACCAACAGCCAATATAACAGAGCATGTTAGAATGAAACAGCAGACTTACTACTGTCGAGTCCCATGCAAACCAACATGTTCAGGGAGTACAAAATTGGCATGAACAACATAGTAGCAGGCTATAAATTTTGTAACAACGACTGAGCAAGATGAAGTTATGATGGCTACATCTACAGAGCAGGGAATGTAAACCAAAAATAGAAGTTACGATGGCAAAAGCTAAAGAGGAGGGAATGTGAACCAACATGTGCCAAGTGCAATTACTTCATTTTGGCCGTGAACTAAATAATACTCCTGAACTTATAGTGAAGGGGATGCAAATCAAGATGTTTCGGGATATAAACTTGTAATGAGCAACACATAGAGGATAGTTAATGCTGGAGCTTAGGATGGACCAGATACAGAATATAGTGGGATCACCTGTGAACTTGTATAAGAGTGAATGCAAACCAATATGTTCAGCTTTCCATATGTGAGCGTCATGCCAAGTCAGAGAAACAAGTCAATAATGCATCTTTTGAAGAACAAGATGGCACGCAAAATTATTATCTAGTAGTATGACAAGTTTATTTGTACTACAGGCTAGATAGCAGAGTGATAGCATGCCAAACTAAGTCCTTACTTTGTTAGCTTACAATGAACTAGATACAAAACAATGGCATCACCTGTAGTACAGGGAATGCAAGCCAACATGTTCATGGAGTAAAAAATTGGCACAAACAACATAGTAGCAGGCCATAATTTTTGTAACAACGACTGAGCAAGATAAAGTTATGATGGCTAGATCTACAGAGCAGGGAATGTAAACCAAATATAGAAGTTACGATGCCAAAAGCTATAGAGAAGGGAATGAGAACCAACATGTGCAATTACTTAAAATTGGCCATGAACTAAATAATAGCAGGATGTTACTATAATACCTATAATTTTTGTAACAACGACTGAGCAAGATAGAAGTTATGATGGCTACATCTACAGAGCAGGGAATGCAAACCAAAATGTTCAATCGCTTAAAGTTAGCAATGAAGTAGAAAATAGCAACGTGTTACGGTCATAGCTAGGAATGAACTAAAAGAGCTTCAGACAAACAAGCATCTGAACCCAGAACATGGCGCTAAAACAAGGGACTTACATTAGGAGAAGCACTCTGTGGGAGTCACAGCAGATCTTCCTGGGGTTGATAGATCCGGTGATGAAGTACGCTACATGTGCTACTTGGGGTTGGAGAGACGGCCATTACACTTCATGATTACTCATCTCATCTGCAAAAACGTAACGGCGCGTCGTTAGCACAAACAGGTTCCCCCAAGATTAAACAAGAACTTGCAGGCAAGCAATAGAAAAGCGACAGTAGAAGAGTTTAGATCATGCAAGGCGCCGGTGAAGCAGATCCGAATCATGCACAGCGGTGTCGGTGAGCAAGATCCGATGCGGTGGACGACAGATCCGGCGAAGCGGCTCCGGCGGGGTGGACGATACCGCAACTGAAGCGACTGCGGTAGACTGCTGGATGAGCATATGGTTTCGAGGTACGGCGGGGATGATCCGGTCCGGTTGATGACGGCGTCAATGAAGCGGCTCCGGCAGGCAGCCAGATGACGAGGATCGCGAGGGCTCGGGTAGGCCAGGGAAGTCCGGCGGGGATGTTCCGGTGCGGTGGTCGTGGAGGTGGGAGAGAGGGACTTGGGAAGTTCCGGTGGGTGGTCTGAAGGAAATGTATTTTTTTTGGGAGGGTTTCCGGGCTAGGGAGGTGGTGATCCAAAAAATGACGGGCAGACCCCCCCACCAACCGACTTTGCTGCCATCTCCACAGGGGTAGAATGGGAATTTGGAAGTGTGTGAATTTTTTGTATTTTGTGGGCGGGAAGTTTTGCCGCTATGAGATTTTGAATTTGGCCACCGTCCAAGTATAATGATAAAAAATTGTGAGACCGTACTAGTACCTCTGTTCAAGGCCGAGTGCAAAATCAAATCATCATCACGTTGAAAATTTGTTACCAACTTACCATGATCATGATCTACCTTTGAAAATGGGCGCATCCACTAAAACTTGCAAAGTATAATGATACAAATTTGTGAGACCATACTAGTACTTATGTTCAAGGTCGAGTGCAACATCAAATCATCATTATATTGAAAATTGTGTTACCATGATCATGATATTTCTCTGAATTTGGCGCATCCGCTAAATCTCGCAAAGGATAATGATAAAAAAAATGTGAGATTGTACTAGTTCTTATGTTCAAGGCCGAGTACAAGATCAAATCATCATCACGTTGAAATTTGTTACAATGATCATGACATATCTCTAAAATTGGTGCATCCGCTAAATCTTGCACGTGGCGCATCTCGGTGCGGAGCAACAGGTCGGTGCTATCAAGGTTGAGGCGTCGGTAGCGTCATCGGGCTCTCCTCTCTTGATAGATCTTCTACATGGCGCGGCGCACCACCCGCCGATAAGCAGTCACATGTGAGACCGAGGTGGAGACGTCCCCGGCATCCTCGAGGCGCGGCCGCCCTTCTACGAGCCAGCGTCGACTCAAGGTATGAATCCATGTGGTGCCTTAGATTTATTGTTCTTCTCTTATGATTATTTTGAGCCGAACATGTGTGCTCTTTCTCTGAATATATTGCTTGAAAAGCTTACCAAGTTACTTAAATTCACTTCGTTCTTAATCTTGCGAGCTAATATTGTTATTTTAATGAACGGTGGTGCGTGCAAGCAGAATTATTTGTGGGTGTGTTGAGCTGTTAGGCATAAGTCGAAATCCTCATCTAAACGAGGCCTCAGCTTAACACATAAAAAAGGTGTTCAATCTTGCCCACAATACCCTCTTCTTTCCTCTCCCTTTATTGGAACTTGTTTTGCAGACAAGGAAAGTGGCACGTGTAATGTGAGTAAAACCCTCTTAGCCAAAATCATCTACGAGCAAGATTTTCTATATTGTAGATGCCCCAATTGACTCTCATCCCCAAAGTAGTTTTTTTATGTCAGTATAGACTTCTTTACTGGATGTATACTATCGTACATGGCATGCATTTGCCTAATGAGCAGCATTGTATTGCTATTCTAGCCAACCTGATCGATATGTCAAGCTTCATGCACGAGATGCCATGTTTAATTTACTCCCTCGCTCTGATCCATATTTCTTGATGTGAAATGAATGTGAATCGGAGGGAGTACTTTTCTTAGATAGTACTATATCATTTCAAAAAAAGTACTACTACATCACAAATGCATCAAAAGAGTACTACATCACAAGACCACCACGGTTGTACTAGTAGAGTTTAATGCTGAACTTCCAAAGGGATTAAGATTACACATATGAACTTTAAACATGACCAGGAGCATGAGGGCCAGCAGCAGGGGCGTTGACGTGGAGCAAGCTAGGCAAGACGTAATTCTGGAGGAAGAGGCCATATGATGCGTGCTTGGCCTTGGTTGCAGGGCGGTGTTTCCCCCTATGTACTTAGGCCTACACCCATCGCATGTTGGATCAGGCTGTGGATGTCCTTCTAGAGAAATTTGCCACATAATGGGCAAAATAGCTCCCCGCGCATGCAGAAACGAATTTCACCACCCTTCAGCCGCTTGAGAACATAGCGGCTTTTCCGGTCCCTGCGCACCTTGTTGTTGTCCATGTCATCAGAATACTCCTATGAATTATTAAGTACTACATAATCAGGTTTTTTATGACAGATCGAATAAATACTCCACTAACATAATCAAACCTTAGAAACCCTAAAATTAAATGTGTAGAACAAGTAAATGGCAGAAGAAATCGTAATAAATCATGAGAAACCCTATGAACAACCATGAACATAAGCCACAACAATTGCAAGTCCACTAAGTATGAACACATAAATTGATTATATGACTACATGGCAGATTAGTCGAAATTAAACTAGAATCTGATCTTACAAATCGTAGAATCAATTACATCTACAAGAACAAGGTAGGATATCAAATCAATCAAGAACCAGGCTCGTGCAAACCATGTGAACAGCAATATGACACAAAGAGGGTTGGGACAGTTTCGGTAAAAGAGAAGTACCTCCTCGTCATCACCCTCAACATCCTCCTGGAACTGAACGTTTGGGCCGAAATCGTCGAAGGGGTCGAGGTTCGCGTCCAGCATCGGGCCTAGGAAGACCTCGCCGTGGTGGCCTGCAACGCCGTGCACATCTTCGGCGGGATAAACAACATTGGTATCCACCTTCTGCTCGACGGCCAGGACGCCCGTTTCGACCGAGGTCGAAGAACCAGACAAGCAGAGGAGACGAGCGGCATGGGTGCCCGGTGAAGCCTCACCCGTCGTGACGGCCAGGACGCCCATTTCGACCGAGGTCGAAGAATCCGACAAGCAGAGGAGACGAGCGGCCTGGGTGCCCGGTGAAGCCTCACCCACCGCGACGGCCACTACCGTAGAGGCATCCTCTGCGTGGGCGGTCGCCTATTACTCCGCCTCGTATGCAATACCTATCTTCATGCTGCTGCGGTTGGAAACGGGAAAGTCGATGCCTCAGAGGTGCGGTGAGTGGATGGGGGGTTTTCACAGTGTGGGGGAGGCAAGTTGGGGGAGTGGAGAGGACGAGCTCGCGAGAGATGATGAGGCCGATTATGTTATAGCCTCTGACTCTCTGTATCCAGTAGTGGACGCGTGAAGTCATGCATGTACTCGACTTTCCACTTTCTGGGAGACGTGTACGAAACTTTTTTTTTGGACCATTTAACTTCATGTGGGACTTATGTATACCAATACTTCCAAACATCATAAGTAATTCAAAATCATTCAGAATAATATGAGACCTTAACATTTTATTTTTTGTGTCAGATATTGTCTATGAAAAATAACATCCTTCAAAAAATAAATCCCCTATGCCAATCCGATCATGCACGTCTACTCCAACTAGCTTCCTCGAGTAATTTGTCACCTTACATTCTTAAAATGAACCAAAATTTGGCACAGGGGTGCATCATCACATGGAAAATGATGTTACCATTCTGTCTTCCCATTTTTTTTGAATTTTTCAAAATCGTCATGCCCTAACGGAAAAAATGTACTCCTTCTAAGAAGCATGTATCAGAATGGCATTACCAAAACCTAGGGGTGGGGTGGGGGGAGGGGGGCACATGGTGGTGTGATGATACATCACATTTGGACCACACAACACCATTTGGACCAACCAAAAAAACCACCCTACACAAACCCTGGTCAAAACTAGTTTGACCAATATTACAAAAGTTGTACGGAGTACATAATTCAGAAACCGTCAGAAATATACGAAGCATTCAGGAGTCCCCAAAGTCAGTGACTTTGAGTCACTTACAACTGTGGTCCACATATCATTCACCCAAAGTCATGGCAAAGTCAGCTTGGCAAAGTCACCGACAGACAAAGCAAGCAGTGAACAGACAACTCCGTAGCACTGAAAAGACATCTCACAGAAAAGGCTAGTACTACCTTTTCTTCCCGGATAAGCAAAAATAGCTGATCGGCATCGACGAAATGCACCAGGTCCGCAATGTACTCCAGCTATAAGTGAAGCATGCCTACCACTGAAGAGGAAATTCAAGATTCCACCAGATCCCCATGTCACTCTTTTGCATAAAACACGGACATATCTTTTGCACAATTCACCACTTGTTGGTCTAATCTATCGCAGCTTCCATCAGTTGGTCATCCAATTAACGATTTAACGGATTAGAAAAATAAGCGGTGGAATTAGAAGTACTAGTAGCGAAATGAGCAAAATATACCGTCCTTCCCGAGGGGGTTTGTCCAGAAGAGGGCCGGATGACAATGTCCCGGGTGCATCCAGAAACGAGAGGGGTAGTTTCTAATACATGTAAGAAATTATTTTACAAAAAGGTACATATTAAGTAGTAAAACTATTAGTACAGTACTACTATTTCGAGGGAAAATGCCATGTCGTGCGACCTCTAATCAATGAGTAGAAGTTGTAGGTGCGCATAACATGCATTGCTGAAAGCTGGTTCCGCTGGAATTTGAGCTCAGCCGGGGCGGATTCTGCGAAGTTCGCCCGACGTCACTCATGTATCCCACCAAACTGCTCACTTCTTTCAATGTCTCTTCTGTATCACTGCAGCTCTCCAACATCAGGTGCATCAACTTATCTTGTGCCTTCTGCCTTTCGAGAAGGGCAAGGATGGCGATGTCAGCATATTCAAGGTTCAACTTTTGGAGCTGTACTTTATCCTGAAGAAGGATTTTGTACTCTATATCAGACTTGTCTCTTTCGAGGCACACAGTCTTGAGTATGCTACTGGCTTTCTCCGCTGATGCAATGTTCCTCTCTTTCTGCTTAATCAGCTCGTTCTTCAACATATCGCGCTCATTGCGAATGCTGCAAATGAGCTCCACAAGAGTTTTCGAATTCTTCTTCTTGGCAGCCAAATCGTCTCGGAGGCGATCACACTCTAAGCTGAGCTCCTCGTTTTTTTCCATCAAGATGGCGACAGTGGTGTCGATAGTCGGCGCCGCTTCCTTCAGGGCGAAATCATCGGTAGCAAGTAAGCGCAAAGGAAGAAGAAGAAGAAGATAACTACACAGTGCTTGGTGCTACCTCATTTCGCCGGGGTAGGGCCGGTTTGAAATCATCGGACGACGATGATTCCTTGGTCGTGGAAGTTGGTGCAGTACGGGCGTCGTTGGAACTTCCAACCCTTTAAGATGTATAACCATAGAGACTCTTAAAGAGCTTGAGCCCGGGCAAGAAGAAACGAAAGTACATGGCGAAGGAAACTAACCCGGTGAGCACAGCACGGACGCATTTCGGTGACGGCGGCAGCGGCGGTGACGGCGAGCCCACTTGGTTTCTGGAACCGTCTCTCGAAATTTCGAGCCGGCGTTTTTTATCCGCGTACTTGACCGCCGGCGACCTGAAGTTTGAACACATTAATTGCTGGAGGAGAGAGCGACGAAAGAAACGAAAGTACATGGCGAAGGAAACTAACCCGGTGAGCACAGCACGGACGCGTTTTGGCGGCGGCGGCGGCGATGGCGAGCCCACTTGGTTTCTGGAAGCGTCTCTCGAAATTTCGAGCCGGCGTTTTTTCTCCGCGTACTTGACCGCCGACGACCTGAATTTTGAAGACATTGCTGGAGGAGAGAGCACGAACAAATGTTTGTTAGGTGGAGAGAGGAAGAAAGTGAATGGAAGGAGAGAGTTTAGCATTTTGCCCTTATAGTCATAGTCGCTAACCGTGACGCGGGAAGGTTGGTCGTCGGCGTTTAATGGTCTCCCGCGTGGAAACCGAGGCGGCCACGAGGCAGCGGCTGGCCACGCGGCGTCCAGTCGCCTACGCCGCCGTAAATGAGGGTAGTTGCCTACCACCACCAGGTGACATGCACCTTTTGCATGTCACCGTGTGACATGCGGCCTAAATTCAAATTTAAAACATTGCGAAAAAAATCATGCATCCGGTGACATGCCCATGGCATGCCACCGATGAAGAGTTCCGTGCCATGCACTCTGGCACTCTGCGCCGTCTTGGATCAGAAAATGAGCGAAGAACGAGGACGAGGCACTAGTTCAAATTTAGGATGAAGTTTAAGTTTTATTTTGGTTTAAATTAGATTAGAGGGAGTAGTACTCTTACTTTATTACTCGTACTTGTGTTAATGTAGTAGTATTATTATGGTGGTGTACTTGCGTTCATGTACTTGTTTCAGCTGTTTTGGTGAAGGAGACATGCATCACCTTTTTTGGTGATGTATCTAGTCGTCATGTAGCCCTTGTCAAATTCCTCTGATATACTGATGGGAGGGCTTATTCACCCCATACTGATGGGAGCCCTTGTAAAATCGTAATCATAGCCAAAAGGCGCATTTTTTCCCGATATTACTCGATGCTTAAGGCGCGGGTGGTTGTGGTTCAGTTATCTCCCTAATTTGCACCTGCTTTCCCATTTCCACTAGTCGAAAGTCGAAACCTGGCCACATTAACCCAAGATCCTGAAGCCGCCGCCTCAACCCTAGCCGCCTCCAGTTCTTCCTCCTCCATAGATTGGTTCCCCCTCCTGCGGTTGGCTTCGCCGGCGTCAGGAGGAGTGGGGAACCCGATCTATGCGTGGAGTTTCGAATAAAAGTATTGTTTTCATTAGATTATATTAGATTATGTTAGGATTTTGGTAGCCGCCTTCTTGTTGGTTTCCCCTCAATGGAGATGGCATCGTCTGCAATAAGTGATCTTCGGCCTTTCGTTCGGCGACGAGATCTTCTTCCCGGCGTCAATGGTGGTCTTGAACGATCACAATTTTCTAGGTATGGGCCTTTGGATCTTGCTTCGCCAGATCAATTTTGGATCTTTTGTCTTTGTTGCTGTGGGGAGGATTATCCTCGCAGTTTTTGTCCCGGCTGCTACATCCTCGACAATGGTGATTCGTACTCTCGGCTCTCCATCGACGATGACAAAGCTAGTCGGTTATTATTCCCTGATATACTGGTGTTGGTACTCTTGCCGATGTTGTATGACTGCTTTAATGGTTGCGTGCGTGCACGCAGCTTTGGCATTGCGGCTCAAAAAATTATGGGAGAACTTTCATCGGTATCTACAGGTCTATGGTTAGTTATCTATTTTTGGCTGCCTTCAGAAAAGTACAAGATTGTGTTCTGGAAGAAGAAAAAAATTGAAGACCTCGAAGATTTATTACTATCTTTTAGACTTTATTTTGTAATCGTTGGAGTCAGTTCATGTATCTCTACCATGTACTATTTGTTGCTATGAATATATGTGGTATTGATTGTCAAAAAAAAAACCCAAGATCCTGAAAAACTGTTGGTCTATCCCGAGAAACGAGGAGGTTTAAGGAAACGAGGAGTCCAGCGCGTGCGGAAGGAGCTTTAATCGTGCGAGCATGCAGGGGCAAAATGAGGAAACTAGCGATTACTTTCTCTCCTGCCAGTCTTATACCTTAATAAATGGGCAAACTGAGCACGTTGTAGCTAATCCTTTTATTAATTAAGCTGCTATATTAGTCAATAAGATTGCCTTATGTTTTTCCTCAGTTTTCGCCAAGCCCTTATTTGTAACCCGCAGAAGGAGCTCAGACGGGAGGATTCCAGTTTAGTTGACCGTTCCGTGCAAACGTGTGGGGCTAGTAGAAAGGGACCGCGTGGGACAGGACGAGACCGCGTTTGGTTGTACGTGAGCAGGAGCTGGGTTCTGTCTCTCTCGGCGTGAATTGGCATTTTTAAGAGCACCTTTTCCCCCTCTGTCTCTTTGTCTTTATTAACCAAATTAGTATCAAATCTAGATAAGCTTGCATTTCTGTCTTTCTTCAATTATTTGTGCCTTTTGGCCCTCGTTGTTTGCCCAATATGGCAGCAAATCTAGTACTCCCTCTGGTCCATATGTATGTAGTTAAATCTAGAAGCAAATCTCCAGGGTAATGTACTCCGTACGACAAATTCACAGTAATAGTAAATCGAGAAAACAAAGTAGGGCCAACAAAATATACTCCAGTAGAATAGGGATAGATAATAGGGATCCCTCCCTAGATAATAAGCTGCATACACAGCAGCCAACAGGTTCGAGGTTCTTCACAACACCATCATACTAACAATATAACAACAAGGGATCCCTAGCTAACAACAAAATAGAAGCTGCTTTGCAGCAGCAGCACACGTCCAGGACTCCGCCTACCCCATCTGCCTCTGCCTCCACTTGTTGCTCCCCTTGGGAGCCTTGGGCTTGAGCGGAGGCATGCGCCCGGCGGAGATCTCCACCCGCTGGATGCTGCGGAGGTGCATGCCGAGCGCCATGTGCTTGGCGCGGGAGGAGTGGGGGTTCACCGACGCGCCGACCTTGGGGTTGGTGTTGCCAATGTTCTCGGCATGCGTGAGGAGGCAGTTGAAGTTAGTGCGGCCGAGCCTCCTAGTGCAGAAGGGGCACCTGTAGACACCCTTGGCGAAGTAGGAGACGTACTGGCCGACCTGCAGCCTCCGCAGCACCTGGCGAGTCTTGACGTCATGGTGCTCGTCGTCGCTGCCGACGTCGCTGCCAGACAGCTGATCCATATCAAACGGGAACTATTAGTGAATGAGATGCAACGATGACTAACGTGCATGATAACAAGTAAGGAAAAACAGAGCCAGCCTCAGTTAGAGTGGACACGATTATATGTCTACAGGGATGGTGTTAGCGAACCATAGCTCACGCACAACAGATTTGTACACAGCAATGGTTCGCTGAACCCACTCTGTAAAAATTTGTGCCCAACGATTCATCATAGGCAAAGAAACAGATTCCAGATCTGATTTTGAACAGATTCCAGAATATTTGCAAAATTAAACGGTTGATATCTTTTGATTCGTGCATAAAATAACTGACTGAGATCCCATAAATTAACTGATTGAGATCCCATTATTACTTGCATAAATTAACCGAACGGCCGAACTCCAAATCTTAAACGAAATCAAGAAGGGATCAAAGCAAAATGGAATAAAATCGGCTCAAATATTAACCCAATACTCAACCATCTACAGATCGGCACTAATAGTTACTAGGGAACCAGCAAAAATAGGGTTCAAAAAGGAATGGGGAACAAAAAAGGGAGCAAACCATAGTTACCTCGTTCCATGGGTCGTCCATGCAGGTGTCGTAGGGGTTCGGAGGCGAGATGTACGGCACCGGCTCATAGGGGTCCCATCCCGGCGGGATACGACCGCCACCGGCGGCGGCGACGGCCTTTGAGGGGACGGCGTCGAAGAGGGAGGCGTCGCGCTTGGAGCCGACGACGTCATGGATGATGGGATTCGCATTCTCCATGTCCATCTCGCCTGCAGAGAGGGAGAGGGTTTTTTGCTTTGGAGAAGATGATGGGACGTGAGAGGCGGCGTTGCATGAGCGAGTGAGAGTGACAGAGATAGTGCGAGGAGGCGTCTATAAAGGCGAGGGGTGGTTAATGCGACCCGCGTCCTACGCGTCCACCATTTAACGTCTGCACGTCTTGGGCTTCTGCAACGCGACACGCGTCCACGATTGCACGTCTTCGACTTCTGCACCGCGACTCGCATCAGTACCCGTCAACAATTGCACGTCTTCCACTTCTGCACCGCAACACGCGTACTCGAGTCTAACCCTGGAAATTTAGATATACTCTCGAGTCTTATACTGTAGCATTTTTTGTGTGCTCAGTTTTCCCCTTGAGTACTAATACTGGCTAGTGCAATATACTCGCTTACCTCAAGTGCCTGGTCAACAGAGAGTCAACAAATGGGATTAACTAGTTAAATGAGTCAACAAATGGGATTATCAGTTCGTTTTCACGTGTTAAACTTGTCTAAATATTGGTCAAACCTAGGATTTGACCAAGATTCAAATGGGCAGAAAATTAAAAAAAACAGAAAAATGAAAAACCAAAGCACATAGTCTTCTTATGTCATATAGTAAGCATTAAAGGTGATAAACAAGGTCTAGACATATTCAAACCATACAAATCATGTATCTACCCCCTAACCCCTAAACTCTGTCTTATGAAGTCAAGCATGAAGAGAAGTGGTTTTGGGTTTCAAACATAGAAATTTCAAAAACCTCCCAAAAACTTCATTTTAGAGTGACTAAGAAGGATACATGCTTCCCTTTTCATTTTCATGTTTTAAACTTGTTTAAATCTTGGTCAAACCTAGGATTTGACCAAGATTCAAATGGGCATTAAATTTTAAAAATCAGAAAAATGAAAAACCAAAGCACATAGTGTTCTTATGTCACATAGTAAGCATTAAAGTTGATAAACAAGGTCTAGACATATTCAAACCATACAAATCATGTATCTACCCCCTAACCCCTAAACTCCGTCTTATGAAGTCAAGCATGAAGAGAACTGGTTTTGGGTTTCAAACATGGAAATTTCAAAAACCTCCCAAAAACTTCATTTTAGAGTGACTAAGAAGGATACATGCTTCCCTTTTCATTTTCATGTTTTAAACTTGTTTAAATCTTGGTCAAACCTAGGATTTGACCAAGATTCAAATGGGCATCAAAATTTAAAAAAATCAGAAAAATGAAAAACCAAAGCACATAGTTTTCTTATGCCATATAGTAAGCATTCAAGTTGATAAACAAGGTCTATACATATTTAAACCAGACAAATCATGTATCTATACCCCTAAACCTTAAACTCTGTCTTATGAAGTCTAGCATGAAGAGAAGTCGTTTTGGGTTTCAAACATGGAAATTTCAAGAACATCCCAAAAGCTTCATTTTAGTGTGACTAAGAAGGATCAAGGCTTACCTTTTCATTTTCATGTTTTAAACTTGTTTAAATCCTGGTCAAATATAGGTTTGACCAAGATTCAAATGGGCATAAAATAAAAATATAGAAAAATGAAAAACCAAAGCACATAGTCTTCTTATGTCATATAGTAAGCATTAAAGTTGA
The DNA here is from genome assembly GCF_019359855.2 of Lolium perenne. NCBI lineage: Eukaryota > Viridiplantae > Streptophyta > Magnoliopsida > Poales > Poaceae > Lolium > Lolium perenne. The sequence continues at coordinate 40,969,678 of NC_067245.2, read as the reverse complement.
TAAACAAGGTCTAGTCTTATTCAAACTAGACAAATCATGTATCTACCCGCTAACCCCTAAACTCTGTCTTATGAAGTCTAGCATGAAGAGAAGTCGTTTTGGGTTCAAACATGGAAATTTCAAGAACATCCCAAAAGCTTCATTTTAGTGTGACTAAGAAGGATCAAGGCTTACCTTTTCATTTTCATGTTTTAAACTTGTTTAAATCCTGGTTAAATCTAGGATTTGACCAAGATTCAAATGGGCATAAAATAAAAAAATAGAAAAATGAAAAACCAAAGCACATAGTCTTCTTATGTCATATAGTAAGCATTAAAGTTGATAAACAAGGTCTAGACTTATTCAAACAAGACAAATCATGTATCTATACCCCTAAACCTTAAACTCTGTCTTATGAAGTCTAGCATGAAGAGAAGTGCATGGTTTTGGGTTTCAAACATGGAAATTTCAAAAAACTCCCAAAAAATTCATTTTAGAGTGACTAAGAAGGATACATGCTTCCCTTTTCATTTTCATGTTATATACTTGTTTAAATCTTGGTCAAACCTAGGATTTTACCAAGATTCAAATGTGCATCAAAATTCCAAAAAAATCAGAAAAATGAAAAAACAAAGCACATAGTTTTCTTATGTCATATAGTAAGCATTAAAGTTGATAAACAAGGTCTAGACATATTCAAACAAGAAAAATCATGTGTCTATACCCCCTAACCCTAAACTCTGTCTTATGTAGTCAAGCATGAAGAGAAGTGCTTTTGGGTTTCAAACATGGAAATTTCAAAAACCACCCAAAAGCTTTATTTTAGAGTGACTAAGAAGGATCCATGCTTATCTTTTCATTTTCATATTTTAAACTTGTTTAAATCATTGTCAAACCTAGGATTTGACCAAGATTCAAATGGGCATAAAATTAAAAAAATCAGAAAAATGAAAAACTAAAGCACATAGTCTTCTTATGTCATATATATAGTAAGCATTTAAAAGATGATAAATAAGGTCTAGACAACTCAAATAATACAAATCATGTATCTACCCCTAACCCTAAACTCTATCTTATGAAGTCAAGCATGAAGAGAAGTGGTTTTTGGTTTCAAACACGAAAATTTCAAAAACCTCCCAAAAGCTTCATTTTAATTAGACTAACTTATTAATTATGAAGGATCCAGGATTGATTACCTTTTCATTGTCATGTTTTAATTTTGTTTAAATCTTGGTCAAACCTGGGATTTGACCAAGATTCGAATGGGCATAAAAATTAAGAAAAAAATCGTAAGAATGAAAAACCAAAGCACATAGCCTTCTTATGTCATATAGTAAGCATTCAAATTGATAAACAAGGTCTAGACATGTTCAAACCAGAAAAATCATGTATCTACCCCTAACCCTAAACTATGTCTTATGAAGTCAAGCATGCATGAAGAGAAGTGGTTTTGGGTTTCAAACATGAAAATTTCAAAAACCTCCCAAAAGCTTCATTTTAGAGCGACTAATAAGGATCGATGCTTACCTTTTCATTTTCATGTTTTTACTTATTTGAATCTTGGTCAAATCCTAGGTTTGACCAAGATTCAAATGGGAGTAAAAATTCAGAAAAATTCAAAAAAAAATGAAAAACCAAAGCACATATATAGCCTTCTTATGTCATATAGTAAGCATTCAAGTTGATAAACAAGGTCTAGACATATTCAAAGCAGAAATATCATGTATCATATCTACCCCTAACCCTAAACTCTGTCTTATGAAGTCAAACATATGAAGAGAACTGGGGTTTTGGGTTTCAAACATAAAATTTTCAAGTACCTTCATTTTAGAGTGAGTAAGGAAGGATTCATGCTTACCGTTTCATTTTCATGTTTTAAACTTGTTTAAACCTAGGATTTGACCAAGATTTAAATAGGCATAAAAAAATCGAAAGAAATCAAAAAATGAAAAACCAAAGCACATATATATAGCCTTGTTATATCATATAGTAAAAAATTCAAGTTGATAAACAAGGTCTAGACATATTCAAACAAGAAAAATCATGTATCTACACCTAACCATAAACTCTGTCTTAAGTGGTTTTGGGTTTCAAACATGGAAATTTCACAAACCTCCCAAAAGCTTCATTTTACAGTGACTAAGGAGGATCCATGCTTACCTTTTGGATTAAACGTTTGAAACCAAAAACCACTTCTCTTCATGCATGCTTGACTTCATAAGACAGATATTAGCTAGGGTTAGGGGGTAGATACATGATTTCCTGGTTTGAATATGTCTAGACCTTGTTTATCAACTTAATTGATTGCTTACTATATGACATAAGAAGACTACGTGCCTTGGTTTTCATTTTTTTTGTTTTTTTTTTGAATTTTATGCTCATATATTTGAATCTTGGTCAAATCTTAGGTTTCACCAAGATTTAAACAAGTTTAAAACATGAAAATGAAAAGGGAAGCATGTATCCTTCTTAGTCACTCTAAAATGAAGCTTTTGGGATGTTCTTGAAATTTCCATGTTTGAAACCCAAAACGACTTCTCTTCATGCTAGACTTCATAAGATCAACAGGGGGTAGATACATGATTTGTCTGGTTTGGGTATACCTAGACCTCGTTTAACTTGAATGCATACGATATGACATAAGAAGACTACGTGCTTTTGTTTTTCATTATTCTGATTTTTTTGAATTTTGTGCCCACCCATTTGTATCTTGGTCAAATCCTAGGCTTGATAATGATTTAAACAAGATTAAAATATGAAAATGCAAAGGTAAGCATGGATCCTTCTTAATTAGTCACTCTAAAATGAAGCTTTTGGGAGCAAAACCACTTCTCTTCATATGCTTGACTTCATAAGACGGAGTTTAGGGGTTAGGGGGTATAGATACATGATTTTCCTAGTTTGAATATGTCTAGACCTTGTTTATCAACTTAATTGGCTTACTATATGACATAAGAAAACTATTTGCTTTGGTTTTTCTTTTTCCTGATTTTTTTCAATTTTGATACCCATTTGAATCTTTGTCAAATCCTAGGTTTGACCGAGATAATTTAAACAAGCTTAAAACATGAATATGAAAAGGGAAGCATGTATCCTTCTTTGTCACTCTAAAATGAAGTTTTTGGGAGGTTTTTCAAATTTCCATGTTTGAAACCCAAAACCACTTCTCTTCATATGCTTGACTTCATAAGACAGAGTTCAGGGGTTAGGGGGTATAGATACGTACATGATTTGTCTAGTTTGAATATGTCTAGACCTTGTTTATCAACTTAATTGGCTTACTATATGACATAAGAAAACTATTTGCTTTGGTTTTTCTTTTTCCTGATTTTTTTCAATTTTGATGCCCATTTGAATCTTTGTCAAATCCTAGGTTTGACCGAGATAATTTAAACAAGCTTAAAACATGAATATGAAAAGGGAAGCATGTATCCTTCTTAGTCACTCTAAAATGTAGTTTTTGGGAGGTTTTTGAAATTTCCATGTTTGAAACCCAAAACCACATCTCTTCATGCTTGACTTAATTTATAAGACATAGTTTAGGGGTTAGGGGGTAGATACATGATTTGTATGGTTTGATATTTCTAGACCTTGTTTATCAACTTTAATGCTTACTATATGATATAAGATGACTATGTGATTTGGTTTTTCATTTTTCTGTTTTTTATTTTATTTTTCTGCCCATTTGAATCTTGGTCAAATCCTAGGTTTGACCAAGATTTAGACAAGTTTAACACGTGAAAACGAATAAGTAAGCCTGGATCCTTCTTAGTCACTCAAAAATGTACCAATCGATAGATGTGTTAACTTTGATTCATGGAAATAATAATGTCATGTAAATGAGTTAACTTGGATTTCCTACCCTTGAATCCATAGGAAACTTTGTTCTAATGCACTATTATAATCAACCGAGTTTTTACACCAACAGGTCTGTCACTTACGTGTGGTGCCCACGCTTGAGGTCCCACACTTCAGTGAGCACAAGTCACGTGCAATAGGTACGCAAACTCCCAGCCATCTTCTTTGTCAAGAGAAGACGCATCATGATGCGTATTGGAAGTCTGTGGGTCCTTCTAGATCCTTCGGTTGTCCCTCTCACAAAAAAAAAATCTCTCTCATTCTCGGCCTCGCTCGACTCGCTCGCTCGCTCGCACCTCCTGCTCACTGACAAACCCTGCACAAAAGTCAACATCATCACCCGAAAAAGGGGAGACACCATAATGCTCTCCCTTCTTCTCTCCTTCCGCGTGATCCCTCTTCCTCCGAGTTTCACTCGACGGGCAAACACCCATCTGCTGCATAGTAATAATAAAAAGGTAGTACTCGTAGAAAAATCGATATACGAATCTGTAATTAAATAGGTTAAACTAGGGTTTTTCCCAGTTCTACAGATCAAGGGTTCAAAAAAATCCAACTACGGGGTTCGAACAACACGATTCTAATCCAAGAATTTTTTTGACCTAGGTCACCCAAATGGCCTCAAACTATAGGGTTAGCATCTAGTGCAGTATGTGTGAAAATGTATGCACTATGTGTGCTATAACTTGTATGTCTTTCAAATTTGAACCAAATTTGAATAAGTTTGAAATATTTGAAAATGGGCTTTTGGCTTAAACGTTTGAAACCAAAAACCACTTCTCTTCATGCATGCTTGACTTCATAAGACAGAGTTTAGCTAGGGTTAGGGGGTAGATGCATGATTTTCCTGGTTTGAATATGTCTAGACCTTGTTTATCAACTTAATTGAATGCTTACTATATGACATAAGAATACTATGTGCCTTGTTTTTTTATTTTTTGATTTTTTTAAAATTTTATGCCCATTTGAATCTTGGTCAAATCCTAGGTTTGAACATGGTTTAAACAAGTTTAAATCATGAATATGAAAAATTAAGCATCTATATATCCTTCTTAGTCACTCCAAAATGTAGCTCGATCTTGGGAGGGTTTTCAAAATTTCCATGTTTGAAACCAAAAACCACTTCTCTTCATGCATGCTTGACTTCATAAGACAGAGTTTAGGGTTAGGGGTAGATATATACATTATTTTCTGGTTTGAATATGTCTAGACCTTGTTTATCAACTTGAATGCTTAATTACTATATATATATATGACATAAGAATGTTATGTCCTTTGGTATTTCATTCTTTTGATTTTTTATGAATTTCTATGCCCATTTGAATCTTTTGGTCAAATCCTAGAGGTTTGACCAAGATTTAAACAAGTTTAAAACATGAAAATGAAAAGGGAAGCTTGTATATCCTTCTTAGTCACTCTAAAATGAAGTTTTTGGGAGGTTTTTGAAATTTCCATGTTTGAAACCCAAAACCACTTCTCTTCATGCTAGACTTCATAAGACAATTTAATTAGGGGTTAGGGGGTAGATACATGATTTGTCTGGTTTGAATATGTCCAAACCTTGCTTGTTTATCAACTTGAATGCTTACTATATGACATAAGAATGCTTACCATATGTTTGAATTTTAAAAGCATATAGTCTTCTTATGTCATATATATAGTAAGCATTCAAAAGTTTTTCTTTGAGAGAGTAGCATGCATTCAAAAGTTGATAAATAAGATTTGGACATATTCAAACCAGACAAATCATGTATCTACACCCCCTAACCCTAAACTCTGTCTTATGAAGTCAAGCATGAAGAGAAGTGCTTTTGGGTTTCAAACATGGAAATTTCACAAACCTCCCAAAAGCTTCATTTTACAGTGACTAATTAAGGAGGATCCATGCTTACCTTTTGGCTTAAACGTTTGAAACCAAAAACCACTTCTCTTCATGCATGCTTGACTTCATAAGACAGAGTTTAGCTAGGGCGTTAGGGGGTAGATACAAGATTTTCCTGGTTTGAATATGTCTAGACCTGGTTTATCAACTTAATTAATTGATTGTTTACTATATGACATAAGAAGACTATGTACCTTGGTTTTAAATTTTTCTGTTTTTTTTGAATTTTATGCCCATATATTTGAATCTTGGTCAAATCCTAGGTTTGACCAAGATTTAAACAAGTTTAAACATAAAAATGAAAAGGGAAGCATGTATCCTTCTTAGTCACTCTAAAATGAAGCTTTTGGGATGTTCTTGAAATTTCCATATTTGAAACCAAAAACGACTTCGTTCTCTCTTCATGCTAGACTTCATAAGATCGACAGGGGGTAGATACATGATTTGTCTGGTTTGGATATACCTAGACCTCGTTTATCAACTTGAATTCATACGATATGACATATGAAGACTATGTGCTTTAATTTGTTTTTCATTTTTCTGATTTTTTTGAATTTTGTGCCCACCCATTTGTATATTGGTCAAATGCTAGGCTTGATAATGATTTAAACAAGTTTAAAATATGAAAATGTAAAGGTAAGCATGGATCCTTCTTAGAAACTCTAAAATGAAGTTTTTCGGAGGTTTTTGAAATTTCCATGTTTGCAACCCAAAACCACTTCCTCTTCACATGCTTGACTTCATAAGACAGAGTTTAGGGGTTAGGGGGTATAGATACATGATTTGTCTAGTTTGAATATGTCTAGACCTTGTTTATCAACTTTAATGCTTACTATATGACATAAGAAAACTATTTCCTTTGGTTTTTCTTTTTTTCTGATTTTTTTCAATATTGATGCCCATTTGAATCTTGTCAAATCCTAGGTTTGACCAAGATAATTTAAACAAGCTTAGAACATGTATATGAAAAGGGAAGCGTGTATCCTTCTTAGTCACACTAAAATGAAGTTTTTGGGAGGTTTTTGAAATTTCCATGTTTGAAACCCAAAACCACATCTCTTCATGCTTGACTTAATTTATAAGACATAGTTTAGGGGTTAGGGGGTAGATACATGATTTGTATGGTTTGATATTTCTAGACCTTGTTTATCAACTTTAATGCTTACTATATGACATAAGATGACTATGTGATTTGGTTTTTCATTTTTCTGTTTTTTATTTTATTTTTCTGCCCATTTGAATCTTGGTCAAATCCTAGGTTTGACCAAGATTTAGACAAGTTTAACACGTGAAAACAAATAAGTAAGCATGGATCCTTCTTAGTCACTCAAAAATGTACCAATCGATAGATGTGTTAACTTTGCTTCATGGAAATAATAATGTCATGTAAATGAGTTAACTTGGATTTCCTACCCTTGAATCCATAGGAAACTTTGTTCTAATGCACTATAATAATCAATCGAGTTGTTACACCAACAGGTCTGTCACTTACGTGTGGTGCCCACGCTTGAGGTCCCACACTTCAGTGAGCACAAGTCACGTGCAATAGGTACGCAAACTCCCAGCCATCTTCTTTGTCAAGAGAAGACGCATCAGGATGCGTATTGGAAGTCTGTGGGTCCTTCTGGATCCTTCCGTTGTCCCTCTCACAAAAAAAACAAATCTCTCTCATTCTCGGCCTCGCTCGACTCGCTCGCTCGTTCGCTCGTTCGCTCGCTCGCACCTCCTGCTCACTGACAAACCCTGCATAAAAGTCAGCATCATCACCCGAAAAAGGGGAGACACCATAATGCTCTCCCTTCTTCTCTCCTTCCGAGTGATCCCTCTTCCTCCGAGTTTCACTCGACGGGCAAACACCCATGTGCTGCATAGTAATAATAAAAAGGTAGTACTCGTAGAAAAATCGATATACGAATCTGTAATTAAATAGGTTAAACTAGGGTTTTGCCCAGTTCTACAGATCAAGGGTTCAAAAAAATCCAACTACGGGGTTCGAACAACACGATTCTAATCCAAGAATTTTTTCGACCTAGGTCACCCAAATGGCCTCAAACTATAGGGTTAGCATCTAGTGCAGTATGTGTGAAAATGTATGCACTATGTGTGCTATAACTTGTATGTCTTTCATATTTGAACCAAATTTGAATAAGTTTGAAATATTTGAAAAGGGGCTTTTGGCTTAAACGTTTGAAACCAAAAACCACTTCTCTTCAAGCATGCTTGACTTCATAAGACAGAGTTTAGCTAGGGTTAGGGGGTAGATGCATGATTTTCCTGGTTTGAATATGTCTAGACCTTGTTTATCAACTTAATTGAATGCTTACTATATGACATAAGAATACTATGTGACTTGTTTTTTATTTTTTTATTTTTTGAAAATTTTATGCCCATTTGAATCTTGGTCAAATCCTAGGTTTGAACATGGTTTAAACAAGTTTAAATCATGAATATGAAAAATTAAGCATCTATATATCCTTCTTACTCACTCCAAAATGTAGCTCTTGGGAGGGTTTTTCAAAATTTCCATGTTTGAAACCAAAACCACTTCTCTTCATGCATGCTTGACTTCATAAGACAGAGTTTAGGGTTAGGGTAGATATATACATGATTTTCTGGTTTGAATATGTCTAGACCTTGTTTATCAACTTGAATGCTTACTATATATATATGACATAATAATGTTATGTCCTTTGGTTTTTCATTCTTTTGATTTTTTATGAATTTCCATGCCCATTTGAATCTTTTGGTCAAATCCTAGAGGTTTGACCAAGATTTAAACAAGTTTAAAACATGAAAATGAAAAGGGAAGCTTGTATATCCTTCTTAGTCACTCTAAAATGAAGTTTTTGGGAGGTTTTTGAAATTTCCATGTTTGAAACCCAAAACCACTTCTCTTCATGCTAGACTTCATAAGACAATTTAATTAGGGGTTAGGGGGTAGATACATGATTTGTCTGGTTTGAATATGTCCAAACCTTGCTTGTTTATCAACTTGAATGCTTACTATATGACATAAGAATGCTTACCATATGTTTGAATTTCAAAAGAATATAGTCTTCTTATGTCATATAGTAAGCATTCAAAAGTTTTTCTTTGAGAGAGTAGCATGCATTCAAAAGTTGATAAATAAGATTTGGACATATTCAAACCAGACAAATCATGTATCTACACCCCCTAACCCTAAACTCTGTCTTATGAAGTCAAGCATGAAGAGAAGTGCTTTTGGGTTTCAAACATGGAAATTTCACAAACCTCCCAAAAGCTTCATTTTACAGTGACTAAGAAGGATCCAGGCTTACCTTTTCATTTTCATGTTTTAAACTTGTTTAAATCTTGGTCAAACCTAGGATTTGACCAAGATTTAAATGGGCATAAAAAATCAGAAAAAAACAGAAAAAATGAAAAACCAAAGAACATAGCCTTCTTATGTCATATAGTAAGCATTCAAGTTGATAAACAAGGTCTAGACATATTCAAACCAGAAAAAGCATGTATCTACCCCTAACCCTAAACTCTGTCTTACGAAGTCAAGCATGAAGAGAAGTGGTTTTGGGTTTCTGATACGTCCAAAACGTATCTACTTTCCCGAACACTTTTGCTATTGTTTTGCCTCTAATTTGTGTATTTTGGATGCAACTAACACGGACTAACGCTGTTTTCAGCAGAACTGCTCTGGTGTCTCGTTTTTGTGCAGAAATCCAACTTTCGGGAAAATCCTCGGAATATATGCAGAAGGCCCTATTTTCCCAGAATAATGACGGAGCCAGAAGGACAATTGAGGTGGAGGCCCGAGGGCCCCACACCATAGGGCGGCGCGGCCCAGGGGGGGCCCGCGCGGCCCTGTGGTGTGGCCCCCTCGGCCGGCCTCCGACGCCCTTCTTCGGACTATTTATCGGCCTCGACCTAAAAACGCACGGAGAGAAGTCGAAGTCGCCAGAAACCCTCCAGAACGCCGCCACATCGCGAAACTCCGTCGCGGGAGCCAGAAGTCTCCGTTCTGGCACTCCGCCGGGACGGGGAATTGGAGGAGATCATCGCCGCCATCACCGCCAACGCCTCTACATCAACCAGCCATGTTTCCCCCATCCATGTGTGAGTAATTCCCCCGCTGTAGGCCGAAGGGGATGGTAGGGATTGGATGAGATTGGTCATGTAATAGCATAAGATTGTTAGGGCATAGTGCCTAGTGTCCGTAATTGGTACTTTGATGATATTGTTGCAACTTGTTATGCTTAATGCTTGTCACTAGGGCCCGAGTGCCATGATCTCAGATCTGAACATGTTATTGTTTCATCATGATATTCATTGTTTATGGTCTTACCTATAAGTTGTATACACATGTCGCTGTCCGGAACCGATGGCCCCGAAGTGACAGAAATCGGGACAACCGGAGGGGATGGTAGCGATGTGAGGATCACATGTGTTCACGGAGTGTTAATGCTTTGCTCCGGTACTCTATTAAAAGGAGTACCTTAATATCCAGTAGTTTCCCTTGAGGCCCAGCTGCCACCGGTTGGTAGGACAAAAGATGTTGTGCAAGTTTCTCATTGCGAGCACGCACGACTATATATGGAACACATGCCTATTGATTGCTTTGTACTTGGACACCGTTTTATTATTATCTGCAAATGCCCTGCTATGATTGTTACATGAGTTTCTCTCATCCATGCAACGCCCGTTCATCCGTCCCCGTGCCTACAGTATTTTAATCCTGCTGTTTACTAAAATCACTACTGCTGTCTTTGTTACTCTGCTGCTATTATTTCACTACTGCTACTGCTATAAAACTGTTACTACTGATAAACTCTTGCGAGCAAGTCTGTTTCCAGGTGCAGCTGAATTGACAACTCCGCTGTTAAGGCTTCCAAGTGTTCTTTGTCTCCCCTTGTGTCGAATCAATAAATTGGGTTTTACTTCCCTCGAAGACTGTTGCGATCCCCTATACTTGTGGGTCATCAAGACTATTTTCTGGCGCCGTTGCCGGGGAGCATAGCTTTATTTGGAAGTTCACTTGGATTAATATTGTTCGCTGCAAATTCTCCAACATGGGTAAACCTCGCGATACTAAGATCGCCATATTACCATCCACTACAAGAAAAGGTACAATTCTGAATACCTCTGCTGCTCTTGATTCACCATCTGTGATTGATAAACTTGTTTCACCGCCGCATGCTTCACATGCGGGTACTTCTGCTGAATCTGAAAACTCTCATAATATTGATAATGTTTCTGCTGTGCTTGATGATAGTGGTTCATTGGGATCCTTTCTAGATGCTACAATTGCTAGGTCTAGACAAATTGAAAATACTGAAACTCCTAATGCTACTACACCTGTTAGTTCACCTGAACTTGATTATTTTAGTGATGATCCTGAGGAAGATTATGTGGAGCTTAATGATGATTTTATTGAAAAATGCAATGCTACTACTGATGCAAGAAAAATTAAAAAGTTGCTTGCAGAACATGCTGTTAGATATAAACTGTCTCCTGATCCTAAGTTTGCCACATCTCCCATAAACATTAGGGATAAAGATTATGATTTTTCTCTTGATCTATCTCATATAGCTATTGTTGAGAAAACACCCTTTTGTGGTACTGAAAAAGAAAGTGCTGTTGAACACATGACTGAGTTATCTACTCTAAGTAGCTTGTTTTCTGATGATGTCAAGATGCGTACTTACTTTGTTGCTAAAATCTTTCCATTCTCATTAAAGGATGACGCTAAAACTTGGTATAATAATTTGCCACCTAATTCTATTAAAAGTCCGAAAGAATTGCTTGATGTTTTCTTCCGCAAATACTTTCCTGCTAGTGCTCAACATATTGCTTTGCAGAGAATTTATAATTTTGACCAGGGAGATGAAGAGAAATTGCCTGAGGCTTGGGCGAGATTTTGCTCTCTTATTAGAGCTCGGCCTGAGCATGATCTGGAAAAGCATGATTTACTTGATATATTTTATAGTGGACTAACCATTGAGTCTAGGGCATACCTGGATAGTTGTGCTGGTTGTGTTTTCAGGAAAAGAACTCCAGACGACGCTGAAGAATTATTGGCTAAAATAAGCCGGAATCATGATGATTGGACTACACCTGAACCAACTCCAACGCCAATATTGAAGAAGAGGGGTTTAATTAAATTGAATGATGAAGATATGAGGGAAGCCAAGAAGTCTCTCAAGGAGAAAGGTATTAAATCTGAAGATGTAAAGAATCTACCTCCTATAGAAGATATATGTGAGATAATTCCCCCTTCATCTATGATTGAGGTAAACTCCCTTCAACGCTTTACTAGGGAAGATATTCCGTATTCGAAACCTCCTGCACAATGCTTAGATGAGTTTGATAATTATATTGTTAAGCAAGAAAATTTTAATATGAGAGTAGAGAATCATTTAATGGAAAATTCTCGAGCTATTAGTGAATTGCATGATATTGTAGAGAGAACCTCCAATGATGTTAAGATGCTTGTTAAACATTTTCATATGATTCAAACGCAAATTGATCAACTCACTAAAGTGCAAAATGACTTGTTAGGGAGTAATTCTAAAGAAAAACATGCTTATGAAGTAACGACTAGAGGTGGTGTTTCTACCCAGGATCCTCTATATCCTGAAGGGCATCCCAAAAGAATTGAACAAGATTCTCAACACATTGAACCTAGTGCTCATTCTAGGAAGAAAAAGAAGAAGAAACATAAAAATGTTGTAGAATCCTCTGAACCTGTTAATGATCCTAATAGTATTTCTATTTCTGATGCTGAAACTGAAAGTGGTAATGAACATGATAAAGATAATGATAAGAATGATACTCTTGATAAAGAAGAGGTTGAAGAAGAACCTGAAAAGCATGCTAAAAATAAAAAGTATACTAAAGAAGACTTTATTGCTGAGAAACATGGTAATGAAAGAGAACCTTGGGTGCAAAAGCAAATGCCTTTTCCTGCTAAGAAACTAAAATCAAAGGAAGAAGAACACTATAATAAATTTTGTGATTGGATGAAACCTTTATTCTTGCAAATCCCTTTGACTGATGCTATTAAATTGCCTCCTTATTCAAAGTATATGAAAGATATTGTTACTAACAAAAGGAAAATCCCAAATGAGGAAATTTCCACTATGCTTGCTAATTACTCTTTCAATGGCAAAGTTCCAAAGAAGTTGGGCGACCCAGGTATACCTACTATTCCTTGTTCTATTAAGAATAATTATGTTAAAACTGCTCTCTGTGACTTGGGAGCCGGTGTTAGTGTTATGCCTTTTTCTCTTTATAAGAGACTTTACTTAGATAAGTTGATACCTACTGATATATCTTTGCAAATGGCTGATAAATCTACTGCTATTCCTGTTGGTATATGTGAGAATGTTCCTGTTCAAGTTACTACTAACTGCTTGATATTAACTGATTTTGTTGTGTTGGAAATGCCTGAAGATGATAATATGTCTATTATTCTTGGGAGACCTTTTCTTAACACCGCAGGGGCTGTTATTGATTGCAATAAAGGAAAGGTTACTTTCAATGTTGATGATAGGGAGCATACCGTTTATTTTCCCAAGAGGATTGAGAAAGCGTGTGGAGTTAATACTATTTCTAATGTGAGAACTATCAAAGTGGGAACTATTGATTGTCCTATATATGAGCCTAAAGAAGAATATCAAACTCTCGTCATTGGATCCATATCAATACAATTCAAGGTAACATGATTGATTTGAGGTTTATTTCTTCTTATGCTATGAAAAAGTTATTTGGTGACAAGACTTGATCAACCTTGTTAACGAATACTTTTCATATGCATAGAGGAGGTAAACAACATATCTTTCTTCCTCCACTTGCTCTAGTTGCTGTAGCACTTTTAGTTTGCAAAGTTCCTTAGTTATTTGGAGATTTCAAAAATTTTCCTGGCCAGTAATAATAAACTAAATACCCAGAAATGTGCATTTTTCAAAGTTTTCAAAAATTCACAAAAATTATACCGTTGGTCCTATTTTTCGACGAGGCACCTGGGAGCACCAGAGGATGACCTGTGGGGCACCAGAGGGCACCAAACCACAGGCCGGCGCGGCCAAGGAGGTGGCCGCGCCACCATGTGGTGCGGGCCCCCCTTTGCCCCACTTTGTCATCTCTTTCTCCCAGCACCTTCTCTCTCCCGAAAAAACTCGTACCAGGTTCCTCTCTCTCGTGTTTTTGCTCCAGAGCTCCAGATTTCTCGATCTCTTTGCTCAGCCCAGATTTCCTGCTGAAATTTGGCACATTTGCTCCTTGAAAATGGAGTGGAGTAGATATCAGTTGAACCAGCAAGAATTGGAAGTCCAACAAGTTATGAGAGTCAATCGTGAAGAGGGAGTATACCCCTCTTACTACCCGTGCGCGGATTTTATGAGAAGCGCGGGAATACTTGAAGATGTTCAAAGTCTAATTTCTCGTGCAGGGCTGAGTGACTTTGTTGAAGGAGAGCCAAGACAATATGTAAAATTAACCATGTCTTTTGTGCAGGACTTCAAGTTCAATTGGTCGCGATCTAACCCCACGGTCCAGTATAAAATTTACAATAAAGCTGTCAACTTGCCATTTAGTGTTTTTTGTGCAGCAATTAGAGTACCGCAATGGGGGTCATGTGAGAAGATAAGGGGATCGCCGCAAGAACTCTTGGACCTCTTCAAGATGATTAGCGATGAAAGGAGTTTCTTAGGGGATAATGGTAAAATCACTAGTATTCAGCTCCCGGCTATCCGCTACTTTGCCTATTTTATTACCAAATGCGTTCTTGCTAAAAAGATTGGTGGTAAACTTTCTATCCCGGATCTGGCTTTTCTAGCTGCGGCACTGCAAAATAGTAAGACTTATAATTTGGGGGCATTGATAGCTTATAGACTTGCTACTAACCGTGAGAAAGGTGGAATTTGTGGAGGTCTCATCGCCTCTCGTTTACTAGCTTTTCATAATGTAGAACCTCATCATTTTGATATTCCATTCCCCATAGAAAGACTTGACATAGCCTCTATGATTAAACATGAATTTGTTTCTGATTCCTCCAACTTGGGTAACCTGTATTACAAGATGATATTTTATAAGAAAGTTTGGAGAATAACTAAGAAAACTGAGAAACTAGTAAGATTGCCTGCGCCTGTTCTGTCTAACCTTGATTCCAGGGGAGATTGGTCGGTCACAGAAGGTGCACTGGATGCACACATAGAGAGAGGAGGCCAACATGCAAGAGACGACACGGAGGTCGAGGAGCACCTCGACTCATCATCCGATGCAGCAAGTTCCTCGCATCAACATGGTGGATATGCGGAGCCTCCACGCTTTTCTTCTGCACAGGAGCTTTACTATGACTACTCCATGAATTACCCACCGGCGAGGAACAACGACCCTCGTTGGGGTTGAGCTCCACTTAGGCCAAAAGCCTAAGCTTGGGGGGAGGTATACCGGCATCACTCATTCTTTGCATATTATGGGTGCTGGATACTTGCACATACTTGTTTTGTTCGTTTGAGTGGTTTTCTAATGAGAGGAAGATGATATTTGGGGAAGTGCTGCCTGAAAACAGATTCTGGAATGTTACCGTAAAAATTCTCAAAAATAGCCAGAGCGTTATTTTGAGCTGCCAATTTTGTGCAGGTTCCCCAGGTTGTTATCTAACTTTCATTAGTTGAACACTTTTCGATCTGAGCAACGTAAGATTTTTGTAAAAATCGATTTCTGTACTGCTGTCAGGTTTTGGCAGATTTCTGCCATCTCGCTTTTCTGCGTTTCTTTTAGTTTGCTATTTCTTGTTTTTGCTTTGTTTCTTCCCAAAACACAAAAAGACCAAAAATATTTCTGTTGTTTCTCTTCACCATTTGTTTGCTTTGGTTTCTTGCATTTGTTTCACTTTATTTGCTATTGCTAGTTTGCTATAAGAAAACCCAAAAAGATTTTGCTTTGTTTGTTTGTTTCCTCTTGTTCTTGTTTCTAATTCGAAAACACCAAAAATATTTGCTGTTCTTCTTTGGTTTGTAAAGTTCTTTATGAGTTCAATGGTCTTCGGTGGCTGGAGCGTGGTTTTCATTTCATATTATCCAAGCTACACAAGTGAAAAGGCAATAATGACGATCTACGACAATCTGATTGTGGTGAGAGGCTGGTATGAACTCTATTTGTTTTCATTTTTGTATATATACTCATCCATGTGAGCATGCTTAGTTGGTTCATGTGAGGTATATGTTATTTGAGAAAGTCTAGTAGTTTATGATCTCTCATGATTAGCTCCAATCTATTAATATGAGTAGCATGTCATTGATGTTTGCTTGCATTGTTTTATTCATAAGTGAGTATGGCATTGTGGTATCCTCCTCTGAATAATTCATTTATATCGACTTGGCACATGCTCACGCATGCATATGACTGAACAAAAAGTCAATTAAGCCTCGATGATTTATATTGCTTCAGAGTTCTTGTATCACTTTTATGCCTCCGTTAATTTATTTTGCCGCAAGCATGATTATGACGATTCTTTGCTCTCTTGATTTGTCGCACCCTAGTCTATTGCTAGCCTTCACTTGTACTGAGCGGGAACGCTGCTCGTGCTTCCAAACACCTGAAAACCAAGTTGTTCCAAAAGTGTCCACCATAAATACCTATGCATGGCATTTCAAACCATTCCAAGTAAATTCTCATGCGCTACCTTTAAAACCTTCAAAATGCTTCTCAATTTGTGTTTATGTTTCATAGCTCATGAGGAAGTATGTGGTGTTTAGCTTTCAACCTTGTCATTTACTTTTGACGGATTCTCATATGGACTAGTGGCACATCCGCTTATCCAATAATTTTGCAAAAAGAGCTGGCAATGGGATTCCCAGTCCCGAATTAATTAACTTAAATAGACACTCCTCCATGGTTTGTGATTGTTGGACGGCACCCGAAGGATTCGGTTAGCCATGGCTTGTGTAAGCAAAGGTTGGGGGGAGTGTCATCATCATAATAAAAATAAAATAAAAAGGCGCTCCTTCATGGTATGAGATTGTTGGCAGGCACCCGAGGATTCGGTTAGCCATGGTTTGTGTAAGAAGGGTTGGAAGGAGTGCCAAATAAATATGAAATAATTCATGGGAGCCGCTCTTGAAAGTCCGGTTGGCGAGGTAGTTAGTGTACCCATTACCATTCGTTGACAACAACAAACACCTCTCAAAATAATTTTACTCCTGATTTATAAAAATGAAAAGCTCTAGCGCATGTTAATCCCTGCTTCCCTCTGCGAAGGGTCAATCTTTTACTTTTATGTTGTGTCTCCATTATTTCTTTGAGCACTATCTTGAGAGCACAACTGTCATTCTTAGTATAATATGCTTGTCTCAAAATATGATTAATTGTGGTATAACTTTGATGCTTTTATCTTTGACAATCACTACTTCTAGTCTTTCTATGAACTCCAGAGGTGCCCGGGCTTTTATGTTTTGCCAATCAAATACAGGCAAGCGAGATACCACTTTATCATACTCTCTTATGAACATTGCAATCCTGCTTATATACATGATTCATGATGCTTATTATTAATTGTTGGTACCTCTCCATGATTGACATAGCTGTTAGATGATCTTATTTGCATGTATCTCATTATGAATTGCTTAAGTATTAGCCATAGCATGAGAATATATACATCATATGAGCAAATGTGTTCGTGAAAGTTCTTTTATCGCTCAGTTGTTAACTGAATTGCTTGAGGACAAGCAATAAGCTAAGCTTGGGGGGAGTTGATACGTCCAAAACGTATCTACTTTCCCGAACACTTTTGCTATTGTTTTGCCTCTAATTTGTGTATTTTGGATGCAACTAACACGGACTAACGCTGTTTTCAGCAGAACTGCTCTGGTGTCTCGTTTTTGTGCAGAAATCCAACTTTCGGGAAAATCCTCGGAATTTATGCAGAAGGCCCTATTTTCCCAGAATAATGACGGAGCCAGAAGGACAATTGAGGTGGAGGCCCGAGGGCCCCACACCATAGGGCGGCGCGGCCCTGTGGTGTGGCCCCCTCGGCCGGCCTCCGACGCCCTTCTTCGGACTATTTATCGGCCTCGACCTAAAAACGCACGGAGAGAAGTCGAAGTCGCCAGAAACCCTCCAGAACGCCACCACATCGCGAAACTCCATCGCGGGAGCCAGAAGTCTCCGTTCTGGCACTCCGCCGGGACGGGGAATTGGAGGAGATCATCGCCGCCATCACCACCAACGCCTCTACATCAACCAGCCATGTTTCCCCCATCCATGTGTGAGTAATTCCCCCGCTGTAGGCCGAAGGGGATGGTAGGGATTGGATGAGATTGGTCATGTAATAGCATAAGATTGTTAGGGCATAGTGCCTAGTGTCCGTAATTGGTACTTTGATGATATTGTTGCAACTTGTTATGCTTAATGCTTGTCACTAGGGCCCGAGTGCCATGATCTCAGATCTGAACATGTTATTGTTTCATCATGATATTCATTGTTTATGGTCTTACCTATAAGTTGTATACGCATGTCGCTGTCCGGAACCGATGGCCCCGAAGTGACAGAAATCGGGACAACCGGAGGGGATGGTAGCGATGTGAGGATCACATGTGTTCACGGAGTGTTAATGCTTTGCTCCGGTACTCTATTAAAAGGAGTACCTTAATATCCAGTAGTTTCCCTTGAGGCCCGGCTGCCACCGGCTGGTAGGACAAAAGATGTTGTGCAAGTTTCTCATTGCGAGCACGCACGACTATATATCGAACACATGCCTATTGATTGCTTTGTACTTGGACACCGTTTTATTATTATCTGCAAATGCCCTGCTATGATTGTTACATGAGTTTCTCTCATCCATGCAACGCCCGTTCATCCATCCCCGTGCCTACAGTATTTTAATCCTGCTGTTTACTAAAATCACTACTGCTGTCTTTGTTACTCTGCTGCTGTTATTTCACTACTGCTACTGCTATAAAACTGTTACTACTGATAAACTCTTGCGAGCAAGTCTGTTTCCAGGTGCAGCTGAATTGACAACTCCGCTGTTAAGGCTTCCAAGTGTTCTTTGTCTCCCCTTGTGTCGAATCAATAAATTGGGTTTTACTTCCCTCGAAGACTGTTGCGATCCCCTATACTTGTGGGTCATCAGTTTCAAACATGGAAATTTCAAAAACCTCGCGAAAGCTTCATTTTAGAGTGACTAAGAAGGATCCATGCTTACCTATTCATTTTCATGTTTTAAACTTGTTTAAACCTTGATAAAACCTAGGATTTTACCTATTTAATCATAGATTCATAGGTCGATTTTTTACTTTTTTATTATTACTATGCAGCACATGTGTGTTTGCCCGTCCAGTGAAACTCGGAGGAAGAGGGATCACACGGAAGGAGAAGAAGGGATAGCAGTCACGGGGCCCCTCTTATTATTTATGGTGTATATCTTTTTTCTGGTGATGTTGATTGTTGTGCAGCGTTTGTCAGTGCGCAGGAGGTGCGAGGCTGCGAGCGAGCGAGTCGAGCGAGGCCGAGAATGAGAGAGATGTTTTTTCTTTTTCTTTTCCGTGAGAGGGACAACAGAAGGATCCAGAGACGACTTCCACTACGCATCCTGGTGCGCGTCTTCTCTTGACAAAGAAGATGGCTGGGAGTTTGCGTACCTACTATAGTACTACTACACAAGAACCATATACATGTCAAACTTTTCAATCATGACCCACATGCATTTTATGTATATATTCACAACTTTTAATGCATGCATGAAAACTCAGCAAAATATGTGCATTTTGGGTTGTCGCACATAAATGTGCTTTTACTTGTCTGCCACCAATCCGATTTTCATGTGAGGGGGAAACATGACACACGATGGACATTTCCAATGTTTCACGAATTAATTATCTCAATTTGCATCCATATATATATGCGCCTGGTTACTGAAAGATCGAACCAAAGGTGAACTTGAAACATTTTCGTTTTCATGTTTTAAACTTGTTTAAATCTTGGTCAACCCTTGGATTTGACCAAGATTCATAAAAAATTCAAAAACATAGTCTTCTTATGTCATACAGTCAACATTCAAGTTGATAAAACAAGATCTAAACATATTAAAAGAAGAATCATGTATCTACCCCCTAACCCTAAACTCTGTCTTTTGAAGTCAAACATGAAGATACGTGGTTTTGGGTTTACAAGATGGAAATTTCAAAAACCTCCGAAAAGCTTAATTTTGGAGTGACTAAGAAGGATACATGCTTACTTTTTCATTTTCATGTTTTAAACTTGTTTAAAGCTTGGTCAAACCTAGCTAGCTAGGATTTGACCAAGATTCAAGTGCGCATAAAAAATTCGAAAAAACCCCCAAAAATGAAAAACCATAACACATAGTCTTCTTGCGTCACATATATTGTAAGCATTCAAATGTTGATAAACAATATCTAGACATATCAAACAAGAAAAATCATGTATCTATACCCCTAACCCTAAATTTGTCTTATGAAGTCAACCATGAAGAGAAGTGGTTTGGGTTTTCAAACATGGAAATTTCGAAAACCGCCCAAAAGCTTCATTTCGGACTGACTAAGAAGGATCCATGCTTACCTTTTCATTTTCATGTTTTAAACTTGTTTAAATTCTTGTTCAAACCTAGGATTTGACCAAGATTCAAATGGGCATAAAAACAATCGAAAAAATCAAAAATGAAAAACCAAAGCACATAGTCTTCTTATGTCACATAGTAAGCCATTCAACTTGATAACAAGGTCTAGACCTATTCAAACCAGAAAAATCATGTATCTACCCCTAACCCTAAACTCATCTGTCTTATGAAGTCAAGCATGAAGAGAAGTGGTTTTGGGTTTCAAACATAGACATTTCAAAAGCCTCCCAAAAGCTTCATTTTGGAGTGACTAAGAAGGATCCATGCTTAATTTTTCATTTTAATGTTTTAAACTTGTTTAAATCTTGGTTAAACCTATGATTTGACCAAAATTTGATTCGGCATAAAAATTCAAAACAAATCAAATAAATGAAAAACCAATGCACATAGTACATCTTCTTATGTCATATACTAAGCATTCAAGTTGATAAGCCAGGTCTAGACATATTCAAACTAGAAAAATCATGTATCTACCCCTAACCCTAAACTCGATTTGTCTTATGAAGTCAATCATGAAGAGGTGTTTTGGGTTTCAGACATGGAAATTTCAAAAACCTTCCAAAAGCTTCATTTTGAAGTTACTAATTAAGAAGGATCACTACAAGAAAAGTTTGGCAACTTTTCTTGTAGTGGATCCAGGCTTAATTTTTCATTTTCATGTTTTAAATCTTGGTCAAACCTAGGATTTGACCAAGATACAAATGGGCATAAAAATTCAGGGTAGCATCATACCCCCCTCCTTCCCGCGTAGAAAAAGTGTTAGGCGAGTAGTAGAATGGCATGACCAACAAGTTTCAAGTAAAAATTTTAATATGACCAAAATATACCAATTGATAGATGTGTTAACTTGGCTTCATGGGTGTGTGACCTAAGATTGAGCCATGGTACATTTTGCCAACAAAGTAGCAATTGAGTTGGCTTTCTACCTTAGTAAGCGTGCATTGGAAGGATGCATTATGCCGGCAAAGTTTTCAAACGTTCAAACTTTTCCGGTTTCTCATACAATATTTGGCTCCTTGAGAAGCATTGATGTGATCATATAAGGTTATGCAAAACTTCGCCTTTCCCGTACTTACCTGAGCACTCGACACCCCTCGTCCCATGGCGACTCCTCCAGCCATAGCCCCGTGCACCCAGGCTCCACGACTCAGCCTCGGAGGGGTGTGCGCTAAAAGCTCGCAAATGTCTGTGTGCCATTGGTGTGCGATGAAGCAGGCGGCTCTGTGTCTTGCTGTGGCTAGACTCCTGGCGCCCTTTGATCTAGGAGAGGGAGAGGAGGGAGGGGGGTCCCATGAAGCGGCGGTGGCCCAGGTATCGGCGGCAGCCCAGGCAGCAGCGGCAAAGTGGGCTGGTCGGAGCATAGGCATGCGCCGGGGGCGAACCTCGCCGGGTGAGGATGCTTCCATTGTGAAGAAGCACTTGCCATCCAGTGCTTCGGGTTCGCCAACAAACTCAGCGCCTCGGTCCATGGCGTTGCCGTCGTGGGGACGTCGGGGGCGGCGGCGACATGCTGCAGCCCCAGCCTTTAGTGGGGACCAAAGTGCGACCGACCACATCACGGCGTCGGCAGCATTGGGGATGCCGATGGGCATCCAATGCCACACACAGATTTGGGAGGTTCTGGCCGGGCCGAGTTCCAAACTTCCATCATCGGAGCCGAGGGCTTGGTACTTCAAATTCCGAATCAGGCAATCCTTCGACCCCAATCAGCTTCTGCCTGTGGTCCAAATCCGAGATATCTTGGCGGCAGCTATGCTGGTTAAGCTTAGCCGGACAGCGGCAATCGACGATCTGCAAAACCTAGATGCCTTCCGAGGATTTGTAGCAGCCGTCAATGCACTCGTGGAGGCATCGCATGCTGGTAGCAGCGGCGGATGCGGGTATGTTGTTTTACTCCCTTTGTATGCTTTTGTCATAAAAATCAATTTGCTAATTCTCATTCGATTGAAAATTAGACCCATTCACCATCAACTCTCAAACAGTGGACACTAGTAATATGTAGAACTAGAAATTACACAAGATTTATGTACTCCTAGTACTATTACTTCGATGCTACATGTTGTTTACACGAGGAAATTGCACAAACTACCGCTTATTGCTGCCTTCGTTGCGTAAAACACTTTTTTAAACTGTAATTTTTTTCCGCACAAACCACCAACTATCATGTTCTGTTGCAGGGAGGTTCAAATTTAGGATTGAGCTGTTTAAGAGCAAATCAGATGATCGGGGACCACCAACTACTATAGTTTTAATTGCAAATAGAATCGATTTTGCAAAATTATGAAACGCACATAACGTTTGAATTACTACAATTTGTTTGAAGATATGATATTTTCATCATTTTTGTGTGAATCTTACACCAAGTAACACAACTTTCAGACGGAATACAAAATATTTTCAAACTTCCTAGATTTGATAGCTCAAATATTTTTAATTACTAGTTTTTCAGTATTTTAAAAAGTCGAAACACTATATTTTGGCTGAATGTTAGAAAATATATTTCATGATTATCCCATATTAGTTAAGAAGTACATAAACTAGTAGTAGTAATAAAGAACAGAGGGAGTTTATGGAGATACATCCATTAAGGGCATGTTAGTGTGTGTTGGTGTATTACTTATGCCTTCTTTGGTTAATACACTTCTCAAGTGATCCCCGCAAACCCTCTATTCTTGCCTAGAATACAAAAACTCCCCATCAAAGTATTAGTGCATTTTTTGGATGAGTATTCGAGAGGATTGGGTAAACACCAAGGATTTGCATAGGAAATTGGTACAATTGAATCCTTGGCTGTTTGATTTGTAGGATTATTTCCGATAGGAATTTTTCCTAAGGATTTCTTTGCACAGATTCCATAGAAAATTAAACATCTACTCATGCCTCTTTTTAAGAATGCTTTACTTTTCCAATGGTGGAATCAAACAAAGTTTGGATTCTATGAATTCCTATAGGATTGGAGTGGACATGACATTGCAATCCTACATTTCCCTATTCCTACATCTTTCAGTAGGCATTTGCCTAGAATAAATAACCATGTGTATTACGGAGTAGCAATAAAATATAGGTTTATTTCTCTAAAGCATCTTGCACTGTACTAGTACATGGCTTAAGAGACAATATTTTTACAATTTTTTTTGGCGAGAAGACAATATTATTACCATAGTTACTAAGTACATTTTATTGGATGATGAAGTGATAGCCCTCATCAATGCATTGTGAATTATTAGGGCATGGGTCGCACGTGATTTACGAGTAGACCGCACGATCGAGAGCCACCGTCCCTCTTTGCTTTCTACCGATGCGGCGGAGCTCCTCCCCACACCCACGAATAACTGAAAGCCACAACTGCTGGGGAAAAGTCTTGCGCCGAGAAAATCTACAACCGTGGTTGAGTACATGTGTTTCTTAAGATACGAGTGCTCCAATGCATTTTTTTCTTTCCTTTTACTAATTTACCTTGAAAATCCCGCACGTCCACTTATTTGTGGACGGAGGGAGTATCACGCCAAGAGGAAGTAGGACAATAGTGGGCGCTTATAGCCCGCCTACGTGGTACTTTTGCCAGCTGTTGGCTCTTCTATTGTTCTTGCTCTAAAGAAACCCCGATTGTGAAAGGCCAAGGCGTACTTCTTTTGGTCACGCAAAATTCAAAATACTGCCATGGACATTGAATTGACATGCCAACACATAGCTTGGGATGTCCAAATTTGCACGTTAGACCAGTGACTTGTTCTTCACCTTTTCAGAGGGAACAGTGACTTTTTATTATGGGTCTATACACTTTCCAAGAAACAGGAGGAGATGTTGTAGAGTGTAGAGGAGCGAAGTCAAGCGCCCCGCCCCCACCTGCCCTATTTCGGTTCACCTCCATCGTCTACCTCCGCCCCCGCCCGCACCAATCGACCACCTTCCATAGCACGCGCCAGTGCCGCCGCCATGCAGCTTTAGAATCAATTCCACCGCCCAGTTTGAGAGCCTCCGTTCTTCATCTTCCCCGCCACCTGCCGCCATCGAACCCAAATTAAACTCCAATCAGTTGAACCCAAACCTCATAGACCCACCCCCTGCCCTGCGATGGCGGCATCGAACAAGGAAAATGATGACTCTGAACTGTTTCAGAAGGTCTTTTCCGAAGGTCCCCTTGAAGAACTCGTAACAAGATGCGACGTCATCACCGCCGCGAGCCTCGTCGGTTCGTCCAAACTATTTTTCGACTCTGCAAATGATAGTGCAACTCTATCTTTTTCTCTCCCGTTTGGCCTGCCATGTGTTCTTCATTCTCACCCGACGAAGGTAGCACGGGATTGCAAGCTGACGCCGCTGGACAGGTTCTCCTCCGACGCTGTGATGCCAGACGGTACGGGTAAGCAGTGGGTAGGTGCCAATGGAGATTGGGTTGCCATGGTTGACACTGGCTTTCCTGCTTGCAAATGGAAACTTGTCAACGTCTACACTCGCCGTGAAATTCCTCTCCAGTGCCGTTTGAAACCACCCACATTCCAAATATATACCACCACAACCTTCGTGCTATTATATTTCACAAGATATATATTTGCCAAGTTCCCACAGCTGCTGGGGGGTACAAAAATTTCTCTCTTGTTGCTGTTTTTGACATCAGAGTTGCCCTCCCTTGCGGCGAAGATTCTGGATGGACAGTTCTTACAGAGCCCAAGTCCCACATCTTTTACAATTACAGCGATGCAATTCTCCACAATGGGCTTGTGTTTGCCACAACTCATACTGGCACTGTTCACGCATGGAATCCTCAGCAAGCTGGTAATTTTCCTCCGGACGTAGTGTATGATGAGCTTCATTATTCATGGCTGTAAAGATAATTTTAATGCACAAACTTATTAATTTTCGAACCTGACTGATCTGACTTGGAGGCTTGGGGCATATTTGCTTCGGATGAAATTTCATTGGTATTTAGACTTTTTATTCGAGATGATTACCATAGAAAAATTTGAGGATTGTATAATTAGGAGTTTTATTCTCAGATTGAATTATGTTGGATTTTGACCTCTACTTGAACTTCTTGAAATGAATCCTTTGGTTTCCCATGTGATGTACTCAAATACACCAATATGCTGTATTATTGAATGGAAATGCCATTATATCATCCCATCTGAATCCTAATGCGTTTTCCCAATTCTTACGTTTTCAGATTTGTGCAAACCAAACATACCCTTCTTAACAGTAATTTCGTTTTCAAGCAGGTCCTCCGCTGATCGTAGGGCCACCGCCCATTGTGTTTGAATGGCGGTGTGCACTTGATGATGCTCTTGGCCATGATCACGAGGTCGATTATGGCATGTGGTGGTTAGCAAGATCTATAGATGGTTCTAGACTTCTTCTGATCCATACACTGGGCATTGCTGATGAAAGGGAATATTCCCGTAAAGTTTGCCATACCGCTTCGATCGTCAGTGTTAATCATGGTCGCACTGTTGGCAACTATGCTTCCGGGTTTGGTTGCCTGGTGTTCACGAAGGACACTAGTAAGTTAAATGAAGGTATTCCATGGGAAAAGATTGATGACCTTGGAGAATATTCTCTTTTCCTTGGAGTGAACTATCCGATTATGCTGCCATTAGGCGGTGCAGATGTTGTCCCAGGATGTCTGACGAAAAGAAATTGTGTGTACACCTTGCCGAATGAAGCATGGCTTCGCAATTCGCAGCTGCCTGAAATATGCCGATTCAGTCTGAATCGTGAAGATTGCGCCGTTGGTTTCCAAACCAACGCCTTGGAGAAAACATGCAAAACAAAAAAAGATAGGTACCTGGTAAAGACACCGCTTTGGTTCATCCCAAACTTCGCCAACGACCCGGATTGGAACAAGTGTGATGTTTAATTCTGAAACAGGGCCTGCAGCCATTGTAGCTACTGATAGTATGTAATTTCATAGCTAATGAACGAGGCAATTGTGGTCTACTAATTACAACTGTTTTGTAAAGAGGTGGTCTATAAGTATACCCCTCTCTTCATTGATGCATTTGTGGTCTACATGATGGTACTCTTAAATATATGGGTGTGGCTCCTCAACACATAATGTGGGGGTATTATTGTGTTAAAGTTGAAGGCTTGATCAACTATAGGTTCACTTCTCTAGTTACATTACTAGGTACTCCGGTTGGCTATGTTGTGATGAACACATTGTGTTCTGTTGTTCGGTGAAGACAAAAGTAGAACTATGGTATGCTTATGTTTAAGATCAAGCGAGGGTTTAGCTTGAGATGTTAAAATTCAGATTTGAACTATTTTTTGATATGGAAATTTGAAATATATATGGTACTGTATATGATTATGTATAACAACAAGCGACGAAAGGGCTGATGCTCCTATTCCTTGTCGGCGGGAGGACTATGTGTGCGGCGACTTGAGCCAAATTAGAAGGCCATAGCTATGTTGATTGGTCCTTGAAGTTGGAGGGGCTAGGATTTCGGATGAGCGGAGTGGGGGAAGTTGTTGCTCATGGAACAAAAGTCCTTAAAATAGTAATGTTAGTATATAGGAGTACAAGGTATATACTTGTACTATTTTAGTACTATAATAAGTATATCGGGTTCATCAAAAAGAATTATCTCGGGTTCACAACCACGTGGGGTCAAGGTGAGGGAAAGTTGGTCAATACCTCTTACCGCTATATCCTCGCCCCAAGTTCTAATGCGCAAGTGCTGTTATTTTTTTAAAGGGAAATAGTGGTTCCTCTCCCCCGGAAACATGCCCCGCATCTCCACCTCCTAGTATCGTAGTACTACTACTGCATCTTCTCCAAAAAAAACCCTCTTCTGTCTCTTTCTCCCGTTCACCCCTCTCTCCCTTGCATTAGATTACCGTCTCCAATGAAGCAGAAGCGTAAGGTTGAGGAGATTCCTGATTGCTACCACCAGTCCATGGGGTGGGGCAACCTCCACTACCCACTGGTGGAGAACATAGCCGAGCGGGCGGATATCCTCAGCACTGGTCGCCTCGCTCGAGGCATGATCGGCATGCCATCCGCGGAGCGCATAAGGTTCCGTTCGGTTTACCGAGCCTGCTCCACTGCGACCCCGAGACAAGGCCAGACGACCGCGACAATACTGTAAGAGTATTTATTTATTTACTCATCTCGTTTCAGCTTGTGTTTTTTCAATCAACTTTTCTTATTGCCAAACATCATGCATGAATTTAGACTCAACATCATCACCTGATTTGGGAGTACTGTAAGGTTTGCTGCCTTCACTATGCACATGTACTCTTCGGAATTGCTTTATTTATCCATTACATCTGTGCTTCAGTTCTGCACAATCCGCTCTTCATTCTGTCGAATACCTTGCATGCATAGACAATTTTGAAACAAATCCTATTTGCAGGGCATTCACGCGTTGCTGATGCCATTAGACAAGCTGACAGTTCCAGCATTTATCCATACCAAGGAGGAACTGGATGGACATGGACCCATGCACTGGGTGGGTTGTAACGGCGACTGGGTGGCATTTGTCCAGCAGGACGGGCACTTGACGATCCGCAACATATACATATCAGATACTATTATACCTCTTCCATCTCTGCAAGATGCAGGAATTTCTTTGGGCCCTACTAGTGAATGGTGGCATGGCAGCCCACCATTCCTATTCAAATACAAAATAGATAAAAGTTTGGAACTGCTCAAAGTACGGATCGTCAAGAGGCCGTACAAAGATGATCTAGCAGGGCCATGGCATTACGAGGTAATCGTTGTATTTGACGAATTGATCGCTATCCTACAAGCGCCCCTAGAAAAGGAGTGGAATATCCTGAGAAACCCTGAAATCTTTGATAGAAACAGCTATGTCGATGCCATGGGCATTCCTGGATATGGTACAAGTTCACACCTACATCGTGTATACGCAGTTACATATCCGTATGGAGATGTTCTGGTTTGGGAACCATATACCTGTGGTGAGTCTTTGTTTTATGTCTTAACTAGTAAATGGCATGCTGCACATGTTGGACCAATTATGATTCGCAATACTGATGTATAAAAGTTGCGTTCTAAATGTTGTTCAAACTTTCAATACAACTAATAATTTGGTTATACCATCAAAATAAGTGTGAGGATACAGTTTATAAATATGAACAAAAATTTGGAACCTTTCTTAATCACTATCAAGTGGGACGTGTGATATCGGTGTGAGACTGCTCTGATTTTTCTTCATAATGGAAACATGACGGTTCTAGAAACAGTGGACACTGGTGTGGTATTTTTTTCACGCGAATACCTCTAATCCCAACCGTTAGATTTTGGACACCAACAGTTGGAATTGCTGCTACATGTCTTGTTAAAAACTGGTGCCTTATAGTAGTAGAAAATAGAAGATAGAAGAGAAGAGATAATTTTCAGTGTAGTTCCTACTTGCTGCATTGTGGTTGATCTTTGTGCATTGCAGGGACACATGCAGCCCCGCGTCTCATTGACGCCCCTATGATTGAAGATGAAGAAGCAGAAGTGGCTGCAATTTTCGCTCAAATCGAGGGAGATGCTGTCATGGAAGATGATGAAGCAAATGTGGCTCAAGGCGATGGAGGTGCCGATGAAGATAATGATGCTGATGAAGAAGAATTAGAAGAAGACGAATTCGATGATGAAGAATTAGATGATGAAGAATTAGATGATGATGGTGATAATCATAATTATGAAGATGAAGATGTATTTCTTGGATTTTCTGACCAGCGCACTTGGTTCCTGGCACCAATGAGAGCAGAGTCCATTACTGGTGAATCTGATCTCGCGTGGATTCAGGTTAAAGGTTATCGGCCCATCCTCGGTCCTTCAATATTACATATGGGTAACAAGCTGAGGTCTTATCCTTTGGTACGGTGCTACGTTTTCTTGAGATCTGCCCATACCTTGGACCCTGTAGAAGAGGAAAGGTGGGAAAGGTTGAACAATTTGAAGGGGCGTTCTTTATTTCTTGGACTCAATCACCCAATTTTCATGCTACCCCCGCCAATCGACGCAGAGGCTGCAGAACCAGATTTCCAATTGTTCAAACCTGACTGTGTCTTTGCTACCCACAATCGCGCCCGTGATACATGGATACGTCCAAGGCCAAATTGGTGTAGAATGCACGTCAATGGAGGTCCTGCCATAGGCTCAAGATTGCAGTACAAAAAAGAGAAGATTGAACATAGAGCCGAAGCACCCATGTGGTTCGTCCCAACACTTCCACCTGTTTTTCCTTGAGAAATAAGAGACAGATGGTGACCTTATTTTATAGAGAAAACATAGTGTTCGTGAACTTAACCTCATGAACATTCGCTGTTCGGTTTTTGCTGAAATCAAAATTTTGCAGAGATGAAGATCTTTGTTTGAATCCCGTGCTGAACATATTTTTCACAAATTAGCTACCCGTATTGTGATGAATACATGCTGGTTTGTTGTTTGGTGCAGTAGCAGACATGAAGATCTTTGTCCTGAATACCACAATGGACATCTTTTTTCTTCAAAAATTAGCTAAGCTCACGCTATTAGGCGCAAATGCCTATTAAGAGATTTGGTGCTCTTGGGCACCATTGCTCCTGCTATTTTAGAAAAAATAAAAAATATATTTATTTGTTCAAAAAATTAGAAAAAAATCATGGAGTAGCTAATGAATTGTCCCATAAACGTGCAAAATTTCAGTTTCAAATACAAAAAATTCTGGGCTACACAAAAGTAACAAACGTGTGGATCTGGGTATGCATATTTCAAATCTCCAAATTTCAACAGATTTTGTCTTTTTTGTGTAGTCTACAATATAAAGAATGTCATATTAAAATTTTACACGCTTGTAGGTTACTTTATTTATTATGTCTACATTCATTTTCAGATTTTTTGAAACAAATATGTATGATATTTGATTTTTTTAAACAGCAGGAGCACTGGTGCCCATTAGCCAAAGACACTTTTCGCAAATGCCTTCAATAAAGGAACGGATGGTGACCTTATTTTATAGAGAAACCATAGTGTTTGTGAACTTAAAGACATGAACACACGCTGTTCGGTTTTTGGTGAAATCAAAATTTAGCAGAGATGAAGATCTTTGTTTGAATCCCGTGATGAACACATTTTTGCTAAATTAGCTACCAGTATTGTGATGAATACATGCCGGTCTGTTTTTCGGTGGAGTAGCAGACATGCAGGGGATCGAAAGAAACGGCAAAGTAGCCAGAAATCAGGGGTCAAATATAAATTCGAGAAAGGAAACGTTTATTCAACAGTCAGGCTGACATGTGGGACGTATCTTGCAGCCGCGGCCTCAAAATTTATCATTCAGAGAGGATGACATGTGGGACCCACGAACCAGCATCGTTCTCGACGTTTCTCAAAGGGGGCAGGAGATCGAAAGAAAAAGGCAAGTAGCTCGAAATCAGGTGTCCAAAAAATCCAAGAAAGGAAAGGTTTATCGCACAAAGAGGCTGACATATTGTACCCAGTTTGCAGCAGCGTCATCAACGTTTCAAAGGCGGTGGAGTTCGAAAGAAAAAGGCAAATAGCCAGAAATTAGGGGTCAAAAAATAAATCCAGCAAAGGAAACTTTTATCGTACAAAGAGGCTGACATGTGGGACCCAGCCAGCAGCGTCCTCAACGTTTCTAAGGTGGCAGGCAATGGAAAAAAGGCAAATAGCCAGAAATTAGGGGTCAAAAATAAATGCAACAATAGAAACTCTTATTGTTCATAGAGGCTGACATGTTGGACCCATGAGCCAGCAGGGCCCTCAACGTTTCAAAGGCGTCACGGGATCAAAAGAAAAGAACCAAGTAGTCATTAATTAGGTGTCAAAAATAAATCCAAGAAAGTAAATGTTTTACTTTTCATAGAGGCTGTCATATGGGACCCATGAGCCAGCAGCGTCCTCAACGTTTCTAAGGCGGCTGGGGATCGAAAAAAAAGCGAAGTAGCCATTAATTAGGGGTCAACAATAAATCCAAGAAAAGAAATGTTTATTGTTCTTAGAGGCTGACATGTGGGAGCTATGCGCCAAAGCGTCCTCATCGTTTCAAAGGCGGTCGGGGATCCAAAGAAAAAGGCAAATAGCCAGAAATCAGGGGTAAAAAAAATCCAAGAAAAGAAATATTATTGTTCATAGAGGCTGGCATGTGGGACCCATGAGCCAGCAGCGTCCACAATTTCAAAGGTGGCACAGGATCGAAAGAAAAAGGCAAGTGACCAAAAATCAGGGGGTAAAAAATCCAAGAAAAAACTTTATTGTACATAGAGGATGACATGCGGGTCCCATGAGCCAACAACTTACTCGTCGTTTCAGAGGGCCGAGGCGGCATGAGATCGAAAGAAAAAGGAAATTGACCAAATATCAGGAGCAAAAAATAATCCATGAAAAGAAACTTTCATTGTACATAGAGGATGACATAGGGTCCCATGTTGTAGCAGCGGTCTGAACGTTTCAAAGACGGCATGAGATCGAAAGAAAAAGGCAAGTGACCAAATATCAGGAGCCAAAAATAATCCAAGAAAAGAAACTTTTATTGTACCTTTGAGAGTCGGCATGAGATTGAAAGAAAAAGGCAAGTGACCAAATAAAACCTAGAAAAGAAACTTTTATTGTACATAGAGTATGACATGCGGGTCCCATGACGCCGCATCCTCAACGTTTCCAAGGCGGCAGGGGATCAAATGAAAAGGAAATAGCCAAAAAGCAGAGGGTGAAAAAAATCGAAGAAAAGAAACTTTTATTGTTCATAGTGGATGACATGTGGGACCCATGAGGCAGCAGCATCCTCAACGTTTACAAGCAGCAGGGGATCGAAAGAAAAAGGAAATAGCCAAAAATCAGAGCGTGAAAAATAATCCAAGAAAAGAAACTTTTATTTTACATAGAGGATGACATGTGGGTCCCATTTTGCAGCAGAGGTCTCAACGTTTCAAATGCGGCTTGAGATCAAAAGAAAACGAAAGTAGCCCAAAATTAGGGGGAATAAAACTCCAAGAAAAGAAAGTTTTTTGTACATAGAGGATGACATACGGGTCCCAAGGCGGCAGGGGAACAAAAGAAAAAGGAAATAGCCAAAAATCAGAGGGGTGAAAAAAAAATCCAAGAAAAAAGAAACTTTTAGAGTTCATAGTTCATAGAGGATGACATGCGGGTCCAATGAGGCAGCAGTGTCCTCAACGTTTCCAAGGCGGCACACAGGACCAAAAGAAAAAGGATGTACCCCTGCTGGGCCTTTTGATCAAAAAATAATCCAAGATAAGGAAGATATAAATTGGGGCTGCCTGGCCATCTGGGCCTTCTAACCTGCTGGACGTCTTTTGACTCGTACAATTTCAGCCCACTCCAAAACAAGAAAGTCCTATGCTTCGCAAAAACAAAACAAAAACAAGGAGATTCATATTAGTTCGTTTATGTAAAAATAAAGATTTAATTTATCCGTTTGCAATAGCTCGGAAGCGAAATACACTTTTTATTGTCTCGCAAAATAATCAAGATATCACATGTTTCTTGTACGGGAGGCTGACATCGGGACCCATGAGCCAAGCGTCGTCAAAGTTTTAAAGGCAGCGAGGATCGAAAGAAAAAATAAATCAAAAATCAGTTGGTAAAAAAATCGAAGAAAAGAAACATTTATCGTTCTGAGAGGATGACATGCGGGACCCATGTGGCAGCAGCATCCTCAACGTTTCCAAGGCAGCACGGGATCCAAAAAAAAGGCAAAATAGCCAGAAATTAGGGGTCAAAATAACTCCAAGAAAAGAAAGGTTTATCGTCCATAGAGGCTGACATGTGGGACCCATTAGCGAGCAGATTCTTCAACGTTCAAAGGCGGCAGGGGATCAAAAGAAAAAGGAAGTAGCCAGAAATTAGGGGTAAAAAATAACTCCAACAATGGAAACTTTTATTGTTCATAGAGGATGACATGCGGGACCCATGAGCCAGCAGCTTCCTCAATGTTTCAAAGGCGGCATGGGATCGAAAGAAAAAGGCAAGTGACCAAATATCAGGAGCCAAAAATAATCCAAGAAAAGAAACTTTATTGTACATAGAGGATGACATGCGGGTCCCATTTAGCAGCAGCGGTATCACCGTTTGAGATGCGGCAGGAGGTCGAAAGAAAAAAGGCAAGTGACCAAATATCAGGAGCCAAAAAAAATCCAAGAAAAGAAAGTTTTATAGTACATAGAGGATGACATGCAGGTCCCATTTTGCAGCAGCTGTATCACCGTTTGAGAGGCGGCAGGGGATCGGAAGAAAAAGGCAAGTGACCAAATATGAGGTGCCAAAAATAATCAAAGAAAAGAAAGTTTTCAACGTTTCAATGGCGGCAGGGGATCAAAAGAAAAAGGAAGTAGCCAGAAATTAGGGGTCAAAAATAACTCCAAGAAAGGAAACTTTTATTGTTCATAGAGGATGACATGCGGGACCCAAGCGCCAGCAGCTTCCTCAACGTTTCAAAGGCGGCATGAGATCGAAAGAAAAAGGCAGGTGACCAAATATCAGGACCCGAAAATAATCCAAGAAAAGAAATTTACTGTACATAGAGGATGACATGTGGGACCCATTTTGCACAGGACCAAAAGAAAAATGAAGTAGCCAGAAATCAGGGGGTGAAAAAAATCCAAGAAAAGAAAGATTTCAATTGGGCTGCATCTGGACATCTGGGCCTTCGAACTATCCTGCTGGGCCTTTTGACTCGTACAATTTCAGCCCACTCCAAAACAGGAAAGTTCGGTTTTTTCTCAAAAAAAAACAGGAAAGTCCTATGCTTCGCAAAAACAAAAAACAAGGACACTCAACATATAAGTTTGTTTATGTAAAAATGAAGATTTAATTTATCCGTTTGCAATAGCTCAGAGCGAAATACACTGTTTATTGTCTGGAAAATAATCAAGATATCACATGTTTCTTGTACGGGGAGGCTGACATCGGGGACCCATGAGCCAGCAGCGTCGTCAACGTTTCAAAGGTGGCAGGGGATCAAAAATAAAATAAAAAACTAAAAATCAGTTGGTAAAAAAATCCAAGAAAAGAAAACATTTATCGTTCTGAGAGGATGACATGCGGGACCCATGAGGCAGCAGCATCCTAACGTTTCCAAGGCGGCAGGGATCAAAAGAAAAAAAAAGGAAATAGCCAGAAATTAATTAGGGGTAAAAAATAAATCCACCAAAGGAAACTTTTATTGTTCATAGAGGATGACATGTGGGACCGACCTGCCAACAGCGTCCTCATCATTTCAAAGGGGCAGGGGATCAAAAGAAAAAGGCAAATAGCCAGAAATTAGGGGTCAAAAATAACTCCAAGAAAGGAAACTCATATTGTTCGTAGAGGATGACATGGGGGATCCATGAGCCAGCAGCTTACTCAACGTTTCAAAGGCGGCATGAGATCGAAAGAAAAAAACGCAAGTGACCAAATATGAGGTGCCAAAAATAATCCAAGATTTATTGTACATAGAGGATGACATGCGGGTCCCATTTTGCAGCAGCGGTCTCAATGTTTGAAATGCGGCTTGAGATCAAAAGAAAAAGAAAGTAGCTAGAAATTAGGGGGTCAAAAAAAATCCAAGAAAAGAAAGTTGATGGACATAGAGGTTGACATGCGGGTCCCATGTGCCAGCAGCTTACTCAACGTTTCAAAGGGGCCAGGGGATCAAAAGTAAAAGGCAAATAGCCAAAAATCAGAGGGTGAAAAAAAATCCAAGAAAACAAACTTTTATGGCACATAGAGGATGACATGCGGGTCCCATGAGCCAGCAGGTTCCTCAACGTTTCAAACGTGGCATGAGATCGAAAGAAAAAGGCAAGTGACGAAATATCAGGAGCCAAAAATAATTCAAGAAAAGAAACTTGATTGTACATAGAGGATGACATGCGGGTCCCACGTGTAAGCAGCTTACTCAACGTTTCCAAGGCGGCAGGGCATCAAAAGAAAAAAGGAAATAGACAAAAATCAGAGAGTGAAAAAAAACCATAGAAAATAAACTTTTATAGCACATAGAGGATAACATGCGGGTCCCATGAGCCAGCAGGTTCCTCAAAGTTTCAAACGTGGCATGAGATCGAAAGAAAAAAACGCAAGTGACCAAATATCAGGAGCCAAAAATAATCCAAGAAAAGAAAGTTTTATTGTACATAGAGGATGACATGCGGGTCCCATTTAGCAGCAGCGGTATCACCGTTTGAGAGGCAGCAGGGGATCGAAAGAAAAAGTCAAGTACCAAATATGAGGTGCCAAAAATAATCCAAGAAAAGAAAGTTTTATAGTACATAGAGGATGACATGCGGGTCCCATTTTGCAGCAGCTGTATAACCGTTTGAGAGGCGGCAGGGGATCGAAAGAAAAAGGCAAGTGACCAAATATGAGGTGCCAAAAATAATCAAAGAAAAGAAAGTTTTCAACGTTTCAAAGGCGGCAGGGGATCGAAAGAAAAAGGAAGTAGCCAGAAATTAGGGGTCAAAAATAACTCCAAGAAAGGAAACTTTTATTGTTCATAGAGGATGACATGCGGGACCCAAGCGCCAGCAGCTTCCTCAACGTTTCAAAGGCGGCATGAGATCGAAAGAAAAAGGCAGGTGACCAAATATCAGGACCCGAAAATAATCCAAGAAAAGAAATTTACTGTACATAGAGGATGACATGTGGGACCCATTTTGCACAGGACCAAAAGAAAAATGAAGTAGCCAGAAATCAGGGGGTGAAAAAAATCCAAGAAAAGAAAGATTTCAATTGGGCTGCATCTGGACATCTGGGCCTTCGAACTATCCTGCTGGGCCTTTTGACTCGTACAATTTCAGCCCACTCCAAAAAAGGAAAGTTTGATTTTTTCTCAAAAAAAAAACAGGAAAGTCCTATGCTTCGCAAAAACAAAAAACAAGGACACTCAACATATAAGTTTATGTAAAAATGAAGATTTAATTTATCCGTTTGCAATAGCTCAGAGCGAAATACACTGTTTATTGTCTGGAAAATAATCAAGATATCACATGTTTCTTGTACGGGGAGGCTGACATCGGGGACCCATGAGCCAGCAGCGTCGTCAACGTTTCAAAGGCGGCAGGGGATCGAAAATAAAATAAAAAACTAAAAATCAGTTGGTAAAAAAATCCAAGAAAAGAAAGCATTTATCGTTCTGAGAGGATGACATGCGGGACCCATGAGGCAGCAGCATCCTAACGTTTCCAAGGCGGCAGGGGATCAAAAGAAAAAAAAGGAAATAGCCAGAAATTAATTAGGGGTAAAAAATAAATCCACCAAAGGAAACTTTTATTGTTCATAGAGGATGACATGTGGGACCGACCTGCCAACAGCGTCCTCATCGTTTCAAAGGGGCAGGGGATCAAAAGAAAAAGGCAAATAGCCAGAAATTAGGGGTCAAAAATAACTCCAAGAAAGGAAACTCATATTGTTCGTAGAGGATGACATGGGGGACCCATGAGCCAGAAGCTTACTCAACGTTTCAAAGGCGGCATGAGATCGAAAGAAAAAAACGCAAGTGACCAAATATGAGGTGCCAAAAATAATCCAAGATTTATTGTACATAGAGGATGACATGCGGGTCCCATTTTGCAGCAGCGGTCTCAATGTTTGAAATGCGGCTTGAGATCAAAAGAAAAAGAAAGTAGCTAGAAATTAGGGGGTCAAAAAAATCCAAGAAAAGAAAGTTGATGGACATAGAGGTTGACATGCGGGTCCCATGTGCCAGCTTACTCAACGTTTCAAAGGGGCCAGGGGATCAAAAGTAAAAGGCAAATAGCCAAAAATCAGAGGGTGAAAAAAAATCCAAGAAAACAAACTTTTATAGCACATAGAGGATGACATGCGGGTCCCATGAGCCAGCAGGTTCCTCAACGTTTCAAACGTGGCATGAGATCGAAAGAAAAAGGCAAGTGACGAAATATCAGGAGCCAAAAATAATTCAAGAAAAGAAACTTGATTGTACATAGAGGATGACATGCGGGTCCCATGTGTAAGCAGCTTACTCAACGTTTCCATGGCGGCAGGGCATCAAAAGAAAAAAGGAAATAGACAAAAATCAGAGAGTGAAAAAAACCATAGAAAATAAACTTTTATAGCACATAGAGGATGACATGCGGGTCCCATGAGCCAGCAGGTTCCTCAAAGTTTCAAACGTGGCATGAGATCGAAAGAAAAAAACGCAAGTGACCAAATATCAGGAGCCAAAAATAATCCAAGAAAAGAAAGTTTTATAGTACATAGAGGATGACATGCGGGTCCCATTTAGCAGCAGCGGTATCACCGTTTGAGAGGCAGCAGGGGATTGAAAGAAAAAGTCAAGTACCAAATATGAGGTGCCAAAAATAATCCAAGAAAAGAAAGTTTTATAGTACATAGAGGATGACATGCGGGTCCCATTTTGCAGCAGCTGTATCACCGTTTGAGAGGCGGCAGGGGATCGAAAGAAAAAGGCAAGTGACCAAATATGAGGTGCCAAAAATAATCAAAGAAAAGAAAGTTTTCAACGTTTCAAAGGCGGCAGGGGATCAAAAGAAAAAGGAAGTAGCCAGAAATTAGGGGTCAAAAATAACTCCAAGAAAGGAAACTTTTATTGTTCATAGAGGATGACATGCGGGACCCAAGCGCCAGCAGCTTCCTCAACGTTTCAAAGGCGGCATGAGATCGAAAGAAAAAGGCAGGTGACCAAATATCAGGACCCGAAAATAATCCAAGAAAAGAAATTTACTGTACATAGAGGATGACATGTGGGACCCATTTTGCACAGGACCAAAAGAAAAATGAAGTAGCCAGAAATCAGGGGGTGAAAAAAATCCAAGAAAAGAAAGATTTCAATTGGGCTGCATCTGGACATCTGGGCCTTCGAACTATCCTGCTGGGCCTTTTGACTCGTACAATTTCAGCCCACTCTAAAACAGGAAAGTTTGATTTTTTCTCAAAAAAAAAACAGGAAAGTCCTATGCTTAGCAAAAACAAAAAACAAGGACACTCAACATATAAGTTTGTTTATGTAAAAATGAAGATTTAATTTATCCGTTTGCAATAGCTCAGAGCGAAATACACTGTTTATTGTCTGGAAAATAATCAAGATATCACATGTTTCTTGTACGGGGAGGCTGACATCCACTAGTAGGAAAAGCCTCATCAGTGGCGCATGAAAATTCGATTCTGTGGCGCATGGAGGGTGCGCCACAGAAACGTCGCCACAAAAATAAGCTTTCTGTGGCGCATCTGGCCGTGCGCCACAGAATTAAGGTTTTTGTGGCGCACTTGGGCCGGTGCGCCACAGAAATAAGTAGTTCTGTGGCGCATGTGATATAGCTGCGCCACAGAAATAGGTGCGCCACAGAATTATTTTTTGGTGCGCCACAGAACTATCTACAGGTATACTCGATTTTGTGCTCCCTGGTGTATTATACGGGTTTTATACTGGTTTTATACACAGTATACAGGTTATATACTGATATAATATAGACAGATATAATATGGACATATATAATCATCACATCATCATCACATTACTTAGAGCCCGATCGAGTTATACATATAGCTCCATACAACTCATAATCCATGCAAATTAAGAAAGTTCTCATCATCTCTAGATACAAACGAAGTGATACCGGCCGCCACCTACACTAGGATGAAATAGAGTACCGCCGCGACGATGGTGAGCAAGAGCGAGAGCACAAGGAAGGCCTTCATCTTGCTCTTGTTCGCTTGGTGCGCCCTCCACTTGGCAACCGCCTCGTGTCTAGTCGGGTACCCTTTGTAGCAGTTGCCGCTGAACTTGTGCACCTGTTTCTTGCACTCCTCCCACTCCTCGTACACTCCTGGAACCCGCCCCTCGAACACGACGTAGTACGTCATCTCTATGGACACAAGGCATATTAGTATATAACGCAATGGAAAGAGTTAGAGGGTTCACATGCATACATATTCACAAGAATTAAAGCAAGGAAATAATAATAAACCTAAAAGAAATATAGCATCGGTATCACATAAGTAATAGGGTTCAACGATAACGACTACAATAGAAATTGAAGTCCAACAACGACGACCACCGTTTCGAGCAAATTAAGCAAGTTTAGTTTACAACACGGTACAAATTGTCTATCGATTCAAAGTAATGCTAGCTAGGCACACCGGCCTCGGTCAACGAGACATCTTCTTGAGCGGCTCCGGGAACGGCTTGTACAAGTCCTTCGTCGTCCACGTCCTTCCATCACCCTGCCTATGTAGGCGTTCTTCGATATCCCTCTTAGGCAACGCTCTGGCTGCGTGTAAGAGCCCCGATCCGTTGGATACATCTTGTAAGATAATTTCCGAGAGCTTTACTTGGATGCGATGGAAGTCTTCTCTAAGATCATCATCACTGATTTCCCCGACATTTTAATGGGGTCTCGCTTACTAGGTGGCAGAGACATCATCTCTGCATCCTCGACAAACCCTTTAAGGTGATGGAGGACATAGAAGGCCTCCTTAATGCTGCCAGCTGGCTGCTTGATACAAGGGAAGTTGATCACGTGCTTGAACCCGATCTTTTTAGTGTCCGGCCTGATATATTGCCCATTCTTGTCGAAGGTGCCTCCACTTTTGGAGTAGCCAAGGATAGCCTCATCGAGAACACCCCTTATTCTCGTGTAGTCTTTCTTCGTCGTCGTACTCGACGAGTCGAAATACTGGGCTAGTGACCACTTTGGATCTAGGATGATGAGTGTGCAGTATTTGTCCCTGCTCAACACATGCAATTGAAATGGAATGTTGGAAATGATCGGCAATGGAAGAAATATATAAGAAAGCATAAGTTACGACGGCCGTGAGCGGATGTGTACTTACTCGGGAAAGACAGCAGAAGAATGGTGTTGCTCTCTTTGTGCATGAGCATGAAGTTCGGAGGTACCGCACCGCCTTGGTCCGTGTCCTTGAGCCGTCCTGGAGCTGGCTATCGCGCATGTAGTAGGGATCCGCTACCGCGATGTGGCGGGGTCTCTCTCTGTTGATCTTCATCTGAAGATTGATCGCGTATAGGCGCACCAAGTTATAGTCGAGCCATTTCGAGTGAAATAGATTGAAGACGTCCTCGAACGCTATGAAGAAGATATCCGCGGGGTCTTCATTGACGAAGCTCTGGTCGGACGGCACCTTGACCGAGAACACCGGGTAATTTGGATCCTTTTCTTTAAGAAGGACGCTCTCTTGATAATGAATAGAGTGCTGCAAAGGGAGCATTTGTCCACTTGCGAGGTGTTCCATGTCCGGAGGCAGTATAGGTTTACCAGCCTCATGACACCGGGGCAAGCCATCCGGGGTAGGTGGTACCATGTCGTCGGCCCGGATCCTCTTAGGAGCAGGCTGGCTCGAAGATGCGCCCTTCTTGGCTCCTCTCTTCCTTCCCTTCTTCACCTGACCTACCGGGGGTGCTTGTGGTGCCGATGGTGGTGCTTCGGGTGCTGGTGGTGCTTACGAGGTTGCTGGGGTTGATTTGGGTGGCTCCCCGATGATCGTCTTACGCAGCGTGTTAGGGCTGAAAACGGTAGCAGGCTTGACTTGAGCTGGATTGCCAGCCTCCGGAGGAGTGTCTTGAGAAAGACCCGTGAAGACCAGGCGCAGCTTCGTGACTGTAGGGGGACGAGTAAGTTGATCGCCGTGTGTGCGGAAGGCTTGTTCATCCATAGGAGGCATGTACATATCTTGGCTGCAGGCGCCAGTGTTGATGTAGGCATCGATGTCATCATCATCATCTACATCGTTGCCATCAAGTGGCGCCATGTCCTGGACCTTAGGTGGTGGCGGTTGCGATGCCGCCGCTTGGCGTACCGCGTGTCTAGTAGACGGTCGTTGCGGTAGCGCTCCCAACAACTGTTTGTGGCGTCTGGTGGTGACGGCGATCGTCGGTTCCTTCCGGGTGGCGGCGGCGACCGCCGGTTCCTTCAGGGTAGTGGGGCGGCGACCGCCGGTTCCTTCAGGGTAGTGGGGCGGCGACCGCCGTTTCCTTAAGGGTGTCGTCGGCGCTTGCGATCTTGGGCCGGATGATAGGGGAGGTGGCGCCGGTGCTTTTCTTACCACTCGGAAGACCCCCCCAGACGAATCTGGTTCTTCGGCCATGTCATAAGCCATGAGGTGCAATCCCCAAGGGGAAAACGTCGCCTTCGTCGTGCCCGGAGGTTGAAAGGGGGGATGGCGTAGCGGTACTCCGGCACTACCATTACCAACTTGACCTTCGCCACGTCTTTCGCCAATGTAGTGCCGTGCATAACGCGGGAAGCCATGACATAGCCGCTAGCAACTTCCACCAACTTGCCGCCGGGCTCCACCGTTTGCGTAAGTATGCATTGTTCATCCCTGAGTCAGGGGCGCCATGTTGGGCATCGTGAGATGGCAGTCACGAAAGGCATATATAGTTAAAGAAGATGACGCGAAGGAGTAACTAATGAGTTTACCTCCTTGATGGCGTCGATCTCGGCTACTGTCGATACAAGGGCGGCGGTTGGGGGCGTCGATGCGACTGGCTTGGAGCTGCGGCGGCAGCTTGAGCTGCGGCGGCGTACGGTGGAGCCCCGACGCCGGCGTCGGGTGGAGCGGCACCGTCGGCGACACGTGGAAGCTTGAGTTGCTGCCGCTAATGCTGGGCACATGTATCGGCCCCACTTGACCTCCCGCATTCCAAGCAGCTAACCCCTCCATCAACCCAGGGGGGATGATCTGCCGGATCTTCTCGTCCAATAACTTGTTCATCATCTCCGTGTTCTCCGTAGGCTTTTCGGCCACCAGCTTCTCTAGTGACTCCACCTTCTTCTTCAGCTCCCGAA
The DNA here is from genome assembly GCF_019359855.2 of Lolium perenne. NCBI lineage: Eukaryota > Viridiplantae > Streptophyta > Magnoliopsida > Poales > Poaceae > Lolium > Lolium perenne. The sequence continues at coordinate 40,927,598 of NC_067245.2, read as the reverse complement.
CCTCGGATTTATCCTTTGCCGATGACCTCCTCTCCAGCTTTCTCGTCTTGGCATCCGATCCGTAGTACTCGGATAGCTTCATACTTGTGCCAAAGCCGGACACACGGCCACCCGACGTCGGTGGCTTGTCTAGCTCCCTCTCCTTGTATTTGTTCATCGCCCTGTTGAAAGGCGTGTCCCACGGTTCCGTCGACCCCTGGGACGACGGGCCAGCCTTTGTCAACTCTTCATCCTTCAGACAAAGGAACTTAAGGTTAGCCCATTTGGCTTCATTGCCTAATAAGATGAGCGAAATAATATAGAACTATCCTTACCAGGTACTTCTCGAAATCCTTCACGTCTTCGTGATCCGTAATAAAGTCCCCGTCTTCCAGTCTAAGTAGTAGCGGGACCGGACAAAGTTCCTAGCCTGTTCATCCTGGATTTTGTGCCAGGGGTTTTCTTTCCCCAGACGTACCATCTCAGCATCCTCCTTGTCCCAAGTGGGCTGTTTTCCTCGGTAACCGCCGCTTCCGCAATGGTGGGTCCCTAAGTTCAAATCCCGCATTTTCTTCCCCCAGGCGGTCCATTTTTTAACATCGTCACTCTCTAAGTAAGACTTGAATGCATTAAAGTCTTGTAAGGAGAGCGACGGTTCTTTGGTACTTATCCTCTCCCAGCTTTCACCGGCGTCGATCTTTTTCTTCAGCCGGTTCTTCCAGCTGCTCAAGGCGGTGCTCATCTTCGTGAGAGCTAAAGAGTCCACCTTCTTATTGAACGGCTCCGGGAACGTGTATCGTTGGTGAAGCTTCTGGAGGAGGGATTGGACGATAGCCTCGTTCTCCTTGCTTCTGAGGTCATGAGTTAGGATCGGCACGGTTTCACGGACGATGCACCCTAGTTGCATGCCGTACCCTTTGGCAACCCACGAAGGCTCCATCGGTAGGCCACTTGGGGAGACTACCGTGACAACATCGGTGACGTTGGCGAGCACTTGCGGCCTCCGATCCCTCCTCGCCCTCCTCGCCGTCCTCTTCTTCTTACCCTCCTGAGGGTTGCCGCCGCTATCACCTTCCGTGCGGTTGGCCGCGTTCTCTTCACCGGTCGTCTCTTCACCGGTCCGCAGGCGGCGTCGTCCAGTATCGTCATCGTCGCCGGTGTCGGCGGCGCCCCCCGGCCCTCTCCCTCGGAGGCAGTGTCCCGGCCCTCTTCCTCATCGTCGGGCGACTCGGCGGCGGCCTTCCGGGGCTGCTCGTAGTCCTCCCATAAGTCCTTGTTGGCCTCTCTCGCTTCTTCGTTCGGCTCCCGGGCTTAGAAGTGTTGCCCGACATGTTTATTTTTGCACTTCATTAAAAAGAGGCAACAAGTTAGTACAAAAGTGAACCAAAAAATTCGGCATGACCTTTGCTATTTTTTCTACGTAGGAGTGCCCATTTCTCAACCGAAACGGAAGTTAATCAACGCTTCGGGAGAAATGGGCAACTCAATGAAATCCCTGCAAAAATATCCACCATATACACCATATATCCACCATATACACCATATATCCACCATATCCACCATATCACTTAGTACTACAAACCAGAAAACCTGGACATATATTGCTGGACATATATAGTTCCTATTTTTTTAACCTGGAGCACTACAACAAATTAACCTGAAGCATCTACAATACATCAAACAAAACCTGGAGCATCGATGACAGAGGCATTATTAACCTAGAGCATCAATACAACAGATATTATTAACCTGGAGCATCTACAACAAATTAACCTGGAGAATCTACAATACATCAAACAAAACCTGGAGCAATCACCTGGAGCACTACAACAAACCTGGAGCATCTTTTTAACCAACTGTTAGCATATTTAGTGCAGCCAAGGCAGTAGCTAATGACTTAGAAAAATGACTTCAATAGTAGGCAGTAGCATTTCATTCAAAATCAACTAGGCAGTATCATTTCATCATTAGCTTGTTCATTTTTTCATTTGTATTAAAAAACCTATTGCATTGTATTAAAAAACCTACTGCATTGTTCATTTTATTGAACCATGTACATCAACAGAGTAGTAGCAGCTTCATTTTAATTTTCATTTAAACAAACTTCATTCTTTTTCAGAGAGAACTTCAAGAACTTTATTAGCTCTACTGCATTTTCTCAACGAACACAGTTCATATATACTATATATATACTGTATATATACTGCAACCATCTATGCATTTAATCATGTATTTAATTAGTGGTCATATGTGAACTAAAACCATCTATTTAATCAGTGGCCAAAGGTGAACTAAAACCATCTATGCATTCTTATCTTGCAACTAGGAAGCATGAGCATGATCATTTCATAAATGAATTCAAAACATAAAATGGCAGCAGGAGACACAAGTGATTCACTAGCACATGCAACACACACATGATCACTAACTCTCACCCTAATTCTGTTCTTACTAAATGACAAGATTAATATCTACATTTCTCTGCCAATTCGAAAACTAAATCACATTCAAAACATTACCTAGCAGTAGTAAATTTGTATCTACATTCACTAACTACATTCAAAACCTAAATCAACCAATTCACTAACTACATTCACTAACCAATTTGTATCTGCCAATTCACTAACTACATTCAAAACCTAAATCAACCAATTATTTGTCCTAAATCAACCAACTTTATTAGCTCTAGTGCAAGCAATGAATTAAAAAAAACAGCAACCAATGAATTAAAAAAATAGCAAGAACTTTCTACATCTAGCTATGGAGCCCCTGAATTTCATCACATAGAAAGAATATAATGCCATAACCAAGAAATTAGCTACTGTTAGGATCATGGCAATTCTTTGATGGCTTGGATGGCTTGGATCATGGCAATGCAAACAACAAGAACATGAGACAATACAAAATCTGACCAATGTTGCCCTTCTTCTCCGAAATTCGGGCACAAGACAGTGGGGAGGGGGACAAGGGAGTGGGGAGGGGGAGAGGGACTCTCACCGAACGGCGGCGGTGGCAGGGCGCGGTGGTGATGGCGTTGTACGTCCTCCTCCTCTGCGGCGGCGGCTCGGGCTGCGCATCCTCCTCCTCGATCTGCGGTGGCGGCTCGGGCTTGGGCGTCCTGCTCGGCGGTGGCGTGCCCGTCCTCCTCCTCCTCCTCCTCGGCGGCAGCAGCGCTAGGTGGCGGCGTGGCGGTCCTCCTCCTCCTCCTCTGCGGCGGCGGCTCGGGCTCGCGCGTCCTCCTCCTCGATCTGCGGTGGCGGCTCGGGCTTGGGCGTCCTGCTCGGCGGTGGCGTGGCCGTCCTCCTCCTCCTCCTCCTCCTCGGCGGCAGCAGCGCTAGGTGGCGGCGCTTGGCGGTGGTGGTGGTTGCAGTGGCGCTAGGGTTGTCGGGGAAGGAAACTGCTGTTGTGAGTGTGGGGAAGAAAGGGTCGATCGATATTTCACCAAGTGTCTAAATTCTGTGGCGCACCCCTCCATGTGCGCCACAGAATTAAGCATTCTGTGGCGCACCAGCTCTGACATGCGCCACAGAATCCCTTAATTCTGTGGCGCACCTAAAGGGGCGTGCGCCACAGAATTTAGACACTTAGCAAAACAAAATGGTTTACTGCTGTGTACTGACAGTTACTTAGCACTAGCCCAGTGGTTAAGGTCAATGTTAGCCCATTAGTAGCCAGGTTCGAACCCTGGCTGCCACACAATTTTTCTTCCTTTTTTTCATATTTTAGTTACATTTCAATAAATAACACAACATTATTTAGTAATTAGTAGAGTATTATAAATTAATTGTCTCATACAAACATGTACGTTCTTGTTTCTCTCACACACACATGGATGTACTTGTCTAACACACACTCACACACATGTGATAGACCAAAAAAAGATCTTCTTCGTCCCGGCTTCGAGCTCTAGCTAGCGTCTCTTCGCAATCTTCTTGCCCTTTCGGTTGTTGGCGGTTGAATACTTTATGCCGGCCACCTTGAGATTTCTTCGCGTGAACGGACAACCTTTAGAGGGTAGGGAGGTCTTCCTTCTTACTTTACTAGTAGTAGGCATGTCGAAGTGCCTGTCGAATTCCTCCTCAATCTTCGGGTCACCGTTCTTGTCCAAGTCTTCCTCGTTGGCGTCTCCTTGCATTCCTATGATGCTCCTCTTGCCCCTCCTGACGACAACACGGCTAGGCCTCGACGGATCGGTGATGAAGAAGCATTGGTCAACTTGGCTACCGAGTACCCATGGCTCATTTTTCGCGGATGCGTTCTTCGATTTTGCATCGGGTATAACCATGGTTGTGAAATATCGGCCTTCTTTTTCGACCTTCTTGGCCCATCTCACACGAAACATTGGCACCGTCTCTCCACAGTAATTGAGCTCCCATATCTCCTCGATCCTTCCAAAAAATCTTTCATTGACATTAGTCTCGTCATCGGCGTATGACAGCATAGTTACTCCTGAGTTTTGATTTTCACTATTTCTGTCCTTTTCCTCGGTGTAGAATCTGTAACCGTTGATGTCGTACCCCTGATAGGTCCTTACGTTATGCGCGGGTCCCTGTGATAAGGTGTATATGAGTTTTTCATCTTCGGTAGAAGGCGTATTTCTCTGTGCTTCAAGCAGTTGAGTTTGCTTGAACCAACGCGTGAAGCTGGAGTTGTGCTCTTTGGTTACGTCTCCCATCTTCCTCGGCCGGCCCATATCGATGTAATTCTGCTCGACCATGCTTTTGTGCTCTTGCACGAAAGGTTCGATCAGTTTTAAGTGTTGTAGCGCGACCCGGTGAGCCCTGTCAAAGTCGTCGCGTCGATTTTCAATGCCGACATGGACTGAGCGGTAGCCCTCGCGGTGACCGACTCCAGCGAGCCTCCCGAGGTGTGTCCTGGGGGGTAGACCAACATGATCCTCGTCGTCCTCGGTGCTTAGATAATTCTGGCAGAAGGAGATGCACTCGTAGGTTAGAAACCCCTTGGCCATGCTTGCGTCTGGATGGGCCCTATTGCGAACGTATCCTTTCATGACACCGTTCTGCCTTTCGAAAGGCATCATGTTGTGGAGGAACGTTGGGCCGAGCTGCTTGATGTCTTCAACGACATGGAGAAGGAGATGGACGCATATATCACAGAATGCAGGCGGGAAGTAAATCTCGAGCTCACATAGTATCACCACGATCTCATCCTGTAGCATCTTGAGCTGCCTCACGCCGATCGACTTCCTGGTGATAACGTCAAAAAAGTTGCATAGGCCAAACAGCGTATCACGGACGTGCTCGTCCATTATGCCTCGGATCGCAACGGGAAGTATTCCGCGTCATTAGCACGTGGCAATCGTGAGACTTCATCCCGGTGAACCTCTTCTTCGCTACGTCCAGATATCTGCTTATATTCCCCGAGTAACCGTGAGGAACTTTCACTCCTAGGAGGCACCTGAAAAACTGCTCGAGCTCCTCCGGACTCGTTGTGAAGCAGGCAGCGGGAAGCTGCACCGCGTTCTTCTTAGCCCTTTTACGGAGACGTTGAGTCCCTTCCGTCTCGATCATCATCATCATCATCATCGTCAGTATCGGGGGCTTGAAGATCTTTCCTGATGCCAAAATGTTTAAGATCGTATCTTGCTTTCGGTCCATCCTTGGACTTTTCTGAGTTGCAAAGAGTGCCAAGCAGACTCTCGGTAACGTTCTTCGTAATGTGCATGACATCGAGGCTGTGAGGCGTGTGGAGGACCTTCCACTCCAAGTCGTGGAAAACAGACCTCGCTTTCCATACACCGAGCAGCGGCTCTGGCTTCGGTCGCTTCTTTCCCGGCGCTGGGCACTCCTTCCAATTTTTCAGAAGATCATCGATTTCTGCGCCGCTCCTCGGGCGTGGGGGTCCATCGGGCTCATCTTTACCATTGAATAGATCACCGCGTTTTCTCCACGGGTGATCCAAGCGAAGCCACCTTCGAGCACCTGGGTAGACGGTTTTCGAGGACCCGGGATCCCTTGGTAGTTGTAGATGCGGGGTATCGTCCATGCACTTCACACAGCCGTTGAATCCGTGGCCCACCCGGGGCGTATACATATGCGTAACCAGGATAGTCCGTGACCGTCGTGATCAACGCGGCTCTCATATCGAAATAAGTTCTAGTGTAGGCGTCCCACGTACGGGGTGGCGTCTTCCACAACGTGTCTAACTCCTCTTTCAGCAGCCCGAGATACAAATGCATGTCGACACCTGGTTGTTTCGGCCCCTGAATGAGAATACTCAGGTGTATGTACCTTTGCTTGGTGCACAGCCACGGGGGTAGGTTGTAAGGCCATACAAACACAGGCTAGGTGCTATGCGTGCTACTCTGGTTGCCGAACGGATTGAGTCCATCGGTGCTCATACCCAGCCTGATGTTCCTTGCGTCGCCCCCGAACCTAGGGAAGGCGATGTCCAATGTTTGCCACTGTCCAGCGTCTGAAGGGTGTGTCAGCATATAGCCCATCTCCGGATCTTCTTCGGGCTTCTGCCTTTCCGCGTGCCATTGCATGAGCTTTGCTTCCTTAGGGTCCACGAAATACCGCTGCAGACGGGGAGTGATAGGAAAGTACCATACCACCTTTCGAGGTACCTTCTTGTTCCCAACCTTGTACCGTCCGTGGCCACACACCGGACATGTGGTTCTGTCCTTGTACTCGCACCTATAAATCACACAATCATTAATGCAGGCGTGGTATTTTTCGTGCGGTAGGTCAAGGGGACACACGACTTTCTTGGCCTCCTCGGTACTACTTGGCAATGTGTTCCCCTCCGGGAGACGATCGTGCCAGAATTTTAAGTTCTTGCTGAAGCTGGAATCGGTCCACTTGTTCTGCGTCTTCATCTGCAGGTAATCAAGCGTTACATGCAAGCGCGTATCCTGCGGACGACACCTAGGAAAGATCGGAGTCATCCCGTCTTTCTCCATTTGCGACAGCTTGGCTCTCTCTCTAGCTGCAACTCTATCGTTGCTCGTCTCCTGGAGGAGAAGATCTTGAACATGAGAGTCCCGCAAGGCCGAAATTAGCGGGGTCGCGCCGGAATCTTCTTCTTCATCATGATGATGTTCTCCGCCGGCATCTTCTTCTTCATGATGATCTTCTCCGCCGACTTCTTCTTCATGATGATAGTCCCCGTCGGCATGACGATAGTCTTCTTCATGATGATAGTCATCTCGCTCGACATGGTCTTCATGCGCACCATTTGATGGGGCCGGCCGCGCCTGGTTGTCTTGCATAAAACCGCGCCTCAGCAGGTGCTCCTCCAGTTGTCCGGAATCAGGGTTGATCCAGCGCTCGAGTTTGCATGATCGACACGGACATCTTATCTGGCGCCTATTGTTCCGAATCATGTCCTCCTTCGCGTCTATCTTGTATCTAGAGATTCGAGCGGAACTCATCGAGAGGACCATGCTTGCCTGCAAATGGTATACATAGAACAGGAAATTAGAACCGCACCAAATGCACACACATGCATGGGCCGTACCTCTCCTCAAGGTATTACATGGAGCGGAAAAATTCGGCATGACCTCTCCTCAAAGTAGGACATATGGGTAGTGCAAAACTTGCCGAAACGGAAATGAATCAACATTTCGGCAAACATCCATGCACCACACCGACACACACAAGCGCTTCACCTGCAACAAGCATCCATACACACGATGGCCACACAAGATCTACAAGCATATGCATGTCTCCTCCAAGCATATGTATGTCTCCTCCAACTACTCACCTTCTAGATTCGATACCGAGACGAGACCGCGATCGATGAGTTCGAGAGGAGGAGAGAGTATGGAGAGCCTTCTCCTCAACTCCAATTAAGTATCAACCAAAGTAAGTGCAATAAATACCCAAGCAAGTGAAAAGTAGAGTCAAAATGGTATGAGAGAGAAGGGGGGGACGAGCTAGATGGAGGAAGAAGAATGACTTGTGTAGTGTGGTAGGTGGGAGGTTGGCTCACTTTTGTATATCTGGTTCGCTAATTCTGTGGCGCACCTGAACAAATGCGCCACAGAATACCTTATTTCTGTGGCGCACGAGCCAAGCTGCGCCACAGAATAGCTTATTTTTGTGGCGCACCGTGGCCGTGCGCCACAGAATATCTTATTTTTGTGGCGCACTGCGGTACGTGCGCCATAGAAATAGTAAAACCAATGATTGGGGGTGTCAGCTGGTGGGGCCCACCAAGTTTTTGTGGCGCAGGGTTCTTTGGTGCGCCACAAAATTAAGCTATTTTTGTGGCGCACCTTGCCTGGTGCGCCACAAAAAAAGTTTCTGTGGCGCATTTTTAGTGGTGCGCCACAGAACTAAGCTTTGCCTATAAGGGTTTTCCTACTAGTGATCGGGGACCCATGAGCCAGCAGCGTCGTCAACGTTTCAAAGGCGGCAGGGGATCGAAAATAAAATAAAAAACTAAAAATCAGTTGGTAAAAAAATCCAAGAAAAGAAAACATTTATCGTTCTGAGAGGATGACATGCGGGACCCATGAGGCAGCAGCATCCTAACGTTTCCAAGGTGGCAGGGGATCAAAAGAAAAAAAAGGAAATAGCCAGAAATTAATTAGGGGTAAAAAATAAATCCACCAAAGGAAACTTTTATTGTTCATAGAGGATGACATGTGGGACCGACCTGCCAACAGCGTCCTCATCGTTTCAAAGGGGCAGGGGATCAAAAGAAAAAGGCAAATAGCCAGAAATTAGGGGTCAAAAATAACTCCAAGAAAGGAAACTTTTATTGTTCGTAGAGGATGACATGGGGAACCCATGAGCCAGCAGCTTACTCAACGTTTCAAAGGCGGCATGAGATCAAAACAAAAAAACGCAAGTGACCAAATATGAGGTGCCAAAAATAATCCAAGATTTATTGTACATAGAGGATGACATGCGGGTCCCATTTTGCAGCAGCGGTCTCAATGTTTGAAATGCGGCTTGAGATCAAAAGAAAAAGAAAGTAGCTAGAAATTAGGGGGTCAAAAAAATCCAAGAAAAGAAAGTTGATGGACATAGAGGTTGACATGCGGGTCCCATGTGCCAGCAGCTTACTCAACGTTTCAAAGGGGCCAGGGAATCAAAAGTAAAAGGCAAATCGTCAAAAATCAGAGGGTGAAAAAAAATCCAAGAAAACAAACTTTTATAGCACATAGAGGATGACATGCGGGTCCCATGAGCCAACAGGTTCCTCAACGTTTCAAACGTGGCATGAGATCGAAAGAAAAAGGCAAGTGACGAAATATCAGGAGCCAAAAATAATTCAAGAAAAGAAACTTGATTGTACATAGAGGATGACATGCGGGTCCCATGTGTAAGCAGCTTACTCAACGTTTCCAAGGCGGCAGGGCATCAAAAGAAAAAAGGAAATAGACAAAAATCAGAGAGTGAAAAAAACCATAGAAAATAAACTTTTATAGCACATAGAGGATGACATGTGGGTCCCATGAGGCAGCAGGTTCCTCAAAGTTTCAAACGTGGCATGAGATCGAAAGAAAAAAACGCAAGTGACCAAATATCAGGAGCCAAAAATAATCCAAGAAAAGAAAGTTTTATAGTACATAGAGGATGACATGCGGGTCCCATTTAGCAGCAGCGGTATCACCGTTTGAGAGGCAGCAGGGGATCGAAAGAAAAAGTCAAGTACCAAATATGAGGTGCCAAAAATAATCCAAGAAAAGAAAGTTTTATAGTACATAGAGGATGACATGCGGGTCCCATTTAGCAGCAGGTCCTCAACGTTTCAAATGTGGCATGAGATCGAAAGAAAAAGGCAAGTGACCAAATATCAGGAGCCAAAAATAATTGAAGAAAAGAAACTTGATTGTACATAGAGGATGACATGCGGGTCCCAATTAGCAGCAGCGGTATCACCATTTGAGAGGCTGCACGGGATCGAAAGAAAAAGGCAAGTGACCAAATATCAGGAGCCAGAAATAATCCAAGAAAAGAAATTTTATTGTACGTAGAGGATGACATGCGGGTCCCATTTTGCAGCAGCGGTCTCAACGTTTCCAAGGCGGCACAGAACTAAAAGAAAAATGAAGTAGCCAGAAATCAGGGGGTGAAAAAAAATCCAAGAAGAAAGATTTCAATTGGGCTGCATCTGGACATCTGGGCTTTCGAACTATCCTGCTTGGCCTTTTGACTCGTACAATTTCAGCCCACTCCAAAACAGGAAAGTTCCGAATTTTCTAAAAAAACAGGAAAGTCCTATGCTTCGCAAAGACAAAAAAACAAGGAGATTCAACATATAAGTTTGTTTATGTAAAAATAAATATTTAATTATCTGTTTGAAATAGCTCAGAGCGCAATACATTGTTTATTGTCTGCAAAATAATCAAGATATCATATGTTTCTTGTACGGGGAGGCTGACATCGGGGACCCATGAGCCAACAGCGTCGTCAACGTTTTAAAGGCGGCAGGGGATGGAAAGAAAAAATAAACCAAAAATCTGTTGGTAAAAAATCCAAGAAAAGAAACATTTTCGTTCTGAGAGGATGACATGCGGGACCCATGAGGCAGCAGCATCCTCAGCGTTTATTTTTCATAGAGGTTGACATGTGGGACCCGTGAGCCAGCGGCGTCCTCAACATTTTAAAGGCTGCAGGTGATCGAAAGAAAAAATAAGCCAAAAATCGTTTGGTCAACAAAATCCAAGAAAATAAACATTTACCATTTTGAGAGGATGACATGTGGGACCCATGAGGCAGTAGCATCCTCAACGATTCCAAGTCGGCAGGGGAAATATCCAGAAATTAATTAGGGGTTCAAAATAAATCCATCAAAGGAAACTTTTATTGTTCATAGAGGATGACATGTGGGACCGACCTGCCAACAGCGTCCTCATCGTTTCAGAGGGGGCAGGAGATCAAAAGAAAAAGGCAAATAGCCAGAAATTAGGGGTAAAAAATAACTCCAAGAAAGGAAACTTTTATTGTTCGTAGAGGATGACATGCGGGACCCATGAGCCAGCAGCTTACTCAACGTTTCAAAGGCGGCATGAGATCGAAAGAAAAAGGCAAGTGACAAAATATCAGGAGCCAAAGATAATCCAAGAAAAGAAACTTTATTGTACGTAGAGGATGACATGCGGGTCCCATTTAGCAGCAGCGGTCTCAACGTTTCAAATGCGGCTTGAGATCAAAAGAAAAAGAAAGTTGATTGTACATAGAGGATGACATGCGGGTCCCATGAGTCAGCAGCTTACCCAACGTTTCCAAGGCGGCAGGGGATCAAAAGAAAAAGGAAATAGCCAAAAATCAGAGGGTGAAAAAAAAATAAAGAAAATAAACTTTTATAGCACATAGAGGATGACATGTGGGTCCCATGAGCCAGCAGGTTCCTCAACGTTTCAAACGTGGCATGAGATCGAAAGAAAAAGGCAAGTGACCAAATATGAGGAGCCAAAAATAATTCAAGAAAAGAAAGTTTTATAGTACATAGAGGATGACATGCGGGTCCCATTTAGCAGCAGTGGTATCACCGTTTGAGAGGCGGCAGGGGATCAAAAGAAAAAAGAAATTGCCAAAAATCAGAGGGTGAAAAAAAACCAAGAAAATGAACTTTTATAGTACATAGAGGATGACATGCGGGTCCCATGAGCCTGCAGGTTCCTCAACGTTTCAAACGTGGCATGAGATCGAAAGAAAAAGGCAAGTGAAAAAATATCAGGAGCCAAAAATAATTCAAGAAAAGAAAGTTTTATAGTACATAGAGGATGACATGCGGGTCCCATTTAGCAGCAGCGGTATCACCGTTTGAGAGGCGGCAGGGGATCGAAAGAAAAAGGCAAGTGAAAAAATATGAGGAGCCAAAAATAATTCAAGAAAAGAAAGTTTTATAGTACATAGAGGATGACATGCGGGTCCCATTTAGCAACAGCGGTATCACCGTTTGAGAGGCGGCAGGGGATCGAAAGAAAAAGGTAAGTGACCAAATATGAGGTGCCAAAAATAATTCAAGAAAAGAAAGTTTTATAGTACATAGAGGATGACATGCGGGTCCCAGTTAGCAGCAGCGGTATCACCGTTTGAGAGGCGGCAGGGGATCGAAAGAAAAAGGCAAGTGACCAAATTTGAGGTGCCAAAAAAAACTCCAAGAAAAGAAAGTTGATTGCACATAGAGGATGACATGCGGGTCCCATTTAGCAGCAGCGGTCTCAACGTTAAGGGATCAAAAGAAAAAGGAAGTAGCCAGAAATCAGGGGGTCAAAAAAAATCCAAGAATAGAAAGAATTTTGGTTCATAGAGGATGACATGCGGGACCCATGATCCTGCATCGTAAACGGCTCGATCGGAGAACGTTGAACGAGATGGCGCGATCTAGAAAAAAAACAATGCCAGAGAGGCTGCCATCTGGGCCCTACATCCCTCGGCGGTGCGGATTTGCGTTGACTCGGCCGGCGAACCCGAGATTTCGAGATGCACCACATCCCGGGCCACCATACGCGACGTTTTGGCCGCTTTCGTCGGGCTAGGTGGCCTCAAAAACGAGAAAAAAAAAGTTTTGACATGCACCACGGAGGGACCAAAAATCGTCGGCCATGGTACACCAGCAACCACGGCGCGACTTCAACTTCGTCGGCCATGGCAACTTTTCTTGTAGTGATAAAACTAGAGCTTAGAACCCCCTTACTATAGTTGATAGTGTTTATCTTAGTATTAGTTTGCGAGTACTTTAAAGTACTCATGGCTGTGTCCCTGGCTATTCAAATGGCCAGACTATGAAGACGAGTACCAGAACCCGGAAGAAGGACAGCAGGACGTCTACGACAACTAGGACCACTCCTGACGTCAACAGTTGCCTGTGGAATAGATGGACTACTACTACGCTATTTCGCTTCCGCTATGTGTTATGTAATGGATCAATAGAACTTTTATTATTGTAATAAGACTGGATCATGTGATCCTTTATTTGTAAGACGATTATGGGTTGTAATGAATGATGTGTTGTGATATCAATCTATTATGTCCCACAAAAACAATATTCCTGGGATTGCGAGGAATGACATAATAGGCATCTGGACTTAAAAATCCGGGTGTTGACATGCTTCACTCTTCTTCTTGGTCGTTGTGTGGGTACATAGAGACCGAGATCGGTGACTTCCCGTCTACATCGTTGTTGTCGGATGAATCAAGGTTATCGCAGGCTCTGGGAGGGAGCGGCGGAGGCAGAGCAGCGGCGCGTCTCCGGTCCGCGTCGACGGTTACAGAGGAGTGGTTCAGGGTCTAGTTTGTAATTTTGGTTTTCTTTGAGATCCTTTGTACTGCTGTGATTGGTTAATAGATCTGGGGTGTTTTTCGCAAAAAAAAATTATAATTCAATGAAAGTACTCTTTATTTATATTAGTTACACGGATATTTTGTTGAAAAAATTAGAGCCCCCATTTGCATCTTGCACTGGAGCCCTAAATTTCTAGAGACGACTTACATCACCTAAATTAGGGCTCTATTTTTCGTCGCCGGGCTACATCCATGCTTCACAAATCGATTGGCCGATGATAATTATTTGACAGTATTTTAATGTATATTTTTTTGAATGTAAACCACACTTTATTAAGCAAAGCAAGCTCGCCTCATTAAAAACCTTCCAGTCCCCTTCGGTGTCCTGGAAGGAAAAGAGTGCGTCTGATAACTTGCCCGCGATCAGCACAAAGTATGGTTACAAAATATAGTCCTGTGCAACAGCAGCCGATGCGCAGATTGGAGTTGCACCAAATAAAATACCACTATCACCCGATTTACCAGATGAGCTAGACTATGAGAAGCATAGTTACTAACCCTATCTATCTTGCTGAAAGTGATCTGAGTGAAAATTTTCAAGAGCTCCCTAGCTTCCTCATACAGACACCAAAAACCTGATCTTTCAATAGTTGATGTAGGGATGGTCTGAACCACCCGAGAGCAGTCAGATTCAAGCGTGGCTGGCCACCTACGCAGATTGATAAGACGTTTTAGTCCAGCAAGGGCTGCATGGGTCTCAGCTTCTTCGGCACTAGTGCAGCCCTTGATCGGCATCCACTCCGACATGATAACATGGCCATTATGGTCCCTAATGATGACACCAATTCCCGCCGTTCTTGATAGAGCATCCCAGCCTGCATCAACATTGGCTTTTACCTCTCCGATCCGAGGAGCTACCCAGGCGCTGAGAGCATCCGGGCCTGCAGGGTCTAAATCATTACCAAGGGGGAGCATACTCTTGCCCTTGACATCCACCTTTGGATCCGAGACAGTGGAGAAAGTTTCCAGGTAATTCACTAGATAAGGGACCGACGCAGAAACTGACGCTTTGCCATCTCCATGAACAATGTTGTTCCGATGATGCCACACACGCCAGAGGAGAAAGATCACCTTTGCACGCATCTCACTATGGATACTCTGAAGTAGATTAAGCATCCACTCCGAACCTGAATAACAGAACGCAGCCTCGGGAGGGAGCTGCCAGACTTCCCTCAATTGATCCCGTAGAGCTCTAGCAATCGTGCATCGGATCAAAGCATGATGCCCATCCTCTACTTCCCTACCACAAATGGAGCAAATCGGATCAGCCGAAGGCACCCTTCGATGAAGATTTGATTTAACCGCTAGGGTCTCCATTGCAACCTTCCATGCAAAGATTTTTAATTTCTGAGGAACTTTTGCTTTCCAAATAACATTCCAAATGCCTCTATCACCAGAAGGTTCAGTGCTAGACTGGCCACCACTGAGTCTAGAATAAGATTCGGTCATCCCAAGTCTATAAGCTGATCTGACGGAGAAAATACCATTGCTCTCAGGCATCCACGCAACAAAGTCCTCACACTGCCTAGAGGGGAGTTTAATGGCGAGAATAATATCTGCATCTAGACGAGGGCAACATGCACGGACCAGAGCTTCATCCCACGTCCTTGTAGCTGGATCGATGAACTCAGCAACCCATCGTCGGCGATTATTTCCAAGCCTTCGAGAAACACAGGGAGCATCCGGACGGGGAAGCCAATTGTCTCTAAAAATCTTGACCTGAGACCCGGACCCTATCCTCCATATCACACCTTTTTTCAAGAGCTCGAGACCATGCATAACTCCTTGCCATGATTGGGAGGTATTATGAGCAAATGCAGTGTCAAGGAGGCTTCCAGAGGGATAGTACTTTGCCTTCAGAACACTGGCACATAGGCTATTTGGGTACACGGAATCCCATACCACCTTGGTGTTTTGGCCGGGTCATCTTCTCCCATGACATCCAGTGCATACGCCGCCGATTTTCCTCGTCTCCCCACCAAAAGTCACGAACAGTCTTTGATAGGTCCTCAATAAGACCCACAGGAAATTTAAAAACATCCATAGCATATGTAGGTAGGGACTGCCTTAACTAGAATTTCCTTAGCCGTACTAGACATATATTTTTCCACCCAATCATTTGCTTTTTTTGCAAATCTCTCTTTTATTGGCTGAAGTTTTCCTCTCTTCAGCCTTCCTTCAGGGACCGGAAGACCAAGGTATTTCTCCTCAGAGCAATGTGTATCATATTTCAAGATGTTCTTTATATCCTTCTGAGTATCAATAGGTACCTTATCGCCATAGAGAATGGAACATTTCCCAAGGCTAACCAGCTGGCCAGTACTGCGCTCATAACGGTCTAGGATGGTTTGGATTATTTCAGCTTGGTTAACAGAACCTTCAAAGAACAGAAGACAATCATCGGCAAATAAGAGGTGAGACACGCCAGGTCCCCTTCTACTTAGGCGGAGCTCTAGGAGGCTATTATCTTCGATCTCCTTCTTAATCAGGCTAGATAAACCGTCAACTACAAACAAGAACAAGTACGGCGAGAGGGGATCACCTTGGCGTAGACCACGCGTAGGAGTGATAGGGTCCAACGTATTTCCGTTAAAGCGAATAGAGTATCAAACAGTGGTAATACACGCCATCACCCACTGAATCCACTTACTATGAAAGCCCAACTTCGCTAAAACCCCTTCCAGAAACCTCCAGTCCACGCGGTCATAAGCCTTGGCCATATCCAACTTAGTCGCACAAAATTTCTTGTGAGCAACAGAACCAGTTTGAATTGAGTGAATGCATTCGAAAGCGACAAGGGCATTGTCAGTGATAAGCCGCCCCGGGATAAAAGCACTTTGAGTCGGCGAGATAATACCCTGGAGCAGCGGACGCAACCGATTGACCAAACATTTTGATACCACTTTGAAAACAACATTACATAAACTGATGCGCCGGAAGTCTTTAATCTCCTCCGGGTTATCTTTCTTCGGAATAAGAACAATCGCTATTTCATTTACCTCCTCAGGCATGACACTGATACGTCTCAAACGTATCTATAATTTCTTATGTTCCATGCTAGTTTTATGACAATACTCACATGTTATCTATACACTTTATAATGATTTTATGCATTTTACGGAACTAACCTATTAACAAGATGCCGGAGTGCCAGTTCCGGTTTTCTGCTGTTTTTGGTTCCAGAAAGGCTGTTCGGGCAATATTCTCGGAATTCGACGAAACAAAAGCCAAACATCTTATTTCACCGAGACGGACCAGAACACCGAAGGGGAGACGGAGAGGAGGCCCAGGGCCCCCACACCACAGGGCGGCGCGGCCAGGCCCCCAGGCGCGCCAGCCTATGGGGAGCCACCCCCTGGCTCCACCGACATCGCCTCTTCGCCTATAAAATCCCTCGTGACGTGAAAACCCTACACCAATCGACGAAACTCCAGAAAGACCCCAGGGGCACCGCCGCCATCGCGAAACTCCGTTTCGGGGGACAGAAGTCTCTGTTCCGGCACGCCGCCGGGACGGGGAATTGCCCCTGGAGTCATCTCCATCGACACCACCGCCAATTTCATCGCTGTTGCTGTCTCCCATGATGAGGAGGGAGTAGTTCTCCCCCGAGGCTGAGTGCTCTACCGGTAGCTATGTGGTTCATCTCTCTCTCCCATTGTGTGATCTTTATGTGATCATGAGCTTTGTATCACTATTAATCTATGTGCTACTCTAGTGATGTTATTAAAGTAGTCTATTCCTCCTCCATGATGTAAAGTTGACAGTGTGTGCATCATGTAGTACTTGGTGTAGGTTATGATTGTAATCTCTTGTAGATTATGAAGTTAACTATTACTATGATAGTATTGATGCGATCTATTCCCCCTTTCATAGCTATTGTTGACAGTGTGTATGCTATGTTAGTACTCGGTCTAAATTGCAACGGTCTATTATGCACTCTAGAGGTTACTTTAATATGAACTCCGGACGTTGTGGAGCTTGTTTACTCCGGCTTGAGGTGTGCTTTTATAGCCCTACACAATGAATGGTGTTTGTTACCCAACAAGTGAGTGTGAGAAAGTAGCACAACTGAAGAGAAGTTATTTATTTATGTGATCATTGTTGAGAGTGTCCACTAGTGAAAGTATGATCCCTAGGCCTTGTTTCCAAATATCGAATCACCGTTTATTTACTGTTCTACTGCATGTTTACTTGCTGCCATATTTATTTCAGATTGTTATTACCACTCATATTCATCCATATCACTTGCATCTTACTATCTCTTCGCCGAACTAGTGCACTTATACATCTGACAAGTGTATTAGGGGTGTTGGGGACACAAGAGACTTCTTGTATCGTAATTGCAGGGTTGCTTGAGAGGGATATCTTTGACCTCTACCTCCCTGAGTTCGATAAACCTTGGGTGATTCACTTAAGGGAAACTTGCTGCTGTTCTACAAACATCTGCTCTTGGAGGCCCAACACTGTCTACAGGAATAGAAGCGTGCGTAGACATCAAGCTATTTTCTGGCGCCGTTGCCGGGGAGGTAAGGTAAAAGGTATTCACATCCTCCGACTACTAAGCTATTTCCTAGCACTGTTGCCGGTGTGTGAGTGCTCGAAGCTATTTCCTTTAGATCCTGCAATTATATCTTTTTGTTTCTTGTTTTTATTTTCACTAGTTAGGCTTAATGGAAAAAACAAAAAAATTAGAGATCTTTATGAACTTTATATTGAATTAGGACATGATGTGTTTGAAGAGAGAATTAAAAAACCCATGGAACTTTGTTTGCAAAATAGTTGTAGCAATGTTATTAGCATGAACTCTTTGAACACTATTATTGCTAATGCTATGGAATAATTTAAGCTTGGGGAAGCTGGTTGTGATATTTTTAGTCCCCCAAGTTTTGAGGAGAAAATTTTCTTTGATGATACTTTGCCTCCCATTTATGATGATTATAATGATAGTGGTATTTTGGTGCCACCTACTATGGAGGATAAAGTTTATTATGATTATACCATGCCTGTAATTTATGATGATTACAATGATGGTTGTGATAGTTTTACTCCCACTATTACTAATAAAATTGATTATGCTTATGTGGAGAGTAATGATACTTTTATGCATGTAGCTCATGATAAGAATGTTTCATGTGATAGTTATATTGTTGAGTTTGTTCATGATGCTACTGAAAATCTTTATGAGAGAGGACAATATGGTTGTAGGGATTTTCATGTTCCTAAAACACCTCTCTTTTCGCTGAAAATCTTGAAGTTGCGCTTGTCTTGTTTTCCTATGCTTATTGCATTATGCTTACATGACTTGTTTATTTACAAGATTCCTTTTCATAGGAAGTGGGTTAGACTTAAAAGTGTTTCTTATTTGCTTTTGATGCTCCCTTTTGCTTCAACTCTTATTTCTTGCGAGAGCATCATTAAAATTACTGAGCCCCATCTTAATGGCTATAAAGAAAGCACTTCTTCGGAGATAACCCATGTTTTTTATTTTGCTACTGTTTTGTTGTGTCTTGGAAGTTGTTACTACTGTAGCAACCTCTTCTTATCTTTATTTTATTGCATTGTTGTGCCAAGTAAAGTCTTTGATAGTAAGGTTGATACTAGATTTGGATTACTGCGCAGAAACAGATTTCTTGCTGTCACGATTGAGTAGGTCTCTCTGTAGGAAACTCAGAAAAATCTGCGAAAATTCATGAGTGATCCTCAGATATGTACACAACTTTCATTCAATTTGAGCTTTTTCATCTGAGCAAGTTAAGTGCCTCTAAAAAATTCGTCTTTACGTACTGTTCTGTTTTGACAGATTCTGCCTTTTATTTCACATTACCTCTTTTACTGTGTTGAGTGGATTTCTTTGCTCCATTAACTTTCAGTAGCTTTGGGTAATGTCCAGAAGTGTTGGGAATGATTGTGTCCTCTCTGAACATGTGAATTTTTTATTATGCACTAACCCTCTAATGAGTTTGTTTTGAGTTTGGTGTGGAGGAAGTTTTCAAGGGTCAAGAGAGGAGGATGATACAATATGATCAAGAAGAGTGAAAAGTCTAAGCTTGGGGATGCCCCCGTGGTTCATCCCTCCATATTTCAAGAAGACTCAAGCATCTAAGCTTGGGGATGCCCAAGGCATCCCCTTCTTCATCGACAACTTATCAGGTCACCTCTAGTGAAACTATATTTTTATTCCGTCACATCTTATGTGCTTTACTTGGAGCGTCTGTATGTTTTTATTTTTGTTTGTGTTTGAATAAAATCGGATCCTAGCATTCCTTGTGTGGGAGAGAGACACGCCCCGCTTGTTCATATGAACACTGGTGTTCTTAGCCTTTCTTTTAATGTTCATGGCGAAGGTTGAAAGCTGCTGCATTTATTGCTATTTGGTTGGAAACAGAAAATGCTTCATGTGGTAATTGGTATATGGTCTTGAATAATTTGATACTTGGCAATTGTTTTGAGTTCTCAAATAGATCATGTTTAAGCTCTTGCATCATGTAGTTTAAACCTATTAATGAAGAACTACCATAGAGCTTGTTGAAATTTGGTTTGCATGATTGGTCTCTCTAAAGTCTAGATATTTTATGGTGAAGTGTTTGAACAACAAGGAAGACAGTGTAGAGTCTTATAATGCTTGCAATATGTTCTTATGTAAGTTTTGCTGTACCGGTTTATACTTGTCTTTGCTTCAAACAACCTTGCTAGCCAAATCCTTGTACTGAGAGGGAATGCTTCTCGTGCATCCAAAACCTTGAGCCAAAACCTATGCCATTTGTGTCCACCATACCTACCTACTATGTGGTATTTCTCTGCCATTCCAAAGTAAATTGCTTGAGTGCTACCTTTAAAATTTCATTCCTTGTCTTTGCAATATATAGCTCATGGGAAAATAGCCTTAAAAACTGTTGTGGTAAAGAATATGTTGCTTATGTATCTTATTTGTTGCTTGTTGAGCGGTAACCATGTTTCTCGGGACGCCATCAACTATTACACCTTTGTTGAATATCATGTGAGTTGCTATGCATGTTCGTCTTGTCTGAAGTAAGGGTGATTTATCATGATCAAATGGTTTGAGTATGCATATTGTTAGAGAAGAACATTGGGCCGCCAACCAAAGCCATGTATCATGGTGGAAGTTTCAGCTTGGACATTAATCCTCAATCTCTTATGAGAATATTATCTGTTGTTGAATGCCTAAGCATTAAAAGAGGAGTCCATTATCTGTTTTCTATGTTGTCCCGGTATGGATGTCCTCAAGTTGAGATCTATCAAAAACGAGAAATCAAATGCGATCTATCTCCTTTGACCTTTGTACAGGCGGCATAGAGGTACCCCTTTGTGACACTTGGTTGAAACATATGTAATGCAATGATAATCCATGGAAATCCGAGCTAATTAGGACAAGGTGCGAGCACTATTGGTATTCTATGCATGAGGCTTGCAACTTATAGGATGTCTTATGCATAACACATATGAATTATTACTACCGTTGACAAAAATGTTTCTATGTTTTCAAAATGAAAAGCTCTAGCACAAAAATAGTAATCCATGCTTCCCTCTGCGAAGGGCCTTTCTATTACTTTTATGTTGAGTCAGTTTACCTACTTCTTTCTATCTTAGAAGCAAACACTTGTGTCAACTGTGTGCATTGATTCCTACATACTTGCTTATTTGCATTCATCATATTACTTTGTGTTGACAATTATCCATGAGATATACATCCATGAGATATGCATGTTGAAGTTGAAAGCAACTGCTGAAACTTATATCTTCCTTTGTGTTGCTTCAAAACTGTCTACTAAGAATTTATTGCTTTATGAGTTAACTCCTATGCAAGTCTTATTGATGCTTGTCTTGAAAGTACTATTCATGAAAAGTCTTTGCTATATGATTAAGTTATTTAGTCATTGTCTTTACCATTGCTTCGAATCACTTCATTCATTTCATATGCTTTACAATAGTATTGATCAAGATTATGATAGTACCATGTCACTTCAGAAATTATCCTTGTTATCGTTTACCTACTCGAGGGCGAGTAGGAACTAAGCTTGGGGATGCTTGATATGTCTCAAACGTATCTATAATTTCTTATGTTCCATGCTAGTTTTATGACAATACTCATATGTTTTATATACACTTTATAATGATTTTATGCATTTTCCGGAACTAACCTATTAACAAGATGCCGGAGTGCCAGTTCCTGTTTTCTGCTGTTTTTGGTTCCAGAAAGGCTGTTCAGGCAATATTCTCGGAATTCGACGAAACAAAAGCCAAACATCTTATTTCACCGAGACGGACCAGAACACCAAAGGGGAGACGGAGAGGAGGCCCAGGGCCCCCACACCACAGGGCGGCGCGGCCAGGCCCACAGGCGCGCCAGCCTATGGGGAGGCCACCCCCTGGCTCCACCGACATCGCCTCTTCGCCTATAAAATCCCTCGTGACGTGAACACCCTACACCAATCGACGAAACTCCAGAAAGACCCCAGGGGCGCCGCCGCCATCGCGAAACTCTGTTTCGGGGGACAGAAGTCTCTGTTCCGGCACGCCGCCGGGACGGGGAATTGCCCCCGGATTCATCTCCATCGACACCACCGCCATCTTCATCGCCGTTGCTGTCTCCCATGATGAGGAGGGAGTAGTTCTCCCCCGAGGCTGAGGGCTCTACCGGTAGCTATGTGGTTCATCTCTCTCTCCCATGGTGTGATCTTTATGTGATCATGAGCTTTGTATCACTATTAATCTATGTGCTACTCTAGTGATGTTATTAAAGTAGTCTATTCCTCCTCCATGATGTAAAGTTGACAGTGTGTGCATCATGTAGTACTTGGCGTAGGTTATGCTTGTAATCTCTTGTAGATTATGAAGTTAACTATTACTATGATAGTATTGATGCGATCTATTCCCCCTTTCATAGCTATTGTTGACAGTGTGTATGCTATGTTAGTACTCGGTCTAAATTGCAACGGTCTATTATGCACTCTAGAGGTTACTTTAATATGAACTCCGGACGTAGTGGAGCTTGTTTACTCCGGCTTGAGGTGTGCTTTTATAGCCCTACGCAATGAATGATGTTTGTTATCCAACAAGAGAGTGTGAGAAAGTAGCACAAGTGAAGAGAAGTTATTTATTTATGTGATCAATGTTGAGAGTGTCCACTAGTGAAAGTATGATCCCTAGGCCTTGTTTCCACATATCGAATCACCGTTTATTTACTGTTCTACTGCATGTTTACTTGCTGCCATATTTATTTCAGATTGTTATTACCACTCATATTCATCCATATCACTTGCATCTTACTATCTCTTCGCCGAACTAGTGCACCTATACATCTGACAAGGGTGTGTTGGGGACACAAGAGACTTCTTGTATCGTAATTGCAGGGTTGCTTGAGAGGGATATCTTTGACCTCTACCTCCCTGAGTTCGATAAACCTTGGGTGATTCACTTAAGGGAAACTTGCTGCTGTTCTACAAACCTCTGCTCTTGGAGGCCCAACACTGTCTACAGGAATAGAAGCGTGCGTAGACATCAGACACCACTCAAGAAAAACTTCTGCACTGCTCCCACTACATCATCATGAAAGATGTCCCAGTTTCGCTGTAGAAATGTGGCCGGGAAACCGTCTAGTCCCGGCGCCTTAAGAGGCCCGATTTGGAACAGGGCATCGCTAATTTCTTTTTCGGAGAAAGGTGCACACAATTTCTGATTCATCTCATCATCAACACATTGTTGCATAAGATCTGAAATTATACTATGATCGACATTATCATCTCTAGTGTATAAACCTTGGAAGAAGTCCCTGGTGATCTCTTCCATCTCATTTGTATCAGACGTCCAAGTCCCATCAGAGCGTTTAAGTTTGCAAATACGGTTCTTCTTCTTCCTTTTTGACGCTCTTCTATGAAAATATTTTGTGTTGCGATCCCCCTCTCGCAGCCAGGCAATGCGAGACCGCTGTAGCCACATGATTTCCTCCCTGTACAACAGTTCATCCATCTCTTTTTCAATTTTGTTTCTTGTCTCAATACTACCCTCATCAGTAAGTAGTGTCAACTCCTCCAATTTTTCCTCTTTTGCTAAAGCAATTTAGGGACTGAACCAAAGAATTCCGACTTCCAAGAGTATAAGCTTTTCATCATAGACTTCTGCGAATCAGTTATATCACCCAGGCTATCAATCGACACCCTTCTAGACCAAGATTCTTTTACCGTAGCGGCCAACGATGGCTCCCTTTCCCACATAAGCTCATACCTTCGGATTGGCTGAGTTGGTCTTCTCACAAGACCTGGGTCAGTAGTCAGTAGCAAAGGGCAATGATCCGATCGAGGCGATATAAGGTGATGGATCCTCAAATCCGGGAAAAGAGCAGACCACGCAGGGGAGGCAACAGCACGGTCAAGCCTTACCTTTACATTCATGTCACCCTTTTTCTTATTATCAAAAGTCCGGGGGGTACCAGCAAACCCAATGTCGTACAGATCACAGTGGGAAAGAACCTCCCGAAAGTCCAACATCAGCCTTTCCGATCTTTTTGTTCTAGAGAAATGTTCCTCTTGCCACATGGCTTCATTAAAATCCCCAATCATGAGCCACGGTAGAGAGGATTGATGACCCACAAGTATAGGGGGTGTATCGTAGTATTTTCGATAAATAAGAGTGTCGAACCCAACGAGGAGCAGAAGGTGTTGACAAGCAGTTTCGATGAAGGATTCACTGTAAATGCTCACAGACAAGTATTCAGGGGGTTTTGATATAGCAGATAAATAAAGTACGAGTAAGTAAAATGCGAGAGAAATAATTGCAGCGAGTGGCCCAATCCTTTTTAGCACAAAGGACAAGCCGGTTTGTTTACTTATAATGACCAAACGTTCTTGAGGACACACGTGAATTTAGTCTAGTGCTTTCGCTTCATATAGCTGATTAATCTTCATTGTTTTGATAAGTGTTGTGTGGGTGAACCTATGCTAATGCACCGCCCTTCCTAGGACTAATACATAGGTGTGATTATACCCCTTGCAAGCATCCGCAACTACAAGAAAGTAATTAAGATAAATCTAACCACAACCTTAAACTCTGAGATCCTGCTATCCCTCCTGCATCGATATACCAACGGGGGTTTAGGTTTCTGTCACTCCGGCAACCCCGCAATTGGCAAACGAGTACAAGATATATTCCCCTAGGCCCATAAAGGTGAAGTATCATGTAGTCGACGTTCACATGACACCACTAGAAGAATAACACCACAACTTAAATATCAAACCATTGAATGTTACCCAACATAATTCACTACTAACATTTAGACTTCACCCATGTCCTCAAGAACTAAACGAACTACTCACGAGACATCATATGGAACATGATCAGAGGTGATATGATGATGAATAACAATCTGAACATAAACCTTGGTTCAATGGTTTCACTCAATAGCATCAACAACAAATAGAAATCAATACCGAGAGAGTTTCCCCTATCAAACAATCAATATCCAACCCTAATTGCTACAATGGTGACGAGGTGCAGCGGTGGAGATGGTGATGATGATGATGCTCCCAATGATGTCCAGCTCGATGATGGTGACGATGGCGTCGATTTCCCCCTCCGGGAGGGAATTTCCCCGGTAGATTTCAGCCTGCCGGAGAGTGATACGTCTCCAATGTATCGATAATTTCTTATGTTCCATGCTTGTTTTATGACAATACCTACATGTTTTATATACACTTTATGTCATATTTATGCATTTTCCGGCACTAACCTATTAACAAGATGCCGAAGAGCCAGTTGCTGTTTTCTGCTGTTTTTGGTTTCAGAAATCCTAGTAAGGAAATATTCTCGGAATTGGACGAAATCAACGCCCAGGATCTTATTTTTCCACGAAGCTTCCAGAACACCGGAGGAGATACGAAGTGGGGCGACGAGGCGGCCACACAAAAGGGCGGCGCGGCCCAGGCCCTGGCCGCGCGGCCCTAGCGTGTGGGCCCCTCGTGGCGCCCCCTGACCTACCCTTCCGCCTACATAAGCCTTCATCGATAATAGTTCCAGTACCGAGAGCCACGATACGGAAAACCTTCCAGAGACGCCGCCGCCGCAAATCCCATCTCGGGGGATTCAAGAGATCGCCTCCGGCACCCTGCCGGAGAGGGGAATCATCTCCCGGAGGACTCTTCACTGCCATGGTCGCCTCCGGAGTGATGTGTGAGTAGTTCACCCCTGGACTATGGGTCCATAGCAGTAGCTAGATGGTCGTCTTCTCCTAATTGTGCTATCATTGTCGGATATTGTGAGCTGCCTAACATGATCAAGATCATCTATTTGTAATGCTACATGTTGCGTTTGTTGGGATCCGATGAATAATGAATGCTATGTTATGTTGATTATCAATCTATCATCTATGTGTTGTTTATGATCTTGCATGCTCTCCGTTGCTAGTAGAGGCTCTGGCCAAGTTTTTACTTGTAACTCCAAGAGGGAGTATTTATGCTCGATAGTGGGTTCATGCCTCCATTAAATCTGGGACAGTGACAGAAAGTTCTAAGGTTGTGGATGTTTTGTTGCCACTAGGGATAAAACATCAATGCTATGTCTAAGGATGTATTTGTTGATTACATTACGCACCATACTTAATGCAATTGTCTATTGTTTGCAACTTAATACTGGAGGGGGTTCGGATGATAACCTGAAGGTGGACTTTTTAGGCATAGATGCATGCTGGATAGAGGTCTATGTACTTTGTCGTAATGCCCAATTAAATCTCACACTACTCATCATAACATGTATGTGCATTGTCATGCCATCTTTATTTGTCAATTGCCCAACTGTAATTTGTTCACCCAACATGCTATTTCTTATCGGAGAGACACCACTAGTGAACTGTGGACCCCGGTCCATTCTTTACATCAAATACAATCTACTGCAATACTCGTTCTACTATTCTCTGCAAACATCATCATCCACACTATACGTCTAATCCTTTGTTACAGCAAGCCAGTGAGATTGACAACCCCACTGTCACGTTGGGGCAAAGTAATTTGGTTGTGTTGTGCAGGTTCCATGTTGGCGCCGGAATCCCTGGTGTTGCGCCGCACTACACTCCGCCGCCATCAACCTTCAACGTGCTTCTTGGCTCCTACTGGTTCGATAAACCTTGGTTTCTTACTGAGGGAAATTTTCCGCTGTACGCATCACACCTTCCTCTTGGGGTTCCCAACGGACGCGTGATGTACGCGTAACAAGCATCAAAATTTCTGGCGCCGTTGCCGGGGATATCAAGACACGCTGCAAGGGGAGTCTCCACTTCCAATCTCTTTACTTTGTTTTTGTCTTGCTTTATTTTATTTACTACTTTGTTTGCTGCATTATATCAAAACACAAAAAAATTAGTTGCTAGCTTTACTTTATTTACTTTCTTGTTTGCAATCTCCATATTAAAAACACAAAAAAATTAGTTACTTGCATTTACTTTGTCTAGTTTGCTTTATTTACTGTTGCTAAAATGGGTACTCCTGAAAATACTAAGTTGTGTGACTTCACAACCACAAATAATAATGATTTCTTATGCACACATATTGCTCCACCTGCTACTGCAGCAGAATTCTTTGAAATTAAACACCTCGCTTCTTGAATCTTGTTATGAGAGAGCAATTTTCTGGTGTTAGTTCTGATGATGCTGCTGCCCATCTTAATAATTTTGTTGAACTATGTGAAATGCAAAAGTATAAAGATGTAGATGGTGACATTATAAAATTAAAATTGTTTCCTTTCTCATTAAGAGGAAGAGCTAAAGATTGGTTGCTATCTTTGCCTAAGAATAGTATTGATTCATGGACTAAATGTAAAGATGCTTTTATTGGTAGATATTATCCTCCTGCTAAAATTATATCTTTGAGAAGTAGCATAATGAATTTTAAACAATTGGATAATGAGCATGTTGCCCAAGCATGGGAAAGAATGAAATCTTTGGTTAAAAATTGCCCAACCCATGGACTGACTACTTGGATGATCATCCAAACCTTTTATGCAGGACTGAATTTTTCTTCGCGGAACCTATTGGATTCAGCTGCTGGAGGTACCTTTATGTCGATCACTCTAGGCGACGCAACAAAGCTTCTTGATAATATGATGATTAATTACTCTGAATGGCACACGGAAAGAGCTCCACAAGGTAAGAAGGTAAATTATGTCGAAGAAACCTCCTCCTTGAGTGATAAGATTGATGCTATTATGTCTATGCTTGTGAATGCTAGGACAAATGTTGATCCTAATAATGTTCCGTTAGCTTCATTGGTTGCCCAAGAAGAACATGTTGATGTAAACTTCATTAAAAATAATAATTTTAACAACAATGCTTATCGGAACAATTCTAGTAACAACTATAGGCCATATCCTTATAATAATGGTAACGGTTATGGTAATTCTTATGGGAATTCTTACAACAATAATAGGAATACACCCCCTGGACTTGAAGCCATGCTTAAATAATTTATTAGTACACAAACTGCTTTTAACAAATCTGTTGAAGAAAAGCTTGGGAAAATTGATATGCTTGCTTCTAAAGTTGATAGTCTTGCTGCTGATATTGATCTTTTGAAATCGAAAGTTATGCCTAATGAAAATAAAGATATTAAGTCATTTTCTACAGCAAACGCCATCCAAGTTATAATTAATGAGAATATAAGATTGATGGCCGAATTGCGTGCTAGGTGGGAGAAAGTCGAAAATGCTAAAGATAACAATGTAGCTAAAGTTTGGACTATTACCACCACTAGTAATGCTAATGCTTCACATATTGCTGCACCTCCTACTATCAATGGTAAAATAATTGGTGTTGGCAATGTTTCCACTTCTAATGCAAAGCGTGAAAAACTGCCTGAAACTGCTAAAACTGCTGAAACTGCATGTGATAAAACTGCTGAAATTTTTTCTAATGTTGGGGATAATGATCCCATTGCTTTAGATCATAATAGTTTAGATTTTGATGATTGTCACATCTCTGAAGTTATAAAGTTCTTACAAAAACTTGCTAAAAGTCCTAATGCTAGTGATATAAATTTGGCCTTTACAAAACATACTACGAATGCTCTCATAAAAGCTAGAGAAGAGAAACTAAAACTTGAAACTTCTATTCCTAGGAAGTTAGAGGATGGTTGGGAGCCCATCATTAAAATGAAGGTCAATGATTTTGATTGTAATGCTTTATGTGATCTTGGTGCAAGTATTTCCGTTATGCCTAGGAAAATCTATAATATGCTTGACTTGCCACCATTGAAAAATTGTTATTTGGATGTTAATCTTGCTGATAACTCTACAAAGAAACCTTTGGGGAGGGTTGATAATGTTCGCATTATGGTTAACAATAACCTTGTCCCCGTTGATTTTGTTGTCTTGGATATTGAATGCAATGCATCTTGTCCCATTATATTGGGAAGACCTTTTCTTCAAACTGTTGGTGCTATTATTGATATGAAGGAAGGTAATATTAAATATCAATTTCCTCTCAAGAAAGGTATGGAACACTTTCCTAGAAAGAGAATGAAGTTACCTTTTGATTCTATCATTAGAACAAATTATGATGTTGATGCTTCGTCTCTTGATGTTACTTGATACACACTTTCTGCGCCTAGCTGAAAGGCGTTAAAGAAAAGCGCTTATGGGAGACAACCCATGATTTTACTTCTGCACTTTTTTTTTATATTTGAGTCTTGAAAGTTGTTACTACTGTAGCAACCTCTCCTTATCTTAATTTTGTTGCATTGTTGTGCCAAGTAAAGTCTTTGATAGTAAGGTTCATACTAGATTTGGATTACTGCGCAGAAACAGATTTCTAGCTATCACGAATTTGGGTTGAATTCTCTGTAGGTAACTCAGAAAATTCTGCCAATTTACGTGAGTGATCCTCAGATATGTACGCAACTTTCATTCAATTTGAGCATTTTCATTTGAGCAAGTCTGGTGCCTCTTAAAAATTCGTCTTTACGGACTGTTCTATTTTGACAGATTCTGCCTTCTATTTCACATTGCCTGTTTTGCTATGTTTGATGGATTTCTTTGTTCCATTAACTTTCAGTAGCTTTGTGCAATGTCCAGAAGTGTTAAGAATGATTATGTAACCTCTTAACATTTGAATTTTAATTATGCACTAACCCTCTAATGAGTTGTTTTGAGTTTGGTGTGGAGGAAGTTTTCAAGGATCAAGAGAGGAGGATGATACAATATGATCAAGGAGGGTGAAAGCTCTAAGCTTGGGGATGCCCCGGTGGTTCATCCCTGCATATTTCAAGAAGACTAAAGCATCTAAGCTTGGGGATGCCCAAGGCATCCCCTTCTTCATCGACAACATTATCAGGTTCCTCTAGTGAAACTATATTTTTATTCCGTCACATCTTATGTGCTTTACTTGGAGCGTCTGTATGTTTTTGTTTTTGTTTTGTTTGAATAAAATGGATCCTAGCATTCATTGTGTGGGAGAAAGACACACTCCGCTGTTGCATATGGACAAATATGTCCTTAGGCTTTACTCATAATGTTCATGGCGAAGGTAAAACTGCTTCGTTAATTGTCATATGGTTGGAAACGGGAAATGCTACATGTGGTAATTGGTAGAATGTCTTGAATAATTTGATACTTGGCAATTGTTGTGCTCATAAGGATCATGTTTAAGCTCTTGCATCATATACTTTGCACCTATTAGTGAAGAAATACATAGAGCTTGCTAAAATTTGGTTTGCATGATTGGTCTCTCTAAGGTCTAGATATTTTCTAGTAAGGGTTTGAACAACAAGGAAGACAATGTAGAGTCTTATAATGCTTGCAATATGTTTTTATGTGAGTTTTGCTGTACCGGTTCATACTTGTGTTTGTTTCAAATATCCTTGCTAGCCTAAGCCTTGTATTGAGAGGGAATACTTCTCGTGCATCCAAATCCTTGAGCCAAACACTATGCCATTTGTGTCCACCATACCTACCTACTACATGGTATTTCTCCGCCATTCCAAAGTAAATTGCTTGAGTGCTACCTTTAAACAATTCAAAATTTATGATCCCTTAATTGTGTCAATGTTTTATAGCTCATGAGGAAGTATGTGGTGTTTATCTTTCAATCTTGTTGGGAAACTTTCACCAATGGACTAGTGGCTTCATCCGCTTATCCAATAATTTTGCAAAAAGAGATGGCAATGGGATTCCCAGTCCCAAATTAATTAACCTTCATAATTTTACAAAAATAGACACTCCTCCATGGTATGTGATTGTTGGACGGCACCCGAGGATTCGGTTAGCCATGGCTTGAGAAAGCAAAGGTGGGGAGGAGTGTCATCTAAATAAAACTAAAATAAAAAGGCACTCCTTCATGGTATGAGATTGTTGGCAGGCACCCGAGGATTCGGTTAGCCATGGTTTGTGAAAGCAAGGTTGGAAGGAGTGCCACCCAAAAATAAAAATGTTTCATGGGAGCCGCTCTTTGAAGGCTTGTCTGGCAAGGGGGTTAGAGTGCCCACTACCATTCGTTGACAACAACAAACACCTCTCAAAACTTTACTTTTATGCTCTCTATGTTTTCAAAATAAAGCTCTAGCACAAATATAGCAATCGATGCTTCCCTCTGCGAAGGGCCTTTCTTCTACTTTTATGTTGAGTCAGTCTACCTACTTCCTTTCATCTCAAGAAGCAAACACTTGTGTTAACTGTGCATTGATTCTTACATACTTGCATATCTGCATTCATCATATTACTTTACATTGACAACTATCCATGAGATATACATGTTACAAGTTGAAAGCAACCGCTGAAACTTAATCTTCCTTTGTGTTGTTTCAACGCCTTTACTTTGAATTTATTGCTTTATGAGTTAACTCTTATGCAAGACTGATGACCCACAAGTATAGGGGATCGCAGCAGTCTTCGCGGGTAGTATAACCCAATTTATTGATTCGACACAAGGGGAGACAAAGATTACTTGAAAGCCTTAACAGCGGAGTTGTCAATTCAGCTGCACCTGGAAACAGACTTGCTCGCAAGAGTTTATCAGTAGTAACAATTTTATAGCAGTAGCAGTAGTGAAATAACAGCAGCAGAGTAACAGAGACAGCAGTAGTGATTATAGTAAACAGCAGGATTAAAATACTGTAGACACGGGGACGGATAACGGGCGTTGCATGGATGAGAGAAACTCATGTAACAAGCATAGCAGGGCATTTGCAGATAATAATAAAACGGTGTCCAAGTACAAAGCAATCAATAGGCATGTGTTCTGATTATAGTCGTACGTGCTCGCAATGAGAAACTTGCACAACATCTTTTGTCCTACCAGCCGGTGGCAGCCGGGCCTCAAGGGAATCTACTGGATATTAAGGTACTCCTTTTAATAGAGTACCGGAGCAAAGCATTAACACTCCGTGAACACATGTGATCCTCACATCACTACCATCCCCTCCGGTTGTCCCGATTCTTGTCACTTCGGGGCCATTGGTTCCGGACAGCGACATGTGTATACAACTTGCAGGTAAGACCATAAACAATGAATATCATGATGAAATAATAACATGTTCAGATCTGAGATCATGGCACTCGGGCCCTAGTGACAAGCATTAAGCATAGCAAGATGCAACAATATCATCAAAGTACCAATTACGGACACTAGGCACTATGCCCTAGCAATCTTATGCTATTACATGACCAATCTCATCCAATCCCTACCATCCCCTTCGGCCTACAGCGAGGGAATTACTCACACATGGATGGGGGAAACATGGCTGGTTGATGGAGAGGCGTCGGTGGTGATGATGGCGATGATCTCCTCCAATTCCCCGTCCCGGCGGAGTGCCAGAACGGAGACTTCTGGCTCCCGAGACGGAGTTTCGCGATGTGGCGGCGTTCTGGAGGCTTTCTGGCGACTTCGACTTCTCTCCGTGCGTTTTTAGGTTGAAGGCAATAAATAGTCCGAAGGAGGGCGTCGGGGGCTGACCGAGGCCGCCACACCATAGGGCCGCGCGGGCCCCTCCTGGGCCGCGCCGGCCTATGGTGTGGGGCCCTCGGGCCCCCACCTGGCTTGCCCTTCTGGCTCCGCCAATATTCTGGGAAAATAGGACCTTCTGCATAAATTCCGAGGATTTTCCTGAAAGTTGGATTTCTGCACAAAAACGAGACACCAGAACAGTTCTGCTGAAAACAGCGTTAGTCCGTGTTAGTTGCATCCAAAATACACAAATTAGAGGCAAAACAATAGCAAAAGTGTTCGGGAAAGTAGATACGTTTTGGACGTATCAAAGACTTATTGATGCTTGTCTTGAAAGTACTATTCATGAAAAGTCTTTGCTATATGATTAAGTTGTTTACTCATTGTCTTTACCATTGCTTCGAATCGCTGCATTCATTACATGTGCTTACAATAGTATTGATCAAGATTATGATGGCATGTCACTTCAGAAATTATCTTTGTTATCGTTTACCTACTCGGGACGAGTAGGAACTAAGCTTGGGGATGCTGATACGTCTCCAACGTATCGATAATTTCTTATGTTCCATGCTTGTTTAATGACAATACCTACATGTTTTATATACACTTTATGTCATATTTATGCATTTTCCGGCACTAACCAATTAACAAGATGCCGAAGAGCCGCTTGTTTTCATTGCTTTTTGGTTTCAGAAATCCTAGTAAGGAAATATTCTCGGAATTGGACGAAATCAACGCCCAGGATCTTATTTTTCCACGAAGCTTCCAGAACACCGGAGGAGATACAAAGTGGGGCGACGAGGCGGCCACACAACAGGGTGGCGCGGCCCTGGCCCTGGCCGCGCGGCCCTAGCGTGTGGGCCCCTCGTGGCACCCCCTGACCTACCCTTCCGCCTACATAAGCCTTCGTCGATAATAATTCCAGTACCGAGAGCCACGATACGGAAAACCTTCCAGAGACGACGCCGCCGCCAATCCCATCTCGGGGGATTCAGGAGATCGCCTCCGGCACCCTGCCGGAGAGGGGAATCATCTCCCGGAGGACTCTTCACCGCCATGGTCTCCTCCGGAGTGATGTGTGAGTAGTTCACCCCTGGACTATGGGTCCATAGCAGTAGCTAGATGGTCGTCTTCTCCTAATTGTGCTATCATTGTTGGATCTTGTGAGCTGGCTAACATGATCAAGATCATCTATTTGTAATGCTACATGTTGCGTTTGTTGGGATCCGATGAATAATGAATGCTATGTTATGTTGATTATCAATCTATCATCTATGTGTTGTTTATGATCTTGCATGCTCTCCGTTGCTAGTAGAGGCTCTGGCCAAGTTTTTACTTGTAACTCCAAGAGGGAGTATTTATGCTCGATAGTGGGTTCATGCCTCCATTAAATGCAGGACAAGTGAGAAAGTTCTAAGGTTGTGGATGTGTTGTTGCCACTAGGGATAAAACATCAATGCTATGTCTAAGGATGTATTTGTTGATTACATTATGCACCATACTTAATGCAATTGTCTGTTGTTTGCAACTTAATACTGGAGGGGGTTCGGATGATAACCTGAAGGTGGACTTTTTAGGCATAGATGCATGCTGGATAGCGGTCTATGTACTTTGTCGTAATACCCAATTAAATCTCACACTACTCATCATAACATGTATGTGCATTGTCATGCCATCTTTATTTGTCAATTGCCCAACTGTAATTTGTTCACCCAGCATGTTATTTCTTATCGGAGAGACACCACTAGTGAACTGTGGACCCCGGTCCATTCTTTACATCGAATACAATCTACTTCAATACTCGTTCTACTGTTCTATGCAAACATCATCATCCACACTATACATCTAATCCTTTGTTACAGCAAGCCGGTGAGATTGACAACCTCACTGTCACGTTGGGGCAAAGTAATTTGGTTGTGTTGTGCAGGTTCCACGTTGGCGCCGGAATCCCTGATGTTGCGCCGCACTACACTCCGCCGCCATCAACCTTCAACGTGCTTCTTGACTCCTACTGGTTTGATAAACCTTGGTTTCTTACTGAGGGAAATTTGCCGCTGTACGCATCACACCTTCCTCTTGGGGTTCCCAACGGACGCGTGCTGTACGCGTAACAAGCATCAGAGAGCTCTTTTCTCTCTGGTGTTTTCCGCCCTGCAGAGGCGGCTGTGACTCTTCGCGACTATCCTCTGGAGCTTAAGTTTTCGGGACGAAGAAATACGCGAAGGAGAGGAGGCCAGAGGGGGCTGTGGGCCCCCTCCCCACAAGGCGACGCGGCCAGGCCTGGGCCCGCGCCGGCCTATGGGGGGGGCCATGGCGGCCCTCCTCGGCTCCTCCTTTTGGCTATCTCCGTCTTCTGGAAAAATAGGATTTTCCGTGTAATTTCCGTCAATTATTGATCTTCCGAAATATTGCATTCTGACAGTGCTTTTTCCAGCAGAATCCTGACTCCGGTGCGCGATTCTCCAATAATCACGAAACATGCAAAATAGATGAAATAACATAAGTATCATCTCTAAATATGAAATATATCAATGAATAACAGTAAATTATGATATAAAATAGTGATGCAAAATGGACGTATCAAGGACCTCGCCTTGATCGACTTGATCTTGTTCCACATGCGATAACGGTTGTTTGCCTTAGGCTCTCCATAAACAAAGGTACCTCGCCATTTACTTTCGTATGGCCCTCCACTGATATGGGTATCAATATGGCGCTCACTGAATGACAGAAGCTCCACCGTAATCCCTTCTTCAGGGTAGAGTGCAATACCGCCACCAGAACCCTCACCTTTAACATGGAAACAGTAAGACATACCAATACGGTGACGCAGATTCTTAACTCGCTCCTCAGATTGTCTGGTTTCGCAAAGAAAAACCAGGTTGGGCTTATAAGTCTGGCCTAAAGTGACTAGTTCCTGAACAGTCGCGGGTGCCCCTCCCCAGCTGTTCCATTGTAACAGACTCATTGGGCTCGGCGATCACCCTCGAGGGGTGTCGCCGCTGGTGCCAAATTTCCATTTTCAGTATCCATATTGTGAGACAACCTTGCTTTCTTCAAATATTTTGTTTTCACATACGGGGGAGGAAGGGGAGGAGTATCACCAACTCTGGGATCATCCACCATGCTATTTTCACTACTATCCTCAATCAGAGTCATCTGTAGTTTCTTCGTAGCACTTGGGTCAGTTTCACTCTCCTCTATCACCTGGGCATTATGAGCACCAGGTTTCATTGGGCTTGTGGCAGAATCTCGCAAATCATCTGAGGTGTCCAAATCAGCATCGCCTGAGGAGCGCTTCTTTGGGCCCGCGCTATGTGCTTCACCTCTCCCAGCAAAACCTCCACGTATCGGAGCCCGAGGTACAAACCGACGAGGCGCCGGAGCAGGTTGACTTGCTCTTCGGACAGCTAGCATCCAAGAGCCATATTGCAGTTGTTGTTCAGTCCAAACACCGTTACCACATTCCTCGTGATCGTGCCCCAGGAGACCACACCGCTTGCAAAAGAATGGGATTTTCTCATATTTCACCGCCAGCCTTCTTTTTCCTTCAGGCATTGATAAGGACACAAACCTCATAAGGGGCCTGGATATATCAACTCTCACTCAAAAACGCACATAGTTTCCATCATAGAACAATTTTGGGGCCATCTGTTCGCCGGGCAAGGTCATCAACTACTTCTTTCCTGCGGTATAATTCCGGTATGCCATGGATTTGTGCCCAGACATAGATGCCACCAAAGACAAAATTCTCAGGATCACTTAATCCGTCACAGTCTTCGATGATCACTCCCCAGCCCCGAAAAGTCCAGGGGCCTTGGTGAACCACTTTCTTCCAATCACCCAGGCAAAACATCTGAAAGATAAATAAATTTTCACCAACTTCTCTACAGATTGGATCGCGAGGTAGGTTCCAGACAACTTTCATCTTCTCAATCAGAGCGTCCGAACTGAACGATCGGGACGTGTGTACCTTGCCAATTGCAAGCCATCGGGCTGCTTGTTGATACTCTTTTGCTTCTTCTGCCCCAATCACAACATCATCTAGCACTTCTTCGTTCAGCTCCAGATGGGCAAACATATCATCCAGATTCGAATCCTTTTCCCCGCTAGGTGACGCAGAGGCACCTGGGGCAGCAGACGCGGCCTCATCCACAGTCGGCATGATCCCAAGATTCGATCTTCCATCCTCATCTTTCTTCGCATCCATGATCGCCGAGCCACGCCCAACCCTAGACAGGCGGCCAAGCAGCAGCCGCAAAGGGAAACCCGCGACCGAAACCTAAAGGCTTCTGGGCGAGGGTAGAGCCGAGAGCGAGGAAACACGGGAGGGAGAGCCGGAGATCGGCCCGATCTCACGGTGGCGAAGAAAATCGCCTCCCGGAGCAGAGAAACCCTAAACGAGAGGGTACGTCCCTCGCCGTTTGATCAGTTTTTATTTTAATGTATATGGCAGGAGCTGATGCACACTTGAACTGTTGCGCATGTGGTTAGGATAAATGATTCTTTTTTTTTTTTAGGGAACGATAAATGATTCTAGGTGTCTCACATGGTGCTTGCAATCAACTCCATTTAAGGCCTCCTGCACCAAAATATATTATAAATGTACAATATCCATCATGATGTGTAGGAATAACAAGTGGTGGCGTCCAGAATCAAGTGACTAGCGACCGAGACTGCGCTGTGACTCACTGAACTTGAGTTAACATGATGATCTTTAGTAAAAAAAAAAAAAGTACTACTACTAGTACCACAAAATCGTTCCGAGATAAATGCCCCAGCGGCTAATCGGCTATACGTCTGACTCACAATTTATATGCCACCGCCTATATATAATGGGTGTGTTATCTTATCCCCAGTCTTCAAGAATCCTTCTGATCAACTCCTACACCAACCGTTAGAGAATGCAAGAACAACACCGAGAGGTTGGGTTGAGAATAGGAGACATCAGCAAAAGGAGTCCTCGTGAGAAGCTAACGCTGTGGCATGCACTTCCTGTTACTTCACCACGAAGACGTTTTGTTATAGCTAAGGCCAGCATCCCATCTTATGCATCACAGAGATTTGCAGTGCGTCTGAAGAAGCGATGTAGGTTTAGTCTGTTCGGATGATGAAACAATGCGAATTATGGCTGCTCATCGATGGAACCAGGGGGCTTTGCCTATCTTTTTCCAAAAGGAAGGAAAAAAAATCCTACAAGACCATGACCATTCGGCGGAGTTTGAACCTGACGAAGTAGACAGCCACTGCGAGTTTTTTTCAATGTTGTAATATTCTTTTTAGGGTTTTTTTTTTGTTTTGCTATGCAACCGGCTGTTTCATCTCTGCTTACAATCTTAATTAGAATTAAGAATATAAACCTTGAGCAATGCTCTGCCGGTCAGAATTCTTTTGGAGCAGAGAATGTGAGGAATACTTGCCCATTTTCTTCGCTGGGTCACAATTCTTACCATCTTACTACAAGTTTACATTGCATCATATGCACCTAATTAACTAAGATAATCAGATGAGTTGGGTCTACGAGTTCTAGCAGTGATGCCTGCAATAATCCATGAAGATGAAGATGTTAGAGTACGTAATGGGTTTGGGCTGGCGGTATAGCCCGTTAGTCTTAGGGTTAATTAGAGATAAGGGTCGCTTGCTTAGGGGTCAAGTAAAACTCTCTATATAAGGAGAGGAGACATATCAATCTAATCAAGCAAAAATTAAGAAGGAAATCCCTTCCCTCTTGCCACCGGCCGTGGACAAGGCCCCCGACCAGCCCTCTCGCGCCATTCCTCTAGTAGCACCATAACAGAAGATCTGCGTTGCCCTAAGCTAAATGTATCAGCTACACGCCTGGCTCACAATTACTGCCTATATATTGAATTTTTTTCTCGATCTTCAAGAATCATTTATCTTAGTTAATTAGGTGCATATGATGCAATGTAAACTTAGGCCTCCCACATCCCTGCCACCCAGTGAACATTCCGCAATATGAGGCCTAAGAGCATCTCCAGTCGCGTCCCCCAAACCTTTCCCCAAACGACGCCGAATTGAGCGTTTGGGAACGTGTTTTGTTCGTGACGCGTTTGGGGACGTCGCTCCCCAGTCGCGTCCCCCAAACAAAATCCCAAATAAATATTAGTGCACGAAAATAAAGGTTTTCATTCAAATTTGATTATATATTACAAAGTTTAAATAAAACGACTAGATTTCATCTAAACCCTAGCCTACTGACCACCCAGCGGTGCGTACGACGGCCCTGCCCCGTCGTCGCCTCCCCTCCGCCGCAGCTCCTGCTGCGCGCACCGCCTCTCCATGCGTAGGGCGGTGGCCAGACATCGCTGCTCCAGCAGCGCGTCGTCGCCTGCCCTCCCCTGCTGCGCCGCCTGGAGCGAGAGCTCGACGGCGTGGTGAATCTGCGCCTCTTCGCGGGCACGGGCGGCGTCCTGGAGCTTCTTCTCCGACTCGAAGGACTCGACGAGCGCGCGTTGCTGATCGGCCGTCTCGTCCAGGTGCGGCCCGTCATCTTCGGACCACTCGAACTCGTCGGCGTTGTCGTCCTCCTTATCCGTCTCCTCCTCCTCCATTTGCGCCTCCAGGCGTGCCGCCAACGCATCCGCCCGCCTCACCTAGGCCGCCTCCGTTGCCGCCAGCTCCGCCTCCCTCTGCTGATGTTCCTCCGCCGCCAGTGCTGCGAGCGCTCGATCGAGTCCCGCCGTCGGCGCTCCATCGCCTCCCACCGTTCACGGTACTGCGCCTCCCGCTCCTCGCGCTGGCGCCGGCGCTCATCGGCCCACCGCTGGCCAATCTCCTCCGTCTGGCGCCGCCGTGCCTCTTCTGCCGTGGAGGCGTCGAACGCCGCAATGGTGTCCGCAAGCGCCTCCTCCTCCCACGCTGCTGCCGCCGCGTTCTCGTGAGCTACGGGGTCTCCAGCGTAGAACTCCGCTGCTGCCGCCGTCCCCGCCGCCTCACGCTGCTGGCGGGCCCTCTGCTCGAGTGCCTCCCGCCGCTGCCGCCGCCCTTCACGCAAGATCTCCACCCCGTGCCGCCGCCGCTCTTCCAGGGCGGTGGCGGAGATGTCGAACTACGAACCCAGTGGTGGAGGTGGTGGTGGAGGGGACTGGCCATTGCCGAGGCGGTTCATCATTGCGCAGTGGTGGTGGAGGAGACGACAATGGAGCGACGAGGGCTATGCTTGTGGCGGAGAAAGGGGTGCCGGTGGCTGTGGTGTCTGCCATTGAGCCGGGAGGGCCTTTTATAGACGTCGGCATCGGGAAAAAAAGCGCGGTAAGAGGCGAGAAGCAGCGGAAAGAAAGCGCGGGAACGCGCGGTGGCGTGCGAATGCCGGCGACGCGTGGAGGCTGCGCAGCACCGACGAGATGTCCCGCCTGCCCCTCCGTCGCCATTAAGGCAAAGATGCGACGTGCGCGAATAACTTCCGCCGTGAGGTAGGCGACGGTTAAGTCCAAACTTGAATGTGTCGTTGACGCGTCAGCCCCGCCACTCCCCGCCTCGCTTTTCGTTGTGTCCGGCGTGCCCGGAGCGTGCCTTGTGGGGCGGGGACGGGCTCGGGACACCGGACACCGTATCGGATCGCGTCAGACAAAAAACAGGTTTGGAAAACGTGGTTGGAAAGGTTTTTTTATTCGACACGCTCCAAATCTCTTTGGGAGATGATTCGGGGGACGCGACTAGAGATACTCTAAGGTTGAGCCGTCCTTGCCTCTATCTCCCGCAACACTGGCCTAATCAACCGAAGTCCAACCGTACCCGAGTCTGACCCTAGTCTGCTGATCGAACGAAGGTCAATCCATAATTTTGGTCGATCAACCGACTGCGCTGACGCTGGGTGGGGGCCTTTGTGTTTGCGGAGGTCGTTCATCCATGGCTGAGAGAAGCGCTCCGGCTACAGAGATTGGGACATGGCGGCGGCAGGCGAGCCTGACATGGCGGCCGTTGCGCTCCCAATCTCGCGGGCGTTCTTGATCTGTGCACGATCTTTTTGGTGTTGTCGGTTTATATGCACATTTGAGTTCCATTTGGCTTGGATGGTTCGTGTCGTTTCCCGTTTGATGTGTGTGTTAGACATCTAGAACGTTTAGGGACATGTCAGGGTTACTCTCAACATCCACCAATAGTAAGTAAACTAGTAGGCTTTGGCGCAGCGGCACGCCGCTCCCGTGGCGGCATTCTTTTGCGTATTTTTTTTTTGTTAAGTATCCACATTTGGCCGTTTGCTCTAAATGGCGCAAATGTTCTGTAAATATATTGAATCATCCAACTATTTTTTGTGTGGAAAATTGCGTCGACAAATTATCGCGAGAGAGGCGGAAAAACTGCCACGCCCGTGGCAGCATTATTTTGCCTTTTTTTCTTCAAAATTCACTAAATATCTGCATTTGGCAACTTGCTATAAATGCACCGAATATTCGGTGAACATATTAAATGGCCAAACTTCTTTTTCGTGCGAAGTTGCTTCAAAAAATTACTGCGGGAGGGGGAAAACCGACGCGCCCGTGGCGGCAGTTTTTTTGCCTTTTTTTTGAAAAATACTAAATATTCGCATTTAGCCATTTGCTCTAAATGGCGCGAATGTTTAAAAGATATCTTAAATTATCGAACTTCTTTTAGTGCGAATTTGCGACGCAAAATTACCGTGGGGGAGGGGAAACACTGTTACATTGTGTGTCCTGTTCACTCACTTTCATGGTGACCGGCACTATTCATAGCGTACTGTGTATCCACCGGCACTATTCAGGGGCACTGTTCACGCGCATTTTTTGGCCAATCAGATCACAACACGTTGGTAGGATGCTACAGGAAGATTCGGTGAACAGTACCACCGCGATGACGTGGAGCTGCTCCCAACGCATGAAAGCAGCCAGATTTTATATAGGTATCTACTAGCAAAAATACCCATGCGTTGCACTGGGTTACAATAAACAATACAATGCTCATAGAACTTGAACCAACATGTTATTTTTTTTTTTTGATCTTTTAAATTATGTTAGCTTTCACATCACATTTAGTTTCCTTGTTATATAGTACAACAAAGCATTTATGCCAAAAAAAGGAAAAGCTTTGCGCCTATTTTCTAATCTTTTTGTTTGTATCATGTTTATATAACAACACTGACTTAAATAATATAATGTTAGAACCAAGAAGGCAAAGTCCCGGGTCTTCTGTTGTAAAGATCAAGCTCATAGATAACAATTCTTTTGTACGGTACATTCAAATATAGAAAGCACGTAGCTGAAAGGCGCCATCTGGGGATGCGATTGCCATCATAAAGAACCTGATGGATGTGCCCCCTGAAATTTGCATCTTACAAATTGAATCCGAACAAGTAAAGCTATGTAGAAAGTCACATTGAAATATTCAGCTGCATATGTTTCATACAAAATTTTGGATTTCTAATTTTGGCTGAGAAATCCAGTTGACCTATATAAGAAATCCTATTTACCCTTCCAATTTATATTTGCTGTACTATGTAAACATATGAACATTCAGAACTCTGAAGGTATTCTTTTGCAAGACGACTTGTAGCTTTGTGTGACCGTCTTCAGTTGTTTGTCCAGCATCCAGTTCTTGTTCTGTTTGTTTTTCTTAGACGTCCATAAGAGCCACCTCGGGTAGCTAGTGCAGCTGTACACTTCTGACCATTGTCCTTTCAAGAATATATGTAGTCTGAGAAATCCCGACACTAATTTCTCAAGATATTAAGTAGTCTGCAACACCATCAGGCCCAGTCGATGGTGGATTGACGTTGTGGTGGCAGGACAAGCAGAGGGAGCTGGCCATCAATTCACATTAGATAGCTCCGCTCCATCTGAACTCAGCCTGTAGCCTGTACTGAATTTGTCCTGGCCGGAGAGCGCCTCAGCGCCAACACACGCGAGACCACGGTCCAGATCTTGCAGCAAAAGCCATGCACTCACAGGAGCAGCATCGCTCGCGAGACCGCCGGCAGCTCCACACCGGCAACAACTTCGTCACTCCCAAGCTCGTCTTCCCCCTTCGCCGACCTAGGTCACCTCCACCACGCGCGTGTTGTGGCGGCGGCGG
Organism: Lolium perenne; assembly: GCF_019359855.2. NCBI lineage: Eukaryota > Viridiplantae > Streptophyta > Magnoliopsida > Poales > Poaceae > Lolium > Lolium perenne. The sequence continues at coordinate 40,885,364 of NC_067245.2, read as the reverse complement.
TTGAGCCCGCCGGCCGTCCTCTGACCTCGGCTCTCACAGAAGTCTTCGACATGGACTGCCTCCAACCTCCGCCGTGCTCCTCCACGCCTCCCTCCATCGCCAAGCTCGGCGCACGCGTGAGGCCGCTGGCCGCCTCCATCCCCGGGCCCTCAGCCTGCCTGGACTACTGGGCATCCCGTAATGCCCCGGATGGACTCCGGCAGCACGAAATCGGGAAGGATTCGATTGGATCTGCTTGAGAGCGCGCCTGATTGGACGCGTCTCGATCTCGCGACGTCCTCCCATGGCCTCCCGTCGTGGCCGAGCTTCCTCCTTGCGTTTTTTCTCTCGTCAGATAGATAGCTGGTTTGGTTTTTTCTTTTGACTTCAGCGGTGGCAGCGGTAGTAATTTCCACAGAACATTAGGGGTATTTAAAAAACGGACGAAAATAATGGGGAGAAACCTTCCTTCCTTTATTAGTAGGTATAGGAAAAGTGCCCGTGCGTTGCAGCGGGAATAAAAACATGTCAAATATTAGACTAAAATAGTTGACGCGACCTAAATTTTAGCCAAAATTAATCTTTGTCTAACCTTGGTATCAGTCTTTATTTTTTCTGATTTTTTATCTACTTGTTACCCATCATTATTAATCTTTTATTTAGTTACATGTGCGCAACTCAACAATTCATTATTCAGAAATTGCAAACAATATTACAGACACGTTACATAGAAGTAGAACACAATCATATTAAGTGCTCTTGATTTCGTATAAAAATTGAGATTGACAATTAATATGGATCAAAGTGGGTATTAAAAAATACGGAGTATAAGTTTAGATCATCTTCATCCACGTAGAGGATCGGTGTGCTTATTCCTCGAGCTACAGCCGCATGTGCTATCTGTGCAAGAAATTAAACGAAATCTTACGTGTCAGTGCGGTGAAGCTGTCGTCGTCAGGCCATCATGAGCGGCGTTTGTGGCTCGTTCGCCTTGCTCCAGCCATAGCAGAGGCTGAATCATCGGCCAGCTCCTCGCCCGCCCCCGCCAGTGCTTCCTTCATGCTTCCATCGTCATATACCACGGCGAGCTCGAGCAGCGCTGCCAGCTTGTACAGACTCCAAACGCTCGTCGCCGGCGACCTGTACAAGCTAGAAAAATCAACTTTGTTGGAGATCCGAAACCGCAAAGCGCGGTTCACCTTAGCTGCAGGAAAGGAGTGGGCGAGGCTGCACACCAACAAAAGAAAGCATTCACCGGTCCTCACTGTCGCGCGGGGAAGATAGAAAATTGATCAATCAAGCAGCAATTGGCCTCCAAGTCGCCCTTGGTTGGGATCTGTCGGCTCCGCCCCCGATCTAGTGACCCGGCGCTCGAACTCTTCTTACGGAGAGACGGCAATCGGACCGCTCCAGTTCGATCCTTGAAATCGTCCGGTATCTTACTCGGATCTGGGATACCACCGATCTCAGCGCCGAGGGACCTGGCCGTGCGGCCTGCCGGCAATTGGCGCGCGTGGAACCGCCGTCGACGCTGCCACGCTTGGGTCGTCTTCGTGTTCGTGCACGCGCTGTAGGCCGGACTGCGTGTCCCACCTCACGCCGTCCTCTGCCCCCGGTCGGCTTGCCCTCCAGCATCCAAAACACTTCCGCCCACACGGGCGATGGGTGGCCTTTTTCGGTTGAACCATTGTTGCGCGGAGGACCCATCGCCTCCCTGAACGAACCCGGCCACCGGCGCGCTACCGTATATAAGCTAGGAACCGATCTACATCGAGAGGTCAGCATCCAGATGCGCTGCACTGTCGGCGACTTCGCTCTCCGATGTCCCGATCTGCGCATCGCTGGGACGAAGGTTTGCCATTTATTTACCGTGCCGACGGAGGAGTCCCTGCAGGATGGGGGAGGGGATAGAGTTCGACACAGATACGCTCGAGAAGATAAGGATGGAGCTCGATTGCGCGAACCGGTATGGTGGCATCCCTCTGTATTATGCATTTTGGTGGAAGGGTAAAATCGTCTAAAAAAGTGTTGGACGAAAATTTTGGGGAGAAACCTTCCTTCCTTTATTAGTAGGTATATAGATATATTACCTCTATTCATAAATAGATGTATTAAATTTCTTAAAATTAGGATTAATTTCGTTATATCTTGGAGAAACTTATTTTGATATATCTCTAAGTATTATATGAAATAATACACCGGAGAAATTGATCGACAAAAGTAGGTATTTGTCTCTCGAAATAGGTGAGAAATAGGATAAACTTACATCATTATGACAAACGAAGGTTTAAGACCACAGGCACATGACCCGAAAATGCAACATAATCATAGCAAGTCCTGGGTTGTAATTCTCTCTTGTTGTTAGTGCGGGATTCGACTCTCTCTCTCTTAACTTCCCAACTGACAACAGGAGCTTTTTTCCTCCGCCAATCAAGCCAAAGAAAGCGCTTTCCTAAGCTAAGAATGTGGTGCCTAAGAAGAAATAGCCTCGATTCCTATCTATGTCCAAGACTATGAAAAGTAAAAAAGATTTAGATAAGCTAACATAATAAATAGATATGTTCGCTTCGGATATGTCTATAGTGTGATGTGGCACTCTTCTCCAATCGACTACCCCAGTAAGGTAGGCTAAGTTTCCCCCCCCCCCCGTCTTTTCTGAAAGTAGACTTTACTTCCCATCTTTCAGTAAAGTTATAACTCAAGGCGAGTATTCTTTAGTGTTGTATTGTGATCCAAATTCATATACTAAAGGGAGGCTAACTTCTGACGAGTGGAGCGAGACCCGTCGCAGGAGGCTTGGGCCTGAAACTAAGAAAGTTTTGCATAGCAGGAATGTAGTCTTTAATGAGGGTGCCATGTTTTATAAGAGTTCATCTACAGATGTTACTGATGATATTGATTTTTCTGATAGTTCTGATGACGAGCAACAGAGGATCAGCGTGCAGGTGGAGCACGTGGAGGAGAAAGAAAATGAAGTTGCTGAAAATGATAATACTGTTGTTCAGCACTCACCACATGTTTTGCAGCAAACAAATAGTTCAATTGCTGCTAATAGACCGAGGCGTAACAAAGGTCCACGTCCTTGTTTAAGTGAAGAATGTAATCTTGTTCACCATGCTTTGAGTTGTGCTGAACAGGTAGAGCAGGATACTGAACCTGCTACATATACTTAGGCTGTTGCATCCGTTGACCGCATGAAGTGGATTTCTGCTATGCAAGAGGAGATGCAATCGCTTGACAAGAATAGCACATGGGATGTTGTGCCCTTGCCTAAACAAAAGAAGGTTGTCCGCTGTAAGTGGATATTTAAAATAAAGGAAGGATTGTCTCCTAATGAGCCTCCGAGGTTTAAGGCAAGGTTAGTAGCAAAAGGCTTCAGCCAAATTCTAGGTATTGACTATAATGATGTATTCTCTCCGGTTGTGAAGCATAGTTTCATTCGTGCATTCTTTGGTATTGTGGCTATGCATGATCTTGAGCTTGAGCAGTTAGATGTGAAGACTGCTTTTCTGCATGGAGAGCTTGAGGAGGAGATATACATGGACCAGCCTGAAGGTTTTGTTGTGCCTGGTAAGGAGGATCTTGTTTGCAAGTTGAAGAGGTCTCTTTATGGTCTGAAACAGTCTCCAAGACAGTGGTACAAAAGGTTTGATTCATTTATGCTTGCACATGAGTTTAAGAGATCTAAGTATGATAGTTGTGTTTATATCAAGTTTGTTAATGGATCACCAATATACTTGCTGTTATATGTTGATGATATGTTGATTGCTGCCAAGAGCAAGAAAGAGATCACTACTTTAAAGTCACAGTTAAGTAGTGAGTTTGAGATGAAGGATCTTGGTGCTACTAAGAAAATACTAGGTATGAAAATTACAAGAGACAGAAAATCTAGCGTGTTATTTCTTAGTCAGCAAAATTACATTCAGAAAGTTCTTCATCATTTTAATATGCATGATGCAAAGTCTGTTAGTACACTAATTGCTTCTCACTTCAAATTGTCAGCATTGCAATGTCCTAGTACTGATGAAGATATTGAGTACATGTCTCGAGTTCCATATTCTAGTGCTATTGGTTCCTTGATGTATACCATGGTTTGTTCCCGTCCTGATTTATCATATGCTATGAGTTTGGTCAGTCGATACTAGCTCATCCCGGTAAAGAACATTGGAGAGTTGTTCAGTGGATTTTCAGGTACCTTCGTGGCACATCCAAAGCTTGCTTGAAGTTTGGCAAGACCGGTGAGGGACTCGTAGGCTATTTGGATTCAGATTTTGCTGCCGATTTGGATAAGAACATCCCTCATAGGTTATGTGTTCACTGTTGGTGGATGTGCTGTAAGTTGGAAGGCAACGTTACAATCTGTTGTTGCCCAATCTACGACCGAAGCAGAATATAAAGCAATTAATGAAGCTTGCAAAGAGTCTGTTTGGTTGAAAGGTTTGTATGTTGAGCTTTGTGGAGATGATTCTTGCATTAACTTGTTTTCTGACAGTCAAAGTGCAATATACCTTACTAAAGATCAAATGTTCCATGAGAGAACAAAGCACATTGATATCAAGTACCATTATGTTCGCGACATTGTTGCTCAAGGTAAACTGAAGGTATGCAAGATAAGTACTCATGATAATCCTGCTGATATGATGACAAAGCCAGTTATGTTTCCAAGTTTGAGCTTTGCTCGAGTTTGGTTGGTATAATTGTTTAGCCCAAGTGGATGTTGGCGCCAGCAAGTGTTTTTCCTTTGTTGTTTAGGAGATTGTTGAAGTTTATGCTACAAGATGGAATTTGTCTCAAGGTGGAGTTTGTTGTATTGTGATCCAAATTCATATACTAAAGGCAGGCTAACTTCTGACGAGCGGAGAGAGGCCCGTCGCCGGAGGCTTGGGCCGAAGCGTAGCGGAGTGAGAAGTTAGCCCAGACGTCGTGCCCTGCAGGGACGCCTGCGAAGGGGGGTACGGGGGGCGGCAGCCCCACGCGGTACGGTACGGATCGTTGGCACTGCCTATATATACATCTTGTAAGCCGCCGGCTAGGGTTTATCAGATTATAAGATAACCCACGGCGTTTGTAAACACTCCCCGATATAGTGAAATTTTGCTAGCTGGCGCCTGTTGTTTTTTTCCCCTTCTGTGTTGGAAGGGGTTTTCCACGTTAAATCTTGTGTCCCCTGCATGTGTTCTTGTTTCGTTTTTTGTTATTTGCTTGTCGCTTTTATAACATTTAGTTATAGTAGTTACATGGATATTTTGTTGAAAAAAATTAGAGCCCCATTTGCATATTGCACTGGGCCCTACATTTTTGGAGACGGCTTACATCACCTGTACCTAATTTACTATTTTTCGTCGCCGGGCTATATTCATGCTCCACAAATTGATTAGCGATGATAATTATTTCACAGTATTTTAGTGTATATGGCAGGAGCTAGTGCACACTTGAACTGTTGCGCATGTGTTTAGGGATAAATGATTCGAGGTGTCTCACACGCATAGCCATCGGCACAGCAGCTGGGATGTGGACGCGTGGCGGGTCCTCGCCGTCTAAGAGCCGTGCTGTGGGGCCCATGCTGTGGGGCCCGCGGCGTCTGTGCCGACGGCATCTGTGCCGACGGCTTGGTCCCACCATCGGGCTGCCGGTTGTGCCGATGGCTAGACCTGTGTCGAGGCCACATTGTGCCGACGGCGAGGTGCCAACGATAGCCGTCATCACAGGCGTGGGCCGACGGCAGGGCAGGCTGTGCCCACGGCCGCAGACCGTCGGCCCCTTGACTGGTCCCGTAGTGAGGGTGCTTGCAATCAACCCATATTTTTTTGCGAAAGAACAACACCTCAACATACAACTTGAACAAGCTGCTATATTCATTCCGCAGGTGTTTTATAAATGTACAATATCCATCGTGAGGTGTAGGATCAAGTGGTGGCGTAAAGAATCAAGTGCCTAGAGACCCACTGCGCTGTGACTCACTGAACTTGAGTTAACATGATGAACTTGAGTTAACTTGAGTTACCACCAATTTTGTGGTAGGAGTAGTAAAAAGTAGTACTACTACCACAAAATCGTTCCGAGATAAATGCCCCAGCGGCTATACGCCTGACTCACAATTTATATGCGACCGGCTATATATAATGGGTGTGTTATCTTATCCCCAGTCTTCAAAGAATCATTCTGATCAGCAACTCCTACACCAACAGTTAGAAAAAGAATGCAAGAACAACACCGAGAGGTTGGGTTGAGATTTGAGAATAGGAGACATCAGCAAAAGGAGTCCTCGCGAGAAGCTAATGCTAGGGCATACATTTCCTGTTACTCAACCAGGACGACGGTTTGTAATAGCTCAGCGCAGCATCCCATCTTATGCATCACAGAGATTTGCAGGACATCTGAACAAGCGATGTAGGTTTAGTCTGTTCGGATGATGAAAAATGCGAATTATGGCTGCTCATCGATGGAACCAGGGGGCTTTGCCTATCTTTTTCCAAAAGCAAGGGAAAAAAATCCTACAAGACCATGACCACTCGGCGGAGCTTGAACCTGAAATAGCACAGCCACTGCGGGTTTCTTTCAATATTGTATTATTCTTCTAGTTTGAGTGTTTAATTATTTTGCTATACAAGCAGCTGTTTCATCTCTGCTTACAAAATTAGGATATAAACCTCGAGCATGCTCTCCTGTTCAGAATTCTTTTGGAGCAGAAAATGCGAGGAATACTTACCTATTTTCGTTGGCGGGCCACATATTTTACCATCTTACTACAAGTTTATATTTCATCATATGCACCTAATTAACTAAGATAATTTGATGAATTGGGTCTTAGATATATCATCTAGCAAAAACTGGTACTGCACGCGAGGACACACCCGAAGAAACAAACTTACAGGATCCTCTGCATCGAAATAACCGCGGTTCTTCGCTGTTGTCCTTTGTCGCCGAAGCGGCAGCCAGATAACATAGACAAGAAACCGCTTGCCCGTGGAGCTGAAGTGCCTCATCACAATCAAGCTTTAAGAACCGATAGAGTATCCGGTCGCGCAGCAGCGGAACCTTTCTCCTCGTGGCACGTCGGCCGTGGAACGTCCCCGAGCGCTGCAGTTCCCGAATCCACCGTTCCCTCTCCAACATATTGAATAAGATCCGGATAAGTTTGTTTGGAAATTTACTGATTCGGGTTTATTTTCAGTCAATTCTATGTATCTTGATTTGATGAATGAGTACACTATTTACTTTCGTAAGTATCTATGGAAATTAAAGATCGCACTGAAAATAAATAAAAAATATGTGGTTCCTCAGTAACAAGGTGCTCCTAACTAAGGATAGCTTAGCTAAACAGAAGTGGAATGGATGTTAAAATGTTGTTTTTGTGATTCTGCGGAAACCGTTAATCATCTGTTCATTAGCTGCCCTTTTGCAAAAATTATTTGGGGTGTGATGTATCTTATGTATAACATCCCTCCACCATCTAATATTACTAATATGTTTGGTAAATGGCTTAATGGTGTGCGAAAGAATGATAAAGAGAAGATTCGTATTGGCGTATCTGCTCTTTGGTGGGCTATTTGGAGTAGTAGGAATGATATTATATTTAACAAACAAACTTGAACTAATTTTTTGCAGGTTATCCGATGAGCTGCTCATTCGATTCAATAATGGATTTTCCTTCTCCCGTCGGAGCAGCGGAAGGATATGGTTACTGGATACAACCGGATGCTAGTGGTTGCTCAAGACTCCTTTTTCCACGCTACTGGATGTCAGCATCTTAATAGAATAGCAAATGCATAGCTTTTCTGTGTGCCATATTTTCTTATGGTTGATCCATGTATCGACCTTAGTTTATCTGTGATGTAATAGGTGATTTTTGGTGAACTGATACTATGGTTTAATAAAGTAAAGCCGTGTGCATCTATTGATGCAGAGGTTAGGGCTATGCTCCTTTATCTAAAAAAACATATTGGATAGGAACTGTCGGGTCTGCTCTCCTTCAACCTTCCTTCCTGCTACAGGCCCCTTGCCACCGAGGATGTGCCACTACGGTTGTTCTGCAGCCCACACTCCTGTACAAACCCTCCTGATCACCGCCGATGGCGCAGTGAGCGTTGCCGCAGCAGGGACAGAGCAAAGGGACAAAATCTTCGGACGGAGGCGGCGCCACTACCTCGCTGCCCCCGCCAACCCAAATCTTGCAGCCGGAAGCGGACGTCAAGAAGACCCTAACCTCACCGCCTAGCAAGGACGACAGGAAACTACCTTCCTCCGCTCTCCGCCACCGCAGCAAAGGCCATGAAATTAATCAACCAGACAGTGGGGTCATCATGTCAAAAACAGCGTCAAACATCGTAAATGTTTAGATTAGTGTTTCTTGAAACAATTAAAGACACAACTGTTAGTTTTCTAATAATTTTTAAAATTGTGGTAGTTTTTTTTAAGTCGCCACATCAACATCCTCCTTCAAAGAGATTGTGACAATAATGTCATCAACATATATGCATGAGAATCAATATAATAACATATTTTTATGGTACAAAAAAGAAGAAGTATCAGTCTTGTATGGAGTGAAACCGAGGGTATGGCGTTCATAGTATAGTCGATAATACGAAGCACATGGAGCTGGCTTAAGACCATAGAGAGCTTTATCAAGTTTATCATATAAACCTCTTCTTCCATAACAGCATGGAGAAATGTATTCTTCACATCTAACTCAGGCATATCCCAATTTTGAGAGACAACTAAAGACATAATTAACTGAATAGTTGCAGCTTTACAACTCGACCAAAGGTATCATTGTAGGTCACACACCCTCACTGTGGCGGAACTCTCAGAACCGCTGCCCCAACTTCCATCCTTCCGATGTGTCCTACGCGATCCACCGATACCGCCTACCGGGCCAGACACACCTACATACCACCACTCTCTCTCGATATGCATGCAGTGACAGACGACCTAGTCATCTGTAGCCAGGCTGCATGCAGCAATTCCCCGTATACCACGGCCATCGCACCACATTGTAGGCCGCCGAGTTGACATACTACATGTCTCCCCCGTTGGGACGCGTCGACCAAGCCGACAACCTTGACGCAGTAGCGACACAAAAGTGTCGCTCAAGCCATAGCCAGCAACAGCTCCACCCCATGAAGTTGTTGTCCCCCATGGTTTACAAGGCCGCCGCCTCGACGCTCATACATAATCCACTCTGGGTCGCTACCCCGACATCCACAAACTCGACGAGTGGAGAAGCACGTGTGGACAAGTGAATGAAAGTCATCCAAGATGATGCCTCCAAGAAGGTAGTGATGCCCACCGTTGTCGCCTGCCTGGGAACCCGGAACTAGGGATTTCTCTCGAAGAGCCCAAACCCCACGAGGTTGTAGATGCGAATCCACTACAAGCCCCTCCAAGGAGGAAACCAACACAAGTACACCGCCAATGCCAGCATCGACAAGTCAGTATTAGGCTTTCGCCCGGAACTCTTCCATGAAACGAACAACATGGGAAGCCCGATAGATATTAGATATTAACACATCCAAATCACCGATATACTATATGTGGCAGAAATTATCTTTATCGTCATCCATCAAGCACCACCCCGACACCACCTCTACGCCAGGCCACCCGCATCACGCGACCTAGAGCAAAGCCGACACATCGAGGTTGACCACCGTCGCTCTCCACGGTAGCCATCATATCTGGCCAACCAATAACGCACACCACCATAGCACCACCTTACGCTGACATGTCCACATTCATTTCTTATCAACCCCTACTCCACCTGAACCCATGATGGTCCAACTCCGCCACCATATCGACCCCGTCCTCCTATCAACGCCAAAATTGCCAACTCCGGGCCACGCCGCCTGAGAGGACCACCGACGTCCTTGCAACCCACACAACCAAGGATACCGGCAGCGACGTACCGCGTCGCATCGAGGAGACTTCACCGCGAGGTCCGAGGCTTTTCCCACAAACCTCGGTTCACCAAGAGAAAGAGAAATGGGAGTCTTTTCCATATCGATCGTTTATACAACTTTTATAATCGTGTACAAACTAAAAAGATCACGCCCAGTAATCTATTTCTCTTAAATGCAGCTATGCTACCTCAGCGGGCCCACCATATAACCCAACAATGCATGAAAAGTGGGGCTGCCTAGTCCCGCGGTAACCTTCCACGTCAACGTAGATGTTTATTTTGTGTATAATATTCTCTTTTTGAGAAGATTGTGTATAATATTCGTTCTATCCAGTTCCGTTTGTGTGGTGGTTTTTGGTTTAGCCCATTTAGTTTCATAGTAACACAACCCCTATGCAACCTACTAATTAAGCCCACAAAGAGCACGTTTATTCACAAGCATGCAACCCATTGTAATAATAAATTTTGATGATGCAACATGACTAAATCATAGATTTTTATTTTATTTTTTTTACACTGTTCACATAAAATGTTTTTTCTCTAAAATTCGTGTGCAAACATATAATATTTAGCTGTACACACGATATTTTATTCTAAATTTTTTAACATTTTATTTTTTGATGCATTTTTTTACAATAGTTTCATATGTACATGTGAGCCAAAGTACTACCTTCGTCACGTCAGAGACTATGTTCTAGACATTTGATTAATTCAATGTCAGACGCTCTGTAGATGCAGTGTGCATCTGGTCGTGAAACGGTGGCAACAAAAATTATACATGCATGTGTGTATTTATTTTTTTGGAGAACATGCTTGTGTGTCAATTACCTTTTTTTCGCAACCGTGTGTGTGTAATAAACCAAGCGGCATCTTGGCTACTCCATGGCCATTTGTGTTTCATAATTGTTCAGCTGGCAGTTGAATGTGATTTGACAATAGAATATGTGATAATGATTGTTTCAGGTAGCTCCACGAATTGGATAAATAATGAACCATACGGAAGTATGTTTAAGTACTCCATATTTGTCCATACAATAGGAGTACTACCTCCGTTTTAAGGAATAAGATGCACGCGTATTATAAGACAAATTTTGACCATAATAATTGAGCAATAAAAGCTTGAATATATTATATGTAATTAGTATCGTTGGATTCGTATTAAAAACACTTTTTAATAATACTAATTTCATAATAATAATGTTTATCTATTCGAAGTAATTCTTGGTCAAATAAAAAAACACGTAAAACAAGAACACCTTATTTCATGAAACAGAGGTAGTAGTATGTTTCCTTGCTTCCGATTGTTCTCACTTATTGTGCTTCATAATTGTTCAGCTGGCAGTTGATGGACTTGCGAAGAGCGTGTTCAACAAAGCCAAGTACCAAATCATGTTGTGCGTTTGGATTGGTTGCTAACAATTCATTTTTCGTCTTTGAGGGAGAAATAGAACCTTGTGTTTGGTTTTTTTCGATAAAGGAGCAACAGTCCCAGCCTCTGCATCAATTGATGCACATGGCCTTTTATTAAATATATAAAGTATTAAGTATCAAGTAACAAGTACGAACTGAAACTGAACGGACCTTGGACCGACCTCTCCCGTCTACAGTAACCAGAGAGGGATTTGTGAGCGACCCGGGCGAGCCACCTCGCCGGCGCTGAATCGGCGGCTTCCTCGCCCTCCGCCGGCCGCTCCGGCGGCGGGAGGACGGGGGAACGCCGGTTCGCGCCGTGTACATAGTGTAGGTAAGCTTAGGGTTTCCGGTCGGCGGCGTCGAGGCGGGGAAGACGCGGTTGGTTCGGTTTTGCAGGTGGTGGATCCCCTCCTCGATGGCGGCGCTCTGCGGGGCTCCGGCGTCAATCTGCTGCCTTCGTCGAGCTGGCGGTTCTTCGGAGCGGCTTCGCTCGACTTCCCCGCGCCGGATTCCGTGGGTCGACGGCGGATCTGGCTCCTGTTGGTTTCCAGGAAGAAGCTGGTGAGGTTTGGATCTTCATCGACGGCGGCCGCTGGCGTAGGCCCTCCGGGGTCGGCGATCGGCGACTTCCCGGTCGCTCGGGGACTACTCCCGATCCAAGGTATCAAGGGGCGTAGGAGCGACGGCGCGCCACCGACGGCGCCATGGTCGACGGCGATGTTGTGTTGCAGAGGGGCGTGCGTTGTATTTTCCCTTCTTTGTGTGGACCTCTTTGTAACTTTGCCAGATTAATATCAGCTTCTTTCTTTCGCAAAAAAAAAAGTAACAAGTACGAAAGACAAAGGGAGATAGAAAACACAATCATGGGTCCGTCTTATGTTTGGTAGCTCACAATTTTGTATCTCTAAAAATACTCAGCATTTGTTGCATGCAAATGGAAGATTTCTCAACTCTAATCTATCGCACAAGTTCACTAATAATCTATCATGTATGTCTTATTCGCGCCATCCGCAACAGAATAGCTCCAAGGCAAGCAACGTTGCAGAAAATTATCAAGACCAGAGGAAGGATCAAGTGATTTACCGTGTAGTTGCCTGAATCTTCTATACATGAATCATGAGCAAGCATTATCTGATTCGTTCAAGCTATCTGATTTATCTTGTTGTTGCCTGAATCTGCTATGCCTGAACACTGCACCAATTTGCTATGCTTGAATACAACATCAAGCCATGGGGATCCCTCCGGCTGCCGCCATGCTGTGATAATTTGGAAACAACTAAGCTTCTCGTGAAGACAACGAGGAGGTCCAAAGACCACGACATGAAGCCAACAAGGAGGGCGGCCAGAATGAAGGATGTGCACACACAACACTTGGATGCCATGGCAATGGTGGTCGGGTCAATTTGTAGTACGTCCTTGCTAGTTGGTAGATTGCTTGCGTTATTATTGAGGAAGAGGAGAGGATTAGAGGATTAAAATAATATCTACACAGCTTAGAGCATGTCTAACAGATCCCCTAAATTTTTGCCCCGTATAACATGACTAGAGGACCCTGTATTCGATTTTGATCGGCCGAAAACTCGTCCGAGCTAGCAGACCCCGTATCCCTAAACTGTAAAAGGGTATATTCGTAGAATATGCTAAATCAATTTTTTTTCTTTTTTCCCTCTTCTTCCTCCTCTCTTTCTTCCTCCTCCAGCCACTACCCCTGCCCCTGCCCCACCCCGCCTCGGCCGGTCGCCGCCCCTGCCCGCCGCCACCGGCAGTGGGCCGGCCACCCCTGCCCGCCATGGCGCCCGTCGCGCGACGCTGCCCCGGCGACAAGCTGAGAGCCCGCGAGCACGAGAAGTGTAGAGCAGCAGCCAGGGCAGGGCAGCCATCGTCAAGTAGAGAAGAAAAAACATGTGAGAAGCTTCTCTACGCGCCGTCTACGCTGCGTATTTGCTACGCATGTGATGTACGGCATGCCTATTGCTTGGCAATTTGGCATGGGGGCGTGGTTATTCTCCGGCCGGCCGACGCGCGAGCACGAGCACGAAGGCCAGGCATGCCAACGAGGACGCGATGCGGGCGTGGCTGCTCTCCGGCCGGCCGACGCGCGAGCACGAGCGAAGGCCCAGCTCGCCCAGACGAGCACGGATGCAGAGAGGGCCAAGGCGGCGGCGTCACGCGCGCTGGTGGGGCGGGAGCTTGATCCGGCCAGCCTGGTACAAGTTGTGATTTTCTGAAAGTTCAGCGCGCCACGAGTGAGGGGTTGGCCTGTATTCAGCCTGCCGCCCCGTACAAGTAAGGGGCCAGAAGCCACCTCTTAGCCGAAACTGTAAAAAATTGATGCGGGGATCTGTTTTACGGGGTCTGCTAGATGGCCGGGTAGAACCCTACCCCGTATATCAGCGGTTATTTTACGGAGTTGGGCCTTTTAAGGGGCCTGTTAGACATGCTCTTACCATTGGAGCCATCCACTGTATGGAGGGAGAAAAGGATGCTCCACCTTTGCCCCTACCAGAGCCTGTCCCTGGATGCAACCGTTTGCTAACGGTTACTCAGGACTTCTTTTTCCGGGCTACTGGGTGGCGTCATACTAGTAGGCTACATGATGGATAGCTATATGTTGCTTTTGCTTTCGGAGGTTCACACATGTCTCAATCTTCTTTGTTTCACAATGTAAACTTTTGAATTCTAGAATTTTAATAAATGAAAAGGCCGTGTGCATCGATTGATGCAGAGGCTGGGGTATGCCCCCATTTCGAAAAAAAAGAGCCTGTCCCTGGAGAAATGGTGGGATCAAGTGTTTCACCGGGGCTAACTTTTGGCCTGCTTTAAAATCCGTGTTGTGCAGTTTTTTCATGTGAGCAAGCCCACTAAATGAATAAATTTTGGTCTGATAGAAATGAGAAATGGGATTGTGAGCAGCCAAACAGACCCTTGATTAATATGGAGCATGTCTTAGCAAAACATGAATGTGTCCAAGATACTGTATATTTTAGATAAGGTGTGACAAACAAGGATGTAATTTAATGAAAGAACATCTATTGAAGATCAACGGGTGCACAATGACTCTGCAGGTATATCTGGGCTAGAGTAAGGAACTGTCATGACACAGGTGTCTTCCTTAGTTTTGTTTACTTACATCGTAGGAATAATAGACAATTGAAGGAGATATGCCCTAGAGGCAATAATAAAGTTGTTATTATTTATATCTTTATGTTTATGATAAATGTTTATATATCATGCTAGAATTGTATTAACCGAAACATTAGTACATGTGTGATATGTAGACAAACAAGAAGTCCCTAGTATGCCTCTTAAACTAGCTTGTTGATTAATGGATGATTAGTTTCATAATCATGAACATTGGATGTTATTAATAACAAGGTTATGTCATTGTGTGAATGATATAATGGACACACCCATTTAAGCATAGCATAAGATCTCGTCATTAAGTTATTTGCTATAAGCTTTCGATACATAGTTACCTAGTCCTTATGACCATGAGATCATGTAAATCACTTATACCGGAAAGGTACTTTGATTACACCAAACACCACTGCGTAAATGGGTGGCTATAAAGGTGGGATTAAGTATCCGGAAAGTATGAGTTGAGGCATATGGATCAACAGTGGGATTTGTCCATCCCGATGACGGATAGATATACTCTGGGCCCTCTCGGTGGAATGTCGTCTAATGTCTTGCAAGCATATGAATGAGTTCATAAGAGACCACATACCACGGTACGAGTAAAGAGTACTTGTCAGGAGACGAGGTTGAACAAGGTATAGAGTGATACCGAAGATCAAACCTCGGACAAGTAAAATATCGCGAGACAAAGGGAATTGGTAATGTATGTGAATGGTTCATTCGATCACTAAAGTCATCGTTGAATATGTGGGAGCCATTATGGATCTCCAGATCCCGCTATTGGTTATTGGTCGGAGTGAGTACTCAACCATGTCCACATAGTTCTCGAACCGTAGGGTGACACACTTAAAGTTGGATGTTGAAATGGTAGTACTTGAATTATGGAATGGAGTTCGAATATTTGTTCGGAGTCCCGGATGAGATCCCGGACATCACGAGGAGTTCGGAATGGTCCGGAGAATAAGATTCATATATAGGATGTCATTTTATGTGAAATAAAATGTCGCGGAAGGTTCTATGGAAGGTTCTAGAAGGTTCTAGAAAAGTCCGGAAGAAACCACCAAGGAAGGTGGAGTCCACAAGGGACTCCACCTCCATGGCCGGCCAGCCCTAGTGGGGTGGAGTCCCAAGTGGACTCCACCATAAGGGGCCGGCCACCCCCCACATGGGAGGTGGGAATCCCACCTTTGGGTGGGAGTCCTAGTTGGGCTAGGTTTCCCCCTCCTATGGAAGGTTTTGGTTTCGGGTCTTATTCGAAGACTTGGACACCAACACTTGGGATCCACCTATATAATGAGGGGCCAAGGGAGGGGGCCGGCCACCCCAAGACCACAAGCTGGCCGCCCCCCATAGAGTGGCCGGCCACCCCTCCCAAACCCTAGCCAAGCTCCTCTCCTCCATATTGCCCGCATAGCTTAGCGAAGCTCCGCCGGACTTCTACACCGCCACCGACACCACGCCGTCGTGCTGTCGGATTCAAGAGGAGCTACTACTTCCGCTGCCCGCTGGAACGGGGAGGTGGACGTCGTCTTCATCAACAACCGAACGTGTGACCGAGTACGGAGGTGCTGCCCGTTCGTGGCGCCGGAACCGATCGTGATCAAGATCTTCTACGCGCTTTTGCAAGCGGCAAGTGATCGTCTACCGCAGCAACAAGAGCCTCCTCTTGTAGGCTTTGGAATCTCTTCAAGGGTGAGACTCGATACCCCCTCGTTGCTACCGTCTTCTAGATTGCATCTTGGCTTGGATTGCGTGTTCGCGGTAGGAAAATTTTTGTTTTCTATGCAACGTTATCCTACAGTGGTATCAGAGCCGTGTCTATGCATAGATGGTTGCACGAGTAGAACACAATGGTTTGTGGGCGTTGATGCTCTTGTTATCTTTAGTTTGAGTACTTTGCATTTTTGTGGCATAGTGGGATGAAGCGGCTCGGACTAACCTTACATGACCGCGTTCATGAGACTTGTTCCTCGTTCGACATGCAACTTGTATTGCATAAGAGGCTTTGCGGGTGTCTGTCTCTCCTACTATAGTGAAGATTCAACTTACTCTTCTATTGACAACACTAGTATCACCGTTGTGGTTCATGTTCGTAGGTAGATTAGATCTTACACGAAAACCCTAAACCACGTAAAATATGCAAACCAAATTAGAGACGTCTAACTTGTTTTTGCAGGGTTTGGTGATGTGATATGGCCATGATATGATGATGAATATGTATGAGATGATCATTATTGTATTGTGGCAACCGGCAGGAGCCTTATGGTTGTCTTTAATTTTCATGTTGAGTAGTATTTCAAAGTAGTTGTAATAGTTGCTACATGAGGTGAACAACCATGAAGACGGCGCCATGAACTTTGACGCTACGCCGACAATGATGGAGATCATGCCCGTTGATGATGGAGATCATGTCTGTGCTTTGGAGATGAAGATCAAAGGCGCAAAGACAAAAGGGCCATATCATATCACATATGAACTGCATGTGATGTTAATCCTTTATGCATCTTATTTTGCTTAGATCGCGACGGTAGCATTATAAGATGATCCCTCACATTAATATCAAGATAATAAAGTGTTCTCCCCTCGTATGCACCGTTGTACAGTTCGTCGTTTCGAAGCATCTCGTGATGATCGGATGTGATACTCAACGTTCACATACAACGGGTGTAAGCCATGTTGCACACGCGGAATACTTGGGTTTGCTTGACGAGCCTAGCATGTACAGACATGGCCTCGGGACAACGGAAACCGAAAGGTTGAACACGAGTCATATGGATGATATGATCAACATGTTGATGTTCACCATTGAAGCTACATCATCTCACGTGATGATCGGTTTTGGTGTAGTGGATTTGGATCGTGTACCACTTAACAACTATGAGGGATGTTGTATTAAGTGGGAGTTCATTAGTAATTAGATTAAAACATGAACTAATTATCATAAACATAGTCTGAGTAGTATTTTGAATTAATTTTGTAGTATTGGCATCCGTTTACTACTATGCGCTAGTCTTGTTATTGAGATAGAAATACTGTTAAAATCTGACAAGAAACTTTACGGATTGGTACCATATTGTTAAAGAATCAAGAATTGATTAAGTCCTATTGCAAACTTTTAGTAAACCTCACATTGTTGATTCAAAGAGCTATGTTTTCAATTAGTACCTAAAGTTATCTTGTCTCCGTAAAACTTGAAGTTCAAATTTGTTTGAAAAGTAAGGAGCTGAAAATTTAGTTTTCAGAAATAATCAAGGTATGAGATATATGTGATATCTAAGACCTTATTACAAGATAATAGAATATAATTTGGTGAGACTACATAAACTCATAAGTTTTATGGGAATGTATGAAGGTTGAAGACGCCAGGCGTCACAATCCTCCAACTATTGGGGCACTAACATTATTCGTATATCCATGAAGTGACCATCCTTAATATGCACCGTTATTAAGACTCGTCGTTTCGAAGCATCACGTGATGATCGGGTGTGATAGATTCTACGAGTGCATACAACGGGTGCAAGCTAGATTTGCACATGCAAATACCAAGGTTAAAACTTTACGAGCCTAGCATGTACAGACATGGTCTCGGAAAGTCGTCATGATATGATGGATAAAATTATGAGTGAAATTGTTCATCATATTACAAAGTTACTAATAGTGAAATCTGGAACACTTGTCATATGATGATCAACTTCAAAGTAAGAACCTCAAGGTTATTGGTATTTGACCAACAAACCGAGAAGTTATTGAAGTTGATATGTTTCTCTGAATAATGAGGAAAGCTAAAAGAGAAATTGCAAAAGATATTTTGGCAAAAAGAAAAAGAAAAGACTAGAAAGTCTAGCTCAGGTGTATATAAATGATATACATGTTATGGTTGTATTTCTAGTTAAGTCACACTATGAAATTCTTGGGTATTAGTACCATATTGGTTGGTATGAAGTGTCATACAAAACAACGCAATACAAGAATACAATGGCCTAAGTGACTGACAAGGAATATGATAGGAATGCACGTCTGGAACAAAATAAAGTGTTATTATGTTCGTCGTTGGCATTCTATCTAGCCCTTAGAATTTATAATAAAGAACTTAATAATTGTTATTTTGCTCTGGTCAAATGAAAACAATGAGTTGTTCAAATTATGACATTACTCCATGTACGATGGATAAGTTATTATAAATCTTAATGGTGAAACATACATACATAACACTGACGCTAAAAATGCCATAAGGCAAATGATTTGAATTCCACTTATTTGTGGAACCGCAATTTAAGTCATGTTAGAAAGGATCGCATGAAGGAACTCCATGCAAATGGATTTTTGGAGTCATTTGATTTTTGAATCATTTGGCGCTTGCAAATCTTTTCTAAAGAGAATGATTAAAATACCGTTCATAGGCCAAAAGTAGAACGGACAACTAACTTAGTGGAAAAATACATGATGATGTATGTGGTTCACTGGGCATAGTTGTGTGCGGGAGATTCTTCTACTTCATGAAAACTTTCAACAATGAATTGAGTATATATATGTGGATATATTCAATAAGGAAGAAGTTTGAAACATTTGAATGGATTCAAATAAATCTCAGCATGAAGTGGAAATCATCGTAATAGAAAAATCAAATATCTATGATTGGATCATGATGGAAATATTTGAATTACGAGTTTTAGCGAACATCTAAGAGAGTTATGAAATTGTTCTACAACTCACATTTCTTGGAGTATCATAATGATGATATAGTGTTCAAGATATGTATCCAAACCTTGTTGGATTAATGATGAGATAAAAATATTATGACGCCATTATATTTTTGTGGATTATGCTTTAGTGACTACCGCTTTTACACTAAATAGAGCATCATCATGATCCGTTGAAATGACACCATACGAGTTATGGCATAGGTAAGAAACCTGATAGTCTTTTCTTAAATTTTGGTATGCATAGCATAAGTAAATAAGTTTACAACCAAAATCGGATGAATGTCTTTGTTGGTTATCCCAGAGATTTGATTGGGAATTCTTCCCACGAGACAAAGACAAAAGTGTTTGTCAATGTTTCTTATTTCCGAGAAATTGTTTCTAGTGAAGTATTTGAGTGGGAGGACAATATAATTTGATAAGGTTTATGAACCTGAGCATAATGATCAGAGTAGCGCAGCATCGGAATTGGTTTCGGAAGCAGCCACGACGATCATGGCTCTCATGACTACAAAGTGTTTTAGCCATGGAGATCGAAGTACATATTGAACCTTGTAGGTATGGTTTACTTTGTGATCAAATAAATGATTTGTGGACAAAGGATTGATTTTGAACAATGATAAACCAACTACAAACAAAGAAGTTATGATGGGCCCTGACTCCGTTAAAATGGCTATACGCCATGAAATCCAAGATAGATGAATACTTTTTGAAAGTAAATAGATCTATAAAATTGATGGACTTGGATGAAATATCCTTGAAGAAGCTTGACTTGTCGAAAAGTTGTTTACGACAAAGTTCAAAGAATTAACTACGACAAGATTAGATCTTCCGTAGCAATGCTTAAAGTCTATATGGATTATTCTAGTAATCACTACATATTTCCTTTATGAAGATATGTTAGTAGGATGGCAAAATACATTACTTATCAGAAGTGTGTATTAAAGGTGTATACAAGATACAACCAAGAGTTTTGCTGGTCCGTGGCATATTAGATAGGTATAAAAAACTTCAACTTGATGAAGTGAGTATCGCGGAGTTTGAATCTTCACCAGATGAAATAGTCAAAGAGTTTTTGATTTCATCAGAAATGATGAAGAGGCTTGCATTTGCAAGAAATTAAGTGGGAGCGCTAAGACACATTTATAATACGTTATGTAGGTGACATATAGTTGGTTATAAATGATGTAATTATATACTTGATTAAAAGGATATGGACTGAAACAAATTTAGTGTCAAGATCTATGAAGATAGATTGAAACACATAAATAAGTTTAAGTCAAAGTACATATGATGGATATTGAAGTAGTTCAATATAGAAATATTAAGAAAATGTTCTTGTCATGTGAAGGTTTAACAAGACTTGAGTGTATCTGACACTCGAAGAGTAAAAA
Organism: Lolium perenne; assembly: GCF_019359855.2. NCBI lineage: Eukaryota > Viridiplantae > Streptophyta > Magnoliopsida > Poales > Poaceae > Lolium > Lolium perenne. The sequence continues at coordinate 40,864,845 of NC_067245.2, read as the reverse complement.
CACATGAGTGATTTTAGATCACGAATAAAATGTACACAATCAGATATCATGTGCTATAAAGTGTTATGAGCATATACCAGAATGATTCATATGATGATCATTGGACGACAGTAAGAATATCCTTGAGTACTTTAGAAGAACTAAGGATATATATATATATTTGTATGAAGAAATGACAAACAAATCGCTGTAAGGTGTTACACCGATATTGGTTTTGTCACATATAAAATATAATTTCAATCTCAAATTAGACTAAGTGTTGTTTAAAAGGTAGCATAATGAGCTAGAAGTTGTCTATGCTAGATTTAGAAGAGTTCTAAATATTGTGACGGATTCTACAAAAGAAGGCAGAGTATGTCATTGTTTTGACAATGACAAAGGATGTTAAGTCAAGAGGTTCTTTGAGAACATGGTGTAGTTCCGACGGAATCAGAACTTTGAAGCTATATTGTATATGACAATATTAGTGACATATTTCAGACCGCGGAATTAAGGTTCCACCAGAAGACCAAACATATTTAATGCCGACTCATTTGGAAATGAGTGATGCGTTGAGACGCAAATGAATTACAAAATACATACGTTTCTGAGCGTGTCAGATCCGTTGACTAAAAACCTCTCCCGTGAGCAATACATGATAAAGCACCATAAGGCCAAGGTGTTATATCTTTACAAATGTAAACTAGATTATTGACTCTAGTGCAAGTGGGAGACTGAAGGAGATATGCCCTAGAGGCAATAATAAAGTTGTTATTATTTATATCTTTATGTTTATGATAAATGTTTATATATCATGCTAGAATTGTATTAACCGAAACATTAGTACATGTGTGATATGTAGACAAACAAGAAGTCCCTAGTATGCCTCTTAAACTAGCTTGTTGATTAATGGATGATTAGTTTCATAATCATGAACATTGGATGTTATTAATAACAAGGTTATGTCATTGTGTGAATGATATAATGGACACACCCATTTAAGCATAGCATAAGATCTCGTCATTAAGTTATTTGCTATAAGCTTTCGATACATAGTTACCTAGTCCTTATGACCATGAGATCATGTAAATCACTTATACCGGAAAGGTACTTTGATTACACCAAACACCACTGCGTAAATGGGTGGCTATAAAGGTGGGATTAAGTATCCGGAAAGTATGAGTTGAGGCATATGGATCAACAGTGGGATTTGTCCATCCCGATGACGGATAGATATACTCTGGGCCCTCTCGGTGGAATGTCGTCTAATGTCTTGCAAGCATATGAATGAGTTCATAAGAGACCACATACCACGGTACGAGTAAAGAGTACTTGTCAGGAGACGAGGTTGAACAAGGTATAGAGTGATACCGAAGATCAAACCTCGGACAAGTAAAATATCGCGAGACAAAGGGAATTGGTAATGTATGTGAATGGTTCATTCGATCACTAAAGTCATCGTTGAATATGTGGGAGCCATTATGGATCTCCAGATCCCGCTATTGGTTATTGGTCGGAGTGAGTACTCAACCATGTCCACATAGTTCTCGAACCGTAGGGTGACACACTTAAAGTTGGATGTTGAAATGGTAGTACTTGAATTATGGAATGGAGTTCGAATATTTGTTCGGAGTCCCGGATGAGATCCCGGACATCACGAGGAGTTCTGGAATGGTCCGGAGAATAAGATTCATATATAGGATGTCATTTTATGTGAAATAAAATGTCGCGGAAGGTTCTATGGAAGGTTCTAGAAGGTTCTAGAAAAGTCCGGAAGAAACCACCAAGGAAGGTGGAGTCCACAAGGGACTCCACCTCCATGGCCGGCCAGCCCTAGTGGGGGTGGAGTCCCAAGTGGACTCCACCATAGGGGGCCGGCCACCCCCCACATGGGAGGTGGGAATCCCACCTTTGGGTGGGAGTCCTAGTTGGGCTAGGTTTCCCCCCTCCTATGGAAGGTTTTGGTTTCGGGTCTTATTCGAAGACTTGGACACCAACACTTGGGATCCACCTATATAATGAGGGGCCAAGGGAGGGGGCCGGCCACCCCAAGACCACAAGCTGGCCGCCCCCCATAGAGTGGCCGGCCACCCCTCCCAAACCCTAGCCAAGCTCCTCTCCTCCATATTGCCCGCATAGCTTAGCGAAGCTCCGCCGGACTTCTACACCGCCACCGACACCACGCCGTCGTGCTGTCGGATTCAAGAGGAGCTACTACTTCCGCTGCCCGCTGGAACGGGGAGGTGGACGTCGTCTTCATCAACAACCGAACGTGTGACCGAGTACGGAGGTGCTGCCCGTTCGTGGCGCCGGAACCGATCGTGATCAAGATCTTCTACGCGCTTTTGCAAGCGGCAAGTGATCGTCTACCGCAGCAACAAGAGCCTCCTCTTGTAGGCTTTGGAATCTCTTCAAGGGTGAGACTCGATACCCCCTCGTTGCTACCGTCTTCTAGATTGCATCTTGGCTTGGATTGCGTGTTCGCGGTAGGAAAATTTTTGTTTTCTATGCAACGTTATCCTACAACAATTGCCCTCTTTTGCGAGCTGAGTGATTGGAACAATTCATCTTTTTAGTGGTAGAGCCTTACTTTGCTTTTTGTCCCCTCTGCTAAAAGTGTTCTATTTGTAACACGGTGTAAGATTCCGTTGATGTTTCATCAATTGAGTTGAGTGTTGTTTTAAACTTGCATGTGAAATTCATTGCAACTTCCTATAAAATACTTAATTATTATCAGCATATTTTTTTAGCATGATTGATATTCATGTATGGCTTCAATTAATCCCTCAATTTTGCAAGCATACATGAACACTTCCCGCAACAACGCGTGAGGTATTGTTGAATGTAGATGGGCTGCAGCCCAATAAGGCAGCACATGTAGTCTACAATTCCTGAAATTTCAAGGCCCATCACGTTGTCAGCTTGGGACAGCCTTGGGGGACAAAGTTTAGTCTCACATTGCTAGTTGGGAGTGAGTTGGAGTGGTATATAAGGGCTGCTGTTCTAGTCATTCCAAGTGAGTAAGAACAGAAGGAGCCCTCGCGCACTCCTCCTCCTCCGCCCGCCCCGCCCGGGCGATAAGGTTTTTGGGTGCGTCTCGGCGCGACTGCTCGCTGCTGCTCGTGTTCATCCTCGCCGGTTCGTCTGCTTCATCACTACACCATGGGCGACATCAACAACTTCCATGGTGGTGGTGTTGCTGCTGCTAGTGCCAGGCCCGGGCCCACGGGAGTGCGGTCCGTGCGGCCGCACAGGGCCCCAAATTTTTGGGGGCCCATAATTTGTAAGTTGGCCTTCTATATATGGATAATATTCATGTACGTTAGAAAATAATCACGAAACCAACCTAGCTCAATTGGTTCTCTGGTTTGACCCGGTAGATTGTTGAGCAGGAGGTTGCATATTCAATTCCCACACAGTACTCTGAATTTTTTATATTTTGATTGGTGCTACTTTTTTATCCCTCCAATCCAACATTTTCCTATTGTAATTGATGCGTATACCTATGATACAAATACTTAATTAAACATTATATTAGTATTGAATAAAACTTACCTGGTGGATGCATAAATCACACTATATCCACTTTTGAGACAAATTTCTATAAATCACACTATCTACTTTGGGTACAAATTTCTAATTCAAGTATTAAACATATCAAAAAGTTTGTAGTTTGATATTGTAATAGTGCATTTCTCTCATGGGGTAGTTCTTATAATAGGATTGCCCATATTTCTCGCATATGCTTTACTCCTTTCTTTTCTTTGATTTTTCTCTATTTGATTGGCGCTGCTTGTTTTTTTCTTTTATCCAACCTTTTCCTGTTCTGATAGATGCCTATGCATATGATACAAATATTTAATTATCCATTTTATTAGTATTGAATAAAAATTACACGGTGGATGCATAAATCACACTATATAGACTTTTGGGGCAAATTTCTATAAATCACACTATATACACTTTTGGTGGCCGAAGCGGCGGAGCGGCGTCAGAGGAGGCGGAATCGCTCGCCGGAGAGGAGGCAGGCGGCGGCGGGAGTGAAAGCGGCGGAGGGGAGTAGGGTTTAGAAACCGAACTCCCCTCCGCGGCCCCTTTTAGTACGGGGCGATCGCATGATTTCTCGGGAGCCCGAACTCGTTATACGGGCCAGGCCGCGAGTTCGGGCTCCATTCTAGCCCATCTCCAAACCGAACCCCTATTCTTGCTGAAATTATTCAGTTTCCGCTGCGAGTTTGGGCTCCTAGAGATGCTCTAATAAGCTTATCCTTATTACCATATGCACGTATTTATGTAGTAAAATAGGGCCCATATTAAAATTTCGCACAGGGCCCCGGATTTTGGCGGCCCGGCCCTGGCTAGTGCGACCTTCCCGGTCGCGATGTACGTGCTTTTCCTCTCCTACCTTGAACTGCTACTTGTTCCATGTTCAGATCTGATGTATGTGCTTAGTCTGATATGTATGGTTAAGTATGCTTGTGCATCTGTAATGTTGCTTTCGGTAATTAAACTCACACGGAAATTGCCTAATAATCCAACAGGTATATCATTCATGATTAATCCCATAGATCATAGGAAATGATCCCGAAGTGGATAGGATTGAATAGTAGTTTATTATGGCAAGGTCGTTGCTTATGATTCTCAATCTTACATCAGCACAAGGATAGCTTGATGATCCAAGTTATGCAAATTTGTCAGCGACGGCCGTAAGATAACTACGTATCGGGTCATGATGTGATGTGATGTGATGTCTGACTGGAATAGCTGTTCAGGTTACTGATTAGTCTCATAACGATAATTATGCCGTTGTTGTCGTCCAGCTAGCTCGAGGGACAATCCGTTCAAACTGGACAAGCTTGTTCGTTGAATCGGCGCGGAATAGTATACTGTCACGAGCAAAGAATTCTTCTCAAATACTGTTCCTCGTAAGGACGAGTCTTAAGTTAGTACTGTCCAGAGATTAGAGTATATTCGTTCCACATTGCTTCTCTGTACATCTACTTGCCGCCAGCCCGGCCGCCAGCTTCCAAACGTCACATGACCTTGGCATACCAGTAGGCAGACTAGCCTGAAATATCCTAGCGCTGTCACAGGCACCGGCGACGACCTCCCATGGCCGCACGACCGCGCCGCACCACGCATGTTCGTCCTCGCCTCCGCCGCCACCGCCGCCTCTTTCTCCTAATCCCCCTCCTCCTCCTTTTCCTCCTCCCACCCCTATCAGCTGTCATCTTCCGCCGCGCCAACTCCCTCGGCCGCCGGTGCCTTTCCGTCACCGCCCCTCACACCCCCCTCGCCGGACGCCGGCTCAGCTTCTCCATCGTTACGCTCTCCGACGAGAGCCGTGGCGCGCGGGGGCGGTCTTTCCGCGGCATGCTGAACGCCACCGCGCGGAACAGGCGCGCCTACGCGGCCGTGCACGGCTACGGCCTCGCCGTGCTGCCGCCCGAGGCCGTCGACCGCAGCCGCCCGCCCGCCTGGAGCAAGGTCCTCGCCTTACGCGCTCACCTGCACCGCCACCACTGGCTATTCTGGAATGACGCGGTGAGTCGCGCCAAACGATTATGCAACGGCCTCTGAAGTTTGAATTGTTTATTAGTTATTACTTTACTAATCGATCCTTACTTTTCAGGACACGCTTGTTACTAACCCAGACATCGCGTTGGTAAGAAACACTGAAATAATCCTATTTGATGCTTACTCTAGAGTTCCTCCAACTAATACAAATTCTCTCCCGATTGCTTGTACCCAAGGAGACGATTCTGGTTTCGGTGATTGGGCATAGTGATTTCCATACATCCCCTGATCTCATTCTGACGGAGGATATCAATGGGGTTAACTCCGGTATGGAAAACCTGCACATTATTCACCTCTACAGGCTCTACTTGATTACTTTTTTATCAAAATCACTTTCCAAGGAAACTTTGTGATATGTCATACTCATTGACACAGATAACTCAGCACCTACTACTGTGACCTTTTCCTTTTTGAGGAAAAGACAATCGTTCCTGCCTTTCGATTAGAGATTCTCTAGTACTTTATATACATTGTTCTCATGGAGCTAAAATAGTCAAAAAGAACTTCACCCCACTCCACTCCATTAAACTAAAATAGTGGTTATCTCCCCGGTCCTGTGTGTGGTCTGATCGCTACCTTCCCTCACGAGGATACTACCGTATTTTCAGAACATGCATATGCTAATTTTGTATAACTCATTTGTACGATGAAGCGTGAACCAAGGTATAGCTTGGTGGCAGTGAGCTGTTGATAGCTCTCAGCCCGCCCGAGTTTGAGTCTCCGTACTCGCATTCTCGGTGTTGTGCACACAATTACCAATAATTTTTCTTATTTGTACGATGAAGCTGTTCCATACCTGTAGGTTAGAGCAGCAAACAGAGCAAGAGGATACACACTGCGCGTAAATCATACTAATATCGCAGGGAAACGCACTTGGAAAGATACATTCATAATAAATGTTTCCATCTTCCTTATTATTTAGTTACGGTAGTTGACAAACTTACTTTTCTGTTGTGATAGGCAAATTCTGCAAAAAAAAAAAAAAAAAAAAAAAAAAAAAAAAAACAGATACAAACCACTCATCCATCAGATATTAACCATGCTTCTTTTTCATGTAGGACTGTTCTTCATAAGGAGGTCAAAATGGAGTGAGAGATTTTTGGATATATGGTGGAACCATACATCATTTGTACAATTTGGTTCCACAAAAAGTGGAGATAATTTCGCACTTAAGCATATAATAGATCACTTATCACCTGAAGAAATGCAAGCACACGTCCGTATAGCAAAAATGCAGTGCCTCTTCAACTCATACCCTTGGAATTGGATGGCTATGTGGAAATCACTTCACGCCCTCATCTTCCACCCGTCCACTACATGGAAAGGTTTCCTTATATTCTTACTCACTCCTCATTACATATTCGCGACAAGCATTTATACTTTTAGGGCATGTACAATGGTGATATCTTAGCAATGCCACGTCGGATAAATGCTGATGTGGAGAAAAGAGAAAGTCAAAAAAAGACTTTGCCTTCTCTTAGCTAAGAGATCATCTCTTAGCACAATCTGTCTCACCGCATATTTAGGATGTCTAGTTACTAAAGATAAGACTAAAAATAACCCACTAAAAATAACCCATTGTACATCATGTTTTACTGTCATATCTAAATTACATGGCACAGTTAAGATAAGACGGTCTTATCAACCATTGCACATACCCTAAAGTGAAAGAGGCACACGATTGATATTGAAGACTGGACTTCCTATGTGTTATTTAGACATCTCATTATCTACTATGCCCATATGTTGAGTCCCCGTAATACTTCATTTTCTTTACCAAAAATTAACTTAGCAGGCGCAAATTGAAGTGGTTCAGTGGTACCTGTTACACAACAAATGATAAACAAAAAGTGCTTTATTGTGTTCAATATCAATCCTTACTAGCAAAAACATCGTATTCCAGTATTTAAAACCGAGCAGATGATATATGTGGCTGATGTATTATGTTTACAAATACATGGTCTTCCCCTCTACAGAAAGAAACTGAATCAAACCAGGAGTTTATTAGTCATAAATAAGTAAAGCCTGCGGGGTTTTTTTTTCTATATCAGGGTCAAGTGGTATTGTTCAATACCAGGGATAAGGGCCACGCATGCAAGATTAAAAAAAATATGAAGCCTACTTCCGATCCATGTTTAGGCCTTTGAGAGCCACGTCATATAACTCTACAGCTAGTTCATCAACCACCTCTTCGACGTGTCAACTTGAAATCCAATTTGTGTTAGAAAACCCAAAAGTCCTTGACATCTCCTTGACATGAAAAATCCAAGCAAAAGATACATGGAAAAAAGACAAAAGTCACCATTCACAACAATTTTATATTTTGTCGCTTGGCATAACACCAAATTAAATTTTTAAAACTATGCTTGATGTACTTAAAGGTTTGCCTACTCTTGTTTATAGAAATTTGCCATGTTCATGTTAATTTGGTGCTTGGATCTCTTTTTTTTTTTGTAAACTACCACCAAATAGGCTTTGTGGCTTAATATATTGCCATATTGATCTGCATAGTTGCTCATTGCATGCTGATTGTGCAGGTGTTTATTCAGATGGAGATTTCATGGTCCATTTTGCCGGCCTAGATGACAAGCGAGGTTGGACATCTAGAATTCTTAAAGAGATAGGAACTACATGATGAGCATAAGTAATCCAATTCAAAAAATCAAATGAAGACCTGGAAGTTTATGTGTAGAGTTTGGTGTTGTTGCTTTGATAACGATAGTGCCATCAAGGGGTTATCATGGCTAGAGTTTATGGTAGAACTAGACAACTGGATGCTCGGGACGGTGTAACTCATCGATTTACCCAGGTTCATGTCTCATCGATGGAGGATTGCTACACCCTGATAGAATTCACTATAATAGCACAAAGTACATATTACAATGATGTATGTCTCTTTTGTATGCATACCCTAAAGGCGTCTGCTAGTAATTCTTATAAAGGCGTCAGAACCTAGGGCTTGATGGAGGTGAAGACCTAACTAACCACGGACTCTTAGACTATGCATGCAAGTATGCCATGTCTTGACTTACAAGTATTCCTTCTGCAATCTAGCTTGAGCCTTAGTCAGATGGGATTCCATCATCTAGCAACTGGGTCGCCGACAACCTTGGTGGTTTTTCCACCCAAGTGAGCCACTCGGGCTTGCTAGTTTATATTCGACATAACCCGATAGTAGCCCCCGGAACAATTTCAGACTTGCGCCATCTGGCTGAAGAGTTTGGAAGACTAATTATCCACCTTGCGTTGTTTAGTTGGCAAAATAGTCTTAAAGGGTTCCTAGTCGTTCGATTTGAAACTTCACTGTTCCAGCACAAAGCTAGTCAACTAACGGATATATTTTTTTTTGTGAGAATGTTAGCCGGTTGAACTAGAGTGACGTCAAAATAGCATCTTTCGGTTGTGTGACTGGCTAATACGACGTTTCACGATTGCAGGCCCACCTCCACTTCGAGATGCAGCGATATCTGCGAGTTTCCTATTTTTATGCACGCGGAAGCAAATTGATCACCATGAATGCGGAAGAATAGTTTTCAGATGTTGCCATTTCATACCAGTTTCACCGAGGCAAGGACACATATATAAGGGAATTCCCTTTTTTCCTTCTCCACTCATTGCTCACTTCTCACCATTTCCAAATTTCTTAGCGCGCAACAACAAACCCTCGCCACCTACAACCGCACCACACGTTTAGCGCTTTCTTATCCGACATAGGCCACCGCTAGTGCATGACTTTCTCGTTAGAGAAAACCTCTAAAATATCAATGTAAATTGAGCGCACTGATGTTCCACTCCCCAACTATGCAAGACAAGGCGGAGAGGACGCTAGCGCCACCGGTTGTGGGTGGAGCTTCGGGCAACTCATCTGTGTCGCCGCCACCGGAGTAAAGCATGGATGGACAATCCCATGTGTTTGCTGCCACCATCTGAAGATATGGAGGAGGACGAGGCACAGGAAAAATCCAAGGCCACCCAAGAACAATAGGAGGAGGAAGACGATGATGCCTCCAGCCAGGCTGCCTACGAGAGGGGGTGTGGCCTTGCGAGCTCAAGGCGGCAGATCTCTAGAATCTGCAACCGAAGAGTGAGGAGTCGGCTTATGGAGGGTTATCGAAGCCGGCTCATGGAAGGTCATCAAGAAGGAGGACAGCCAAACATTTTGAAAATATGCCCTAAAGGCAATAATAAAGTTTGTTATGATCATATTTCTAGTTCATGCTATAAGTTTATATATGTTCAATGCTATAATTGTATTAACCGTAAATATAATACATGTGTGGTTTAATAAACTACAATGAGTCCCTAACAAGCCTCTACTTAGGTTAGCTCGTTGATAACAAACACACGAGCCCCTTTCTTTCTCTCTCTCTCTCTCTTCTCTATGGTACCCGTCCCGTTGAGAGTCTTTTTCTCTCCCAAGCTCTCCTCCAACTCAAATCCGGCGGCGCTGATGCTTGGAGGAGAGAAGGATAGGACGTTTGGCTTGTTCAGAGTAGGGGTAGATGTCTTGGCTGCATGCCAGTTGTGGGCTTTATGACCGTAGTTTGGGGCGGAGCTTTGGATCTTGGCCAGATCTGGAGCAGTTTAGGGTTCTTCTTCCTCTCCTTCTTGCTTCTCTGGTTGGAGCTGGAGGCGATGGAGAAGAACAACGTTCCCCTCAATAAGGCTTTGGTCCGTGGCCACCGTTCACTATGGAGTCGAGGTGCTGAGGAGTTTCTTCTGGCCGACCATGTTGGTGTGGGGAAGAAGCAAGTTGGTGTGTCTATCTGTGCATCTGGAAGGTGGCAAGGCAGATCCATGCTGCAGCTCGGAGAGAATCACACGGTGGCCAGGATTTCCATCGTGATTTGTGACTGAAGATGCGGCCTCTCCACTCTCCAAACGCCGATTAGGCGTTTCTTCAACCTCTATTACGGAGGCCTTTTCTGAAGCTCCATGCTGGAATCCAGCGGCTTCGCGCCGCCAAGTGGTTTGTCCCCGGCGGTGTCAAGACGGTCGGCGATGGTGGCTTGCATCAAGTCGAGATGACCCAGGACTTAATTGCTTTTCTTTCATGTGTTTCAGGGTCCTTAGTGAAAGTTCCTAGTACTGCAATGTATTTTCTCTTTTGTTTCAAGGTCCTACTTGTAAAATGTACCCACCGACGTTTCAAGGTCCTACTTGTAAAATGTACCAACCGACGTTTCAATGAATGCAGCTCTCATGGTCTTCAAGGCCCCTCTCCCTCTTCAAAAAAAAGTTAGCTTGTTGATTAATGATGGTTATGGTTTCCTAGCCCTGGACATGCATGAGATGTAGATTAATAACGAGTCCATGCCAATAGAAGAATGATGTGATGGACATACCCAATCTGGCAAAGAAATAAGATCAAGTCACCATGTTTAAATTTCCTAAGCGGATTTTAATGTAAAGTAACTAATTTCTTAGACCATGATACAATGTTACACCCGGGCATTGAAATAATACTTTGGGGTCATCAATCGTTATTTTGTAACATGGTGATCATAAAGGTGTCTTTCAGGTACTTTGGAAGGTGTCTGTTGGGTTGCATGAATCGAGAGTGGGATTTATCCATCCAATTGACAGAAAGATATTTTCCAGGTCCAGTCAGTGATGTAATTTCCAAAGATCTTGCAAGCAAGTGAATAATGAGTTAGTCACATAGATATTATGTTAGGTATGAGTAAAGGGTGCTTGCCGTAACGATATTGAACTAGGTATGGTGATACCAATGATCTAGTATCGGGAAATAATATATCAAGATACAAAGGGAATTGGATACGGGGTTAAATTGACTCCCCGACATTGTGGTTCAACTAAATATACTGGAGTCAATAGGGGTATCCACGATCCCGCTATTGATTATTGATTGCAGAGATGTCTCGATCATGTTTGGATATTCTCAAACCCACCGGGTCACACACTTAAGGTTCAATGTCAATAGGGTAGTCATGAGAAATGGATACTGGTGAAGACCAAATTTGTTTGGAGTCTCGGATGGGATCCAAGAAATCACGAGGAGATTCGGAATGGTCTGAAGAATAAGATTCATATAAGGGAAGTTAATTTTAAGGTTTTGGAAAAGTCCATAAATTTTTCGATGAGACAATTGAGGTTTCTAGACGGTTCTAGAGGACCACTAGTGGGGCCCAAATCCTTGAAAGACCTGCATGGGACGGAGGGGGAGTTGACTGTCCCACTCGGGCCAGGCGCACAAGCCCACCAATGCCCAATCGGCCAACCAAGGGGAACCCTAGGGGGCACCAACTTGGGTGGGAAGAAAACTTTCCCCTATCCTTTCCCTGCCATGGGGATCCCTATTACACTGCACCAATCTACCGCCACGCTGTGATGATTGGGAAACAACTAAGCTTCTCGTGAAGACAACGAGGAGGTCCAAAGACCACGACACTGCCGACGAAATGGACATCGCCACCAACCTCACTGTAGGTCGCTCGCGTGGCACACATGCACGTTGCCGCGGCGCAGCGGCACTGGCGGTTAGCGGGATGCAGCAGTTGGACGGTGGCAGGGCCAAGGCCGAAGACGGAGTCGACATGACTCTGTAGTTCCTGTTGGGCACCACGGAGGCGCAGAGGAGCATGAAGCCAACAAGGAGGGTGGCCAGAATGAAGGATGTGCACACACAACACTTGGATGCCATGGCAATGGCGGTCGGGTCAATTTGTAGTACATCCTTGCTACTTGGCAGGCTGCTTGCCTTATTATTGAGGAAGGGAAGATTATTAGAAGAGGATTAAAACAATGTCTTCACAGCTTGCGTACCAGTGGAGCCGCATGGATGGAGAAAAAGATGCTCCACCTTTGCCCTACCAGAATGTGTCCGTGGAGAAACAGTGGAATCGAGTGTTTCACCAGGGCTAACTTTTAGCCAGCTTTAAAACCTGTGTTGTGCAGTTTTTTCATGCGAGCAAGCCCACCAAACGAACAAATTTTGGCTCGATAGAAACGAGAAATAGGATTGTGAGCAACCAAACAAACCCTTGATTAATATGGAGCATGTCTTAGCAAAGCATGAATCCGTGCAAGATATATTTTAGATAAGCTGTGACAAACAAGGATGTAATTTAATAAAAGAGCATCTACTGAAGATCAATGGTGCACAATGACTCTGCGGGTAGAACTAGGCCAGAGTAACCGCTTACAAGAAAAGATCTCGTGATTGTTAATATGGGCCCTCAACACCCATCAATACATGATGTTCTTTGACTGATCATTACTCTCGATGGTGAAGATGTTATTGATTGTGAACCCATATTAGGTTATTTACACAGAAAAAACTATCATGACACATGTGTCTCCCTTAGTTTTGTTTACTTACATCGTAGGAATAATGGACAATTGCCCTCTTTTTCGAGCTGAGTGATTGGAACAATTCATCTTTTTAGTGGTAGAGCCTTACTTTGCTTTTTTGTGCCCTCTGCTAAAAGGGGTCTATTTGTAACACGGTGTAAGATTTCTTTGATGTTTCATAAATTGAGTTGAGTGTTGTTTTAAACTCACATGTGAAATTCATTGCAACTTTCTGTAAGATACTTAATTATTATCAGCATAACATGAACACTTTCCGCAGCAATGTGTGAGGTATCGTGTACAGTAGTATCATTCATGATTAATCCTACAGAACATAGGAAATGATTCCGAAGTACGGAAATGATTCCGAAGTACGGATAGAGTTGACTATAATTTATTGTGGCATGGTCGTTGCTTATGATTCTCAATATTTACATCAGCATATGGATTAGCTTCATGATCCAAGTTAACCAAATTTCTCAGCGACGGCCGTAAGATAGCTAAGTATCGGATCATGATCTGATGTGTGTCAGGAAAATTCGTTCAGGTTGCTGATTAGTCTCATAACGATAATTATGCCGGTGTTGTCGTCCATCTAGCTCCAGGGTACAGTCCGTTCAAAGTTGACAAGCTAGTTCGCTGAATCACCGCGGAATAGTAGTACCGTCACGAGCAATAATTCTTCTCAAATACTGTTCCTCGTAAGGACAAGTCTTAAGTTAAAGTATATTCATTCATTTCATATTGCTTCTGTGTTATCTGCTTGCCGCCAGCTTCCAAACGTCACATGACCTTGGCAGACCAGTAGGCAGACTAGCCTGAAAGATCCAAACGCTCTCCCCATCACCGTGCTCGCCTCCGATGGCCGCACGACCGCGCCGCTCCTCCCATCACCGTGCTCGCCTCCGCCGCCACCACCACCTCCTTCTCCTAACCCCTCTCCTCATATTCCTCCTCCCACCTCTATCAGCCGTCCTCTTCCGCCGCGCCAACTCCCTCGGCCGCAGATGCCTGTCCCTCGCCGCCGGTCACACCCCCCTGGCCGGATGCCGGCTCAGCTTCTCCATCGTCACGCTCTCCGACGAGAGCCGTGGCGCGCGGGGGCGGTCTTTCCGCGGCATGCTAAACGCCACCGCGCGGAACAGGCGCGCCTACGCCGCTGTGCACGGGTACGGCCTCGCCGTGCTGCCGCCCGAGGCCGTCGACCGCAGTCGCCCGCCCGCCTGGAGCAAGGTCCTCGCCCTCCGCGCCCACCTGCACCGCCACCACTGGCTCTTCTGGAATGACGCGGTGAGTCGCGCCAAAAAATTATGCAACGGCTCTTAGTCCTCTGAACCAAATCCGGATTGTTTATTAATCGATCCTTAATTTTCAGGACACGCTTGTCACTAACCCGGACATCGCGTTGGTAAGAAACACTGGATTAATCCTATTTGACGCTTACTCTAGAGTTTCTCCAACTAATAGTACAATTTTCCCCTGATTGCTTGTACCCAAGGAGACGATTCTGTTTTCGGTGATTGGGCATAGTGATTTTCATACATCCCCTGATCTCATTCTGACGGAGGATATCAATGGAGTTAACGCCGGTATGCAAACCCTGCACATTATTCACCTCTATGTACAGGCTCTACTTTACTTTTTTATCAAAATCACTTTGCAAGGCAACTTTTGTCATATGTCACACTCATTAGCACAGCACCTACTACTGTTACCTTTTCCTTTTTGAGGAAAAGACAATCGTTCCTGTCTTTCGACTACATAGAAAGATCCTCTACTACTCTATATACATTGTTATCATGGAGCTAAAAGAGTCAAAAAGAACTCCACTCCACTCCACTACACTAGACTAGTGGTTGTCTCCGGGTCCTGTGTGTTCTGATCGATCTCCTCCCCAACGAGCATACTGCTGTATCTTCACAACATGCATAGGATAATTTTGTTTACCTCATTTTTGCGATGAGGCTGATCCAGACCTATATCCTAGAGCAACAAACAGAGCAACATAATACACACCGAGATACACCATATTAATATCACAGGGAGCATACTTAGAAATACAAATTCAGAATAAATGATTCCATTTTTCTTATTGTTTCGTTACCATAGTTGAAAACCTTAATTTTCTGTTCTGATAGGCAGAAAATTCTGCACAAAAATAGATACGAACCGCTCATCCATCAAATATTAACCATGCTCTCCTTCTCATGCAGGACTGTTCTTCGTAAGGAGGTCAAAATGGAGTGAGAGATTTTTGGATACATGGTGGAACCATTCATCATTTGTACAATTTGGTTCCACAAAAAGTGGAGATAATTTCGCACTTAAGCATATCATAGATCACTTATCGCCTGAAGAAATGCAAGCACACGTCCGTATAGCAAAAATGCAGTGCCTCTTCAACTCATACCCTTGGAATTGGATGGCTATGTGGAAATCACTTCACGCCCTGATCTTCCACACGTCCACTACATGGAAAGGTTTACTTATATTCTTACTCACTCTTCATTACATATGTGCTACAAGCATTTCATTTAAAAAGTGAAAGAGCCACTCAACTGATATTGAAGACTGGACTTTCAAAGTGTTATTTAGATATCTCATTATCTACTATGCTCATATTGAGTGCCCATAATGCTTCATTTGCTTTGGAAAAACAAAAGGTAGCAGACACAAATTGAAGTGGTACAATGGTACCTGTTACACAACAAATGATACCAATACTTTCTAGCAAAAACATCGCATTCTAGTATTTAAAACTGAGTACATGATATATGTGGCTGATGTGTTATATTTCCAAATACATTGTCTTCCCCCTCTAAAGAAAAAAAAGAAACTGCATTAAACCAGGAGTTTGTTAGTCATAAAAAAGCATGCAGGATTTTAAAAAATGTATCATAATCAAGTGGTATTGAGTTGAAGAACCAGGATGAGAGGGAGGCACATATGTGAGATTTTTTTTTAAATGAAAGCCTACTTCCGATCAATGTTTAGGCTTTAGAGAGCTGCACGTAAGGGGAGTGTTGAGGTTTGGGGCGAAGCGGCTTACTGGCTAGTGCACGTAACTCTACAATTGGTTCATCAAACACCACTTCGACATGTCACCCAGAAATTCAATTTTTGTTAGAAGAAACAAAAAAAAATGTCATTGATATCTTCTAAGTTAAGATACATGGAAAAAATACAAAGGTCAACATTCAAAAAAATATTCTTTTATAGCTAATCATAATACAGAATTAATAATTTCAAACAATCCTTGATGTATGGAAAATCTCTCCTGGTTTTGTTTATAGAAATTTGTCGATGTTCATGTTTATATGGTGCATGGATCTTATGTTTTTTTTTGTAAATTCTCACAAGATAGGTTTTGTTACTTGATACTTTGACATTTTGATCTGCATAGTTGCTCATTGAATACTAATTTTGTAGGGGTTTATTCAGATGGAGATTTCATGGTCCATTTTGCTGGCCTAGATGACAAGCGAGGTTGGACATCTAGAATTCTTAAAGAGATAGGAACTCCATGATAACCATAAGTACTCCAACTGAACATATATAATAGGAGCATCCAGAAATTTATGTGAAAGGCATCATTGTTTTTTTGCATCGTATGTGTTGAATGTTATGAGAGCAACCTGTCTCTATTGATAGCCCAATGGAAAAAAATATGATACATAATACTTGAGGTACAACAAAGGAAATATAACCTAATACAGACTCCTAGAATACTATTAATACTCCTTAAACCCCCTCAATGGAAAGCTTATAGAACATCAAGACAACAAACTATTCTTGTTGTGCGAACGGTTCACACCCGCCTCATACGTGACAAGTCTGTCGTACCCATGAGCCATGGGGCACCTCGAAGTTACAATTATTCCAGGCGGTGTTACACTCCGTTAACGCTAACTACTTGATATTTCCATTGAGGGATCACCCTATAAAACCTGACTATATGCATCAAACAAGGTGCATCAAAGGGATAAACATTATAGGCAATATATAATATTCTGTGATATGGCGTAGGCCCTTTGCATGGAAGAAATTCTAGACGTCGGTCCCCCTTCCTTCAACACCTTTGGCGGAGAAAACCTTCTTCACATATGACACAAAATTGAGGTCCACCTTTGCAAGATCATCATATTTATGTCCTCGGAAATATGGCTATTGCTATCTCTCTCTATATCTAATAGAATAAATGCATTACATGAAGTTTGACACACATGTCGAACAAATGAAAATCATATGACTCATGCCATAATGTTGTACCATTACACGCATGACATGCAAAAATAATTACATCATATAGCATATCATTCAATCTTAGTGAAATGTCGAAGCCTATACCACATCACATATTCATCATGCAAAAAGAAGTTAGACGCCTCTACCGGTTTTTGCATATTTTAGCGTGCTGATAACCCACAAGTATAGGGGATCGCAGCAGTCTTCGCGGGTAGTAAAACCCAAATTTATTGATTCGACACAAGGGGAGGTAAAGAATACTTATAAGCCTTAACAACTGAGTTGTCAATTCAGCTGCACCTGGAAAAGCACTAGTAACATGGGTGATGTGAAAGCAGCAGTAGTATGAGAGCAATAGTAACAAGAATACGGCAGTAGCAATAACACAGGAGCAATGGCACCAGAAAATAGTTGATACTACTTCCAATGTCATGTAGAACGAGTATATGATGATGAAAGATGGACCGGGGTTCGCAGCTATCTACACTAGTGGTAACTCTCCAATAACAAGTGTCGGGTGAACAAATTACAGTTGGGCAATTGATATGATTGAAATAGCATTAAGACAGAACATCAAGATCATTAATCATGTAGGCATGTTTCCCATATATAGTCATACGTGCTCGCAATGAGAAACTTGTACAACATCTTTTGTCCTACCAGCCGGTGGCAGCCGGGACTCAAGGGAATCTACTGGAAATTAAGGTACTCCTTTTAATAGAGCACCGGAGCAAAGCATTAACACTCCGTGAAAACATGTGATCCTCATATCTAAGCCTTCCCCTCCAGTTGTCCCAATTTCTGTCACTTTGGGGCCTTTGGTTCCGGACATAGACATGTGCATACAACTTGTAGATACAATCTAAGCAATAAGTATAGAGCTTAAATCTAAGATCATGCCACTCGGGCCCTAGTGACAAGCATTAAACATAACAAGATTGCAGCAACAATAACTTCATAAACTTTGTAGATAGACAATCATAACGTAACAATCCATCGGATCCCGACAAACACAACACCGATTACATCAGATGAATCTCAATCATGTAAGGCAGCTCATGAGATCATTGTATTGAAGTACATGGGAGAGATGATACCAACTAGCTACAGCTAGA
Organism: Lolium perenne; assembly: GCF_019359855.2. Lineage (NCBI taxonomy): Eukaryota > Viridiplantae > Streptophyta > Magnoliopsida > Poales > Poaceae > Lolium > Lolium perenne. The sequence continues at coordinate 40,846,615 of NC_067245.2, read as the reverse complement.
ACCCGTAGTCCATGGGGGAACTACTCACGGAGCATGATGGAGGCGGTGGCGTCGATGGAGATGGCTTCCGGGGGCACTTCCCCGTCCCGGCAGGGTGCCGGAACAGAGACTTCTGTCCCCCGAATTGGAGTTTCGCGATGGCGGCGGCGCCCCTGGAGTCTTTCTGGAGTTTCATCAATCGGTATCGAGTTTTTAGGTCGAAAGGGCTTATATAGGCGAAGAGGCGGCGCAGGAGGGGCAACAGGGTGCCCTCCCCATAGGCCGGCGCGGCCAGGGGCTGGCCCGCGCGGCCCTATGGTGTGGGGGGCCCAGGCCTCCCCTCTGACTCCCCTTCGGTGCCCTGGCCCGTCTCGGTGAATTATGATGTTTGGTCTTCATTTCGTCGAATTCCGAGAATATTGCCCGAACAGCCTTTCTGGAACCAAAAACAGCAGAAAATAGGAACTGGCACTGTGACATCTTGTTAATAGGTTAGTTCCGGAAAACGCATAAAAACGTTATAAAGTGCAAGCAAAACATGTAAGTATTGTCATAAAACAAGCATGGAACATCAGAAATTATAGGTACGTTGGAGATGTATCAGCATCCCCAAGCTTAGTTCCTGCTCGCCCTCGAGTAGGTAAACGATAAAAAGAGTAATTTCTGTAGTGACATGCTACTTACATAATCTTGATCATCCTATTATAAAGCATATGAGATGAATGCAGTGACTCAAGGCAATGATCTATAGTTGCTAACAAATAGATAACATATAGCAAAACTTTTCATGAATAGTACTTTCAAGACAAGCATCAAAAGTCTTGCATAAGAGTTAACTCATAAAGCAATAAATTCAAAGTAAAGGCATTGAAGCAACACAGAGGAAGATTTAAGTTTCAGCAATTGCTTTCAACTTCAACATGCATATCTCATGGATAATTGTCAACACAAAGTAATATGATGAATGCAAATAAGTAAGTATGTAAGAATCAATGCACAGTTGACACAAGTGTTTGCTTCTAAGATGGAAGGAAGTAGGTAAACTGGCTCAACATAAAGTAAAAGAATGGCCCTTCGCAGAGGGAAGCATTGATTGCTATATTTGTGCTAGAGCTTTGGTTTTGAAAACATAAAGAGAGCATAAAAGTAAAGTTTTGAGAGGTGTTTGTTGTTGTCAACGAAAGGTAGTGGGCACTCTAACCCCCTTGCCAGACAAACCTTCAAAGAGCGGCTCCCATTTTATTTTTATTTTTGTGTGGCACTCCTTCCAACCTTTCTTTCACAAACCATGGCTAACCGAATCCTCGGGTGCCTGCCAACAATCTCATACCATGAAGGAGTGCCTTTTTATTTTAGTTTTATTATGATGACACTCCTCCCCACCTTTGCTTTCTCAAGCCATGGCTAACCGAATCCTTCGGGTGCCGTCCAACAATCACATACCATGGAGGAGTGTCTATTTTTGTTAATTAATTTGGGACTGGGAATCCCATTGCCAGCTCTTTTTGCAAAGTTATTGGATAAGCGGATGAAGCCACTAGTCCATTGGTGAAAGTTGCCCAACAAGATTGAAAGATAAACACCACATACTTCCTCATGAGCTATTAAACATTGACACAAATCAGAGGTGATAAATTTTGAATTGTTTAAAGGTAGCACTCAAGCAATTTACTTTGGAATGGCGGAGAAATACCATGTAGTAGGTAGGTATGGTGGACACAAATGGCATAGTGGTTGGCTCAAGGTTTTGGATGCACGAGAAGCATTCCCTCTCAGTACAAGGCTTTGGGCTAGCAAGGTTATTTGAAACAAACACAAGTATGAACCGGTACAGCAAAACTTACATAAGAACATATTGCAAGCATTATAATACTCTACACTGTCTTCCTTGTTGCTCAAACACTTTTACCAGAAAATATCTAGACCTTAAGAGAGACCAATCATGCAAACCAATTTCAACAAGCTCTACAGTAGTTCTCCACTAATAGGTTTAAACTACATGATGCAAGAGCTTAATCATGATCTACTTGAGAGCTCAAAACAATTACCAAGTATCAAATTATTCAAGACATTATGAAGCACTTTCTGTTTCCAACCAAATAGCGATAAATGCAATAGCTTCCAACTTTTATCATTGAACATTAAGAAATAAGAGCGAAGAACACGAGTGTTCATATGAAAAAGCGGAGCGTGTCTCTCTCCCAAACAAGGATTGCTAGGATCCGAATTTGTTCAAACATAAACAAAAAATAAAAACACACTGATGCTCCAAGTAAAGCACATATGATGTGACCGAATAAAAAATATAGTTTCAATAGAAGAAACCTGATAAGTTGATGAAGAAGGGGATGCCTTGGGCATCCCCAAGCTTAGACGCTTGAGTCTTCTTGAAATATGCAGGGATGAACCACGGGGGCATCCCCACGCTTAGACTTTTCACTCTTCTTGATCATATATCATCCTCCTCTCTTGACCCTTGAAAACTTCCTTCACACCAAACTTCTCATAAACTTCATTAGAGGGGTTAGTACTCAAAAAAACTTGAATCCACCTTGGTCCTGTAGTGACACATTGCAAGAACTCAATAAAACATTAGCTACAGCTCTCCACGTCTAGAAAGCCTTACTTAAAGTCCACAAGAGACAATGCAAAAAAACAGAGACAGAATCTGTCAAAACAGAACAGCCAGTAAACACGAATTTTAAACAGGTACTTCCGTTGCTCAAATCAGAAAACTCAAAACTAATGAAAGTTGCGTACATATCTGAGGAACACGCACGTAAATTGGCATATTTTTCTGAGTTACCTACAGAGAAAACAGCCCAGATTCGTGACAGATAGAAATCTGTTTCTGCGCAGAAATCCAAATCTAGCATCAACCTTCGATTAGAGGCGTCACTTGGCACAACATTGCAATAAAATAATGATAAGGAGAGGTTGCTACAGTAGTAATAATTCCAGGACACAACAAAACAGTAGCAAAATAAAGACATGGGTTATCTCCCAAGAAGTGCTTTTCTTTATAGCCATTAAGATGGGCTCAACAATTTTAATGATGCACTCGCAAGAAATAAGAGTTGAAGCAAAAGAGAGCATCAAAAAGCAAGTTCAAAACAAATTTAAGTCTAACCCACTTCCTATGCATAGGAATCTTGTACACAAATAAATTCATGAAGAACAAAGTGACAAGCATATCAAGATAAAACAAGAGTAACTTCAAAATTTTCAGCATATAGAGAGGTGTTTTAGTACCATGAAAATTTCTACAACCATATTTTCCTCTCTCATAATAATTTTCAGTAGATTCATGGATAAACTCAACAATATAACTATCACATGCAGCATACTTTTCATGATCCATAAGCACATAATTTTTATCAAGCTCAAAAATAGTGGGATTAAAACTTTCAAATCCACTTTTATCAATAATATAACAAGATGATTGATCAATCTCAAAAGATATGGGACTCATAGATAAATTCAAGAACTCTCCAATCCCATTTTCATTAGTAGTACAATTAATATTATCAAGTAACATAGGACCATCATCTAGAGATTTATCATAAACATTTGCTAAGCAAAACTCTTTAGTACCATGCATTTCGACATCAGGCATAAACAAAGCATTATCATAAGATTTATCAAAGTAGCATGTATTATCATAAATAACAGTAGCATAATTATTCTCACAAGTTTTACTCATAGGGAATATTTCAAGAGAATCCACAGGAACATAACATTCAACCTCTTTCGGTAAGCATGGAGGACAATCAAATAGTGTAAGAGATAAAGAGTTACTCTCATTAGAAGGTTGGCATGGGTAGCTAATCCATTCTTCCTCCTTTTGTTCATCACTCTCCTCTTCTTTTTCATCCAATGAGCTTTCAGGTTCATCAATTTCCTCCTCTTTTTCATCCAATGAGCTTTCAGGTTCATCAATTTCTTCTTCCACAGGTCCCTGCAAATTGTGAGTGCATTCTTGTGCATTAATGAGTCTCTCTTTATAATCAATGATATAAGGATTATCAGTCTAACTTTCATTGCAAAAATTAAGGATAGAAGAGACATAATCTTTAAGGTCCTTACAAACAACACAAGTTTCATAATTTTTAACCATGAAGGATTCTATCTCAGAGGCTCCCATAAATATGACAAATTGTTCTACTTCTTCGAACCCAAAATGAATATAGTTATTCCAATTATAGTTCTTAATTAAAACTTCTTCACTAAAGCCACATTGAAATTTCAGATGTTTAGTATCATCTTTAGAGCAACAGTTTATATCATAGCGTTTAAGCAAGATTTTAGCAATTGTATTCAATTTTTCTATCACAGCACTCATAACTTTACCCTTTCTTGATTCTCTATAATTATTATAATATTCTATAAGCTCCAAGTAGGTTGTAGGTTCTCCCATAGCAACAGTTTTTAATTTTTAGGGTTTTCAAATTTTTATGGATTTTTGGGTATATGAGGAAAGTAAAACAAGACAAAAAGAAACTAGACAAAAGTAAACTAAGAAAAATAAAACAAGACAGAAATAAACTAAGCACAAATAAACTAGGCAAAAGTAAACTAAGCAAAACAAAATAAAATAAAACGGAGAGAGAGATGGAGTGTACTCCCCAGGTGAACTTATGAGTAGAGCTATGCCTCCCCGGCAACGGCGCCAGAAAACAGTCTTGATAACCCACAAGTATAGGGGATCGCAGCAGTCTTCGCGGGTAGTAAAACCCAAATTTATTGATTCGACACAAGGGGAGGTAAAGAATACTTATAAGCCTTAACAACTGAGTTGTCAATTCAGCTGCACCTGGAAAAGCACTAGTAACATGGGTGATGTGAAAGCAGCAGTAGTATGAGAGCAATAGTAACAGTAACACAGCAGCAGTAGCAATAACACAGGAGCAATGGCACCAGAAAATAGTTGATACTACTTCCAATGTCATGTAGAACGAGTATATGATGATGAAAGATGGACCGGGGTTCGCAGCTATCTACACTAGTGGTAACTCTCCAATAACAAGTGTCGGGTGAACAAATTACAGTTGGGCAATTGATAGGATTGAAATAGCATTAAGACAGAACATCAAGATCATTAATCATGTAGGCATGTTTCCCATATATAGTCATACATGCTCGCAATGAGAAACTTGTACAACATCTTTTGTCCTACCAGCCGGTGGCAGCCGGGCCTCAAGGGAATCTACTGGAAATTAAGGTACTCCTTTTAATAGAGCACCGGAGCAAAGCATTAACACTCCGTGAAAACATGTGATCCTCATATCTAAGCCTTCCCCTCCAGTTGTCCCAATTTCTGTCACTTTGGGGCCTTTGGTTCCGGACATAGACATGTGCATACAACTTGTAGATACAATCTAAGCAATAAGTATAGAGCTTAAATCTAAGATCATGCCACTCGGGCCCTAGTGACAAGCATTAAACATAACAAGATTGCAACAACAATAACTTCATAAACTTTGTAGATAGACAATCATAACGTAACAATCCATCGGATCCCGACAAACACAACACCGATTACATCAGATGAATCTCAATCATGTAAGGTAGCTCATGAGATCATTGTATTGAAGTACATGGGAGAGATGATACCAACTAGCTACAGCTAGAACCCGTAGTCCATGGGGGAACTACTCACGGAGCATGATGGAGGCGGTGGCGTCGATGGAGATGGCTTCCGGGGGCACTTCCCCGTCCCGGCAGGGTGCCGGAACAGAGACTTCTGTCCCCCGAATTGGAGTTTCGCGATGGCGGCGGCGCCCCTGGAGTCTTTCTGGAGTTTCGTCAATCGGTATCGAGTTTTTAGGTCGAAAGGGCTTATATAGGCGAAGAGGCGGCGCAGGAGGGGCAACAGGGTGCCCTCCCCATAGGCCGGCGCGGCCAGGGGCTGGCCCGCGCGGCCCTTTGGTGTGGGGGCCCCAGGCCTCCCCTCTGACTCCCCTTCGGTGTCCTGGTCCGTCTCGGTGAATTATGATGTTTGGTCTTCGTTTCGTCGAATTCCGAGAATATTGCCCGAACAGCCTTTCTGGAACCAAAAACAACAGAAAACAGCAACTGGCCCTTCGGCATCTTGTTAATAGGTTATTTCCATAAAATGCATAAAAACATTATAAAGTGCAAGCAAAACATGTAAGTATTGTCATAAAACAAGCATGGAACATCAGAAATTATAGGTACGTTGGAGACGTATCACGTGCCTGCTAGGTTTTCGAGCCAAACCGTTAGGTACATATGTTATCATCAAGCAGGATTATTTAAGTTACTATTTAACATGTGGGGTGTATGAAACACAAGACCTGGAGATCTCGAAGCCCAGAGTAAACTTTAATCATAGGCACCACCAACCTTTGCAATATTTATGTTTCTTAACTATAGCATGGGGATTGAGGCACCTTGGAGGAGGGATTTTCTCCCCTAGGGTTGGCCTCACCAGGGAGGGTTGGGCGCCCCAAACCCTAGTCGCCCTTTCCTTGCCCCCAAGCAAGGTGGGATGCCCTACCTTGGCCCCCACCCTGACCCATGTGTATGCTCCCACTTGGGCCTAGCCAAGTGGCCCAAGTGGGTAGCCCATACAGCCTCTCAGAACATTTTGGAAGGTTCCAAAATATTACGCAAGCTTCCTGGAAATTTCGGTGTCATTTGGGGTACTCCGAGACTTTTGCGGTTTTCTGAAACTATTCTGGGTTCGCTCTGAAACACTTTCGATTCCACCAAACTATTTTGATGTGTTTCTCTCATGCTCCTAACACATCCTCCTAACACATTTAGTACTCAACACATTGATGAACCTTAAGCGTATGATGTCGCAGGTTCGGTAATATATAGACATGACCCGTAACAAATTGTTTGGGGCACCGGCTCCAAATAATATTTCATTAGTTGAGGATGTGATTCAAGATATCCCGCAAATTTCATCGGCTAAAAATGAGATCTTGACAGCTCCTTTTTCGAAAGAGGAGGTGTTCGACGCAATCTCATAGATGGAACTTAATAAAGCTCCTGGTTCGGATGGTTTTCCCGCGGAGTTTTATCAAAAATTCTGGGAAGTAATAAAGAAGGACTTGATGGCGCTATTCACTCAGTTTAGTAAAGGGGATTTGCCTATTTACAAACTTAATTTTGGGCGTAATCACATTACTTCCCAAGAAAGAAGATGCAATCCAAATACATCAATATAGACCTATTTTTTTGTTAAATGTACGTTTTAAAATATTTACCAAGGTTGGTACTAATAGAATAACGGGGATTGCCCCAAGAATCATAAAACCAACACAATCTGCCTTTATGCCAGATAGAAATATTTTGGAAGGGGTGATCATTCTTCGTGAAAAAATTCATGAGTTACACAGTTAGAAAATGGATGGAGTTTTGTTTAAAATTGATTTCAAAAAAGCATATGATCAAGTGAAATGGCCCTTTTTGCAACAAACGTTGAGAATGAAAGGTTTTGCTCCGGAGTGGAGTAGACTAGTTCAGCAGTTTGATCAAGGGGTGAGTGTAGGTGTCAAGGCAAATGATGACATTGGTCATTACTTTCAGACAAAAAAGGGCTGCGACAAGGGGACCTCTATCTCCAATGATTTTTAATATTGTAGTGGATATGCTTGCCATCTTAATTGACCGAGCAAAAGAGGATGGTCAAGTAGGAGGACTTATCCCGCATCTTGTTGAGGGTGGTATCTCTATATTACAATATGCTGATGATACAATCCTTTTTTAGAACATGATTTACAAAATGCGGTTAATATGAAATTCATTTTATGTCTATTTTAAGAGCTATCAGGACTTAAAATTAATTTCCACAAAAGTGAGATTTTTTGTTTTGAAAATGCCAAGGATGAGGAGGACCAATACTGACAGATCTTTGGATGTGACGCTGGTTCACTCCCCTTTACATACTTGGGTATTGTAATTCATTATAGATAGCTCATGAATTCTGATTGGTATCCGGTGAAAACCTGATTTGAGAGCAAGTTGGGATGTTGGAAAGGAAAATTACTATCCTATGGTGATAGGATAGTCCTTATCAATTCAATTTTAACTAGCTTACCAATGTTTATGGTGTCCTTCCTACAGGGTGAGAAAAAATTTGGACTTTTATAGATCTAGATTCTTTTGGCAGTCTGATGAACAGAAAAAGAAATATAGACTCATGAAATGGAATATTGTCTGTAGACCTAAAGATCAAGGGGGTTTAGGTATTGAGGTGCTCGAAATTAAGAATAGTTTGTTTATTAAGCAAATGGCTTTTTAAACTTCTTAATGAAGATGGAGTGTGGCAAGAATTGCTACAGGCCAAATACTTAAGACATAATACCCTATCTGAGGTCCAGGTTAAGCCTACCGATTCTCCCTTCTAGAAGGGGTTGATGGGGGTTAAGGATGATTTCCTTTCTAGAGAATTTTTCAAAGTAGGTAATGGAACGGGTACCCGTTTCTGGGAAGATATATGGCTAGGAAAAGTTTCTTTAGCTCAGCAATATCCGTCTTTGTATAATATTGTGCATCACAAAAATATAACAGTAGCTCATGTGTTAGCTCAAACCTCTCTATTTTAGACGGGTGTTGAATGGTAACAAACGGATCTCATGGTTACAATTGTGTCGCAAATTAATGATGGTAAATTTGAATAAAGAAAAGGATCCTTTTGTCTGGAATCTCACACCAAATGGCTTGTTTACGGTCAAGACTATGTATGAGGATCTTATGAGTGACCATACCCCTTTTTTGAGAAAGTATCTCTGGAAGGTTAAAATTCCTCTCAAGATAAAGATTTTCATGTGGTTTCTGAGTAATAAGGTTATGTTAACTAAAGATAATCTAGCTAAACGATACTGGAATGGGTGCACGGAATGTGTTTTTTGTGGCGAGGAGGAAACAATTCAACACCTTTTCTTTGAGTGTCCTTTAGCTAAGCTTCTTTGGCGCATCATTAATTTCACATATGATCTTCCACCTCCAACCAATACTACTAATATGTTTGGTAATTGGTTGAATGGAGTAGATAGACAATCTAAGGTTTTTATCCGGATTGGGGTCTCTGCCTTATGTTGGTCTATATGGAAAGTCAGAAATGATATTATCTTTAACAAAAAACAATTTTTTCATTTCTTGTAGGTTATCCATATGGTGTCTCATTGGGTTCAGCTTTGGGCCCTCCTGTCGCCGGAGGGACAGCGGGATGCCATGGTTTCTGGATGCACACGGCTCCAGATGGTCGCTCAGGATATTTGGTGCCAGACTGGCTGGCGTCATACTAGGAGACTACTTTGATGTGTACTCAAAGTAGTTCATGCTTTTTTCGCTAGTTGATTTTTGTATCAATTCTTGGCGATGCTTGAGTTGTAATACAATACTGAATTTGAATCTTTATAATAAATGACCGTGTGCATCATCATGATGCAGAAGCCGGGATCATATCCCCATTTCGAGAAAAAGACCCGTAACTTCTTCTCGTATATAATTAATAGAGGGATGTGGGCATCCACATTGAATCCTACCCATACACGAATAGTATTGAGTGAAACTTTTGTCTGCATATACATTTTACTTTGCTTTACAATACATAACAAACCCGAGGTGGGATATTTATGTATCCTTGTTAAGCAACAACTTGATCACAGTATCAAGTTATCCTAGTTACCAGTCTATTCTCTTTTCTCGTTTAATATTTTGATATCCATGTAATCATGGCGATGATGGAGATCGTAATACCAAGAGAGCCCTGAGCCTATCTTTCCATCACCAAGAGGAGCAAATATCAATCTTGAAATATCAAGTCCCTGGACATATGTACATTTCCGAAGTTCCCGAAGATCCTCATAATGATCACCCATCCTCAAAGTAAATCTTCTGGTATGAAGGCACTCAACATTCTCATGGTCTAAGGACGCAACTATATGTTAACAACATTACGATTCTACTAACAATATGTGATAATGTGATATCATAGTATACCATTTGGTAGGGTTTGTTTAACACCATTGTTATGCTAATGATGTGTTCTCATCGTTATCGTCATCCTTGTTACTTTAACAATGCCCAATATGACAAGTGTAGCAAACTCCTATTTTCTATATGTAGTTCAAATTCCCTGTGTCAATGCCAAACAAAATATATAGCCAACCATTCTGTTTCATAAGTTGATCAAGTTTGGTTTTGAGGACTTGGTGCTTGGCTTAATAAGATATGCAATAGGATGGCTTGCGTGCAAGAGAACTACTCCAGTTCGAGTTTCAGAGGCATTAGTTTCTACAAATGTATGTTGATATATTGGTAGATCCAAAGCTGCTGAAAGGCTATTTTATGTTCCTCCCCTGCAGCCAACCTGATCTGAATATATGATACGGGGTTGCCCGATCTTCCCAGTAAGCACGATGGTGATGATGATCACGGGATGAACACAACGGGGATACTTGATGATGAAGTGGATGATAACTTGTATGACGCAATGAGATCTCTCGATTGGTCCTTGTCGCCAATGCAACAGCTCTCAACCCTGCAAGATATTCGCCACTCCACACACTTGCGCACGTAGTCGCCGACCACGAAGCGGTAAGTTGCAACCGTCTAATTCCCAATGGAACAACAGATCACTGTTGCCTGCCAAAACCCACCGGCGAGCAGCGACGAGCAACACGGAGAGCCGGGAGGCTCCCAGGACGGCTGGTGGGCCCTGGTCCCTCGGGCGACAGCCCGCAATGCTCCGGCACACGTCCTGGCGGTTGCAAGGGCGTGCCACCTGACCTATACCTGGTCAGGAAGGTGTTGGATTACTTCGATTAGCTTCCTGCATGGTAGACACGTAAACATTAAATACGAGCCCGATCGGCTCTCAGGTTGCCCTGTGAATCGGTTCAAAGAGCCGATTGCCCCATGGTTCACGTTGGATTTACGATGACATGGGGATCCCGCTTGATCAAAACAAAGTTAAATCAATCTACGACAGTTTAGGGTTTTCACCGCATAACCGGAACATCCTACACGTAGTCGAGCCTAGCAGATACGAAAGATGATGGAAAACTAGTCCTAAAAGAGGCCTAAAAACCAACATGAAGTCAATTCCTGGAACAATCCCTTCTAGGACTAGCAAACCATGCCTCACGCACTACCGGATCGTTCAACCCGTTTGCAAGGCCTAACCATGCGGATATCAAACTAATCCTTGGAGAACAAGGAACAACTATAACAGATCGGATCTACTAAATAAAGAACAAGCAAGATGCTGCCCTTACACCTAAGATAGATGTAAAGGCAGCTAGATATCGAGGGGTAGCATAGCTAAGCAAACATGTTCAGAAAAGCATCGATGCAAGCCCCAAAACATCTATGATATAGGTGTTACTCGCCATCAACAAGGCTTCAGTACGAGCAACACCAGATAACGAATAAATCGATACTGCCTAGATCGCAAGATGCGATCTAGGCAGCATGATGCTTACCCGGAAGAAACCCTCGAAACAAGGGGTGGCGATGCGCCTGGATTGTGTTTGTTGTGAACGTGGTCGTCCTCCTTTCTCAATAACCCTAGGTACATATTTATAGTCCGGGGACTTTCTATCTTTGGAATAAACCTAGTCGTATACGACCAAACTCTATCTCTTAATTCTAAACTAAGATGCAATCTACCATAATGTACAGATACACGGGCAATCTAGCCCAAATTCTCGCACAAGGCTGATTCAGAGACACTTCGTGTACGTACCCTCCAAGCCCATCTCAATTACGGCCCATCTTCTGATTTGGCCAAAATCTGGTGATAACACATGCCCCCCTGGTTTTGGCAATAATAATTCCAAAACCACTCTGTTTTTCCTTCATCGGGTCATGCGTTGCAGAGCAGAACCACTACAGTGCCCTTTCATCATGATGCCTTGCCTTATCAACTTTTCCGTACTGCATGATTTGACAGTTTTTGCACCGCATCCTCGAAACTGCCACAGCATTGAATTATGTTTCACTATATTCCCCTTTATTTAAACTCATCTGTGCAGTTCGCTTCCTCATCGCCTCCTCATCCTCTGTTCCTCTGCATTAGTACTCGAAAACCCTTCTTCCACCATGGACTCCTCCTCCTCCTACTCCTCAGATCTCTCTTCCCTCTCTTCTTCCTCCCGCGAGCCGACGCCGGAGTACGACCCGATAAGGGCGTACGAGGCCCTCGTCCCACTGAAGTGGGACGAGGCGGACTGGGACTTCTCTGTCTGGTCAGAGGATGATGAATCCCTGACCGACGGGGAAGACAACCTCCATTTCCTCATTGATGGGTATTTGGAGGAGGAGAGCGACGACGACGCTCTCTGGGGCGAAGACATCTCCTCCGACGAGGAGGAGGATGAGGAAACGGAGGAGGACACTGATACGTCCAATTTGCATCACTATTTTATATCATAATTTGCTGTTATTCATTGATATATTTCATATTGGGACACAATACTTATGTTATTTCATCTATTTTGCATATTTCATGATTATTGGAGGATCGAGCACCGGAGCCAGGATTCTGCTAGAAAAAGCACCGTCAGAACGCAATATTTCGGAGGATCAACTGCGGAAGGAAATTATACCAAAAATCCTATTTTTCCAGATGACGAAGGAAGCCAGAAGGGGGAGCCAGCTGGACCCAAGGTGGGCCCAGACCATAGGGCGGCGCGGCCCATGGCCTGGCCGCGCCACCTTGTGGTGTGGGGGCCCCACAGCCCCTTTCGCCTCCTTTTCTTCGCGAAACCCTACGTCTCGAAAACCTAAGCCACAGAGGGTACCTCGCGAAGAGTTACAGCCGCCTCTGCGGGGCGGAGAACACCAGAGAGAAAAGAGCTCTCCGGCGGGCAGGAATCCGCCGGGGAAATTCCCTCCTGGAGGGGGAAATCGACGCCATCGTCACCGTCATCGAGCTGGACATCATCTCCATCACCATCACCATCATCTTCATCATCATCACCGCCATCTCCACCGCAGCACCTCGTCACCGCTGTAGCAATTTGGGTTTGATCTTGATTGTTTGATAGGGGAAACTCTCCCGGTGTTGATTTCTACTTGTTATTGATGCTATTGAGTGAAACCGTTGAACCAAGATTTATGTTCAGATTGTTATTCATTATCATATTACCTCTGATCATGTTCCATATGATGTCTCGTGAGTAGTTCGTTTAGTTCTTGAGGACATGGGTGAAGTCTAAATGTTAGTAGTGAATTATGGTTGAGTAATATTCAATGTTATGATATTTAAGTTGTGGTGTCATTCTTCTAGTGGTGTCGTGTGAACGTCGACTACACGATACTTCACCATTTATGGGCCTAGGGGAATACATCTTGTACTCGTTTGCCAATTGCGGGGTTGCCGGGAGTGACAGTAAACCCGAGCCCCGTTGGTATATCGATGCAGGAGGGATCGCAGGATCTCAGAGTTTAAGGCTGTGGTTAGATTTATCTTAATTACTTTCTTGTAGTTGCGGATGCTTGCAAGGGGTATAATCACAAGTATGTATTAGTCCTAGGAAGGGCGGTACATTAGCATAGGTTCACCCACACAACACTTATCAAAACAATGAAGATTAATCAGTTGTATGTAGCGAAAGCACTAGACTAAAATCCCGTGTGTCCTCGAGAACGTTTGGTCATTATAAGTAAACAAACCGGCTTGTCCTTTGTGCTAAAAAGGATTGGGCCACTCGCTGCAATTATTTCTCTCGCATTTTACTTACTTGTACTTTATTCATCTGTTACATCAAAACCCCCTGAATACTTGTCTGTGAGCATTTACAGTGAATCCTTCATCGAAACTGCTTGTCAACACCTTCTGCTCCTCATTGGGATCGACATTCTTACTTCTCGAAGATACTATGATACACCCCCTATACTTGTGGGTCATCAAGACTATTTTCTGGCGCCGTTGCCGGGGAGTGAAGCGCTATTGGTAAGTGGAATTGGTAAGGAAAACCTTTACTATTTGTGCTGATTTTATTTCTGCCTGCTGCTATAAGTCATTATGGAGAGATCTTCTCTTCAATTTCTATTTGGGAAATCTACTACTACTGCAATGGTAGTGGATGAGGCGTCAGGTGAGGAAGTGATACCATATAAAATACCTATGAAAATTATTGAACGTGTTATGGATAACCGCTATGAAGGGGATGGAACTGTCCATCCTGGTGATCATTTACTGTTTTTGCATGAATTATGCGGGTTATTCAAATGTGCAGGTATTGCTATGAATGAAGTTAGAAAGAAACTATTCTCTATATCGCTGTCTGGTAAAGCGGCGCATTGGTATAAATTGCTGAAGAATGGTGATTCTCTTGATTGGGAGGACATTGTGCCTTTATTTTATTCTAAATTCTATCCTCCAAGTGAAATTCACAAAGATCGTAACCGCATATATAATTTCTGGCCTCATGATGGAGAAAGTATTGCCCAAGCTTGGGGGAGATTGAAGTCTTTAATGCTCAAATGCCCCATTCATGAGCTTCCTGGTAATGTTATTATTGATAATTTCTATGCAAGACTTTCTTTTCAAGACAAGACCTTGCTGGATACTTCTTGTTCTGGATCATTTACACGCAACAAAGAAGAGTTTAAAAGGGACCTTCTTGATCGGATCCAAGAAAATACTGAAGGTTGGGAGAACGACAAGGATAGAGAATCAGGTATAATTTATGATTATAAATGCATTGAAGCTTTTATGGATACTGATAAATTTCGTAATATGAGTGCTACATATGGTCTTGATTCTCAAGTTGCTGCAAATCTTTATAAAGCTTTTGCCTCTCATTATGAATTGCCTAAGAAGAATTTTGATAAGTATCATGAACCGTATAAAGATAAAATTGATTCATCTATTAATAAATGCGTTGTAGTTGAAACTGCTGATCATGTTATTCCTGAAGCTTATATTGAAAAAACTCCTTTCCCTGCTAAAATGAAGGAGTACTCTGTTATAAATAGTGCGGTTCATAAAAGTGAAAAGAAACCTCTAGAACCCTGAAGAACAAATAAAAGTTGAACTCTTTGTTGCAATAGTTAAAGATCTTGTGACTGAAAATGTGGAGGATGGTCATATTATTTTCTGTGAAGATGCTTCTAATATTGTTTCACATCCTAATAAACCCAAACAAGTTAGTGTTCCTATGCTATCTGTTAGAATTGGTGATCATTGCTATTATGGTTTATGTGATATTGGTGCAAGTGTTAGTGCTATTCCTTATGAGCTTTACATGGAGATTATGCACGAAATTGATTCTTGTGAACTTGAAGATATTGATGTGGTTATTCAGCTGGCTAATAGAGAAACTATTTCTCCAATTGGTATTGTTCGAGATGTGGAAGTTCTATGTGGTAAGATTAAATATCCTGCTGACTTTTGGTACTTGGTTCTGCTGCTAGTGATTATTGTCCTATCATTTTTGGTAGACCTTTTCTAAATACTTGTGGAGCTATTATAGATTGCAAGAAAGAGAAAATTTTGACTAAATTTGCTGGTGAATCTAATGAGTTTAACTTCTCTAAATTTACCAAAACTCCTTATAAAGCTGATTTGCCTAGTGATGATTTTAAAATGGAGCAAAGTGTGCATCTATTGTTCTTGTTCCTAATAATCCTTTGCGCAACATTTGGAGAATAGCGAGAGTGAAGTTTTTAGGAAAGAAAGAGATGAGCTTGAGGAAATTTTTCTTCGCCAACCTATTCTCAAGCATGATTTACCGGTGGAAGATTTGGGTACAACACCGCCACCAAAGGAAGATCCTGTTTTTGATTTAAAGCATTTGCCTGATAATCTTAAATATGCTCATATTGATGATAAGAAAATATATCCTGTTATTATTAGTTCTAAGCTTTCAGAGATTGAGGAAGAAAGGTTATTGGAAATATTGAAGAAACACCGAGGAGCTATTGGCTACACTCTTGATGATTTGAAGGGGATTTCTCCTTCTATTTGCCAACATGCTATTAATATGGAAGATGATGCAAAGCCTGTTGTTGAACATCAGCTGCCTAATTCCGAAGATGAAGGAGGTGGTAAGGAATGAGGTATTAAAACTTCTTGAAGCTGGTATTATATATCCTATTGCTGATAGTAGATGGGTTAGTCCTGTGCATTGCGTTCCCAAGAAAGGAGGAATGACTGTTGTGCCTAATGATAATGATGAGCTCATCCCTCAAAGAGTAGTTGTAGGGTATAGAATGTGCATTGATTTTCGAAAAGTTAATAAAGTTACTAAGAAAGATCATTACCCTTTACCATTTATTGATCAAATGCTAGAAAGATTGTCTAAAAATACTCATTTTTGCTTTCTTGATGGTTATTCGGGTTTTCACAAATTGTCGTTAAAACTAAAGACCAAGAGAAAACCACTTTTACTTGTCCCTATGGAACTTATGCTTATAGGCGTATGCCTTTTGGTTTATGTAATGCTCCTGCTACTTTTCAAAGATGCATGTCTGCTATTTTTCATGGCTTTTGTGAGAATATTGTGGAAGTATTCATGGATGATTTTTCCGTCTATGGGAATTCTTTTGATAGTTGCTTGCGAAACCTTGATAAAGTTTTGCAGAGATGTGAAGAAACTAACCTTGTTCTTAATTGGGAGAAATGCCACTTTATGGTTAATGAAGGAATTGTATTGGGACATAAAATTTCTGAGAGAGGTATTGAAGTTGATAGAGCTAAAGTGGAAGCAATTGAGAAGATGCCCTATCCGAGGGATGTTAAAGGTATTCGTAGTGTTCTTGGTCATGCTGGGTTTTATAGGAGATTTATTAAAGATTTCTCCAAGATTTCAAAGCCTCTTACTAATCTTCTTCAAAAAGACGTACCTTTTGTTTTGATGATGATTGTAAGGAAGCTTTTGAAACTCTAAAGAAAGCCTTAACAACTGCTCCTGTAGTTGAACCTCCTGATTGGAATTTGCCTTTTGAAATTATGTGTGATGCTAGTGATTTTGCTATAGGCGCTGTTCTTGGACAGCGGGTAGATAAAAAACTGAATGTTATTCATTATGCTAGTAAAACTCTTGATGCTGCTCAAAGAAATTATGCTACAACTGAAAAAGAATTATTAGCTGTAGTCTTTGCTTGTGATAAATTTAGATCTTATATTGTTGATTCAAAAGTTACGATTCATACTGATCATGCTGCAATTAGATACCTTATGACTGAGAAAGATGCTAAGCCGAGGCTTATTAGATGGGTACTTCTTTTGCAAGAATTTGATTTACATATTGTAGATAGGAAAGGTGCTGATAATCCTGTTGCTGATAATTTGTCTAGATTGGAAAATATTGTTTATGATCCTGTTCCTGTTAATGATAGTTTTCCAAATGAACAATTGGCTGTAATAAAGGTGAGCTTGCGAGACAGTCCTTGGTATGCTGATTATGCTAACTTTATTGTTTCCAAGTACTTGCCTCCAACCTTTTCAGCTCAGCAAAGGAGGAAATTCTTTTATGACTTGAGGCATTATTTCTGGGATGACCCACACTTATATAAAGAAGGAGTGGATGGTATTCTGCGAAGGTGTGTTCCCGAATATGAACAACAAGAGATATTGAGTAAATGTCATGGTAGTGCTTATGGAGGACATCACGCCGGAGAAAGAACCGCGCAAAAGGTTCTACAATCAGGTTTTTATTGGCCAACTCTCTTCAAGGATGCGAGAAAGTTTATTTTATCTTGTGATGAATGCCAAAGGGTTGGTAATATCTCCAGACGTAATGAAATGCCTATGAATTATACTCTTGTTATTGAACCATTTGATTGTTGGGGATTTGACTTCATGGGACCTTTTCCGTCTTCAGAAGGTAACACTCATATACTTGTTGCTGTTGATTATGTTACTAAATGGGTGGAAGCCATACCTACAAAAAGTGCTGATGGTGAGACCTCTTTAAGAATGCTTTTAGACATTATTTTTCCTAGATTTGGAGTGCCTAGATATATTATGACTGATGGAGGTTCTCATTTTATTCATGGAGGTTTTAGAAAAACTCTTGCTAGGTATGGTATTAATCATAGAATTGCTTCCGCTTATCATCCTCAAACTAGTGGTCAAGTAGAATTATCAAATAGAGAGATTAAATCTATTTTGGGAAAGACCGTTAATAAATCTAGAAAGAATTGGGCTAGTAAATTGAAAGAAGCACTATGGGCTTATAGAACTGCTTATAAAAATCCCATGGGAATGTCACCTTATAAAATGGTTTATGGGAAAGCTTGTCATTTACCTTTAGAACTAGAGCACAAAGCTTATTGGGCAGTTAGAGAATTAAATAAAGATCCTAAACTTGCCGGTGATAAGAGGTTGTTGCAATTAAGTTCTCTAGATGAATGGAGAAGTGAAGCTTATGAAAATGCTAAACTCTTTAAAGAGAAAGTTAAAAAATGGCATGATAGGAGGATTATCAAAAGAGAATTTAATGTTGGGGATAAAGTCCTATTGTATCGGTCTCGTCTCAGATTCTTTGCAGGGAAATTACTCTCGAAATGGGAAGGACCATATGTTGTTGAGGAGGTGTATGCGTCAGGAGCAATTAAAATTAGCTCTCTCCAAGGCAATGCTACGCAAGTGGTGAATGGACAAAGACTCAAGCATTATATCTCGGTGATTCTTATAATGTTGATGTTGATATTATTCAAGTGGAAACACCGTGAGGCTTTCATCAAAGGACAAATTGACAAATCCGCTTAACTCGACTTTGAATAGGTAACAGTACTGGTAATGAAAAGTTCGCAATTTACTTTCCGAACAATATTTTTGCTGTTTTTGGAAAATATGAAAAATTACGAGATCGAAACGGAGTGGAAAAGACGCACGAGGGCGTGCCACCATAGGCCGGCGCGCCTGGCTCGGGGCCCGCGCCGCCCTATGGTCTGGCCTCCTCGTCGCCCCTTTCCGACTCTGGTTCGATCTGGTACTTTCCTTTTGTCGTGAAAATATTTGCTATATAATCCCCGGACCCCTGGAGGTCCGTATATCGTTTTCTCGACGTGTTTTGTTTCGAGCTGTTTTCTGCCAGGATCTGTTTTCGGTCTAGAAGCACCATGGCCTCCAACAACAAGGGCAAGGGGTTTTTGGAGGAAGAAGTGAAGAGGGTGCCATCAAAACAAGAGCAGCAAGCTGTTGGGAGCAAGCAAATCTTGGTGGGATCTGTTGACACTCGACGTTCTTTTTCTCATAACTTGCAGGGACCCTTACCACCCGCTCTTAGCCTCGACTCCTTCCCTGTGTTGGAAGAAGCTCTACGGACTACCGATGAGTTTTGTGATCAATATCGGGCTCTAAGAAGAGAAGTGGAGATACTCCAGGAGGAGAATTGCCGTCTCCGTAGAATGCTGGAATACGACTCGATTCACATCACAAGGTCATCATCACCAACTTCGGATAACAATGAATCTCTTCGAGTCGTAGTGCAGAATTGCCAAGCTGAGAAACTGAAGCTGAAAGAGATCTGTAAGAAGCGCGGGAGGAGTTCATCACCACCATCGCCGAAGGAGTAATTCATCATCGGTATTGGCATCCCCTTGGTTTGTTCCAAGCTTGGGGGAGTGCCGCGGTATCACATCATCACTATCTTTTTACTTTTTACTGTCAAGTAGTGTCATATCATGGGTAGGGAAGTTATCATATAAGATGGGTTGCAGTTTGGAAGTATCTCTCTTTTAGTTGGTTATCTATGTATCCCTTGGTGTGAGTTATCGTTATGAAATATTAATGAGAAGTCTTATCATTTACATATTGCACACCTTATTTTAGTTTGCAATTTCTACTATATGATTGATCTTGATTTTAGTATTGGTACCACTTTGGGAGCATTGAGTAAATCTATTTGGTTTTGGCAAACTTAGCAATGGTCAATAGCAACAACACTTTGAGTTTAAGAAAAATAGAGGAAATACATGTAGAAGATGTTATTATCTTTCTTATCAGTTCTTAGCTTAGTATTCTGAAGTTAAAACTGTTTGTACTTACAAGTAAGATGCATGATTGTTTCTATCACATGTATATTTGTTTGTTTCCCTCAACTCTTATGCTTGCTATTTAACCTTGCTAGCCAAAGACCTGTACTGAGAGGGAATACTTCTCGTAAGGCCCAAACCTTAGCCCAAACCTATGTCATTTGTGTCCACCATACCTACCTACTACATGGTATTTTCTGCCATTCCAAGTAAATACTTCATGTGCTACCTTTAAACAATTCAAAACTTAGTATCTCTTATTTGTGTCAATGTTTTATAGCTCATGAGGAAGTATGTGGTGTTTTATCTTTCAATCTTGTTGGGCAACTTTCACCAATGGACTAGTGGCTTCATCCGCTTATCCAATAATTTTGCAAAAAGAGCTGGCAATGGGATTCCCAGTTCCAAACTAATTAACCTAATTAGACACTCCTCCATGGTATGTGATTGATGGATGGCACCCGAAGGATTCGGTTAGCCATGGCTTGTGTAAGCAAAGGTTGGGGGAGTATCATCATCATAATAAAACTAAAATAAAAAGGCACTCCTTCATGGTATGAGATTGTTGGCAGGCACCCGAGGATTCGGTTAGCCATGGTTTGTGAAAGAAAGGTTGGAAGGAGTGCCACATAAAATGAAAATAATATGGGAGCCGCTCTTTGAAGGTTTGTCTGGCAAGGGGGTTAGAGTACCCGCTACCATTCGTTGACAACAACAAACACCTCTCAAAACTTTACTTTTATTCTCTTTATATGATTTCAAAACTGAAAAAGCTCTAGCACATGATTTAATCCCTGCTTGCCTCTGCGAAGGGCCTGTCTTTTATTTTATGTTGAGTCAGTAAACCTATTTCCCTCCATCTCAAGCAAGCATTTTAGTTGTTGTGATCAAACTATTATATTGTGATTTGCTTCATCATGTCTTTACTCTTCCTTGTTTAGTACAAGTTTTACCTGAATGAATATAGCTTTGAAAGTCATCAATGATTAATATGATTGAGTATGCAAGTTTACCATAAGCTTTAATATGAGAGCGCTGCTCAATAGATAAGTATAATCTGCTAATCGTTTCTCTGACCAAGAACAAAGTTTGCCATCACCAATTATGATTTCTTATGCACCTTTATTTGTGATTACCTTATACTTGTTTCAAGATTGAGTTATATGAGGAAGTTGTTTACTATAATGTCTTGTGTGAATGAATATGATGCTTCTTGTCCATATTTTATTTATCAACTCTTCACTCCATAAACATGTGGTCCTGTTTACCGACTTCAGTTTCGCTTGGGGACAAGCGAAGTCTAAGCTTGGGGGGAGTTGATACGTCCAATTTGCATCACTATTTTATATCATAATTTGCTGTTATTCATTGATGTATTTCATATTGGGACACAATACTTATGTTATTTCATCTATTTTGCATATTTCATGATTATTGGAGGATCGAGCACCGGAGCCAGGATTCTGCTAGAAAAAGCACCATCAGAACGCAATATTTCGGAGGATTAACTGCGGAAGGAAATTATACCAAAAATCCTATTTTTCCAGATGACGAAGGAAGCCAGAAGGGGGAGCCAGCTGGACCCAAGGTGGGCCCAGACCATAGGGCGGCGCGGCCCATGGCCTGGCCGCGCCACCTTGTGGTGTGGGGGCCCCACAGCCCCTTTCGCCTCCTTTTCTTCGCGAAACCCTTCGTCTCGAAAACCTAAGCCATAGAGGGTACCTCACGAAGAGTTACAGCCGCCTCTGCGGGGCGGAGAACACCAGAGAGAAAAGAGCTCTCCGGTGGGCAGGAATCCGCCGGGGAAATTCCCTCCCGGAGGGGGAAATCGACGCCATCGTCACCGTCATCGAGCTGGACATCATCTCCATCACCATCACCATCATCTTCATCATCATCACCGCCATCTCCACCGCAGCACCTCGTCACCGCTGTAGCAATTTGGGTTTGATCTTGATTGTTTGATAGGGGAAACTCTCCCGGTGTTGATTTCTACTTGTTATTGATGCTATTGAGTGAAACCGTTGAACCAAGATTTATGTTCAGATTGTTATTCATTATCATATCACCTCTGATCATGTTCCATATGATGTCTCGTGAGTAGTTCGTTTAGTTCTTGAGGACATGGGTGAAGTCTAAATGTTAGTAGTGAATTATGGTTGAGTAATATTCAATGTTATGATATTTAAGTTGTGGTGTCATTCTTCTAGTGGTGTCGTGTGAACGTCGACTACACGATACTTCACCATTTATGGGCCTAGGGGAATACATCTTGTACTCGTTTGCCAATTGCGGGGTTGCCGGAGTGATAGAAACCTGAGCCCCCGTTGGTATATCGATGCAGGAGGGATCGCAGGATCTCAGAGTTTAAGGCTGTGGTTAGATTTATCTTAATTACTTTCTTGTAGTTGCGGATGCTTGCAAGGGGTATAATCACAAGTATGTATTAGTCCTAGGAAGGGCGGTACATTAGCATAGGTTCACCCACACAACACTTATCAAAACAATGAAGATTAATCAGCTGTATGTAGCGAAAGCACTAGACTAAAATCCCGTGTGTCCTCGAGAACGTTTGGTCATTATAAGTAAACAAACCGGCTTGTCCTTTGTGCTAAAAAGGATTGGGCCACTCGCTGCAATTATTTCTCTCGCATTTTACTTACTTGTACTTTATTCATCTGTTACATCAAAACCCCCTGAATACTTGTCTGTGAGCATTTACAGTGAATCCTTCATCGAAACTGCTTGTCAACACCTTCTGCTCCTCGTTGGGATCGACATTCTTACTTATCGAAGATACTACGATACACCTCCTATACTTGTGGGTCATCAGACACCTCCTCCGACGAGTACCCGCCGATGAAGCGCTTCCGCGCCGGGTCGGAGGATGACGATGACGACGACGATGATGAAGAAGACGAAGCCCCTGCCGGCGGCTTCGACAGCAGCGACGAAGACGTCGCCGGCAGCAGCGCCGACGGCAGCTACGACGGCGACGACGAGGGCAGCGACGGCCCCTAGGCTAGGGACTCCTAGTATAGGACTAGTAGTAGCAATTTAGGTGGTAGATCATCCTTTTGAGAGAAATCGGCTCTTAGTTGTAAAAAATCCTCTTATCAATGAAGAATGTTTCCCAATTCGATTTCTCCGATTGTCCAATTTGATTCTTCTGATGGTCAAAGTAAGTCCACGCACCAAGAACCGATAGCAACGCATCGGTCTTTCACCATAAAACGCCAATAAGGCCAAACTCAGTTACCTAATTAGACAGGTCCAAGCAGAGATTCCCCAAATTCACGGTAACTTGATGTCTGCTCGTAATAGTTTGTTCCTCTAGAGTCGATGGCTGCGCATCGGCTTTGCTTATTCTAAAGTCGATGTCTGTTCATCGGCCGTACTTTGCGGAAAAAAAATTTACCGGCCGATTTCATACATCGGCCCCCATATTTTACTGCCCATCATCCCACATACTTGGGAAATACTTCTTGAGATGCTGGCCATTGACAGCCACTGGGAACTTCACGCCGCTCAGCTCCTCGAGCATGTATGCGTTACACTTTAAAACTTGGTCGACTCTGTACGACCCGTGCCAATTTGGAGACCATTTACCATACATTTTATCCTTAGTCCCCAATGACAACACAGCTTCCCATACCAGATCACCAACGTGGAACTCTTTTGGTCTCACCTTCTTATTGTAAGCGCGAGCTACCTTGGCTTTGTTCTCTTTAATTTTCTCAAGCGACCACAGTCTAAGTTCCGTGGCATCCTCAATGCTATCACTCATCAGGGCTGCATATTCTTGATACGTCTCCGACGTATCGATAATTTCTTATGTTCCATGCCACATTATTGATGATATCTACATGTTTTATGCATACTTTATGTCATATTTATGCATTTTCCGGCACTAACCTCTTAACAAGATGCCGAAGAGCCAGTTGCTGTTTTCTGCTGTTTTTGGTTTCAGAAATCCTACAAAGGAAATATTCTCGAAATTGGACGAAATCAACGCCCAGGGTCCTATTTTTGCACGAAGCTTCCAGAAGTCCGAGGGAGAGACGAAGTGGGGCCACGAGGCGCCACCACAACAGGGCGGCGCGGCCCAGGCCTTGGCCGCGCGGCCCTGTTGTGTGGGGCCCCCGTGACGCCCTTTGACCTGCCCTTCCGCCTACTTAAAGCCTCCGTCGCGAAACCCCCAGTACCGAGAGCCACGATACGTAAAACCCATCGAGACGCCGCCGCCGCCAATCCCATGTCGGGGGATTCAGGAGATCGCCTCCGGCACACTGCCGGAGAGGGGAATCATCTCCTGGAGGACTCTTCACCGCCATGGTCGCCTCCGGAGTGATGAGTGAGTAGTTCACCCCTGGACTATGGGTCCATAGCAGTAGCTAGATGGTCGTCTCCTCCTTATGTGCTTCATTGTTGGATCTTGTGAGCTGCCTAACATGATCAAGATCATCTATCTGTAATGCTATATGTTGTGTTTGTCGGGATCCGATGGATAGAGAATACTATGTTATGTTGATTATCAATCTATTACCTATGTGTTGTTTATGATCTTGCATGCTCTCCGTTATTAGTAGAGGCTCTGGCCAAGTTTTTGCTCTTAACTCCAAGAGGGAGTATTTATGCTCGATAGTGGGTTCATGCCTCCATTAAATCTGGGACAGTGACAGAAAGTTCTAAGGTTGTGGATGTGCTGTTGCCACTAGGGATAAAACATTGATGCTATGTCCGAGGATGTAGTTATTGATTACATTACGCACCATACTTAATGCAATTGTCTGTTGTTTGCAACTTAATACTGGAAGGGGTTCGGATGATAACCTGAAGGTGGACTTTTTAGGCGTAGATGCATGCTGGATAGCGGTCTATGTACTTTGTCGTAATGCCCAATTAAATCTCAC
Source organism: Lolium perenne (assembly GCF_019359855.2). NCBI lineage: Eukaryota > Viridiplantae > Streptophyta > Magnoliopsida > Poales > Poaceae > Lolium > Lolium perenne. The sequence goes on along the minus strand of NC_067245.2, from coordinate 40,821,752 downwards.
TATACTTATCATATCATGTATGTGCATTGTCATGCCCTCTCTATTTGTCAATTGCCCGACTGTAATTTGTTCACCCAACATGCTATTTATCTTATGGGAGAGACACCTCTAGTGAACTGTGGACCCCGGTCCTATTCTTTACATCGAATACAATCTACTGCAATATTTGTTCTTTACTATTTTCTGCAAACAATCATCATCCACACTATACATCTAATCCTTTGTTACAGCAAGCCGGTGAGATTGACAACCTCACTGTTTCGTTGGGGCAAAGTACTTTGGTTGTGTTGTGCAGGTTCCACGTTGGCGCCGGAATCCCTGGTGTTGCGCAGCACTATACTTCGCCGCCATCAACCTTCAACGTGCTTCTTGGCTCCTCCTGGTTCGATAAACCTTGGTTTCTTTCTGAGGGAAAACTTGCTACTGTCTGCATCACACCTTCCTCTTGGAGTTCCCAACGGACGTGTGTTAATTGCACGCATCAATTCTTCAGTTGTTAAATCATTCTGAAACGTAATCCGTCTCGAGCCAGCCGTGATTTCCCAAGGCAACACGGCTTCTTGTCCATAGACGAGATGGTACGGCGAGGTTTTTATCGCTCCATGACATGACATGCGATAAGCCCAGAAAGCCTCTGACAATACCTCGTGCCAACGTCTAGGGTGCTCGTCGATTTTCCTCTTAATCAGCTTGATAAGGCTCTTGTTGGACGCTTCAGCCTGCCCATTTTCTTGAGCATAGTATGGAGACGATCGGATCAGCTTAATTCCCATGTCCTCGCAGATCTTTCTAAACTCGCGAGAAATAAAAACCGAACCTCCATCGGTCGTGATAGTCTGGGGAATCCCGAATCTATGAATGACATGCTCCTTCACGAAATTGATGACATCCTTCGACGCCACTGAATTCATAGGGACGGCCTCCACCCATTTAGTGAAATAATCTGTAATGGCCAGAACCCACTCATGGCCTTTGCTCGATGGAGGATTAATTTTGCCGATCATATCCATGCCCCAACCTCGAAATGGCCAAGGCTTGATGATGGGATTCATCGCTGATGCGGGTACCATCTGAATACTCCCAAACTTCTAACATGCTTGACACCCTTTATAGTACTTAAAACAATCCTCAAGCATGGTGGGCCAATAAAATCCCGATGGCCTGATCAGCCATTTCATCTTATGAGCCGATTGGTGAGTTCCACAGGCGCCTTCGTATACCTCGTGTAAGAGCTGATTTGATTCGGCTGTTCCCAAACATTTGAGGAGTAACCCTTCCAAAGTTCTGTAGAAAATGTCATCCCCAATAAGGACATACTTCATGGCCTTGTATCTTATCCGTTTAGGTGCCCCCCGAGCCGAATCTTTCAAGTAATTGAAGATATCGGCTCTCCGATCATCCGGCTCCGTAAATCGTACCAACATCGGCTCCATCTGCTACGTCCTTGTAGCCTGACGCCATCTGTGTGAGATCGTTTGCCTCGGTATTTTGTGACATTGGGATCCAATTGAAGTTTAGGTACCTAAATTGTGCCATTAGCTCACGGCATTGCATCCATAATGGGAAGAGCGACTCGCTCTCGCATCTGTATTCCTCCGTGAGTTGGGAAATCACCAATTTGGAGTCTCCAAAAAGTTCCACTGCTTCTGCCCCGGCTTCCAATAGCAACTCCATTCCCTTGCGTATTGCTTCATACTCAGCGACATTGTTGGTGCAAGGGGTAGGTAGCCTGATGGAGAAGGAATATGTTGCCCCCCGAGGCGACACGAGTAGAATGCCGATGCCACAACCATCATCACAAACCGATCCATCGAAAAACATTGCCCATGCACGCACAGACAGTGCTGCTATATCAGTGTTGATTCGTTCAGCAATAAGATCGGCCAACGCTTGTCCCTTGACTGCTTTCGCAGGCTGATACCGGATATCAAATTCCGATAATGCAAACATCCACTTACCGAGTCGGCCTTTCAACACAGGAGCCGACAGCATATGTTTGATGACATCTGATTTGCATATGACGACAATTTCCGCTGACAGCAAGATGTGATGAAGCTTGGTGCAGGTGAAAAATAAGCAGAGGCACAACTTCTCGATCTCAGGGTACCTAGTTTCTGCATCCAACATCCTTCTGCTGAGGTAGAAAACCACTTTCTCCAGACCATCATAAACTTGCACCACCACTGAGGCGATGGAAGTGTCCGCTACTGACAAGTAAATGTAGAAAGGCTTGTCTTGCTGGGACGGAACCAACACAGGTGGCTTCGTTAGATACTCCTTAATTTCGTCAAATGCTCGCTGTTGTTCTGCCCCCCAGCGAAACTCCTCATCAGCTTTAATTTTTACCAACCCCATGAACGGCTCAATCCATCCTGACAAATTGGAGATGAACCTTCTGACGAAGTTGATTTTGCCGATGAGACACTGGAGTTCATTCTTCGTGGTAGGTGGCTTCATTGTTCGCACTGCCTCTTGACTTTTCAGGCCGATCTCAATTCCTCATTCATGAACCAAGAAACCCAAGAATTGACCGGCCGTTACACCAAAAGCACACTTCTTTGGATTCATTCTTAGTCCGAACTTTCTAGTTCGGTCCAGGACGTGTCGCAAATCTTCCAAGTGTCCTTCCACTGAAACAGAATTGACTACCACATCATCGATGTAAATCTCCACCAACTTGCCGATCAGATCATGAAAGATGTAGTTCATGGCTCTTTGGTACGTTGCGCCGGCATTCTTCAGTCCAAATGTCATGACCACATATTCAAACAAGCCCACCGAGCCTGGTACTCTGAATGCAGTCTTGTGTATATCTTCTGGAGCCATAAAAATTTGGTTGTAACCGGCATTGCCATCCATGAAACTCAAAACCTTATGACCAGCAGCTGCATTGATCAACGTCTCTGCTACCGGCATTGGGTACTCATCCTTTGGAGTGGCTCTATTGAGATCTCGAAAATCTATGGCGACGCGCCATCGGCCGTCCTTTTTCTCTACAGGCACGATGCTAGAAATCCACTCAGCATACCTGCATGGCCTGATGAACCCGGCGTTCAACATTTTCTCGATCTCTTTCTTGACTTATTCTAAGATTTCGGCCTTCATCTGACGTGCTCGCTGCTGGAATGGCCGAAATCCTTTCTTCAGAGGGAGCCGATGCTCAATGATGCTCCTGTCTAACCCAGGCATCTCTGTGTAATCCCATGCAAAGCAATCTGGGTACTCTTTCAACAAGGCTATCATCAAGCCCCTCAGCTGCGGATCTAACTTTTTGCTGATAAATGTTGGTCGTGGCTTATCCCCAGGACCAATGTCAATCTCTTCCAGCTCATCAGCCAATGTAAACCCATATCCTAGCTTTCCGTCGCCTGCTAGATCGATGCTGAGCACAGGCAAAACATATGGTGAGGATAGTTTGGGCCGATTGCTGGAATCGGCCTCCTTTTTCATTGCATTGCTCAATGAGGATTTACAACTTATTGGTGTTCTATGACGACTACGTGACATGCTTGAGGTGAGATCGTTGCTTTTTATTTTTTGGGGCCGATCACAGGGATCGGCCTTGCCACGTACGTCCATTGCCTCTAGTCTTGCTACTCTGTCAGGCCGGTGGATAAGACCAGCCTCACCCCGTTTTTTGAAGCTTCGATGCGCTCACAGCCGTCCAAACTGATTCCAGAGATCGGCTCTTGGTCGTCTGCATCCCAAATATTCATGCCAGCTAGTGAGATCTCGATCGAGTCATCTGCATGAACGACCTCCACTTCATCTCCATCCCACTGTATCAGGCATTGGTGCATCGTGGATGGAATGTAGCAGTTGGCGTGAATCCAATCCCTCCCTAGCAGGACAGCGTAGGTGCTTTTGCTGTCGACGATGAAGAATGACGTAGGGATGGTTTTTCGGCCTACGGTTAGTTCCACATTCAGAACGCCTTGTGCTTCCGATGCTTGGCCGTTGAAATCGCTTAGTGTGACGTTGGTCTTGATTACATCTGCGTTAGAGCGTCCCAAACGCCGTAGCATGGAGTATGGCATTATATTGACTGCCGCTCCCGTGTCAACCAACATCTTGTTGACAGGCTGCCCATTGATATAACCTCTTAGGTACAGGGCCTTCAAGTGCCTGTAGCTCCTCTCTCGTGGCTTTTCAAAGATAACCGGCCGTGGACCGCAGTCAAACTGTGCTACTGGCACTTCTTCAGTCCTTGGAGCACAAAACTTCGACGGGAGTATGAACACCATGTTTGTATCAGCCGATGCCTTTGCATCAGCTTTTGTCTGCTTGGGGCGCCATTCTTTCTTGTGTGGACGCGTCTCTGTCTCCAACGTTTGCTGAATTTTTACGGCCAGATCAGGCCGCGCTTTCCTCAACGTGTACAGGTACCGCGCTTCGGCTTCCTCCAAGTTACGTAGTCGCTGAACCCTACGCTTTTGGGAGTGACTGAGTCCGTCAGGGCACCACCTTGGCCGGTGGTATCTATCTTCTTCTTCATCTTCTGACTCCTCGAAGTCTTCCTCTCGAGATGACTCAGCTCGTTGGTTCTGAGGTGGAAGAGGCCCTAGAAGCTTGAACACTGAAACCTCACTTGCGCCCTTCTTCTGCTGTCTACATTCCGGGCAGTTATCGATTGTAGGCAATCGGCTCATTCCTGAGTCCCAGCAGTGTTTGAAGAAAGGACAATCCCAGTGTCTGTCCATGTCTTCCTGCTCTCTTGACTTCTCCTTAGCGCAGCGTTCATATCTTTCGTCGTTTCTATCATACAGACGATATTTTCTGCTGTCAACATCAGACCGCTGACATCTTTTGTCATCCATGTCGTACCGCCGACGTCGGTCGTACTGATGCTCAAATTTGTTCAGGAGATGCGTGGAGAGCGGTCGTTGGTACCGCACGTTTCTTACTTGTTCCTCGGTGAGGTACCGTCTGTCATCATATCCGGGCCGGTCGCGTGGATCGGCCTCCTCCTTATCTTTGCCACGGGAGTGACTGATGTCTTCTTTATCCTTGCCATGGCGGTCTACAGGCCCTGCCATGTTAACCTCGAATGAGAAACCTGGCTCGCACCCCGTGGAGTGATTGAGTTCCACCATGTTAACACCAGGAAACGGGTGTGTGTCTACTTTCATGGCAAACTGACCAAGGATCAGACAGCCCTGTTCTATCGCCATTTGGATCTGCCGACACAACACTTTGCAGTCATTGGTGGCATGGGTGAACAAGTGATGCCACTTGCAGTACAGTATCCCGTTCATTTCTTGCGCCGTAGGGATTTTATGGCCTTCGGGTAACTTCAGCTGCTTTTCTTTCAGCAATAAATCGAATATCTGCTCAGTTTTGCTTATATCGAAGTCAAACCCTTTTGCAAGCCCTTGTTGTTTCACCCATTTGCAGGATACGGGAGTTGCCCCCCGAGTCCATTCAGCCACGGCCACTTCCTGGTCTTCTGCAAAGTCCTCAACTTCTTCTGCCTCGACCAGGCCTATCGGGCGCTTGAACTTGTCTTGGTACAATTCTGGGTGGCGCTGTTCATATAATGTTAATTTCTGAACCATGTGTGCCAGTGAATTGTATTCCACTTGGAAAGCCAGATCTTTGATCGGCGCTGTGAGGCCTACCACTGCCAGATCGACTGCTACTTTCTCAGTTAAACGAACCGAATAACATTGGTTCTTGACAGTCCTGAAACGCTGAATGTAATCAGACACCGTCTCTCCCCGCTTCAGCCGGACCTGCGTTAGATCGGCAATGCCAGCCTCGGTAGCTTCTGAGTGATATTGTACATGAAACTGCTCTTCCAGTTGCTTCCATGTCCAGACTGAATCTGGTGGCAATGAGGTGTACCACCCAAAAGCTGGTCCTGTGAGAGATTGCGCGAAAAACCTCACACGTAACGGGTCTGATGCTGAAATCATGCCTAACTGCGCCAAATATCGGCTCACGTGCTCAATTGAGCTAGACCCTTCTGATCCACTGAACTTTGAGAACTCAGGGAGCCGATACTTGGGCGGCAGCGGGATCAGATCATATTCGTTGGGATACGGCTTGGAATAGCCGATTGTTCTCCTCTTTGGCAGGATACCGAACTGGTCTCTCAAGATCGTACTGATTTGTTCCATGGTATGAGCTGCAGGAGTTGAGCTTTCATGACTCGTTCTGGTGGCATATTTAGCTAGCCATGCCTGTTTATCGGCATCTGCTCCAGAAATCCCTCCTGCTCCAGAAATCCCTCCTGCTGTAATCTGGTTCGTGCACGCCCAATTATTGCAGTCCGGCACGTATGTGCACACGTATCCATGTGGGATCTCTTTAGGTGGCTCATACAGGAATTGGTAATCGCCAGGATCACCTCCAACCTTGTAGACGACGTATGCAGGTGAATCCTGTGGCTCTGGAGCTGCAAGCGTGAATGGCGATTGCGATGCAGTGTGGAACGGTGCCTCTCCCTGATGAGTTCCTAGGGTAGGCCCTGACGGGGAGTACTGATGCTTCATGATTTCCTGAACCACGCGAACCGCAATACGCTCCAAAGTGTTCACCAGGCTTTCAGAATGGCGGTGTAGAGAATGAGCCACCATATAATTAACTTCTTGGCGCAGAGCCCTGGTGCGCTCCTCCGAAGGGAGAGACAGATCTACTCCATCGAGCACGCCTTCGGGTGTGAATCCTTTGAACCTAATGCCATGTGCATGGGTCCTTTCGAAAGAGCCGATGAGATCGGCTTCGAAGAGAGCCTTAAGCTCATCATATTTCTTCTTGTGATCCGCAGGCAGATCTTCATACTTGACTGGTTCGCCCGACATCGCAGCTGCAGATGTTGACGTAGTTGATGTACAAAGTCCCACCGGGCATGCCAGAATGTGTTGCCTACCAAAACCCACCGGCGAGCAGCGACGAGCAACACGGAGAGCCGGGAGGCTCCCAGGACGGCTGGTGGGCCCTGGTTCCTCGGGCGACGGCCCGCAATGCTCCGGCACATGTCCTGGCGGTTGCAAGGGCGTGCCACCTGACCTATACCTGGTCAGGAAGGTGTTGGATTACTTCGATTAGCTTCCTGCATGGTAGACACGTAAACATTAAATACGAGCCCGATCGGCTCTCAGGTTGCCCTGTGAATCGGCTCAAAGAGCCGATTGCACCATGGTTCACGTTGGATTTACGATGACATGGGGATCCCGCTTGATCAAAACAAAGTTAAATCAATCTACGACAGTTTAGGGTTTTCACCGCATAACCGGAACATCCTACACGTAGTCGAGCCTAGCAGATACGAAAGATGATGGAAAACTAGTCCTAAAAGAGGCCTAAAAACCAACATGAAGTCAATTCCTGGAACAATCCCTTCTAGGACTAGCAAACCATGCCTCACGCACTACCGGATCGTTCAACCCGTTTGCAAGGCCTAACCATGCGGATATCAAACTAATCCTTAGAGAACAAGGAACAACTATAACAGATCGGATCTACTAAATAAAGAACAAGCAAGATGCTGCCCTTACACCTAAGATAGATGTAAAGGCAGCTAGATATCGAGGGGTAGCATAGCTAAGCAAACATGTTCAGAAAAGCATCGATGCAAGCCCCAAAACATCTATGATATAGGTGTTACTCGCCATCAACAAGGCTTCAGTACGAGCAACACCAGATAACGAATAAACCGATACTGCCTAGATCACAAGATGCGATCTAGGCAGCATGATGCTTACCCGGAAGAAACCCTCGAAACAAGGGGTGGCGATGCGCCTAGATTGTGTTTGTTGTGAACGTGGTCGTCCTCCTTTCTCAATAACCCTAGGTACATATTAATAGTCCGGGGACTTTCTATCTTTGGAATAAACCTAGTCGTATACGACCAAACTCTATCTCTTAATTCTAAACTAAGATGCAATCTACCATAATATACAGATACACGGGCAATCTAGCCCAAATTCTGGCACAAGGCCGATTCAGAGACACTTCGTGTACGTATCCTCCAAGCCCATCTCAATTAAGCCCATCTTCTGATTTGGCCAAAATCTGGTGATAACAATCACACAAGACTTTTTCAGGGTTTACACCAAATCAATGCAATATGGTGTAAGAATTCAATAGAGTTGGAAAGCAATCAACTATGAACAAGGGTTTATCTTAAACGTGGTCTAAACCTAATTTGGGGGCATCCTGGGCACTTATATAGGGGTTCAAGTCTACCAGGGTTCGAGAAAATACAAGAATAACCGACCCAGATCGGGATCTGGTCGAGACAGACTCGGACACGGCCGGCTCAGGAGCCGGTCGACCGGGTCTGGGACCGGGTCAGGCCGGTTGAAACCGGACCTGGCGCCGGGTGGAAACCGGCTAAGCTTCCAGGCTTACTGGATGTGGCCCGGCTGGCACAAGCGTGGCGCCCGGTTTAGACCGGGCTGATCCGGCGTGGAAGCCGGTCGGACCGGGGCTGGGACCGGGTGGCCCGGCGGCACGGCCGGTCTGACCGGGCCTGGCGCTGGCCTGAACTGCATATCCTCCTCTCCCACATGCCTCCCGCTCCTCCCTCGCGCGTCCATGGGATGTATTCATGTCCAGCTCCATGTCCAGCTTCACGTCCATCTTCTTGTCCAGCTGCTCCTCTCCTCCTCGTGCGATGCTTGCTTCCTCTTCATACCTGATCATACATAAGTAATACGACTTAGGTAGTATAAAGTTCTCATCGATCAAAGTATCACATAGGAACAAGTTCACCTATTGTTTAAGTAGCTTCGCATGAGCCCGTGTCATTGGTCCAATCCTGACTTCATTGGACTTGAGCTTCACAGCAGCATCATCTTCATCTTGCAATGACGGAGGTAGTAGTGTAGTAGGGATGTCCTCATCATCTCCCCCCCATCAAAAGGCGTCGACCTCGATGCTCCAAGGTCTTCTCCATCATATTGTGTCAAATCAGCCACATTGAAAGAATTGCTGACACCAAACTAATCAATTGGAAGATCTATAGAGTATGCATTATCATTGATCTTGGCAAGCACTTTGTAAGGACCAGCACCACGAGGAAGCAACTTGGAGTTCCGTAGCTTCGGGAACCTATCCTTGCGAAAATGTACCCAGACCATATCACCAGGCTTGAACAACATCTTCTTGCGCTTCTTGTTCATCCTTGCAGCATTGCTCTTGCCTTTCTTCTCTATCAACTCTTTAGTCTTCACATGAATCTTTCGCACAAAATCTGGCCTCTTGGATGCCTCCATATTGACTCTCTCATGTATGGGTAGAGGCAACAAATCAAGCGGAGTAATGGGTTTGAAACCCTACACCACCTCAAAGGGACACCGCTCTGTGGTAGAATGTACCGCCCTGTTGTAAGCAAACTCCACATGCGGCAAACAATCTTCCCACTCCTTCAGGTTCTTCTTGATCATGGATCTCAACAGTTGTGACAATGTTCTATTCACCACTTCAGTTTGACCATCAGTTTGGGGATGACAAGTAGTACTGAAAAGTAGCTTCGTCCCCAACTTTCTCGAAAGCGTCTTCCAGAAGTAGCTCATAAACTTCACGTCACAATCAGAAACAATAGTCTTCGGGACTCCATGTAAACGTACAATCTCCCTGAAAAACAGGTTAGCAATATGCGACACATCGTCGCTCTTGTGGCAGGCAATAAAATGTGACATCTTAGAGAATCTATCCACTACCACAAATATAGAATCATGGCCTCTATTAGTACACGGCAATCCCAACACAAAATCCATATTAATGTCTTCCCAAGGTATAGTAGGTGCCGGTAAAGGAGTAGACAAACTGTGAGGCTTCAGCTTGGACTTGGACTTGTTGCAAGTAATGCATCTCTTCACATATCTATCCACATCCCGCCTCATCTTTGGCCAATAAAAGTGATCAGCTAGCATGAGTAGCGTCTTCTCACGCCCAAAGTGACCCATCAAATCTCCAGCATGAGATTCCTGCAATAAGAGCAAACGCACAGACGATTCTGGAACACATAGTTTGTTAGCTCTAAACAAGAACCCAACATGTATGTGATATTTTTCCCATGCTTTACCAATAGCACACAAGCGATATGGTTCAGCAAAATCATGATCAATAGCATACAACTCACATAGTATCTCTAAACCAGGAATTTTAACATCAAGTTGAGTTAATAGCGTATTCTTCCTAGATAGAGCATCAGCAACAATAATATCTTTTCCCTTCTTATGCTTAATAATGTATGGAAAAGACTCAATGAACTCAATCCACTTAGCAAGATGCTTATGCAAAGTAGATCGAGCTTTCAGATATTTTAAAGCTTCATGATCAGAATGTATGATAAATTCTTTTGGCCACAAGTAATGTTGCCAAACCTCAAGAACTCGAATTAAAGCATACAATTCTTTATCATAGATAGGATAGTTCAACTTAGCACCAGAAAGTTTTTCAGAAAAATATGCAATTGGGCGACCCTCTTGCATCAACACACCACCAATTCCAATACCACTAGCATCACATTCAATCTCAAATTGCTTATTGAAATCGGGAAGTGCAAGGAACGGTGCAAAAGTTAACAATCTCTTCAGTTCATCAAAAGCATGATCTTGGGCTGCGCCCCACTCAAAGACAACACCCTTTGTAGTCAAATCATTCAAAGGTGCAGCAATAGTGCTAAAGTTGGGCACAAATCTTCTATAAAACCCAGCTAAACCATGAAAACTTCTTACTTGACTCACATTCATGGGAGTAGGACAATTTTGAATTGCTTAAATTTTAGACACATCTACTTCTACTCCATGCTTAGAGATAACATAACCCAGAAATATGACTTTATCTTTGCAAAATGTGCACTTCTCAAGATTACCATAGAGTTTATTATCACGCAAAACTTGCAAAACATGTCGAATATGTATAGTATGATCAGATTCACTGCGGCTGTAGATCAATATGTCGTCGAAGTACACAACCACTAACTTGCCAATAAAATCACGCAAAGCATGGTTCATCAGTCTCATGAAAGTGCTAGGTGCATTAGTCAAACCAAAAGGCATCACTAACCACTCATATAAACCAAATTTTGTTTTAAAGGCTGTTTTCCATTCATCCCCCTCTTTCATCCTAATTTGATGATAACTGATAACCCACAAGTATAGGGGATCGCAGCAGTCTTCGTGGGTAGTAAAACCCAATTTATTGATTCGACACAAGGGGAGACAAAGAATACTTGAAAGCCTTAACAGCGGAGTTGTCAATTCAGCTGCACCTGGAAACAGACTTGCTCGCAAGAGTTTATCAGTAGTAACAGTTTTATAGCAGTAGCAGTAGTGAAATAACAGCAGCAGAGTAACAGAGACAACGATAGTGATTATAGTAAACAGCAGGATTAAAATACTGTAGGCACGGGGACGGATAACGGGCGTTGCATGGATGAGAGAAACTCATGTAACAATCAAGCAGGGCATTTGCAGATAATAATAAAACGGTGTCTAAGTACAAAGCAATCAATAGGCATGTGTTCCAATTATAGTCGTACGTGCTCGCAATGAGAAACTTGCACAACATCTTTTGTCGTACCAGCCGGTGGCAGCCGGGCCTCAAGGGAATCTACTGGATATTAAGGTACTCCTTTTAATAGAGTACCGGAGCAAAGCATTAACACTCCGTGAACACATGTGATCCTCACATCACTACCATCCCCTCCGGTTGTCCCGATTTCTGTCACTTCGGGGCCATTGGTTCCGGACAGCGACATGTGTATACAACTTGCAGGTAAGACCATAAACAATGAATATCATGATGAAGTAATAACATGTTCAGATCTGAGATCATGGCACTCGGGCCCTAGTGACAAGCATTAAGCATAACAAGTTGCAACAATATCATCAAAGTACCAATTACGGACACTAGGCACTATACCCTAACAATCTTATACTATTACATGACCAATCTCCTCCAATCCCTACCATCCCCTTCAGCCTACAGCGGGGGAATTACTCACACATGGATGGGGGAAACATGGCTGGTCGATGGAGAGGCGTCGGTGGTGATGGTGGCGATGATCTCCTCCAATTCCCCGTCCCGGTGGAGTGCCAGAACGGAGACTTCTGGCTCCCGAGACGGAGTTTCGCGATGTGGCGGCGTTCTGGAGGGTTTCTGGCGACTTCGACTTCTCTCCCGTGCGTTTTTAGGTCGAAGGCAATAAGTAGTCCGAAAGAGGGCGTCGGGGGCCAGCCGAGGCCGCCACACACTAGGGCCGCGCCGGCCTAGTGTGTGGGGCCCTCGTGCCCCCACCTGGCTTGCCCTTCTGGCTCCGTCAGTATTCTGGGAAAATAGGGCCTTTCGCATAAATTCCGAGGATTTTCCTGAAAGTTGGATTTCTGCACAAAAACGAGACACTGTACAGTTCTGCTGAAAACAGCGTTAGTCCGTGTTAGTTGCATCCAAAATACACAAATTAGAGGCAAAACAATAGCAAAAGTGTTCGGGAAAGTAGATACGTTTTGGACGTATCAACTCCCCCCAAGCTTAGCTTATTGCTTGTCCTCAAGCAATTCAGTTAACAACTGAGCGATAAAAGAACTTTCACGAACACATTTGTTCATATGATGTAAATATTCTCATGCTATGGCTAACACTTAGGCAGTTCATAATAAGATACATGCAAATAAGATCATCCAATAGCTATGTCAATCATGGAAAAGTACCAACAATTAATAATAAGCATCATGAATCACGTATATAAGCATGATTGCAATGTTCATAAAAGAGTATGATAGAGTGGTATCTCGCTTGCCCATATTTGATCAGCAAAACATAAATGCTCAGGCACCTCTGAAGTTCATAGAAAGACTAGAAATAGTGATTGTCAAAGATAAAAGCATCAAAGTTATACCACAATTAATCATATTTTGGGACAAGCATATTATACTAAGAATGACAGTTGTGCTCTCAAGAAAGTACTCAAAGAAAGGATGGAGACTCAATGTAAAAGTAAAAGATTGACCCTTCGCAGAGGGAAGCAGGGATTAACATGCGCTAGAGCTTTTCATTTGTAAAACAGGAGTAAGATTATTTTGAGAGGTGTTTGTTGTTGTCAACGAATGGTAATGGGTACACTAACTACCTCGTCAACCAGACTTTCAAGAGCGGCTCCCATGAAACATTATTTTTGGGTGGCACTCCTTCCAACCTTGCTTTCACAAACCATGGCTAACCGAATCTTCGGGTGCCTGCCAACAATCTCATACCATGAAGGAGTGCCTTTTTATTTTAGTTTTATTTAGATGACACTCCTCCCCACCTTTGCTTTCTCAAGCCATGGCTAACCGAATCCTCGGGTGCCAACCAACAATCACATTCCATGGAGGAGTGTCTATTTATAAATTTATGAAGGTTAATTAATTTGGGGCTGGGAACCCCGTTGCCAGCTCCTTTTGTAAAATTATTGGATAAGAGGATGTTCCACTAGTCCATATGAAAGTCCGTCAAGAGTAAATGACAAGGTAGAAAGATAAACACCACATACTTCCTCATGAGCTATGAAACATTAACACAAATTGAGAAGCATTTTGAAGGTTTAAAGGTAGCGCATGAGAATTTACTTGGAATGGTTTGAAATGCCATGCATAGGTATTTATGGTGGACACTTTGGAACAACTTGGTTTTCATGTGTTTGGAGGCACGAGCAGCGTTCCCGCTCAGTACAAGTGAAGGCTAGCAATAGACTAGGAAGCGGCAATCAAGAGAGCAGTAACTGTCATAATCATGCTTGCGGCAACATAGATTAACTGAGGCATAAAAGTGATACAAGAACTCTGAAGCAATGTAAATCATTGAGGCTTAATTGACTCTTGTTCAGTCATATGCATGCGTGAGCATGTGCCAAGTTAATTCAAACGAATTATTCAGAGGAGGATACCACAATATCATACCTATTTATGAATAAAACAATGCAAGCAAACATCCATGACATGCTACTCATATTAATAAATTGGAGCTAAACATGAGAGATCATGAACTACTAGACTTTATTAAATGACATATACCTCACATGAACCAACCAAGCATGCTCACATGGATGAGTATATGTACAAAAATGAAAACAAATAGAGTTCATACCAGCCTCTCACCACAATCAGATCGTCGTATATCGCCATTATTGCTTTTTCACTTGTATAGCTTGAATAATATGGAATGAAAACCACGCTCCAGCCACCGAAGACCATTGAACTCATAAAGAACTTTACAAAACCAAAGAAGAACAGCAAATATTTTTGGTGTTTTCGAATTTGGAAACAAGAACAAAAGGAAGCAAGCAAACAAAGCAAAAAAAATTTGGGTTTTCTTATAGCAAACTAGCAATAGCAAATAAAGCAAGATAAAATCAAGAAACTAAAATAAACAAGTGGTGAAGAGAAACAACAGAAATATTTTTGGTCTTTTTGTGTTTTAGGAAAGAAACAAAGTAAGAATAAGAAAATGAAAACTAAAAGAAACACAGAAAAGCAGGATGGCAGAAATCTGTCAAAACCTGACAGCAGTTCAGAAATCGATTTTTACAAAAATCTTCCGTTGCTCAGCTCGAAAAGTGTTCAACTAATGAAAGTTAGATAACAACCTTGGGAACATGCAAAAAAATTGGCAGCTCAAAATAACGTTCTGGCTGTGCGCACGAATTTTTCTAGTGACAGTCCAGAATCTGTTTTCAGGCAGCACCTCCCCAAATATCATCTTCCTCTCATTAGAAAACCACTCAAAGAAACTCAACAAGTATATACAAGTATCCAGCAACCATAATATGAAAAGAATGAGTGATGCCAGTATACCTCCCCCCAAGCTTAGGCTTTTGGCCTAAGTGGAGATCAACCCCAACGAGGGTCTGGGTTCCACGCCGGCGAATCGTACATGGCGTGATCATAATAAGGTCCCTGTGCAGAAGAATAGCGTGGAGGCTCCGCATGACCATAATGTTGATGCGAGGAGCTCGCTGCATCGGATGACGAGTCGAGGTGTTCCTCGTCCTCCTCCGTGTTGTCTCTTGCACGATGGCCTCCTCCCTCTATGTGTGCATTAACTGCACTTTCCGTGACTGACCAATCCTCCCTGGAATCAAGGTTAAACAGAGCAGGTGCAGGCAATCCTACTAGTTTTTCAATTTTCTTAGTTGTTCTCCAAGTTTTCTTATAAAATGTTATCTTGTAAGACAGGTTACTCAAATTAGACGAATCAGAAACAAATTCATGTTTAATCATGGAGACTATATCAAGTTTTTCTACGGTAAACTGAATATCAAGGTGCTGAGGTTCTACACCATGCATAGCTAATAAGCGGGAGGCGATGAGACCTCCGCAAATTCCTCCCCTCTCACGGTTAGTAGCAAGTCTATAGGCTATCAAAGCTCCCAAGTTATAAGTCCTATCACTTTGTAATGTAGCAGCTAGAAAAGCTAAGTCCTGGATAGATAATTCACTTGCATTCTTTCTAGCAAGAACGCACTTAGTAATGAAATAAGCAAAATAGCGAATAGCTGGGAGTTGAATGCTACTGATTTTACCACCATCCTCAGAGAAGCTTCTTCCATGACAAATCATCTTGAAGAGGTTCAAGAGCTCTTACGGCGATCCCCTTATCTTCTCGCATGATCCCCATTGCGGCACTCTAATTGCTGCACAAAAATCATTGAATGGCAAGTTGACAGTTTTATTATAAATTTTGTACCGAACCATGGGGTTAGTTTGCGACCAATTGAATTCAAAATCCTGCACTACAGACATAGTCAATTTTGCATATTGGCACGGTTCACCAACAATAAAATCATCCAACCCTGCACGAGAAATTAGATCCTGAACATCTCTCAAGATTCCTGCACTTCTCATAAAATCAACGCACGGGTAGTAAGAAGGGTATACTCCTTCTTCGCGGTGAACTCTCATAACTTGTTGCACCTCCAATTCTTGTTGGTTGAGTTGGTGCCTACTCCTTTCCATTTTCTGAAATTTTTCAACAATCATTATAAAATTTGATTTGGTGACATATATTTGAGGGAAACTACCATAGGAACTTGTTAGAGTACTAAACATGCATCAAAACTAGTTTCTACAACTTAGAACAAGCATGCAAGCTCACTAAACATGTTACCTACAGCAACAAAATATTCAAGATATACTCAACCAAACAAAATTCTACTTGGGTGATCGGAGGAGTCACATACCGGAGAGCAAATATGCCAAATTTCAGACAAAAATCTGGGCTGAGCAAAGAGATCGAGAAATCTTAAGCTCTTGAGCAGAAACGCGAGTGAGAGAAATCTGGTGCGAGTTTTTTCGGGAGAGAGTGGGGTGCCCCACTGGTCATCCCCAGGTGCTCCCAGGTGCCTCATCGAAAAATAGGACCAATGGTATAATTTTTGTGGATTTTTGAAAACTTTGAAAAATGCACATTTCTGGGTATTAAGTTTATTATTACTGGCCAGGAAATTTTTTGAAATCTCTAACTAACTGAGGAACTTTACAAAACAAAAGTGCTACAACAAGTAGAACAAGTGGAGGAAGAAAGAGATGTTGTTTACCTCCACTATGCATATAAAAAGTATTTGTTAACAAGGTTGATCAAGTCTTGCCACCAAATAAATTTTACATAGCATAAGAAGAAATAAACCTCAAATCAATCATGTTACCTTGAATTGTATTGATATGGATCCAATCACGAGAGTTTGATATTCTTCTTTAGGCTCATATATAGGACAATCAATGGTTCCCACTTTGATAGTTCTCACATTAGAAATTGTATTAACTCCACATGCTTTCTCAATCCTCTTGGGAAAATAAACGGTATGCTCCTTGTCATCAATATTGAAAGTAACTTTTCCCTTACGCTGTGTTTGGATGCACTGAATTGGTTGTGGAATTGAATTGGGCATCAAATTCCAAATCCCTGATGGAAATGAATTGACTTCAAATTCGAATTCTGTTGTTTGGGTGTGTTTGGAATCTTTGGTCGGAATCAAAGGGTGGTACCAAATTCTAATTCCTGTTTGGATGTACAAACCATGGAATTGGATTACTTTTTTCATTTTGGACATATAAACATTTGTACATGTTAAAAAATTGCATGTGTATATTGGAATGTACAAATACACACATAATAAAACATTAAAATAAATGGAATAAGACGGCTACTACAAAATGCATAGACAATAAATCAAATAAACCATTCATATTATACTTGATAGTCAATTAAATTTTATTTACATGATGCAACAACACATATATGTCACTGATTCAAAACATATCAGCCACACATCAAAATTCAATACAAAATACGAAGTATATACTAAGTTGATGTTGATTTCGTCTGATTCTGTAGGTAAAATCAAACAACCAGTCAACAAAAAAACAGGAAGTCACTGCCTCCACAAGGTGGATTTGGAGAGAGGAACAAAGAGGGTAGGAAGAGGATGACTTGGACTTCCCACTGCCCGCCGCCCGCCCGCTGCTCCCTACCGCTGATGTTCCCCCTGCCGCCGCCGGTCCTCAACCAACCGGTCACATACAAGGTTAGGGTAACTGGTGAGGGCAGCGCATGGAGAGGCTCGGAGGGGGCGCGAGATGGGGAGACGAGGGCGGGGAACCAGTGGAGCAAGAAAATCGGGCGGGGGTGGCTTACCGGAGCTCGAGCCGCCGACGCCGCTGGGAGCCTCTGCGAGGCTGTCGGGCGGAGAAGAGGACCTCCCTAGCGCCTCTGCTCGCTCGCGCTTGAACGAAGGGGTACGAGAAGGCTTCGTTTTCGAGCGTTTCCAAGGTCGGGCCCTCTGAATCGAGTGAGGCGAAAAGGTACGCGCGCGGGGCTCCGCTCGGAATTGCCAGACGTTTCCAGGCCCCAATTCTACAACCATCCAAAAAGCCGAATTGGGCCTATTTGGCTCCGAATTCCAATTCCATGCCCCAATTCAGTGCATCCAAACACAGTGTTATTGCAATCAATAACAGCCCCTGCAGTGTTAAGAAAAGGTCTCCCAAGAATAATAGACATATTATCATCTTCAGGCATTTCCAACATAACAAAATCAGTTAATATCAAGCAGTTATTAGTAACTTGAACAGGAACATCCTCACATATACCAACAGGAATAGCAGTAGATTTATCAGCCATTTGCAAAGATATATCAGTCGGTATCAACTTATCTAAATAAAGTCTCTTATAAAGAGAGAAAGGCATAACACTAACACCCGCTCCCAAATCACATAGAGCAGTTTTAACATAATTATTCTTAATAGAACAAGGAATAGTCTGTATACCTGGGTCGCCAAGCTTCTTTGGAACCTTACCATTAAAAGAATAATTAGCAAGCATAGTGGAAATCTCCTCATTAGGAATTTTCCTTTTGTTAGACACAATATCTTTCATATACTTTGAATAAGGAGGCAATTTAATAGCATCAGTCAAAGGTATTTGCAGGAATAAAGGTTTCATCCAATCACAGAATTTGTTATAGTGTTCTTCTTCCTTTGATTTTAGTTTCTTAGCAGGAAAAGGCATTTGCTTTTGAACCCAAGGTTCCCTTTCATTACCATGTTTCTTAGCAATAAAATCTTCTTTAGTATACTTTTTATTTTGAGCATGCTTTTCAGGTTCTTCTTCAACCTCTTCTTTATCAGAAGCATCATTCTTATCATTACCATTATTATTATCATGTTCATTACCACTTTCAGTTTCAGCATCAGAAATAGAAATACTGTTAGGATCATTAACAGGCTCGTGAGGATTCTACAACAGCTTTATGTTTCTTTTTCTTTTCTTAGATGGAGCACTAGTTTCAGTTCGTTGAGAATCTTGTTCAATTCTTTTGGGATGCCCTTCAGGATATAGAGGATCCTGGGTAGAGACACCACCTCTAGTTGTTACTTCATAAGCATGTTTCTCTTTAGAATTATTTTTTAATAAGTCATTTTGCACTTTAGTAAGTTGATCAATTTGAGTTTGAACCATTTGAAAATGTTTAACAAGCATCTTAACATCATTGGAGGTTCTCTCTACAATACCATGCAATTCACCAATAGCTCGAGAATTTTCCATTAAGTGATTCTCTACTCTCATATTAAAATTTTCTTGCTTAACAATATAATTATCAAACTCATCTAAGCATTGCGCAGGAGGTTTTGAATACGGAATATCTTCCCTAGTAAAGCGCTGAAGGGAGTTTACCTCAATCATGGATGAAGGGGGAATTATCTCACATATATCTTCTATGGGAGGTAGATTCTTCACATCTTCAGATTTAATACCTTTCTCCTTGAGAGACTTCTTGGCTTCCCTCATATCTTCGTCATTCAATTTAATTAAACCCCTCTTCTTCAATATTGGCGTTGGAATTGGTTCAGGCGTAGTCCAATCATCATGATTCCGGCCTATTTTAGCCAATAATTCTTCAGCTTCGTGCAGAGTTCTTTTCCTGAAAAACACAACCAGCACAACTATCCAAATATGCCCTAGACTCAATGGTTAGTCCACTATAAAATATATCAAGTAGATCATTTTTTCTAAATCATGTCCAGGTCGAGCTCTGATAAGAGAAAAAAATCTTGCCCAGGCCTCAGGCAATTTCTCTTCATCTCCCTGGTCAAATCTATAAATTTTCTGTAAAGCAACATGTTGAGCACTAGCAGGAAAGTATTTTCGAAAGAAAACATCACGCAAATCAGTTGGACCTTTAATAGAACCAGGAGGCAAATTATTATACCAAGTTTTAGCATCATCCTTTAATGAGAAAGGAAAAAATTTAGCGACAAAATAAGTACGCATCTTGACATCATCAGAAAACAAACTACTCATAGAAGAAAGTTCAATCATGTGTTCTACAGCACTTTTTTTTCAGTACCACAAAAGGGTGCTTTCTCTACAATAGCTATATGAGATAGATCAAGAGAAAAATCATAATCTTTATCCTTAATGCATATAGGAGATGTGGCAAATTTAGGATCAGGAGATAACTTATGTCTAACAGTATATTGTGTGAGAAACTTTTTAATTTTACTTGCATCAGCAGTAGCATTGCATCTATTAATAAAATCATCATTAAGCTCCACATAATCTTCATCAGGATCATCACTAGAATAATCAAGTTTAGGTGAATTAACAGGTGTAGTAGCATTAGGAGTTTCAGTATTTTCAATTGTCTAGACCTAGCAATTGTAGCATCTAGAAAAGATCCCAATGAACCACTATCATCAAGCACAGCAGAAACATTATCAATATTATGAGAGTTTTCAGATTCAGCAGAAGTACCAGCAAGTGAAGCTTGTGGCGGTGAAACAAGTCGACTTATCACAGATGGTGAATCAAGAGTAGCAGAGGTACTCAGAGTTGTACCTTTTCTTGTAGTGGATGGTAATATGGCGACTTTAGGATCGCGAGGTTTACCCATGATGGAGAATTTGCAGCGAACAATATCAATCCAAGTGAACTTCCAAATAAAGCTATGCTCCCCAGCAACGGCGCCAGAAAACAGTCTTGATAACCCACAAGTATAGGGGATCGCAGCAGTCTTCGTGTGTAGTAAAACCCAATTTATTGATTCGACACAAGGGGAGACAAAGAATACTTGAAAGCCTTAACAGCGGAGTTGTCAATTCAGCTGCACCTCGAAACAGACTTGCTCGCAAGAGTTTATCAAGAGGTAATGCTTTATAGCAGTAGCAGTAGTGAAATAACAGCAGCAGAGTAACAGAGACAGCAGTAGTGATTATAGTAAACAGCAGGATTAAAATACTGTAGGCACGGGGACGGATAACGGGCGTTGCATGGATGAGAGAAACTCATGTAACAATCAAGCAGGGCATTTGCAGATAATAATAAAACGGTGTCTAAGTACAAAGCAATCAATAGGCATGTGTTCCAATTATAGTCGTACGTGCTCGCAATGAGAAACTTGCACAACATCCTTTGTCCTACCAGCCGGTGGCAGCCGGGCCTCAAGGGAATCTACTGGATATTAAGGTACTCCTTTTAATAGAGTACCGGAGCAAAGCATTAACACTCCGTGAACACATGTGATCCTCACATCACTACCATCCCCTCCGGTTGTCCCGATTTCTGTCACTTCGGGGCCATTGGTTCCGGACAACGACATGTGTATACAACTTGCAGGTAAGACCATAAACAATGAATATCATGATGAAGTAATAACATGTTCAGATCTGAGATCATGGCACTCGGGCCCTAGTGACAAGCATTAAGCATAACAAGTTGCAACAATATCATCAAAGTACCAATTACGGACACTAGGCACTATACCCTAACAATCTTATACTATTACATGATCAATCTCATCCAATCCCTACCATCCCCTTCAGCCTACAGCGGGGGAATTACTCACACATGGATGGGGGAAACATGGCTGGTCGATGGAGAGGCGTCGGTGGTGATGGTGGCGATGATCTCCTCCAATTCCCCGTCCCGGTGGAGTGCCAGAACGGAGACTTCTGGCTCCCGAGACGGAGTTTCGCGATGTGGCGGCGTTCTGGAGGGTTTCTGGCGACTTCGACTTCTCTCCCGTGCGTTTTTAGGTCGAAGGCAATAAGTAGTCCGAAAGAGGGCGTCGGGGGCCAGCCGAGGCCGCCACACACTAGGGCCGCGCGGGCCCCTCCTGGGCCGCGCCGGCCTAGTGTGTGGGGCCCTCGTGCCCCCACCTGGCTTGCCCTTCTGGCTCCGTCAGTATTCTGGGAAAATAGGGCCTTTCGCATAAATTCCGAGGATTTTCCTGAAAGTTGGATTTCTGCACAAAAACGAGACACCAGAACAGTTCTGCTGAAAACAGCGTTAGTCCGTGTTAGTTGCATCCAAAATACACAAATTAGAGGCAAAACAATAGCAAAAGTGTTCAGGAAAGTAGATATGTTTTGGACGTATCAATAACCACTACGCAAATCAATTTTAGAGAAAACAGCAGTACCACTCAATTCATCTAGCATATCCTCTAAACGGGGAATAGGATGACGATATCGAATAGTAATGTTGTTTATCTCTCTACAATCTACACACATGCGCCATGTACCATCTTTCTTATGAACTAAAATAACAGGAACAACACAGGGACTAAGGCTTATGCGGATATAACCTTTGTCACGCAGCGCTTGTACTTTCTTCTGTATCTACTTCGTCTCTTCGGGGTTTGTCCTATATGGCGCCCTATTGGGCAGCGAAGCTCCGGGAATCAAGTCAATTTGATGCTCAATACCACGCAATGGTGGTAGTCCTACGGGTACCTCCTCCGGAAACACGTCACTGAATTCCTGCAACACATTAGAAACACCAAGAGGAATAGGGGTCATGTCGTTAGAAACCAAAACCGTACCCCTGTACATGAGCACAAGAGGCATGGTTGTAGGATCCTCACTAAATTCTCTCATATCTTCTTTGGTGGCTAAAAGCACTAAGGAATTCACTCTCTCACTTTTCATTATATCACTCACGACATTACAATTCTCTCGCCTATCTATAGGTGCATCCTCCAAGTTTACTTCAACTTTCTGACGAGATTCATTAACAATTTGTTGTGGTGACATAGGCTGTAAGTTGATTTTCTTGACCTTGAACTCCAAGTGATATGTATTGGCTCGGCCATTGTGTTGCACAGAACGATCATAGAACCAAGGCCGACCCAATAGTAGGTGACACACCGTCATAGGAACCACATCAAAATCAATGGAATTCTTATACGGTCCAATCTCAAACTCAACACGCACCATGTGGTTTACCTTCATCTCACCATTGTCGCTCAACCACTGAATATAGTATGGATGCGGGTGCGGTAGATACTTCAACTTCAGCTTGGTACACAACTCTTTGCTTGCTAAATTGCGGCGACTCCCGCCATCAATAATGACCTTGCAAGTCTTGTCAGGACCAACTAAAGCCTTTGTTTGGAACAAATAGCAGCGCTGAGTAGATGCACTTGGCAACACATTAAGAGCACGCTGAGACACAACAATAGTGCGAGCTTCAGACGGATAAGCATCTACACCATCACTGTCATAGTCATCATCTTCTGGAGCATATGGATCAACATCATCTCCAGTCTCATACGCATTGTCCTCATTGATAATCATGACCTTGTGGTTAGGACAATCTCTCTTGAAGTGACCCTTGCCACCACATGATGGCAATTCATATCGCGGTTGCGAGCCATAGACATGCTAGAAACACTTGTGCTTGCAGCAGATTCGGGCTTCTTTGTGTTAGACACATTGGAGACTGGTTTGCTAGTGTTGGAGATATGCCCAAGAGGCAATAATAAAAGTGGTTATTATATATCTTTATGTTTATGATAAATGTTTATATACCATGCTATAATTGTATTAACCGAAACATTGATACATGTGTGTTATGTAAACAACAATGAGTCCCTAGTAAGCCTCTTAACTAGCTTGTTGATTAATAGATGATTAGTTTCATAATCATGAACATTGGATGTTATTAATAACAAGGTTATATCATTATATGAATGATGTAATGGACACACCCAATTAAGCGTAGCATAAGATCACGTCATTAAGTTATTTGCTATAAGCTTTCGATACATAGTTACCTAGTCCTTATGACCATGAGATCATGTAAATCACTTATACCGGAAAGGTACTTTGATTACATCAAACGCCACTGCGTAAATGGGTGGTTATAAAGGTGGGATTAAGTATCCAGAAAGTATGAGTTGAGGCATATGGATCAACAGTGGGATTTGTCCATCCCGATGACGGATAGATATACTCTGGGCCCTCTCGGTGGAATGTCGTCTAATGTCTTGCAAGCATATGAATAAGTTCATAAGAGACCACATACCACGGTACGAGTAAAGAGTACTTGTCAGGAGACGAGGTTGAACAAGGTATAGAATGATACCGATGATCAAACCTCGGACAAGTAAAATATCGCGTGACAAAGGGAATTGGTATCGTATGTGAACGGTTCATTCGATCACTAAGTCATCGTTGAATATGTGGGAGCCATTATGGATCTCCAGATCCCGCTATTGGTTATTGGTCGGAGAGAGATCTCAACCATGTCTACATAGTCCACGAACCGTAGGGTGACACACTTAAGGTTTGATGTTGTAATAGTAGAACTTGAATATGGAATGGAGTTCGAAGTATTGTTCGAAGTCCCGGATGGGATCCCGGACATCATGAGGAGTTCCGGAATGGTCCGGAGAATAAGATTCATATATAGGAAGTCATTTTATAAGTTTGAAAATGATCCGGTGCATTTATGGAAGGTTCTAGAAGGTTCTAGAAAAGTCCGGAAGAAATCACTTTGGAAGGCGGAGTCCCGGAGGGACTCCACCACCATGGCCGGCCAACCCTAGGGGTGGAGTCCCAGGTGGACTCCACCTAAGGTGGCCGGCCACCCCCTCCCAAGGAAAGGTGGGAATCCCACCTCAAGTGGGAATCCCACCTTGGGTAGGTTTCATGTCATATGGAAGGTTTTGGTTTGGGGTCTTATTCGAAGACTTGTAGACCAACTCTTGGGTGTTCCACCTATATAATGAGGAGCAAGGGGAGGGGGCCGGCCACAACAAAAGCCATTGTGGCCGCACCCCTCATAGTGGCCTGCCACCTCCCCCTCTCCCAAACCCTAGCCGCCCCCTCTCCTCCACCTCTCCCGCAACGCTTAGCGAAGCTCCGCCGGAGTTCTCCATCGCCACCGCCACCACGCCGTCGTGCTTCCGGATTCAAGGAGGAGCTACTACTTCCGCTGCCCGCTGGAACGGGGAGAAGGACGTCGTCTTCATCAACACGGAACATGTGACCGAGTACGGAGGTGCTGCCCGATCGTGGCGCCGTGATCAAGATCTTCTACGCGCTTTTGCAAGCGGCAAGTGATCATCTACCGCAGCAACAAGAGCCTCATCTTGTAGGCTTTGGAAATCTTCAAGGGTGAGTCTCGATGATCTCCTCGTTGCTCCCGTCTTCTAGATTGCATCTTGGCTTGGATTGCGTTCTCGCGGTAGGAATTTTTTTGTTTTCTATGCAACGAATCCCTACAGTGGTATCAGAGCCGTGTCTATGCATAGATGGTTGCACGAGTAGAACACAATGGTTTTGTGGGTGTTGATGCTTATGTTGTCTTTAGTTTGAGTACTTTGCATCTTTGTGGCATAGTGGGATGAAGCGGCTCGGGCTAACTTTACATGACCGCGTTCATGAGATTTGCTCCACGCTCGACATGCAACTTGTATTGCATAAGTGGCTTTGCGGGTGTCTCTCTCCTACTATAGTGAAGATTCAATTTACACTTCTATTGACAACACTAGTATCACCGTTGTGGTTCATGTTCGTAGGTAGATTGGATCTCACTCGAAAACCCTAAACCACGTAAAATATGCAAACCAAATTAGAGAACGTCTAACTTGTTTTTGCAGGGTTTGGTGATGTGATATGGCCATAATGTGATGATGACTATGTATGAGATGATCATTATTGTATTGTGGCAACCGGTATGAGCCTTATGGTTGTCTTTAAATTTCATGTTGAGTAGTATTTCAAAGTAGTTGTAATAGTTGCTACATGGAGGACAATCATGAAGACGGCGCCATTGACCTTGGTGCTTCGCCGACGATGATGGAGATCATGCCCGTTGATGATGAAGATCATGTCCGTGCTTTGGAGATGAAGATCAAAGGCGCAAAGACAAAAGGGCCATATCACATCACATATGAACTGCATGTGATGTTAATCCTTTATGCATCTTATTTTGCTTAGATCGCGACGGTAGCATTATAAGATGATCCCTCTCACTAAAATATCAAGATAATAAAGTGTTCATCCTTAGTAGCACCGTTGCCAAGACTTGTCGTTTCGAAGCATCTCGTGATGATCGGGTGTGATAGACTCAACAAGTGCATACAACGGGTGCAAGCCAGTTTTGCACATGCGGATACTAAGGTGGCCTTGACGAGCCTAGCATGTACAGACATGGTCTCGGAACACGTGATACCGAAAGGTAGAGCATGAATCATATGATTGATATGATGAACACTTTGAGTGTTCGCCATTGAAATTACATCTTGTCTCGTGATGATCGGACTTGGTGTGGTGAATTTGGTTCGTGTGATCACTAAGACAATGCGAGGGATATTGTTTTGAGTGGGAGTTCACCTAGTTTTTAATTATGTTGAATTAAAATTTGAACTCAATTTGTCATAAACATTAGTCTAAACTATTGCAAATATATGTTGTAGATATGGCGTCCCCAATCAATTTTAACCAGTTCCTAGAGAAAGAAAAGCTTAAGAGCAACGGTAGCAACTTCACCGACTGGTTCCATCATGTGAGGATCTTCCTCAATGGCGGAAATCTGCAATATGTGCTTGATGCACTGCTAGGTGACCCTCCTGCAGAAACTGAAACCGATGAAGTAAAGAATGTTTACGCGACTCGGAAAACTCGGTACTTTCAAGTTCAGTGTGCCATCCTGTGCAGTCTGGAAGCCGATCTTCAAAAATGTTTTGAGTACCACGATCCACATAAGTTAGTCAATGAGTTGAAAACTATCTTTGAAACTCATGCGGTTGTGGAATGCTATGAAGCATCGAAACACTTCTTCAGTTGCATGATGGAAGAAGGCAGCTCCGTTAGTGAGCACATGCTCGCCATGACCGGGCATGCGAAGAAACTCAGTGATTTGGGAATAGTGATTCCTAACCGACTGGGGATTAATCGTGTCCTTCAATCACTGCCACCTAGTTACAAGAACTTTGTGATGAACTACAATATGCAGAACATGAACAAAGAGTTACCTGAACTCTTCTCCATGCTGAAATCTGCTGAGATTGAGATCAAGAAAGAGCACCAAGTGTTGATGGTCAACAAGACCACCAGTTTCAAGAAACAGGGCAAGTCTAAGGGAAAATTCAAGAAGGGTGGCAAGAAAGCTGCCACGCCTCTTGTGAAACCTAAGACTGGCCCTAAGCCTGATGCTGAGTGTTATTACTGCAAGGAGAAGGGACACTGGAAGCGTAATTGCTCCAAGTATTTGGCGGATCTGAAGAGCGGCCTTGTCAAGAAGAAGAAAGAAGGTATATCTGATATACATGTTATAGATGTTTATCTTACTGGTTCTCGCACTAGTACCTGGGTATTTGATACTGGTTCGGTTGCTCATATTTGTAACTCGAAACAGGAACTAAAGAATAAACGAAGACTACTAAAGGATGAAGTGACGATGCGCGTTGGAAATGGATCCAAAGTCGATGTGATCGCTGTCGGCACACTTCCTCTACATCTACCTTCGGGATTAGTTTTAAGCCTCAATAATTGTTATTTTGTACCCGCGTTGAGCATGAACATTATATCTGGATCTTGTTTAATGCAAGACGGTTATTCATTCAAGTCTGAGAATAATGGTTGTTCTATTTTTATGAATAATATCTTTTATGGTCGAGCACCTGAAAAGAATGGCTTATTTCTATTAGATCTCGATAGTAGTGATACACATATACATAACATTGATGCTAAGCGAATTAAATTGAATGATAATTCTACTTATATGTGGCACTGTCGTCTTGGTCATATTGGAGTGAAACGCATGAAGAAACTCCATACCGATGGATTACTTGAATCACTTGACTTTGAGTCACTTGATAGATGCGAAGCATGTCTAATGGGAAAAATGACTAAGACTCCATTCTCTGGTATTATGGAGCGAGCTACTGACTTATTGGAAATCATACATACCGATGTGTGCGGACCAATGAGTGTAGCATCGCGCGGTGGTTATCGTTATGTTCTAACCTTCACAGATGATCTGAGTAGATATGGGTATATCTATTTCATGAAACATAAATCCGAAACTTTTGAGAAGTTTAAGGAATTCCAAAGTGAAGTAGAAAATCAACGTAACAAGAAGATTAAATTTCTACGATCTGATCGCGGAGGTGAATATCTAAGTTATGAGTTTGGCATGCATTTAAAGAAATGCGGAATACTTTCACAATTGACACCGCCGGGAACACCTCAACGAAACAGTGTGTCCGAACGTCGTAATCGAACTCTCTTAGATATGGTTCGTTCTATGATGTCTCTTACTGATTTGCCATTATCATTTTGGAGTTATGCATTAGAGACAGCCGCATTCACTTTAAATAGAGCACCATCAAAATCTGTTGAAACGACACCGTATGAATTATGGTTTAATAAGAAACCTAAGCTGTCGTTCCTAAAAGTTTGGGGTTGCGAAGCCTATGTAAAAAAGTTACAACCGGACAAGCTAGAACCCAAAGCGGAGAAATGCCTCTTCATAGGATACCCTAAGGAAACTATAGGGTATACTTTCTATCACAGATCCGAAGGCAAGATCTTTGTTGCTAAGAACGGAACCTTTCTTGAGAAAGAATTTCTCACTAAAGAAGTGACTGGAAGAAAAGTAGAACTCGATGAGATTGATGAATCTTTACTCATTGATCAGAGTAGCGCAGTACTGGAAGATGTTCCTGTACCGCCTACACCGTCAACAGAGGAAGCTAATGATGATGATCATGAAACTTCAAACGAGATAGCTACTGAACCTCGCAGATCGACAAGGGAACGTGCCACTCCTGATTGGTATGATCCTTGTCTAAATGTCATGATTGTGGACAACAATGATGAAGACCCTGTGACGTATGAAGAAGCGATGATGAGCCCAGATTCCAACAAATGGCAAGAAGCCATGAAATCCGAAATGGGATCCATGTATGATAACAAAGTGTGGACTTTGGTAGACTTACCTGATAGCCGCAAGGCTGTCGAGAATAAATGGATCTTCAAGAGAAAGACAGATGCTGATGGTAATATTACTGTCTATAAAGCTCGACTTGTCGCAAAGGGTTTCCGAAAAATTCAAGGTGTTGACTACGATGAGACTTTATCACCTGTAGCGAAGCTAAAATCTGTGAGGATTTTGTTAGCAATAGCTGCATTTTTCGATTATGAGATTTGGCAGATGGATGTCAAAACGGTACGAGTAAAGAGTACTTGTCAGGAGACGAGGTTGAACAAGGTATAGAATGATACCGATGATCAAACCTCGGACAAGTAAAATATCGCGTGACAAAGGGAATTGGTATCGTATGTGAATGGTTCATTCGATCACTAAGTCATCGTTGAATATGTGGGAGCCATTATGGATCTCCAGATCCCGCTATTGGTTATTGGTCGGAGAGAGATCTCAACCATGTCTACATAGTCCACGAACCGTAGGGTGACACACTTAAGGTTTGATGTTGTAATAGTAGAACTTGAATATGGAATGGAGTTCGAAGTATTGTTCGAAGTCCCGGATGGGATCCCGGACATCATGAGGAGTTCCGGAATGGTCCGGAGAATAAGATTCATATATAGGAAGTCATTTTATAAGTTTGAAAATGATCCGGTGCATTTATGGAAGGTTCTAGAAGGTTCTAGAAAAGTCCGGAAGAAATCACTTTGGAAGGCGGAGTCCCGGAGGGACTCCACCACCATGGCCGGCCAACCCTAGGGGTGGAGTCCCAGGTGGACTCCACCTAAGGTGGCCGGCCACCCCCTCCCAAGGAAAGGTGGGAATCCCACCTCAAGTGGGAATCCCACCTTGGGTAGGTTTCATGTCATATGGAAGGTTTTGGTTTGGGGTCTTATTCGAAGACTTGTAGACCAACTCTTGGGTGTTCCACCTATATAATGAGGAGCAAGGGGAGGGGGCCGGCCACAACAAAAGCCATTGTGGCCGCACCCCTCATAGTGGCCTGCCACCTCCCCCTCTCCCAAACCCTAGCCGCCCCCTCTCCTCCACCTCTCCCGCAACGCTTAGCGAATCTCCGCCGGAGTTCTCCATCGCCACCGCCACCACGCCGTCGTGCTGCCGGATTCAAGGAGGAGCTACTACTTCCGCTGCCCGCTGGAACGGGGAGAAGGACGTCGTCTTCATCAACACCGAACATGTGACCGAGTACGGAGGTGCTGCCCGATCGTGGCGCCGTGATCAAGATCTTCTACGCGCTTTTGCCAACGGCAAGTGATCGTCTACCGCAGCAACAAGAGCCTCATCTTGTAGGCTTTGGAAATCTTCAAGGGTGAGTCTCGATGATCTCCTCGTTGCTCCCGTCTTCTAGATTGCATCTTGGCTTGGATTGCGTTCTCGCGGTAGGAAATTTTTTGTTTTCTATGCAACGAATCCCTACAGCTAGACGGAGTAGAATAAGGTGTAGAGCGCGAAGATGGCGCTGGCGCCGTAGATGGAGGCTCCCTAGGCGTGTAGCCCCCAGCTCCCGTAGCACGACCTTTAACTTTTGTTTCTTCAGCCAACTGTGATTCAGCTTCTCTTGCATGATGTTGCAACTCATTCATAGTGGTGTAACTGTAATGACGAACAATGCCTTTGATATCATACTTCAAACCATTGAGAAAACGCTGCATTGTCATCTCAAGTGACTCACGGACACGGCCACGCTGCATAAGCATCTCCATCTCCATGAAATATTCATCAACAGTCTTCACACCTTGTCTCAATAGGGTCAACTTATCATAAATAGTATGGAAATAATTAGTGGGCACGAAACGATCTTGCATTGCCGCCTTCATAGCACGCCATGTGATAATAGGCAGCTCACCATCTTCTTCTCGAGCACGAACAAGTCCATCCGACCAACGCAATGCATAACCATCAAATTCGGAAGAAGCAAGCTTGATCTTCCTATCTTCAGTATAATTATGTAGGCGCCATAACTTCTCAATCTTCAGCTCCCAAGAGAGATATTCTTCAACATCAGCACCTCCTTCAAATTTGGGTATTGAGAACTTTGGCTTACCCAATCCATCTTTCTCCTCAAACCCACGACCATGGCGTCCGAGTTCAGCGAAACCACGACCGCGGTTACCACGTCCAGCACCACGACCAATTCCAGGTGCTTCATCCTGAAGATCAGGGTCTTCTTCCTCTTGTTGCTGTTGTTGTGTAAGATTGTCAACAGTCAGTTGCAAAACTTGAAGACTGCGCTGGATATCCGTCATTTGATCTTTCATTGTAGTGACGGTCTCACTAGTAGCATCCAGCTTCTGGGAAATCCCCTGAACAGTCCCCCTAAGTTCATCGTCCTGAGTGCGGAATTCACGTAGCATCTCATTATGAAGAGCTTCATACTCCCTCCATGTCATCACATCAGCCGAATTCTTGTTTTTCTGGTTAACAATTTTCTCATCACTAGAAGACTGGTTAGTAGGTTAGTGCACTAAAACAAATATATATGGTGGTACTCTCACACTCACTGAAAACTAATAATAAAAGGAAATCTTACCGTTCCAAAGTGAATTGGTTATGCTTACCACTTGTAGGGACAACTAGTGCACGGATGTAGCGAAGCGAATATCAAGGGTATAAGAATAAATCAAACGGCAAAGCAGGACATATGTGGGGCTGTAGGTAGGCTACCTATTTGCACCAATAACAAGCTCTAGCACTGACCGTAGACAACCAATGATACTCACACAAGGCGATAAATGTGGCAATGCAACTATATGAATGAAAGGTTGCAATGCACTCGAGAGACACTAGCAAAGCTCAACGAAACAGGCACAAGATTGCTCAACTACAGGTGCAGAAAAGTAAACTAGGCCTTCACTTGATCTTACTAGCACTTCACACTTTTTCTTTTTGGATTTTCTTTTTGTAACACACGCAGCTATGTAGCTCTTTTTGCTTCTTTGTTTATTTTTTATTTTTTTTATGACTCAACTCCTTGATAACACGGCCAATAGAAATTGCAAAGCACCAAAACCCTAATGAGCAACCTGTCGAGCGGTAAAACTAGTCTCTTCTAGGGAAGTTCTTAGTCACGTATATAGAAAGGCTGTGGCTATGATTTGGACAAACACACTGTATGTTATGTGGACTCGGAGCAACAAAAACTGACTCTAGATGAAAGCAGAAACACAAACCCTAACAATACTAGATGGAAGAAAAAGATACGCAAAAACAACTACGAAAAGCAACTAAAACTCGAAATTAGTGTAATCTAAGGCTATGGCAAACCCTAACGCTAATATTTTTGGCTTTTTCTGGATAGGAAAACACTCACAACTCAACTATGGGGTGGATTTTGGATGGCTTACTGAGGAAACACTGAAATCTGATACCAAGATGATACGGGGTTGCCCGATCTTCTCAGTAAGCACGGTGGTGATGATGATCACGGGATGAACACAACGGGGATACTTGATGATGAAGTGGATGATAACTTGTATGACGCAACGAGATCTATCGATTGGTCTCTGTCGCCAATGCAACAGCTCTCAACCCTGCAAGATATTCGTCACTCCACACACTTGCGCACGTAGCCGCCGACCACGAAGCGGTAAGTTGCAACCGTCTAATTCCCAATGGAACAACAGATCACACAAGACTTTTTCAGGGTTTACACCAAATCAATGCAATATGGTGTAAGAATTCGATAGAGTTGCAAAGCAATCATCTATGAACTAGGGTTTATCTTAAACGTGGTCTAAACCTAATATGGGGGCGTCCTGGGCACTTATATAGGGGTTCAGGACGACCAGGGTTCGAGAAAATACAAGAATAACCGACCCAGATTGGGATCTGGTCGAGACAGACTCGGACACGGCCGGCTCAGGAGCCGGTCGACCGGGTCTGGGACCGGGTCAGGCCGGTTGAGACCGGACCTGGCGCCGGGTGGAAACCGGCTAAGCTTCCAGGCTTACTGGATGTGGCCCGGCTGGAACAAGCGTGGCGCCCGGTTTGGACCGGGCTGATCCGGCGTGGAAGACGGTCGGATCGGGGCTGGGACCGGGTGGCCCGGTGGCACGGCCGGTCTGACCGGGCCTAGCGCCGGCCTGAACTGCATCTCCTCCTCTCGCGCATGCCTCCCGCTCCTCCCTCGCGCGTCCATGGGATGTCTTCATGTCCAGCTCCATGTCCAGCTTCACGTCCATCTTCTTGTCGAGCTGCTCCTCTCCTCCTCGTGTGATGCTTGCTTCATCTTCATACCTGATCATACATAAGTAATACGACTTAGGCAGTATAAAGTTCTCATCGATCAAAGTATCACATAGGAACAATTTCACCTGTTGTTTAAGTAGCTTCGCACGAGCCCGTGTCATTGGTCCAATCTTGATTTCATTGGACTTGAGCTTCACAGTAGCATCATCTTCATCTTGCAATGACGGAGGTAGTAGTGTAGTAGGGATGTCCTCATCATGATATCCTGAGCGTAATTCTAACTTGATGAACAACTATGACCGTGCAAGTTCATCCAAGAGCTCATGATTTACTGGAAGAGGGTGTTTGCTTTTAATTGTCAACTCTTTTAACTAACGGCAGTCCGTGCAAAGTCTCCACTGATCCTCATTCTTTCTTACAGGCAACACCGGCAGTGCGAAAGGGCTACAACTGCGCTAAATAACGCCACTGTATGACATATAATACACATGACGCTCGATTTTGTCCTTCTGTTGTTGCCAATAATGTCATGGTTTTGTTTTCACTAGTTGTGCCACTAGCGGCAATGAAATCCGATGATCTTCATCGCGACGTGGTGGTAGTGCACTAGGTTCTCCAAACACATAATTATATTCGTCCAACAGTTCTGCTGACAGGGGAGCCAGTGGTGTGACCTCACTCTTCTTTTGTTGCTCGACTTTTCTAAAGAGCAAGTGGATGCACATTTATCGTTGATGGTCTGCGCGGCATGTGTGAGGGTGCCTCGGCGAAGCATGCTCCACATTTTTTATGCAGATTTTTTCAATTGTGAGTAATGGTATGTACCCGGCCCATGCAGTGATATATGGTGTCTCTAGTGAGTAAACCGTATGAGCTGTCGCTTCTAGTGGACCCACAAGGGACTGTAATTTTCTAGCCATTTTTCCCAAATCATGTCATAGAAGCATAATGAGAACACATTTGTTAGCGTCCATTCAAGTTTAACCCAGCACTCAGCTAGGTTATGCGCATACTTCCCAACTACAAGAGGAAAGCCAACTTCATCCCAAAAGCGCAGAATGAAGGGAGGAGGGAAACTCCACCTTATAAGATGGTTGTAGCCTCTTCCCCTAGACGAGGTGGGACTAAGCTGAGCAGCCTCCACAGGTCACAGTCCTAACATCCTACCCCCCTAAGAATCCCCTCAGGAAGGTATGGAGATGCTGACTCGGATATCAGATGTTAGTGTCACATACAACCCAGCTACAAGTGCGAGCCCACTCCATCCCACAAACCCAAAGTGAAGATAGGAGGGAAACTCCCCCTTATAAGCTGGTCGTATCCTCTTCCCCAAGGCGAGGTGTGACAAAACTGAGCAGCTTCCACTGGTCTGCAGCAGCCCTAACAACGAGAGAATATCTAGTGATACTGGCCTTGGCATGATACCCTGAATACAACGGCCCTGGACGGATGAATCTAAAAGGAAAGGACAGGATCATCTCACTTATTTGTGTCCCCTCGCTTCGAATATTTTGCGCTTCGCCCCTTCAGACTTTCTTGTCCTCTCAATGTCACCTCAACTCTGCCTTTTCTTCTCCAGAATCCCCTACATTGAAGTGATGTGCATTTGGTGTACCTTTTGCTACTATAAACTGAACTGAAGCCATTGTTGTTGCGCACTGCAATGTCGTCACTAACCGACCAATATCAACTTCCCGACCCCCAACCCTAACCCGCCCCGCGGGGCGGCGCCGCCGCCGCCGCCGGGGCGCCCACCTCCGCCCTCCCACTCCAGCCCTCCCACCGGCGTTCTCCTCTCCGCCGCCGCTGCCGGGAGCGCCGCCAAGCAAAGCCTGGTCGGTGTGGTGGCGGTGGAGGCCATCCTCCTGGCGCCGAGTTGCGGCGATGATGGTGCTCGTTGTCCTCTCCCGTGGCGTTGGTGCAGCGAAGGGACGGCGGCCATGGCGGATCCGGGGACCGCAAGATGCAGCGGCGCCTCCTTTCAATCTGATCCGGTCCCTATGGGGATCGGGCGGAGGGGATGGGTGGGCTCCTGCGGGCAGCGGCGTGCGGGCTTCGTTTGTGTCCCTTCCGCTTCACGAGGGCGCCTGGAGTTTCTACTCTAGGCATGGCAGTGGCGGTCTTCTCTTCCACCGGAGGAGATCGGCTAGTTGTGTGGCTAGCCGTGGCGGATCTCGCGATCTGTCGCCTAGCTCCCGATGGCGAGGTGCAGCTGCCGGTGAAAGCCAGCCCGGACTTCGGTCATGGAGGATGATGGCAGCGTGCTTCGTCGTTACCTTGTTGAAGACATTGTCTCTGCAGCCTGCGTTCTTCGCCTGGGCTGCTCCGGGGGAAATCCTAGACCCGAGTCTCCTGGATCGGACGATGGCGGCGCGCAACGTCGTTCTCCCTGTTGGGGGCATCGTTTTTGGAGCAGACAACGGATGGCGGTGGTGCTGAGGTGGAGCGGTGTGCTTTCGCTGGGTCGACATCGTCGAGTCGCCGCGGCATGGTGCAGTGGTGTCTCGGGACGGATGCAGTGTGATGGACTCGCGCAGGATGGTGGAATCGTCTGGCGCCGTGGCGGCATCGATGGCAGGCCTGGTATGGTCAATGCGATGATCTCTTTTGAAGATGGAGTTGAGGAAGACGGTGGTAGCAACTTCTATGGCGTATGCGTTGGCGTATGCTGAGAGTCTGTTTGACTGGATGTGCTTCTCATCTGCTATTGGGCGGCCTGGGAAGGCATTTAGTTTTTGGTTGGTGTGAGTTGGTGAATTGTCACCCCCTTCATCCCTCTGTAGATTTAGCGAGGTGGCTTCGAGTTTGAACTTTTGTATTTCTCTTGTAAGGTGTTATGAATAATCTAATAAAAAAAAACCGTGTGCATCCTTTGGATGCAGAAGCTGATGCGATATTTCTCCCATTTCGAAAAAAAAACCAATATCAACTTGATCATACTGCTGCTAACATCATAAGATCATCTTGGTTCAGATTCAGTGCCATTGTTTTTTTTTTTTGAGCGCAAACATCTGGATATATTAAGCAAGGAAAACAGTACAGGAATCATCCAGAGCTGAAACAGCTGCTAACAAAGTACAGAAAGAACCCTGAAGAAGGGTAAAAAAGCAATTAAGTCCTTGAGTTTTTTTTTTGTTGGCATGTTGGAATGCAGTACTATCCAACAACACATCCAATAACTCCTCAATGACATGCAGTGGCTCTTGTTCTGGGCACTCGTGTGGCCCTTGGCTCGTCTGTAAGATTTGAGAGTGTCCAGTTTGTCCTCCCAGTTGTCAGTGTCTCGTTTCTTGACATCCTCAGTTTTGTGTCAGATCTATCTTTACTGTATTTAAATTGCTTGTAAGAAAGAGACTTGGCAATGACTCCAATTCTTCTCCCTGCAGCAAGGCCAACAAACTAACAATGTCTAGATCTTCAGGAAGATGTAATTGAATTGCACAATGTCAGGCTTTAACCCCTCTACGAACTCATCTACGAAGAAGCTTTCATCCAATGCAGGATTATAGAGTACCAACCGATTATGAAAATTTTCAAATTTCTCTATATATTCAGACACTGAACCTATCTCTTTTAACTAACGCAATTTCCTACAGCAATGAATATACTTTTTTTTAGCAAAATTTTCATGCACTAAACAACCCATTTCACCCACTCCTGGAGTAGTACATTGCGCAACCAAAGAGCGAATATGCCCTTGAAACTGAGGGAAGCATAGCGTGCGCGCAAAGCTGGCAGCACATGATAAAGCTCAAAATAAGTGTCATATTCTTGTTGCATAAATTTTGTTTTCCCCATCAAGGATTGCACTGACTATATGATCGACCACGATACTCAAAGCGCTCGCTCATCCACCAGATAAGGCACGTGATCGAGCTAGCAATGGGTACAGTTTGTTTCAGCTATATAACATTCAGTTCAGGGACTTCTGAGAATCTGCATTGCTGACTTAACAGTTACTCACTGGTGGAAAAACAGGCTTCGGGTGAGCCCCATAAGTCGCGATGCTGCAGGATCCGCGACAAATGGTACCTTTAGTCGCGGTTCGGGAGGAGAACCGCGACCAAAGGCCTGGGCCCAGGGCGCTCGGTGGCCAGCCGGTGCACGTGGGGGGTCTTTAGTCGCGGTTGGCCAGGCCAACCGCGACTAAAGGTGCCCGAAGGCCTTTAGTCGCGGTTGGCCAGGCCAACCGGGACTAAAGCCCCTCCCCTATATATACCCATCCAGCAGCCAACACTTAGCCATTTGGTGCCATTCTCTTCACAAGCTCACAAGTGGGTGTTAGGTTTGCTTTTGGTTCCTCTTATGCACATAAGGTGTTTGATGAAATGCCCCAAGAGCATGAAACAAACATGATATGAAGTGTTGGAGCCACACTTGAGCTTTCTCATTTATTTTTTCCTCCTCGATCGCGGTTAGCAACTTGAACCTTTGATGTGTCGTTGATAAAATGTGCATGTGTGTGTAGTTCATTGTTTAATTTATATTGTTTGTAGCTAGTTAGTTTAACAAATGCATGATGGTTAATTATATATTTTATATTATAATAATGCAGATGAATCGACAATGGATGTACGGTAACCGACTCTCCGGCGAGTTCAGTGCGGGTTTGAAAGATTTCCTCGTAGTGGCTAATGCGAACAAGCAGGAGGGTTTTGTTATCTGTCCATGTGTTAAATGTAAGAATCGAAGGGTTACTCTTCCTCAAGAGATGTTCACATGCACCTGCTTCGGCACGGTTTCATGCCAAGCTATAATTGTTGGACCAAGCATGGAGAAAGAGGGGTTATAATGGAAGAAGATGAAGAAGGGGATGATTTCATCGATGAAAGCTATCTTGCTCATTTCGGTGATACTTTCATGGAGGATGCTGAAGGTGAAGGGGAAGGTGAAGGGGAAGGTGAAGAAGAGGCACGTGATGATCCCGTTGATGATCTTGGTCGGACCATTGCTGATGCACGGAGACGCTGCGAAACTGAAAAAGAGAGGGAGAATTTGGATCGCATGTTAGAGGATCACAGGAAGGCGCTCAGACTCCCGGATGCGATGATGGTCTGAAAAAGCTGGGCTGCACACCTGGATTTGCTGAGATGGAAGGCACGGGCAGGTGTAGCTGACTCGGCATTTGAAAACTTGCTGAAAATGTTGAAGAATATGTTTCCAAAGAATAACGAGTTGCCCGCCACTACGTACGAAGCAAAGAAGGTTGTCTGCCCTCTAGGTTTAGAGGTTCGAAGATACATGCATGCATCAACGATCGCATCCTCTACCGCGGTGAATACGAGAATTTGAATGAATGCCCGTATGCACCGCATTGCGTTATAAGATCGAGGCGATGACCCTGGTGACGATGTTGAGGGCCGAAACCCAGGAAGAGGGTTCCCGCCAAGGTGATGTGGTATGCTCCTATAATACCACGGTTGAAACGTCTGTTCGGGAACAAAGAGCATGCCAAGTTGTTGCGATGGCACAAAGAGGACCGTAAGTCGGACGGGGAGTTGAGACACCCCGCAGATGGAACGCAATGGAGAAAGATCGACAGAGAGTTCAAAGATTTTGCAGCTGACGCAAGGAACATAAGATTTGGTCTAAGTACGGATGGCATGAATCCTTTTGGCGACGAGCTCCAGCCATAGTACCTGGCCCGTGACTCTATGCATCTACAACCTTCCTCCTTGGTTGTGCATGAAGCGGAAGTTCATTATGATGCCGGTGCTCATCCAAGGTCCGAAGCAACCCGGCAACGACATCGATGTGTACCTAAGGCCATTAGTTGATGAACTTTTACAGTGTGGGGCAGACCTGGTGTCCGTGTGTGGGATGAGCACAAAGAAGAGGAATTTGACCTACGAGCGTTGCTTTTCGTAACCATCAACGATTGGCCTGCTCTTAGTAACCTTTCGGGACTGTCAAATAAGGGATACAATGCATGCACGCACCGCTTACATGAGACCTGAAAGTGTACATTTGCCAAATTGTAAGAAGAACGTGTACCTTGGGCATCGTCGATTTCTTCCGAAAGGTCATCCAAGAAGAAAGAAAGGCAAGCATTACAACGGCAAGGCAGATCACCGGCCGAAGCTGCGAACACACCGGTGCCGAGGTATTTGATATGGTCAAGGGTTTGAAAGTCATCTTTGGAAAGGGTCCTGGCGGACAATCAGTTCGAAGGGAGCTGACGGGCACGTAGCCATGTGGAAGAAGAAATCTATATTCGGGAGCTAGAATATTGGAAAGTCCTAGAAGTCCGCTCTGCAATCGACGTGATGCACGTTACGAAGAATATTTGCGTGAACATCCTAAGCTTCTTGGGCGTGTATGGGAAGTCAAATGATACAAAGGAAGCACGGCAGGACCAGCAAAGTTTGAAAGACCCAGTTGTCCGGCATCAGGAACGGTTTCAAGGTCGTGCCAGCTACGCTACGACCAAAGAAGAGAAGGTCATCTTTTTTGAATGCCCGAGCGGTATGAAGGTCCCGTCGGGATTCTCGTCCAATATAAAGGGAATAATAAACATGGCGGAGAAAAAGTTCCAAAACCTGAAGTCTCACGACCGCCACGTGATTATGACGCAATTGCTTCCGATTGCTTTGAGGGGCTCCTGCCGGAAAATGTTCGAGTAGCCATTGTGAAGCTATGTGCATTCCTCAATGCAATCTCTCGAAGGTAATCAATCCAGAAGTTCTACCACGGTTCTGAACGATGTGATCCAATGTCTTGTCAGTTTCGAGTTGGTGTTCCCGCCATCCTTCTTCA
Source organism: Lolium perenne (assembly GCF_019359855.2). Taxonomy (NCBI): domain Eukaryota; kingdom Viridiplantae; phylum Streptophyta; class Magnoliopsida; order Poales; family Poaceae; genus Lolium; species Lolium perenne. Next base: position 40,782,077 of record NC_067245.2, on the reverse strand, counting down.
ATATTATGACGCACCTCCTGGTTCACCTAGTCGATGAGATTTCCATTCTCGGTCTGTATTTCTACACAATATGTTCCCCTTCGAGAGGTTCATGGGAGTATTAAAGAAATATGTTCGTAACCGTGCTAGGCCGTAAGGAAGCATCGCCAAGGGCTATGGAAATGAGGAGGTAATTGAGTTTTGTGTTGACTTTGTTCCTGACCTTAAGCCGATTGGTCTTCCTCAATCGCGGCACGAGGGGAGACTAAGTGGAAAAGGCACGATCGGAAGGAAATCAATGATATGTATGGACGGCCATTCTCTGACCAAGCACACCACACGGTTCTGACCAATTCCAGCTTGGTGGCTCCGTACTTTGAGAAACACAAGAATATTTTACGCTCGGACAACCACAGGAAGCCCGAATCCTGGATTAGGAAGGCCCACATGGAGACTTTCGGCTGGTTGAGAAAACATTTAATGAGTGACAATAAGGTTGTAGATCAGCTGTACATGTTGGCCAAGACACCATCTTCGACTATAACGACTTTCCAAGGGTACGAGATAAATGGGAATACATTTTACACGATCGCCCAAGATAAAAAGAGCACCAACCAAAACAGTGGTGTCCGCTTTGATGCAGCAACCGAGAATGGGCAAAAGGTCACATATTATGGTTACATAGAGGAGATATGGGAACTTGACTATGGACCCTCCTTTAGGGTCCCTTTGTTCCGGTGCAAATGGTTCAAGCTAACAGAGGTGGGGTAAAGGTGGACCAGCAATACGGAATGACAATGGTGGATTTCAACAATCTTGGTTATCTTGACGAACCATTCGTCCTAGCGAAAGATGTCGCTCAGGTTTTCTATGTGAAGGACATGAGTAGCAAACCGAGGAAACGGAAAGATAAGAAAACGATCAAGACATCGTTCGATGATCCAAAGCGCCACATTGTTCTTTCAGGGAAAAGAAACATCGTGGGAGTGGAGGACAAGACAGACATGTCGAAGATTATAATATGTTTGCTGAAATTCCGCCCTTCAAAGTGAACACCGACCCAAGCATTAAGTTAAATGATGAGGATGCTCCATGGATACGGCACAATCGTAAGCAAGCAGGGACACAAGGGAAGAAATGATGTGTAATAATTTATTGTACCAAACTTTGTTGAATGAATCATGTGAATTATATTACCCGTGATGTGTTTGGTGTCCATTTTCGAATGATTCAATTGACTCGAGATAGCACCGATGATACATGAAATTTGGAGTGACTAAGTCATACTCCTGCATACATGAAATTTGGAGTGACTAAGTCATACTCCTGCATATAGGAAATTTGGAGTGACTAAGTCATACTCCTACATACATGAAATTTGGAGTGATTTAGTCATACTCCTGCCTAGGCGTATAATATGCATACTCGTAGTCTTCATAGCCGCCGCCATTGTATCGGTAGTCGTCGCCTTCTAAGTTGCCGGCGTCGTCGTCGGCCTTGTCGTCGGCTGTCGTCGGGCGGCGCTCGTGGCTCGAAGCGAGGGTAGCGCGGCGGGGGGATATCGCCGGCCGTGATGTAGTCCATGACGCTCTGCGAGTCCGGCCGTACCACCATAGCCGACGGCGGCCTCGTGGAAGTTTCCGGGAGGCGGAACCGTCCTCCTCATACAGCGAGCGCCCTCTCACGCCGATTGATGAAGAAGGCGTCCCAAGTATGCTGGTTATCGGGATGCCGGCGGGGATTCATCCGCTGCTCGGCGTGAGGTCGAGGTAGTAGTGGTTCGTGATGGCCGCCGGCGCGCAGTACCCGAGGGACGGGAGGGACCGGCACGCCGCGCCGGCGCTTAGGCTCCGGCCGGCGAGGGACGCGGTAGCCCGGAGGGCAAGGGTAGTTCGAGGCGCAAAGCTCCTCCACCCTGCCGGTAGGTTAGAGTGGGTGCGGTGGAAGCCATGAGAGAGTGATGAGAGATTGTAGAGATGTGATGCGGCCAAGCCGGGCTACCTATATGTAGTGACAAATGGCGGGAAAAATGGGAGCGGGAAGACAGAGGCGGGAAGAAAGAGGCGGGAAAAAAATTGGCGGGAAGAAATTGGCGGGAAAAAATTGGCGGGAAGAAAGAGGCCGGAAGAAATTGGCGGGAAACAATTGGCGGGAAGAAAGAGGCGGGAAGACCGGGACGAAATGGCGGGAAGACGAGGCGGGAAGAGGGGGTCGGCGGAAAGAGGCGGGAAGAGGGGGCCAACGAACTTTTGAATTGAATTAGTTTTATTTTTATGAATTTTTGATAATTTGGATTTTTAAATTTTTGAATTGAATTAGTTTTATTTTTCTGAATTTTTTGATATAGAATTTGTATTTTTAAGATTTTGAATTGACTTAGTTTTATTTTTATGAATTTTTTGATATTTTATTTGTATTTTTAAGATTTTGAATTGAATTAGTTTTATTTTTATGAATTTTTTGATATATTATATGTATTTTAAACATTTTGAATTGAATTAGTTTTATTTTTCTTAGTTTTTTGATATATTATTTGTATTTTTAAGATTTTGAATTGCATTAGTTTTTTTTTCTGATTTTTTTGATATATTATTTGTATTTTTAAAATTTTTAATTGAATTAGTTTTATTTTTCTGATTTTTTTGATATATTATATGTATTATATGATTTTCAAAAAAGAAAAAAATTTCAAAAAGAGCTTTAGTCGCGGTTGGCTCGGCCAACCGCGACTAAAGGTCCTTGCGCGCGGAAAATAAAAACCGGCGAAAATACCTTTAGTCGCGGTTGGGGTCCCCAGCGCGACTAAAATACCTTTAGTCGCGGTTGGCGACCCCAACCGCGACTAAAGGGGGTCCCTATATATTCGCGCACGGCGAACCGCCGCGCCATTCTTCTTCCTCCGCCCGAATCGCGCATCGATCCGAGACGCCGCGCCGCCCTCGTCGTCTCCACGCCGTCCTCTCGTCGTCTCCACGCCGTCGCCGGCGTCATCGTCTCCGCGCCGTCGCCGCCATCGCCGCCCTCCATCTTCTCTTCTCGCCACGCCCGGCCCGTAAGGATCCCTCCAAACAAACGCGCGCGCGCCGCCGCCCGTGCCGCGCCGCCAGTGTCGTCGCAGCCCGCCGCGCCATCGAGAGGAAGGCGGCGCCGCACGAGAAGGGAAGGCGCCGCACGAGAGGAAGGGGGCGCCGCCGGCCGAGAGAGAGAGGCGCGCCGGCCAAGACATGGGGCGCCGCGCATACGGCGCACCCCCGCCAAATTTTTTTTCTTTTTTTAGTTTTAGTTCTTGTTAATTTCGAAATTAAAATTAACTAAAATTGGACTTAAAAAAAACTAAAATTGAATCATCATATCTGAATTGTTTTGTTTTGTTGGTTAGACACAAAATAAAACTTTGTTAACCTAAATTTTGTTAACCTAAAATTTTGTTAACCTAAAATTTTGTTAACTTAAATTTTGTTAACTTAAATTTTGTTAGCCGGTCGATAACTAAGTACTTAACTCACAATTTGTTAACCTAAAATTTTGTTAACTTAAATTTTGTTAGCCGGTCGATAACTAAGTACTTAACAAAAAAATACTTAACAAAAAATAGTACTTAAAAATTAAAACTTCAAAATTTGTAACTTACAAATTGTAACTTAAATGAAAAATAGTTTTAAGTAATTTGTTACTTCAAATGGGGCATACCGGCCGGCCCGGCCAATTTTTTTTCTTTTTTTTTTAGTTTTAGTTTTTGTTAATTTCGAAATTAAAATTAACTAAAAATTGAGACTTATAATTTGAGACTTAAAAAACTACAAGAAGACATAAAATTTGAGACTTAAAAATTTGAGACTTAAAATTTTAGACTTAAAATTTGAGACTTAAAATTAACTAAATAATTGAGAGTTAAAATTTTGAGACTTAAAAAACTAAAAGAAGACTTGTAATTTGAGACTTAAAATTTTGACTTTTTTTGACTTAATAATTTTGACTTAAAATCTTGACTTAATAAAACGTACTAGATCTAGGGGGGAGACGGAGGCCCGAAGGCCGGCCGGGGGCGCGCGCCACACACACGCATTAGGACGGCGTGCCACACACACGCACTAGGGCGCCGAGGACACATAACTTGTTGTGTACGCTATTATGCAGAATGAAGAAGCGGGAAATGCGAATAAGGAACATCCATGATGTTGGGTTCATTGACCCACACATCGTTAATTCACATGTGTTAGAACACCACCCCGCCGACGTGGAGGATGACCTGTGGCGGTTTATTAGAAAACAAAGAATGGAAAAGTGATATTCTATTTCCTTACCATTTTGGGTGAGTGTTTCTGTCTTGAGCACATTCTCTTTTGTTTACTCCATGCATGGTATGTGGCTAATCGATGAGTTATGCATGACTGTGCATGTATCGTGTCCGCAGGTTCCACTGGATTCTTATGGTAATTAAAGTTCAGACCTCCTCAGTTCTCGTCCACGACTCTCTGAATATGGATCCGGCGCTTTGGGGCGACATGAGAAAAATGATGCAAAAGTAATTATTTTCATTCATTTGCGCTCTATATCGATCGGCCTATTTCGTTCATCATTTCCTAATATCAAGTAACTAATTAATAACTCTCTTGTTTATTTAATTTTCTTTGCCTCGTAGGGTTTGGAGACGGTTCGTAGATACCAAGGTCGGTGAATTCAAAAAAGAGCTACATTTTAAAATGGCAGTGCGGACGACTGGGGATACTCAGCCACCGGGGACCAACCTATGTGGATACTATGTTTGTGAGAGGATCCGGAGATACTGCAATGAGCGGGACCAGACGTGTGAGAACAACATCCTGAGGAATAACCTCCGGAAGACGCTTAGTCCAGAAGCTCGCTTCCGACCACTTCAAGAGGAACTAGCTGGATGGTTGGCGAGGGAAGTCATCGATCCTAAAGGAGAACACTATTACGATGACGTAGAACTTTATATGCACCAGAATTTGTAACTAACTTGTTCAAAATTGTATATGGTCATCCGATATTGAATATATATTGTATATGGTCATCCGATATTGAATATATATTGTATATTCCTCTTGAATTCTTTTTGGTTCTAATTTCAAATTTGTTTGAAATTGTACATTCATATGCATGTATGTATACGATCAGTAGAATATGTGAAACTCCTTCAAAATTAAAACCCAAAAGAAATAAAATAATACAAATTAAAAAGAAACCAGATTTAGGGGGAGGGGGGCTAAAACCCTAAACCCTGCGGAGGCCTTTAGTCGCGGTTGGCCTAAATATGTGAAACTCCTTCAGAATTAAAACCCAAAAGAAATAAAATAATACAAATTAAAAAGAAACCAGATTTAGGGGGAGGGGGGCTAAAACCTAAACCTGCGGGAGGCCTTTAGTCGCGGCTGGCCAGAAGAACCGCGACTAAAGGTCCTCCGCCCTGGCGCTCGCCTGCGGCCCACGTGGACGGGCCTTTAGTCGCGGTTCGTAAGGAACCGCGACTAAAGGGGGGGGCCTTTAGTCGCGCAGCTTTGGTCGCGGTTGCGCCACCGCGACTAATGGCAGTTGCCAACCGCGACCAAAGCCCTTTTTTCCACCAGTGACTGCTCGCCAAACGGTTTTGAACTTGTCAGTGATGTGAGACTATGCATGGCTTTTTTTTTAGAAACGCAGTATAAACGTAGACGCTCATACATGTGTATACACTAACTCCTATGAACGCACACACGCACACCCTACCTTTATGAGCAACTCCGAAGACTGAGCCGGTGAATTGAAATTTGAAATTGATGAAGTCACCTTAGACGCCTCGTTGTTGACGGAAATATCATCTCCCACTGATCGAATGAATATTCCGCCTTTACGAGATATTCTACTATTCTGGTGTTGTAAGAAAAAACACATTTTTTTATTATTATGGTGTTGTAAGAAAGAATACAAGACATCTGCTAGAAACACGAATAAAATTACGCATGTATAAATACGACAACTGCGTCAGCCATTATAACAGAAACAATTATCAGCTGCGAAGTTGAAATGTCTGTGTCTCCTGTGTCGACCTCTAGTAAATCTCTAGTTTGTTGGGCGGTGATCGGCACGAGGACGGAGAACGATATCGTCGAAAGGTGCCCCTTGCCATCTTCCCCGTTCCATAGCAATCACTATGTTCATGCTGGTGGAGCGGACCACTTGCAAGCAGCGTCACGCTACTGGAGACGCGTTGCTTCACACGATCATTATCTACTTCAGATAAACGCATCTCCAATGACCCAACGCAAATAGAAGCGGAGACTATTTGCGAACGCACGGTTGAAGAATACGCCTCTACCCAGGTTCAGCAGCTCGATGCATAGTACCAGGCAGTCCGCGGAGACGCAAACGCGGCGCATATTTGCGCGTCTCCCTTTTCCCACGGGTCCGCCTGACATCGATCTAGAAGCCTGTTTCGAGCGCATCGCTTCCGCGTCCGTCGTTTCGGCTTGACTTCTGCGCCGCCATCAATGGTGTCGTGTCCCCCGCGTGCCCGGTCTTTAAAAGGCGACCGACATCGTTCCTGCCATCGTCCACACCACCGACACCTCCGCTCCCACCCTCACCACCGGGCCACCGCATCACCATTGGAAAGAAGAAGCACGACTCCGAGGCGTCCAACAACGGCACCAAGAAGGACACGCGGACGAACATGGTGCCCCTCCCCGTCGATATGGCGCTGGTGCTGCACGCAAACTGGGTGACATGCAACCGCTGAGGGGACGTCCACTTTCCTGGTGGCGGCTGGTGGCTCAGCTGCCGCCGGGTGCCTGTCTCGTCGGTGCCCCGTCGCGAGCCTGGGAGGAGCCCCGAGATTCGGAGGCCACCGGACCTCCGCGACGATCTCGCCTTCGTCGTAGACTCCAATCAATGGCACACCTGGCGCCAGACCGAGGAGGAAGGCGAGCTTCCTCTGCGAGCGGGACTTCCCGTTTGAGCGGCCACTGCCGCATCGTCGTCGAGCACTGTAGCCGCCGGCTCCTCCTGCGCATACATAGGACGACGAAGAAGACGACGCACTGGCCTACCACAACGAGGAAGCCAAGGACGACTCAGACGACTTTGTCGCCTGCGTCTTCCACGACTGGCAGGCGGCCATGGCGGAGGGCCGGAAGTTCGACTACTAGCCGGCGATGACCGACAAGGAGATCGAGAAGCTCGGCGTCCTCGTGTCGCAAGTGGACCGACCGGTGCAGCCGCCGCTGCCCCGGTACGCCACCAACATCATGCCGGCAGGCCTTACGAAGGACGAAGCCCTACAAGGGGCGTTGCAGAACTCGGCCCCGCACCCGCCGCCGCCTCCACCTCCGTCTTCAACCCGTGGGCTCCTCCACCTCCACCTCCACCACCACCGGCACCGGCATATGTTCCGTCGGTTGCCAACTAGCCGTGGCAGATACCGGAATTCGTCGTGCTCGACGATGATGAGGAGTAGGTTAGGATAGCAGGCGGTACATGCGTCGTTCAGCATTTATATTTTTTTTATTTTTCTTTATTCACTATGTAAATTATGTTTATATCGAAAGAATGCAACCCAAAAAAATGCGTCGCGCCGTTGAGACATCCCGGCTCAAACGGTCGCGTGGTCATTTCGGTTGACGTAAAGGGACGCGCACGACCATTTTAAATACCGAAAATACGTTGCCTCTTTGAAAATGCCCTAGATAACCCACAGCTTGCATCTCCCTCTGGGCCTGCACTGTACTACTGTACTGTGTACCTTGCCCGTTCGTTGCCAGCGACGTCGCCGCAACGTGGTCGGCCTCGGCCATCCCACATTCCTACTGGTACGTGTGTGCGCGCGTATATACTAGGAGGTTCGCTCGATTCTGCGTCTTGCATTGGTTTCATGTCCAGCACCGGCAACGGCGGCGAGAAGATGGGGGCGGCCAAGAAGAAGGGCCAGGGGCTGGCGGCGCTGCCGTGGACGGTGCGGTTCCAGGTCTTTGCCCTCTCTGCCGCCTGCGACCTCTCCCAGCGCCGGGACGGCACCGTCAACCGGTCTCTCTTCTCGCTCGTTGACAGGCAGACCCACGCCAGCTCCCGCCCGGACGCGCGCGGCGTGCGCTCCGCCGACGTCGTCGTCGACGCCTCCAGAGGCCTCTGGGCGCGCGTCTTCTCCCCGTCCGCGGAACAGGCCGGCACGGCACCTCTCCCCGTCGTCGTCTACTTCCACGGCGGCGGCTTCTCGCTGCTCGCCGCCTCCTCCAGGCCCCTCGACGCCATGTGCCGCCGCTTCTGCCGCGAGCTGGGCGCCGTCATCGTCTCCGTGAACTACCGCCTCGCGCCAGAGCACCGCTACCCGGCCGCCTACGACGACGGCGAGGACGTCCTCCGCTACCTCTCCACCACGGGCCTCCCCGCCGACATCTCCGTCCCGGTCGACCTCTCCCGCTGCTTCCTCGCCGGGGACAGCGCCGGCGGCAACATCGCGCACCACGTCGCGCACCGGTGGACGACCTCCCCTCCCTCGAACACCCATGTCCGCCTCGCGGGGATCGTCCTGCTGCAGCCGTACTTCGGCGGCGAGGAGCGCACCGACGCGGAGCTGAGGCTGGAGGGCGTGGCACCGATCGTCAACATGCGCCGCTCCGACTGGGCGTGGAGAGCGTTCCTGCCTGAGGGGGCCGACCGGAACCACACGGCGGCGCACGTCACCGGCGAGGCGGGCCCGGAGCCCGAGCTTCCCGAGGCGTTCCCGCCGGCCATGGTGGTGGTGGGAGGGCTCGACTCGTTGCAGGACTGGCAACGACGGTACGCCGCCATGCTGCAACGGAAAGGGAAGGCTGTGCAGGTGCTGGAGCTCCCCGACGCCATCCACTCATTCTACATCTTCCCGGAGCTCCCGGACGTCGGCAAGCTCGATAAGGATTTCAAGACCTTCATCGAAACCAACACGCCCGATCATTAGTTCGCGGCTTCATTTCACTCGTACGTACACGCGACGCCGGTGAACGCTCATCGTGTTGTATGCTAGGAGAATATCATCTCTGGTTGTCTCCTTTAAAAATAAAATTACTGGATGATGTAAGCTGTAACAATTGCTTTGGACGACGAGGGCTGCTCCGGTGCTCCCCTAAATCCCCTAAATGAAGTTGAAAGATCATAGTTGGTTTCTTTTTCGTGTTGGGTCTGCCCGAAACTCATATCCAGCTCATACATACCCGTTTGTATTGACATGGTATGTACGTCGGGTAAGAAAAAAAGAGGTCAGGTGAGCAAGATCTTTATAGGATCTTTCTATTTCGGCACACGCACGTGACCGTAGATACGTACAAAAACGAGGTACAACACAACACGGGCCATACGGGCGGGCTGTACGGACGGTGTACCTACACTAAAATTACGATCGTGCACCCGCTTACAAACATGTATGAAAAAGTTTCCACCGTTGTTGTGTTTGACGCGTCCAGAATTTTTCCAGAAGAGAAGCACAGGAGCAAAAATGTTGGACGAGATCGACGTTGAAAATGTTTTCCCAAGGATAGGTTTATCTGGATTTTATTTTTCTTTTTAATAGTAGGAGGCTAGAAGCCATGTTAACTCAATAACGCTGAAACGACAAATAGGGACTGCTGAAAGATCAGCTTACATACATGCTTTAAACAAAAAAGCATTGAAAGAATAAACATAGAATACAACTTGAGCTTCGAGATCTTCGACCGCATATATGATTAGAAGAGAGGAGACGACGCTCAAGCAAGCAAAGTATAAAGAAAGAATACAACTTGGGCTTCGAGACCTTTGACCGCCAGTAAGATCAGAAGAGAAGAGACGACAGTGTGAGGATACAGTTGCCACACTGGAAAAAGATCCCTCCTTCGTCAACTTGTAGCTCATCATCGTCAAAGTGACATCCGTTTCCCCCTTCGAAGAAGGCCTCTTCCTTCTCGCGCTAGCTTGAAGGGCGTCGTACCATCGAGAGGCAGCACAACTCACCTTAGATCATGGATGCACAACATAGGACGAGTCACTGAGGAAAAGAGCATTAAGCACGAACATCTCTAAACGGGAGCTGTCCACGGACGATGTCGCCGACCACTGCACCAACCACCCGACAAGATGCAAGCTTTACAACGAGGTCACCAACGAACACATTGCAATGACGCTGCTACAGGCAAACCTACCGCACAAACCCCTCCAGCAAACCCGAGATGGCACCTGCAAGGGGGAAAAGATGCCAGAAAGTTGCCGCCACCCAAACCGAAGATTTGGGATTTTCACCAGGGTATAAGAGAAGGAGTGGAGCGGGACTTACCTTGACGTCGCCTCCAAGGAGAAAGACGTCGTCAAAACATCTCCCAACGTCGTGGCCGCCACCGTCGGCCAACAATATCGCACGGACAAGACCCCTACCCCACGACCCCAAGTAAACTCTAGATCATGAGGATTAAGAGCTAGTGGGGTGGGAGCTACAAGGTGTGGAGTCACCATCTACAGATCAAGTGGAGGCCAACGGGGTGCCCTCCGCATTGCAACCGCTGCAGCGTCCCCTCGTTGCCCCGACCGAGGAGGATTCAACGGTAATGACGAGCATCTCCCACTATGAGGACCAACGCGACCCTCAGTAGACGAGGCTACCGCCCCGAGCGTCGAAGCTCTCCGCCAGGAGAAGCACAACAACGACCCAGGCAACCACCAGTGTGTCCAGAAGAGGTTTGATTACTCTCTTTGGGATCTTTGCGAAGACGTTTGGAGCCATATCCTTGATACGCCCCTGGCAACCACTAGTGTGTCTAGAAGAAAGTGGATGCCCCATCTCCAACAATGGAAGTGGTGGCCACGTTGAAGATGAGTTTCACCGTCTAAATGACTTGGATATTGAATTCCTTCCACGACTTAGAAGCCTCAACTGTGTTGAGCCACATCCACCTAGCCCTGAGCACCACAAGCCACATCCACCTAGCCCTGAGCACCACAATCATCATTCACATAGTATTAGCGATGTTGAGCCCTCCAAGCTACTCGGGTAAACAAAACCTTATCCCACGCCACAAGGTAGTGTCCACCGTGCACGTCTTTCCTTTCCTTCCAAAAGAAGCACATGATGATCTTCTCGATCACTAGTAGGTTCTCAACCGGAATGTCAATCGACATCATAGAGAAAATGGGGATCTCCGTGAGTGTGGATTTCACCAAATCCAAGTGGCCGACACGGTTCAAGAGGAACACTCACCAGCTAGGAAGGCGATAAGCCACATAATCCAAAAAAATGTATTGGAGCTAGGCTGCAGTTGGTTTACAATGACTTAGTGGTAGCCCGAAGTGTCGGAGTGGGGAAGTCTGAATTAGGCACTGAGACTCTTGTTCCACCAGTGTGGCATCCTCCTCGGAGCATCAAATCAAATGGGCGGAACATTTGCTGAGGTTGGAGGTATCTACACGATTGGAGAATATGACAAGGGATATTCTTCCCAACATGGATGACAACATAATCTACGGATAGGACCTCAATTTTCTTAGGGGTTCATCCATGTAGTTATAACTTTTTCTGGTTGGTTGGTTTGCTTGAGATGTGTACGGTTGTGTGAATCTTGTTATGCAGCGATCGGGTAATGTTGTTAGAGTCATGATTTTGAATCGGATCGGGACCGTTATGGTAGGATCGTAAACCGTGGGATTTTCACTTTTGGAATCGTAAAATCTTAGATTATACTTAACAAAATTCTTAAATCGTTCAACTCAATTTGGATCGTAAACTCGTAGAATCGCATAGAAGAATCATAACTATGGGTGTAATGCCTAAACTTATTAACTAACAAAGTTCTATCAAAAAACTAGACGGGGTATTTGTAGGACTTGCAACTCAGTTAGGTTGGAAAATCAAGTCCCGCATGCTACCAGTTGGCGAAGAATTGCGGGTTACGGTTGGTCCATGAGAACTGGGAGGCGCCAACAGCCAGCCGGCAAAATTTTGACACGTCCCAGACGGCCAAATAAATGAAAACAGTGACACCGTACGAACGAACCTTCTGTACGACGCAATGATACGATAGGGCACACAGTTGCTATGCGTACTTGTCCGATTACGAACCGTGCATATGTAAAACAAATTACAGCAAGCTGCTGGATCACTCGTCCAACAGGGATGTACAAATGAGAGAAGCTTCGCGTGAGTCTGTTCTCTGTTGGCATACGCCATCGCGAGCAACAAAATCCAACAGATGGAAAACATGAGGGCTTTACTGCCACAAATTCGGCCCATCTCCGATAGTGGAGGGGCGAGAACGACTACGCGTTTTGCACATGTGATAATTTTTTCTTTGCAAAATCAGGAAAAGTTAAGGAAAGAAAACTTAGTGAAAAAATATTAAAGATCATAAACTACCTGAAAAGTGATGGAATTTGGCAAGTTATAGAAAACCATGGAACCAACCGAAACTAAAGGTCCAGTTCTATATATACAAGTTCCCTGCTCAAGTTTGTGAGCCACCCACCGGGACTGGCTTTTCAGAACATGGGTGCATGTGAATCCACTTTTTCAAAAATATGTTTATGATGTAAAAAACATGTTTTAAAAATCGAAACACAAAATGAATGCAAAAGTGATCTCAAACATGTGCCCTGGATATGAGTTTCGTGATGAAAAAACCTTTTATTTTGCCTCGGCAAAAAAGTGAAATTTTGCAGGGCTATATAGCAGTATATATGTGACATATTTTGTCTTTTTTAGATTCTGAAATAAAAAGGTGGTTTCTCCGCGAAAATTTTCTACGCACACATGGAACATGCATACGTACCCCGTTATTTTATTTCAGAATTTTTTAATATATGGAAAATGCATTTCCCACCTGGGTTCACGTGCACCCAGGTTCAACTGGGACTTTTCCGCCACAGACTTAGCTTTTTTCACGTTTTAGCATAAGAGGTGTATGTTATTTTGCTTTCGCTTCTCATGCACAAGAGGTTCTCGATGAAATGCCAAAGAGCGCGATGTCACTTGAGTTCACACAATACAAAGGGTTTTTTATTTCCGTGTCCTCGGGTCCTTAGTTGTACTCAGTTTTCCCCAGCTCCTTAAGTTTTCTCAATTTTCCCGAAGTCCTTGTTTGAAACCCGCAGAAGGAGCTCAGACGGCAGGATTCCCGTTTAGTTGACCGTTCCGTGCTGACGTGTGGGGCCACGTCGCGTGGGGCTGGTAGAAAGGGATCGCGTGGGACAGGACGAGACCGCGTTTGGTTGCACGTGAGCAGGATCTGGGTTCTGTCTCTCTCGGCCCAAATTGGCATTTTTAAGAGTACATTTCTCCCTCTTTCTCTCTGTCTTTTTTCACCTAATTAGTATCAAATCTAGAGAAGCTTGCATTTCTGTCTTTCTTCAATTATTTGTGCCTTTTGGCCCTCGTTGTTTGCCCAATATGGCAGCAAATCTAGTACTCCCTCTGGTCCATATGTATGTAGTTAAATCTAGAAGCAAATCAACAGGGTAATGTACGATAAATTCACACAGTCATATAGTAGATTAGAGATAGATAATAGGGATCCCTCCCTAGATAATAAGCTGCATACAGCAGCCAAACATAGTAACAGGTTCGAGGTTTTTCCACAGCACCATCATACTAAGAACATAACAACAAGGGATCCCTAACTAACAACAAAATAGGAGGCAGCAGGAGCACACGTCCAGGACTCCACCTACCCCATCTGGCTCTGCCTCCACTTGTTGCTCCCCTTGGGAGCCTTGGGCTTGAGCGGAGGTATGCGCCCGGCGGAGATCTCCACCCGTTGGAAGTTGCGGAGGTGCATGCCGAGCGCCTTCTGCTTGGCGCGGAAGGAGTAGACGTTCACCGTCGCGCCGACCTTGGGGAAGGTGTTGCCGATGTCCTCGGCATGCGTGAGGAGGAAGTTGAAGTCAGTGTCGCCGAGTCTCCTACTGCAGAAGGGGTACCTGTAGACACCCTTGGCGAAGTAGGAGATGTACTGGCCGACCTGCAGCCTCCGCAGCACCTAGCGAGTCTTGGTGTGCTAGTCCTCGTCATCGCTGCTGACGTCGCTGCCAGACACCTGATCCATACCAAACGGAAACTATGAGTGAATGAGTTGCAACGATGACTAACGCGCATGATAACAAAGTTAGGAAAAACAGAGGCAGTCTCAGTTAGAGTGGACAACGATTATATATCTACAGGGATGGTGTTAGCGAACTAAAGCTCATGCACAACAGATTTGTACACAGCAATGGTTCGCTGAACCCTCCCTGTCAAAATTTGTGCCCAACGATTCATCACAGGCAAAGAAACAGATTCCAGATCTGAACTTGAACACATTCCAGATTATTTGCAAAATTAAACGGTTGATATCTTTTGATTCGTGCATAAAATAACTGATTGAGATCCCATGATTACTTGCATAAATTAACTGATTGAGATCTCATTATTACTTGCATAAATTAACCGAACGACCGAACCCCAAATCTTAAACAAAATCAAGAAGGGATCAAAACAAAATGGAATAAAATCGGCGCAAATATTAACCCAATACTCATCCATCTACTCATCCATCTACAGATCCATCTAGATCCAGCAAAAATAGGGTTCAAAAAGGAATGAGGAACAAAAAAGGAAGCAAACTGTAGTTACCTCGCTCCATGGGTCCTCCATGCAGGTGTCGTAGGGGTTCAGGGGCGGGACGTACGGCACCTCCTGACCGCCACCGACGGCAGCAGCCTCCGATGCACCGGCGGCGACGGCGACCGTTGAGGGGACAGCGTCGAAGAGGGAGGCGTTGCGCTTGGAGCTGACGACGTCGCGGATGATGGGATTGGCATTCTCGTTGTCCATCTCGCCGGTGGAGGAGAGGGAGAGGGTTTTTTTGCTTTGGAGAAGATGATGGGACGTGAGAGAGGCGGCGTTGCGTGAGCGAGTGAGAGTGACAGAGATAGTGCGAGGAGGCGTCTTTAAAAGCGAGGGGTGGTTAATGCGACCCGCGTCCTACGCGTCCACCGTTGCACGTATGCACGTCTTGGACTTCTGCAACGCGACACGCGTCCACGATTGCACGTCTTCAACTTCAGCACCGTGACCCGCGTCTACGCGTCAACAATTGCACGTCTTTCATTTCTGCACCGCTACACGCGTCCTCGAGTCTAACCCTGTAAATTTAGATATACTCAGGTATACCCTCGAGTCTTATACTAGCATTTTTTGTGAACTCGGTTTTTCCCTTGAGTGCTAATACTGGCTAGTGCAATATACACAGTTTTATCCTCAAGTGGCTGGTCAACAGAGAGTCAACAAATGAGATTAACTAGTTAAATGAGTCATTTAATGTGCAAAAAAATCCAAAAAAGAGTGGCACTTACTCATGGAGTCTTTACCATAAATTGCCACTTCTCAAATCATAGATAAGTCATAGATAAATCAAGTTTTACCACAAATTGCCACTTCTCAAATCACCTAGTAGCTATGAAGGTGCATGGTTTTCCACAATAAGCCCTTTCCAAAACAGCTTTCCCCAAAACATACTTTGTCTAAATGAGGCCACAATTCTCACACTCATGCATATTTGTATTGCAAATAGTTTGAGGTAGGCCAAGATGGGTTTCATTGTACAAAACACGCATTTTCCATTTTATAAATCTCATATTTGAATCCCTTAGTCTGTTTACTACTCAGGTGCCCTTGGTTTCTTGATACTACTCAGTTTTGCCCTCTCCCTTCAAAAATTCTCGCAGACGTGCAACATTGCCCTGATTGATCTAGCCCATGTCACGTGGATCGTGGCCGCCGACTGTTGATCGTATGATCTAACGAGCAGGATAACCCCTCTCTCTCTCTGTCGGCGGTTAGCTTCCACCCTCTAAGTATGCTAGAGGGCGGTTTTCTGTATTATTTTTCACGCGCTAAAAATTATAAACTCTTTTAGGCATTACTTTTCACGCAAAAAATGATAAACCATCACCGATTTGTTGTAGCCATTACTTTTCACGCAAAAAATGATGAACCATCACCGATTTGTTGTAGCCATTAATTTTGACGCAAAAAATGATAAACCATCACCGATTTGTTTTAGCCATTACTTTTCACGCAAAAAATGATAAACCATCACCGATTTCTTGTAGCCATTACTATTCATGGTAAAAATGATAAACGAAACAATCTATCTATCTCTGTATTTGAAGTTTGGGTGATTTCACCATCTACTTATGTTAACTTTCGAGGTTTTGACCTGAAAATCATATGGGTATTATAATGGGAAATAAAAGTTCAAAAAAATGTAAAAACGAAACAATCTACCTATCTTTGTATAGAAGATCGTCTGAATGATTTTTGAGGTCATTTTGAGAAGGTAGAAAAAAATCCCTTTTGAGAAGGTCGAAAAAACCTAACTTGTTACAAAAGCTAGTTTCAGTGAGACCTAACCAAGTTTGGCATACATGATGCCATACCTATAACAACAAGGAATATCTAAAAGGGAAAGTTTCACAAAATTTGAAATTTAGGGTGAAAATGATGCCATACATGATGCTGTTTTTCGAGGTTTTGACCTGAAAATCAATTGGGTATTATAAAGGGAAATAAAAAGTTCGAAAAATGTAAAAACGAAACAATATATCTATCTATGTATAGAAGATCAGCTATATGAAATTTGAGGTCATTTAGAGAAGGTAGAAAAAATCACCTTGTTAGAAAAGCTGGTTTCAGTGAGACGAAACGGCATGCGCTTAAGCCAAGTGATTTTTTCGAACATCTCCAAATGACCCCAAATTTGCCATACATGATGCTATACGTGTAACAACAAGGAACCATATCTAAAAAGTGTCAAAAAAGTTTGCCCAACCATATAGCTCTATCAAAAAGAACCTCACCATGGCGCTAGTATAATTTTTAGTTACAAACTTTTGTTACCTAACCTTCAACATGAAACTTGTTTCAAATTTATTTTGGCGTACAAGAAACAAATCCCACCTTGATTCGAGCACCACAGCCTCCAAACGATGCCGATGCCAATATCGGCATGGTTAGAACGGCTATGCTCGCCGCCACTGCTAGGTCATTCGATCACTGACACACCAGAGATACCGCCGAGGCCAATGCCGAACGTACATGCTGATGCCAATGCCGAACATGCATGCACGCCGCTGTGAGCACGGCCACACCGCCTCGCTATGTTGGACGCCACAGACCATCGCGAGGTCTTTCCCTTCGCCACCACACTCTCCTAGCACCCATCTATCCACGCCAGAAAGGAGAGACACTAGTTTTCTCTACATTGCTCGCGTTCGTGTCCGACACGGTCAGTCAAAGTTTTGAGGTAGTCGTCGATGTCGTCGGCCATTTCTTCTCTTCTTTTCATGGTTAAACGCGTCTAGTTCATATCTATCAAATGCGTCTGGTCTCGCCTCATGCAGTTCTTTGTGGACGTCGATCTCATCTCGGCACCCCGCAGGCCACCTCCTCCGTGCCATCGCTGTAGAGCTCCGTTTAAAAATCTAATCCTACCCGTCTATTGCCCCTTGTATCAGCGTCATGGCCCCACTTGGCATTTGATATACCGAAGCCCCACTCGTTTGCGTTTTGGTCAGGGATACAGCGATGCTTACGGTCAAACAAAGATGGATGGTCTGACGTGTCTTTGTGGGCTCTACGTGGCCCCATGATACGTCTCCGACGTATCGATAATTTCTTATGTTCCATGCCACATTATTGATGATATCTACATGTTTTATGCATACTTTATGTCATATTTATGCGTTTTCTGGAACTAACCTATTGACGAGATCTTTGAAGGGTCGATTCTTTGTCAAGTCATTGTTTTTGGTTTCAGAAATCCTAGTAAGGAAATATTCTCGGAATCGGACGAAATCAACGCCCAGCATCTTAGGATTGCATGAAGCTTCCAGAACACCCGAGAGCCGCCAGAGGGGGGCCACAGGCCCACCAAACAGTAGGCCGGCGCGGCCAAGGGGGGGCCCGCGCCCCCCTGTTGTGTCGTCGCCTCGTTGACCTTCTGACGCCGCCTCTTCGCCTATATAAAGGTCCCTGACCTAAAACCTCGAGACGGAAAAGCCACGGTACAAGAAACCTTCCAGAGCCGCCGCCATCGCGAAGCCAAGATCTGGGGGATAGGAGTCTCTGTTCCGGCACGCCGCCGGGACGGGGAAGTGCCCCCGGAAGGCTCCTCCATCGACACCACCGCCATCTTCATCACCGCTGCTGTCTCCCATGAGGAGGGAGTAGTTCTCCATCGAGGCTAAGGGTTGTACCGGTAGCTATGTGGTTAATCTCTCTCCTATGTGCTTCAATACAATAATCTCATGAGCTGCCTTACATGATTGAGATTCATATGATGATGCTTGTAATCTAGATGTCATTATGCTAGTCAAGTGGATTTTACTTATGTGATCTCTGGAGACTCCTTGTCCCACGTGTGTAAAGGTGACAGTGTGTGCACCGTGTGGGTCTCTTAGGCTATATTTCACAGAATACTTATTCACTGTTATGAATGGCATAGTGAAATGCTTATTTATATCTCTTTATGATTGCAATGTGTTTTGTATCACAATATATATGTGTGCTACTCTAGTGATGTTATTAAAGTAGTTTATTCCTCCTGCACGGTGTAATGGTGACAGTGTGTGCATCGTGTAGTACTTGGCGTAGACTATGATTGTGATCTCTTGTAGATTATGAAGTTAACTATTGCTATGATGGTATTGATGTGATCTATGCCTCCTTTCGTAGCGTGAAGGTGACAGTGTGCATGCTATGTTAGTACTTGGTTTGGTTATGTTGATATGTCATGCACTCTAAGGTTATTTAAATATGAACATTGAATATTGTGGAGCTTGTTAACTCCAGCATTGAGGGTTCGTGTAATCCTACACAGTTAGTGGTGTTCATCATCCAACAAGAGGGTGTAGAGTCTAGCATCTATCTATTTATTCTGTTATGTGATCAATGTTGAGAGTGTCCACTAGTGAAAGTATGATCCCTAGGCCTTGCTCCTAAATACTACTATCGCTGCTTGTTTACTGTTTTACTGCATCTTTACTTCCTGCAATATTACTACCATCAACTGCACGCTAGCAAGCACTTTTCTGGCGTCGTTGCTACTGCTCGCATTTATTCATACCACCTGTATTTCACTATCTCTTCGCCGAACTAGTGCACCTATTAGGTGTGTTGGGGACACAAGAGACTTCTTGTATCGTGATTGCAGGGTTGCTTGAGAGGGATATCTTTGACCTCTTCCTCCCTGAGTTCGATAAACCTTGGGTGATCCACTTAAGGGAAACTTGCTGCTGTTCTACAAACCTCTGCTCTTGGAGGCCCAACACTGTCTACAAGAATAGAAGCACCCGTAGACATCAAGCACTTTTATGGCGCCGTTGCCGGGGAGGAAAGGTAAACGGCACTCACACACCGGATCCCGGCAACGAAGCACTTTTCTGGCGCCGTTGCCGGGGAGGAAAGGTAAAAGGCACTCATACTCCGGTCCCAGGTAACTAAGTACTTTTCTGTTGCCGTTGCGTGTGTGCTCGAAGCTATTTCTTTTAGATCCTGCAATTGCATCTTTTTGTCTCTTGTTTTTATTTTCACTAGTAAGGCTTAATGGAAGACAACAACAAAATGAGAGATCTTTATGAACTTTATCTTGAATTAGGACATGATGTGTTTGAAGAGAAAATTAAAAAAACCCATGGAACTTATGCATGCTAATGGGAATGTTATTAGTATGAATGCTTTGAACACCATTGTTGCTAATGCTATGGAAGAATTTAAGCTTGGGGAGGTTGGTTTTGATGAAAATGATCTCTTTAGTCCTCCGGGTATTGAGGAGAAAGTTTATGTTGATTATGATATGCCTCCTATTTATGATGATTATAATGATAGTGGTCTTTTGGTGCCGCCTACTATGGAGGATAAGTTTAATTATGATTACAATATGCCTCCTATATTTGATGATGAGAATAATAATGATAGCTACTTTGTTGAATTTGCTCCCACTACAACTAATAAAATTGATTATGCTTATGTGGAGAGTAATGATACTTTTATGCATGTGAATAAAAATGCTTTATGTGATACTTATATTGTTGAGTTTGTTCATGATGCCTCTGAAAATTATTATGAGAGAGGAAAATATGGTTGTAGAAATTTTCATGTTACTAAAACACCTCTCTATATGCGGAAATTTTTGAAGTTACACTGGTTTTATCTTCCTATGCTTGTTACTTTGCTCTTCATGAACTTGTTTATTTACAAGATTCCTATGCATAGGAAGCATGTTAGACTTAAATGTGTTTTGAATTTGCTTCTTGATGCTCTCTTTTGCTTCAAATACTATTTCTTGCGAGTGCATCATTAAAACTGCTGAGCCCATCTTAATGGCTATAAAGAAAGAACTTCTTGGGAGATAACCCATGTGTTTATTTTATTACAGTACTTTTGTTTTGTATTTGTGTCTTGGAAGTTGTTACTACTGTAGCAACCTCTCCTTATATTAATTTTGTTGCATTGTTGTGCCAAGTAAAGTCTTTGATAGTAAGGTTCATACTAGATTTGGATTACTGCGCAGAAACAGATTTCTTGCTGTCACGAATCTGGGCCTAAGTCTCTGTAGGTAACTCAGAAAATTATACAATTTACGTGAGTGATCCTCAGATATGTACGCAACTTTCATTCAATTTGAGCATTTTCATCTGAGCAAGTCTGGTGCCTCAATAAAATTCGTCTTTACGGACTGTTCTGTTTTGACAGATTCTGCCTTTTATTTCGCATTGCTTCTTTCGCTGTGTTGGATGGATTTCTTTGTTTCATTAACGTCCAGTAGCTTTGTGCAATGTCCAGAAGTGTTAAGAATGATTGTGTCACCTCTGAACATGTGAATTTTTGATTATGCACTAACCCTCTAATGAGTTTGTTTCGAGTTTGGTGTGGAGGAAGTTTTCAAGGGTCAAGAGAGGAGGATGATATACTATGATCAAGAAGAGTGAAAGCTGTAAGCTTGGGGATGCCCCGGTGGTTCATCCCTGCATATTCCAAGAAGACTCAAGCATCTAAGCTTGGGGATGCCCAAGGCATCCCCTTCTTCATCGACAAATTTATCAGGTTCCTTCTCTTGAAACTATATTTTTATTCGGTCACATCTTATGTACTTTACTTGGAGCGTCTGTTTGTTTTTGTTTTTGTTTTTGTTTGAATAAATTCTTGTGTGGGAGAGAGACACGCTCCGCTGGTTCATATGAACACATGTGTTCTTAGCTTTTAATGTTCATGACGAAGGTTGAAACTGCTTCGTTAATTGTTATATGGTTGGAAACGGGAAATGCTACATGTAGTAATTGATAAAATGTCTTGAATAATTTTATACTTGGCAATTGTTGTGCTCATGTTTAAGCTCTTGCATCATATACTTTGCACCCATTAATGAAGAAATACATAGAGCTTGCTAAAATTTGGTTTGTATAATTGGTCTCTCTAAGGTCTAGATAATTTCTAGTAAAGAGTTTGAACAACAAGGAAGACGGTGTAGAGTCTTATAATGTTTACAATATGTCTTTTATGTGAGTTTTGCTGCACCGGTTCATCCTTGTGTTTGTTTCAAATAACCTTTCTAGCCTAAACCTTGTATCGAGAGGGAATACTTCTCATGCATCCAAAATCCTTGAGCCAACCACTATGCCATTTGTGTCCACCATACCTACCTACTACATGGTATTTCTCCGCCATTCCAAAGTAAATTTCTTGAGTGCTACCTTTAAAATTTCCATCCTTTACCTTTGCAATATATAGCTCATGGGACAAATAGCTTAAAAACTATTGTGGTATTGAATATGTACTTATGCACTTTATCTCTTATTAAATTGTTTGTTGTGCGATAACCATGTTCCTGGGGACGCCATCAACTACTCTTTGTTGAATATCATGTGAGTTGCTATGCATGTCCGTCTTGTCTGAAGTAAGGGAGATTTACCACTCATTTAATGGTTAGAGCATGCATAATGTTAGAGAAGAACATTGGGCCGCTAACTAAAGCCATGAATCATGGTGGAAGTTTCAGTTTTGGACATATATCCTCAATCTCATATGAGAACATTAATTGTTGCTAAATGCTTATGCATTAAAGAGGAGTCCATTATCTGTTGTCTATGTTGTCCCGGTATGGATGTCTAAGTTGAGAATAATCAAAAGCGAGAAATCCAAATGCGAGCTTTCTCCTTAGACCTTTGTACAAAGTGACATAGAGGTACCCCTTTATGACACTTGGTTAAAACATGTGTATTGCGATGATAATCCTGGTAATCCGAGCTAATTAGGACAAGGTGCGGGCACTACTAGTATACTATGCATGAGGCTTGCAACTTGTAAGATATAATTTACATGATACATATGCTTTACTACTACCGTTGACAAAATTGTTTCATGTTTTCAAAATAAAAGCTCTAGCACAAATATAGCAATCAATGCTTCCCTCTGCGAAGGGCCTTTCTTTTACTTTTATGTTGAGTCAGTTCACCTATTTCTCTCCACCTCAAGAAGCAAACACTTGTGTGAACTGTGCATTGATTCCTACATACTTGCATATTGCACCTGTTATATTACTTTACATTGACAATATCCATGAGATATACATGTTATAAGTTGAAAGCAACCGCTGAAACTCAATCTTCCTTTGTGTTGCTTCAATACCTTTACTTTGATTTATTGCTTTATGAGTTAACTCTTATGCAAGACTTATTGATGCTTGTCTTGAAAGTACTATTCATGAAAAGTCTTTGCTTTATGATTCATTTGTTTATTCATGTCATTACCATTGTTTTGATCGCTGCATTCATTACATATGCTTACAATAGTATGATCAAGGTTATGATGGCATGTCACTCCAGAAATTATCTTTGTTATCATTTACCTGCTCGGGACGAGCAGGAACTAAGCTTGGGGATGCTGATACGTCTCCGACGTATCGATAATTTCTTATGTTCCATGCCACATTATTTATGATATCTACATGTTTTATGCATACTTTATGTCATATTTATGCGTTTTCTGGAACTAACCTATTGACGAGATGCCGAAGGGCCGCTTGTCGTTTCTGCTGTTTTTGGTTTCAGAAATCCTAGTAAGGAAATATTCTCGGAATCAGACGAAATCAGCGCCCAGCATCTTAGGATTGCATGAAGCTTCCAGAACACCCGAGAGCCGCCAGAGGGGGGCCACAGGCCCACCAAACAGTAGGCCGGCGCGGCCAAGGGGGGGCCCGCGCCCCCCTGTTGTGTCGTCGCCTCGTTGACCTTCTGACGCCGCCTCTTCGCCTATATAAAGGTCCCTGACCTAAAACCTCGAGACGGAAAAGCCACGGTACAAGAAACCTTCCAGAGCTGCCGCCATCGCGAAGCCAAGATCTGGGGGACAGGAGTCTCTGTTCCGGCACGCCGCCGGGATGGGGAAGTGCCCCCGGAAGGCTCCTCCATCGACACCACCGCCATTTTCATCACCGCTGCTGTCTCCCATGAGGAGGGAGTAGTTCTCCATCGAGGCTAAGGGCTGTACCGGTAGCTATGTGGTTAATCTCTCTCCTATGTGCTTCAATACAATAATCTCATGAGATGCCTTACATGATTGAGATTCATATGATGATGCTTGTAATCTAGATGTCATTATGCTAGTCAAGTGGATTTTACTTATGTGATCTCCGGAGACTCCTTGTCCCACGTGTGTAAAGGTGACAGTGTGTGCACCGTGTGGGTCTCTTAGGCTATATTTCACAGAATACTTATTCACTGTTATGAATGGCATAGTGAAGTGCTTATTTATATCTCTTTATGATTGCAATGTGTTTTGTATCACAATATATATGTGTGCTACTCTAGTGATGTTATTAAAGTAGTTTATTCCTCCTGCACGGTGTAATGGTGACAGTGTGTGCATCGTGTAGTACTTGGCGTAGGCTATGATTGTGATCTCTTGTAGATTATGAAGTTAACTATTGCTATGATGGTATTGATGTGATCTATGCCTCCTTTCGTAGCGTGAAGGTGACAGTGTGCATGCTATGTTAGTACTTGGTTTGGTTATGTTGATCTGTCATGCACTCTAAGGTTATTTAAATATGAACATTGAATATTGTGGAGCTTGTTAACTCCGGCATTGAGGATTCGTGTAATCCTACACAGTTAGTGGTGTTCATCATCCAACAAGAGGGTGTAGAGTCTAGCATCTATCTATTTATTCTGTTATGTGATCAATGTTGAGAGTGCCCACAAGTGAAAGTATGATCCCTAGGCCTTGTTCCTAAATATCGCTATCATTTGCTTGTTTCTTTGTTTCTTGCATCTTTACTTCCTGCAATATTACTACCATCAACTGCACGCCAGCAAGCACTTTTCTGGCGCCGTTGCTACTGCTCGCATTTATTCATACCACCTGTATTTCACTATCTCTTCGCCGAACTAGTGCACCTATTAGGTGTGTTGGGGACACAAGAGACTTCTTGTATCGTGATTGCAGGGTTGCTTGAGAGGGATATCTTTGACCTCTTCCTCCCTGAGTTCGATAAACCTTGGGTGATCCACTTAAGGGAAACTTGCTGCTGTTCTACAAACCTCTGCTCTTGGAGGCCCAACACTGTCTACAAGAATAGAAGCACCCGTAGACATCACCCCACTAGTCAGAAGATAACGGTCAACCGTCGGGCAACCGGCCGTTACAGCATCTGTGATGGTTTCAGACAAGGGCTTGGGGAAAACTGAGGAAAAAACTAAGGAGATGGGGGAAATTGAGCACAACTAAGGACCCAAGGGCACGAAAATAGAAAGCCCCAATACAAATACGATATGAAGTGCCCGATCCACACTTCAACTTTGTCCTCTTTTTTCCCCTTCCCGATCAAGGTTAACAACTTTATCCTTTCATCCGTCATTGATAAAATGAATGTGTCGATGTACATCGCTTCACTATTCATGATGTCATGTAATGGTTATTGACAAACTTAATTATATAATGCAGATGGCCAGCAATGGATGTACAATGATCGACGCCATAATGAGTTGCGGGCCTGAAATATTTTTATCCGTGTGGCTGTGGAAAACCAACAGGCGGATGGTTTTATGTGGTGTCCATGAGTTGACTATCAGAATAAGAAGGATTACTCTTCCTTGAAAACTCTTCACACCCACCTGATGTGGTTTGGTTTGATACCCAGCTACAATTGTTGGACCAAGCACGGAGAAAGAGGGGTTTTGATGAAAGACAATGAAGAAGAAGAGGATGATGATAACAATCATTTGTTCCCGAAATACAGTTTTACTGCAACGGGGAAGCAGAAGATCAAGAGGCATCAGATGAACCCGTTGATGATCTTGGTCGGGCCATTGCTGATGCAAAGAGAGACTGCGAAACTGAAAAAGGAAAGGTTGAAGTTCGAGCAGATGTTAGAGGACCACAACAAATTATTTACCCAACTTGCGAAGATGGCCAGAAAAATCTAGTTAGTACACTGGAATTGTTGCAATGGAAGACAGCGAACGATGTGACTGACTCTGGATTTGGAAAGTTGCTGAAAATAATGAAGAAGCAACTTCCAAGTGGTAACGAATTGCCCGCCAGTGCATACGAAGCGAATAAGGTTGGCTTCCCTCTAGTATTAGACGTACAGAAGATACATGCATGCATTATGAATGCATCCTCTATCGTGGTGAGTACGAGAATTTGGATGCATGCCCGGTATACACGCATTGTGGTATAAGATCAGACAAGATGACCTGGTGATGTTGACGGCGAGCACCCCAGGAAGAGGGTTCCTGCCAAGGTGATGTGGTATGCTTCTATGATACCACGGTTGAAAGTTTGTTCATAAATAAAGAGCATGCCAGGTTGTTGCGATGGTACAAAGAAGATCATTAGAAAGACATGATGTTGAGACACCCCGGTGATGGGTCGTAGTGGAGAAAAATCGAGAGAGAGTTCCCGGACTTTACAGATGACGCAGAGAACATAAGGTTTGGTCTAAGTATAGATGGCATGAATCCTTTTGAAGAGAAGAGCTGCAGTCATAGCACCTAGCCTGTAACTCTATGTATCTATAACCTTTCTCCTTGGTTGTGCATGAAGCGGAAGTTCATTACGATGTCAGTGCTCATCCAAGGCCCGAAACAACCTAGCAACGACATTGATGTGTACCTAAAGCCATTAGTTGAAGAACTTCTGCAGTTGTGGGTCGTAAAAGGTGTACGTGTGTGGGATGAGCACAAATAGGAGGAATTTGACCTACGAGCGTTGTTGTTCGTAACCATCAATGATTGGGCTGCTCTTAGTAACATTCTAGGATAGTCAAACAAGGGATACAATGCATGCATCCACTGTTTAGATGAGACTGAAGGTATATATTTGGATAAATGTAAGAAGGTTGTGTACCTGGAGCATCGTCGATTTCTTCTGAAGAATCATGTTGTAGCAAAGAAAGGCAAACATTTCAAAGGTGATGCAGATCACCGGAAGAAGCCTATCCACCGTACGGGTAAAGATGTATTTGGTATGGTCAAGGATCTAGAAGTAATATTTGAAAACGTTCCTAGCGAACAATCTGTTCCAAATGACGCTGTTGGACACGCACCCATGTAAAATAAGAAATTTATATTTTGGAAGCTACCCTATTGGAAAGTCCTAGAGGTCCACTCTTCAATCGACGTGATGCACGTGACGAAAAATCTTTTGCGAGAACCTACTAGACTTCCTAGGCGTGTATCGGAAAACAAAAAATACACTGGAAGTACGACAGGACCAGCAACGTATGCAATGACGAGACAACATGCATCCAGAGAACATGACGGATAAACAACGTCATTACTCCAGCTACGCTTTTACAAAAGCTGAGAAGGAAATATTTTTTGAATACATGAGCAGTATCAAGGACCCGTATAGCTTCTCGTCGA
Source organism: Lolium perenne (assembly GCF_019359855.2). NCBI lineage: Eukaryota > Viridiplantae > Streptophyta > Magnoliopsida > Poales > Poaceae > Lolium > Lolium perenne. The sequence continues at coordinate 40,755,206 of NC_067245.2, read as the reverse complement.
ATATAAAGAGAATAATAAATTTTGCAGAAAAAATTTCAGAATTTAAAGTCTCATGATTGCCACGTCATTATGACGCAATTGCTTCCGGTTGCATTGAGGGGACTTCTACTGGAAAATGTTCGAGTACCCATTGTGAAACTAGGTGCATCCTCAATGCAATTTCTCAGAAGGTAATTGATCCAGAAATTCTACCAAGGTTGCGAGAATGATGTGGTCCATTGTCTTGTTAGTTTTGAGCTGGTGTTCTCACCATTCTTATTCAATATTATGACACATCTCCTGGTTCACCTAGTTGAAGATATTGCCATTCTCTGTCCTGTATTTCAACACAATATATTTCTCTTTGAGAGATTCATGGGAGTCTTAAAAAAATATATTTATAACTCTGTTAGGCCAAAAGAAAGTATTTCCTAAGGCTATGGAACAGAGGAGGTCATCGAGATCTGTGTTAACTTTATTCTTGAACTTAAGCCGATTGGTGTCCTGAACCGTGGCATGAAGCGAGACCGAGTGAAAAAGTTACGCTAGAAAAGAAAGCAATAATAAGTATAAACGGTCATTCTTTCACTCAAACACATTACACAGTTCTATAAAAATCCACCTTGGTGGCTCCATATATCAATGTACACAAAAATATTATCTGCTCCTCACAACGAACTTTTCCAACAGAGACACCTCCCGTTTATAATTTTATCTTCATAAGAATGTATTTTTAACATTAAAATATGACATCTACATCTACAAAGCTACAACAAGTTTCTGAAAGGGAGGAAGTACATCTTATATTAGTGAACCAATGAAGTATAACTTTGAGGTGCCGCCATGTATTCACAGGACAGCCTTCGATCTTGTGTCCTTGTTCATCTTGCAGACAGAAGACATCAAGATGTCAATTTTGGAACTTCTACAACACTATGAAATAATTTAGCAGACGCGGGTACATGCAGAGACTTCACATAATGTAGTATTTCCTTCTGGCTATTTTATGTTGCTTATAATTTTTCGTGTAAGTTAAATTATGCAAACTTTAACTAAGAGTATAGATAATAATACAAAAATCTACTATGCCGAATACATATAATATGAAAATATACTTCATGATAATTCTAAAAATATTATTCTTTTATTATATATTTTTATTAATATAAATGATAACGTTTTAAGAAGTTTAACTTTGACCAAAACTTATATGCAATATATTTTGGACATGAGGGAGCAGAATTGTATCGACCAAACAATATACATTAACAGAAAGAGGTACGAGAACATAATGCCTCTGATTCACGACGAGTGGTCATAATCATCATCTCGGGTTCTCTAGGCGATCGGCTCCGGCCCGATGCTCCCCACGAACGCCTTGATCTCGGCGACGAGCTTGCCGGTGTCCGGCAGCACCGGGAAGAAGTAGAAGGCATGCACGGCGTCCGGGAACTCCACCACCCGCACCTCCTTCCCCTTCCGGCGCAGCATGGCGGCATACTGCCGCCCGTAGTCCTGCAGAGGGTCGAGCCCACCGACCACAACCATCGCCGGAGGGAACGCCTCCGGCAGCTCAAGCTCCGGGCCGGCCTCGCCCGTCACGTGCGCGGCCGGATGGTTCCGGTCGGCGCCCTCCGGCAGGAACGCCTTCCACCAGAAGTCGGACCGGCGAAGGTTCACGATCGGCGCCACGCCCTCGAGAGCTAGCTCCGACTCAGTCCTGTCCTCGCCGCCGAAGTAGGCCGCCAGGAGCAGGAGCCCGGCGAGGCGTATGGGTGGCGGCGTGGCAGCCGCCGTCCAGCGCTGCGCGACGTGGTGCGCGATGTTGGCGCCGGCGCTGTCGCCGGCGAGGAAGCATCGGGCGAGGTCGGCGCGGAAGGGTATCTCGGCGGGGAGGCCAATAGTGGCGAGGTGCCGGAGGGCGGCCTCACCGTCGTCGTACGCGGCGGGGAAGCGGTGCTCGGGCGCGAGGCGGTAGCTCACGGACACGACGACGGCGCCGGTCTCGCGGCAGATGGTGCCGCAGAGCGCGTCGTAGGGGCGCGTGGCCGCGGAGAAGTACGTGAAGCCGCCGCCGTGGAAGTAAACGATCACGGGCCGCGGCGAGGGCTCTGTCTCGGTAGCAGAGAAGTAGACGCGGGCTCGCACGCCGGTGGAAGAGCGTCGACGGTGACGTCGAGGGAGCGGACGCCGAGCGCGTCCGGGCGCGCGGGGTTGGCGGGCGCCTGGCGGTCGACGACCAGCGAGAAGAGGAAGCGGTTGACGGTGCCGTCCCGGCGCTGCGTGGCGTCGACGCCGGCCTCGAGCGCGCGGAGCTGCAGCCGCACCGCCCATGGCATCGCCCGCACGCGCGCCCGGAGGGCCTCACGCGCGACGTCGCCGGCCATTTTCCTTGCTTGCTCTGGGTAGCTGCGCCTCTGCGTGTACTAGTAGGCTAGCTAGTACAGTAGCTGGTATCTCGTTATGTCTTCCCGATTTTTTCTGGCGATGTGTGCGTCTGCGTCACTGCACCGATCAACAATGTCCGTTTCACCACACAGCGACATGGCGGCCGAAGATAGCCATGCACCAGAAGCATGTGCGGCGCGCGCGGAGCAATCGCGAAGGCGTGAACGTGATGTGCCGATCGAAGACGATGCCAGGCGCCATCTTGGTTTGTGTCCCGTCACGCTCATCGTCCTCACGTGCGTGCGTGCGGGCGGGACGGGAGCAACATCCGCGCGCGTGTAGTATGCATGGTGTGTGTGTGCCAGGCTGAGGAGTATCCTTGCGTGCGCGATCAAGTGTTGCACGTGCACCCGCGCGCCTGGAAGTCCATTAATTAATTATTAATGCATCCATTCCAAACGGCCGGCGAGGCAAACCACGTATATTCATTTTAGCTTGGTGCGTTTAGTAGCAACGGAATTGAACTTTTTAGGTAAACACTCTAAGAAAAGAAATCATCGGACCGCTCCATTGTCGTCCATCTCTATTCCAATCATGCGGTCCACATGCAGCTTTTATTATCACAGGAAAAAAAAAAATCGTCGTGTTATTTCCGCACACCCACCTCTATCCCTGAAACTGCTCCCCAAATCGATCTCCTCCTGGCCGCCTCACGATTCCCCACCGCGCCACCAGTCCTCTCCCCATCTCGCCGCGCCGCCACTCCTCTCCCCACAACACCCACCTAGCTCGGCTTAGACCTGTGCCTCTACCTGGATGGATTCATGCGCTGGCACCTGTGGTATTCCGCCGCTTGGAATCGCCGCCGAGCATCCTTCGTCGCCAGCGGGTAGCAGCCACCGTATTAGGTTGGGGGCGGCTTGGTGGATCAGCAGAGCCGTGGCTGCTCCCGTTTGTCCCTGCCGTCATCTCCATCTCTACAACGAAAGCACAAATCGGTAGAAGGTAATTGCTACTGCCGTAGGTCTTAATCTTCTCATGATTAAATCCATGTAATCCATTAGATGGATCTTGTAAAATTATATGTCTATTTTGAAGTTAAAAAGGTGTAATGCATTCACATGTGTGCAGCAATCCGTGGTAATCTCCAGTTCAGAATTTGTATGCTTTTACATGGTATGAATTGTGTTGAGATAGAATAAAATTAATACCTCCACCTATTAGATCTTCTAATACTCACATCCATGTATCTTGTACACTTGAATGCGTGTTGCTTCATTTCTACTCAAACTCGAAATTATGTGCGACATACATTGTCCCGTGAATAATTTTCCGTGATGATTCAAATAACATTATGCGATACTTCCATTTTATTTCTACTGCTTCAGATAATCTCCTATGATGCTTCATTCTTATTCCGAGATGTTTCATTTACAGCTTCAACTACTCAACCTACATTCCCATATGTACCTTAGATACTTCATTGCTAAATTAATAATGCTTCGTTACTACTCAATGGGCGCTTCAACCCATCTCTTGTTAAGCTTCCATCCTACTTAATTTTGTATGTTTCATTAGCTATAACCTGGATTGTGAACATACCTAGGTACTAGCCATGCTTCTAGTAACAACAACAATCACTTCACCACTAACCTTCTTGTGCTCCCAATTTTATATGCTATCTACATTTGCTTTTTCTCGATGCAACCTGAAAACATTCATGAAACGTATATCTACTTTTGCAACTTTCAGGAGATGTTTTACCACTACATAGTGATTACCCACAACCAAGAGGAAGCTGTTGTAGGTCGTCGATGACCTCACGCTGTTCATCATTGCTCCGGTCTCATTGAGGCTCTTCCTCGAAAATATCCATCTGCAAGGCAGTGCCCATGTTACCACAACATACTTCCTTGGTGTGTCCTGCAAGGTTGACTAGTGCTTCGTTGCTACCACTGGTGTGTCCCCTGCCAATGTGACATCGTCATCGAGGTGGATAATGGTGGCATCATGCCCAGACGACCTAATCACGTGACCCATTCTTGTTGTACATGGAAGCAGAATATGTTATTATGGAAAGTAAATAGATTTTACTTTTAGAAGCAAATTCTGTTATCTGTTGGAATATTTATTTTGCTTGAAGCAAAACATAATTATTTTGGAATGTCATGAGAAACAAGTAATTGTTACATGGGAAGCAAACGGTATTTTCTTTGGAAGCAAAATTATTTTCTATTTTTGGAAGCAATGTTGTAATAAAAAAATATTTTATTCAATCAAGAATTTTAATGCTAGATGGAAAAAAGAATCTCCAATCTTTGAAGCTATTTGGTTGGCCAAGAAAAAGCAAAGTATTCTTGGTGGGAATTGGAATTTTCGCACAAGAAATAGCAGTTCACCATGACTGTAATTAATGTAGCAGCAAATAACATTGGAAACTAAGACTACCCACAATGGGAGTATCATAGGTAGTATCATGCATTTCATGCATGCAAAATGCTGATGTGGCAGTGCAATTAAGGATGAGAGAGAGGGTGCTAGTATCATAGGTAGATACTGTATCATAGCACATACTACTAGAAAAATTAATGTCAAGTAAATCTTGTACATATATTTGCATTGAGATTCTATAAAACAATTAATATATAGAGGCTATGATACTAGTATATGATATCATGCATTGTGGAGATAGTAACATGTAGTAGTATCATACACATGATATTTCTATATGATACTATGCATTGTGACTAGTCTAAAGTTTATTCGTAAGGAAGCAAACTTTATTGCAGGGAATCTCATTTTATTACTGGTGTTAGTTTACTAAAAACCTGTAAAAGTTGAAATGTCACGTAATTAGGGTAATTGGTGTATCAATTCCAGAAACTCCGCACAAGAGTTGGCCCACATAGTTAATACTTTCTAATTTCAGTTTTGGAAACTCCCAGCTGGAGATTTGCAGGGGCCACGGTTCACATCCAACGAACGTATGGACTTTCATCCTACGGTGGGTTACTCGTCCGATATGATGCTACAAATCGGGAGCCGATTTCTAGTGATGCCCAACTTTTTATGTGCTACCTTGTCACGAATGACCCACAAGTTGCCTCGTTTTTACTCTCCCCACAATTAAACCGTGACCATGAGTTAATATGGCTAGAGCCAATGCGTTGGGTATTCCCGAGGTGGAAGGAGAGATTAGTGGGATTTACTATTAAGGTAGAGATTAATTAGGAGCCAATCCGCTCACCTCCTAGATTAATGACTGATGACGTGCCAACTTTTGAGCCGTGTGATTCGGTTTACCTGAACGGTTGTTATTCTTCCCAGCGTGGGTTAGCTCATCACTCCAGCATTCTAGGCGTCCACTCCCCTCCCTCTCCCGATTCCAGAGCTCTCACTCTCTCTGCTGCCGCCGATCAAGTTCCCAACCAACCCAGCCATTCACCGGAGCCGCGAAGCTCGCCAGCCTCCCTAGCCCCACTGTCTTCTCTCCCCATGTCAAATCCGCTACATCCACCGTCATCCCACGCCCTAAATCCCACTCCCGCACCGAAAACCTAGCGCCGCCCTTGACAGTCGCCATGGCCACCAAGGCCGGCCGGAGGGAGCTACAAGACGCTGCAACCGCAGACCACCAGAAGAGCACACATGACCCTAAAAAGGGGGACGGTGGTGCCATCCCCTTCCTCTCCGTCGCCACCACGGTTGGCCAAGGGGAAGACAATAGCATCAGCATTCCTCCGACTCCTGAACAGACTACACAAACCCCACGGCGGGGTCGAAGAACGACCGCACCCGGGGAGACCAACCTCCCCAGATCCACAGATCTGAGAGCGGCAGCAGCTCGTCGGCGCCGCCACAAGTGGCCTTGCCGAGATGGGGATCGAGCTCCAGCCCTTTTATTTCGACGCGATGCCGCCTCCACCATCCCGACGACGTCCCCCGAAAACCTAGATGAAACCAAGCCGAGCCGCTACCCGATGCAGCAGGATAGGATCCCCCGCCACCACGCCGCCGGGGCTTTGGCCGGTGGCGACGGGAGGAGGAGGGAGTTCGGGGCAGCAGGAGGATTTAATTATGAGCGTTGTGACTGGCGGAGCGGCTTTGACCTAGGATCAGTGACGTGCCAACTTTTGAGCCGTGTGATTCGGTTTACGTGGACGGATGCATGGGTTAGCTCAGCACTAAAGATAAATCTATAGCATTCTAGGCGGATACAATGTTCTCCATCTCGCACGTGTGCGTCTTCTCTCCTCGCTATACATCACGATTCCAGAGCTCTCTCTCTCCGCCGCCGACTAGATTGGTTGGTTTACACCCACATGTCGATGTCGGCCTTATGCATATTTTTGCAGCTGCCTATACCAAATGTTATTCCGAATTTCGGTATTGTCCGATTCTATTGTAGTGGGTCCAATATATGAAGTAGGACGCCTACGCCTCGTTACATTCATGATCGGAGACATGACCGATCTTTCCGGAGCAGGACACCACATACGGTAGGTACTCTGGATGAATCAAACGAGTTGAGTGAAAAGGAGTAGACCACATATATATTCATTTTATGTGCTTGTGCGTTTAGGAGCAATGGAATTGAACTCTTTTTCATGTATACTGTACTTGCTCGTTTTTACTACTCTGCTCACAATTAAACCGTGACCATGACTTAATATGGCTAGAGCTAATGCGTTGGGTATTCCCGAGATGAAAGGAGAAATTAGTGGGAATTGAAGTATTCGGTAGAGATCAATCTCCATCATTCTCCATCTCGCATCAATCCGCTTCTCCGCCGCCGGCCAAGTTCCCAACCAACGCCGACCACCCTAGCCCCGCCGTCTTCTCTCCCTGGACCAACGCCCTCAATCCCACTCCAGCGCCCAAACCCTAGCGCCGTCCGGCCTTGCCGGCCGCGCGCCATGGACGACGAACAAGACCGCCCTCGCGCATCTGCTGCTCCTCCTCCCCGACCTCCTGTGCGGTGTGGCTGGCTGGCCCCATCGCCGGCGGCAAGGAGGCCGACCTGCTGCGCGCGCGCCTCCAACGTCAACAAAGAAGACGAACTGGTGCTGTCCGCCCCGCTGCCTCCATGACAGGGTGTTCTTCCCGGACGACCTGGTACCCTCCACTGCCTCCCTGCCTCCTCCACACCCTACCCACTGGAAAGGAGGTGAAGAGTAAAGGGGCCTCTATTTTCTGCAACGGCGCCTGATTCCGGCGGTCAGGCCCGGCACGAGGAGATGCGCCTCTACCTCGACCAACAAGGGGGCCTGTGGCGCTGAGTCTTCTCTTTCTCTGGAGATGATGTTGTACCAGCCTACTGCATCAGGCAAGAGTCCGGCCATCTCCATCTCTTTAATTGTAGAATCCATACGTGTTACTAGGATATCACATGCTATAGCTAATACTACGTACTACGCCACTTTGTCTCAGCTGCATTAGTTAGCACACCCCTTATGGACAGTGGATGGTTTCTAACCAACACATGTGGTGGTGTCTAGCTAGTACACTCTGACGATTAAGTTTACATCTGGACAATATGGACAGTAAACAAGATTGGTTTGTTCTTCTTGTTTATGTGCTACTAGCTAGACGAGAGTTAAGGCGAGCTGCCGAGATCGGCGGACAGCGGCGTGGTGCCGCGCTGCTCGTGGTTGAGGTGTTGCCGGCTTGCTTGCGTTGGTCCGCCCAGGCAGCGAGCTCTCAGCCGTGCCTCTGGCTGCAAGGCGTACTACCATATTAGTTTCTTTCTGAACTATGTCTGATTCCAGTATCAGTTCTTATTCAGTTTCAGTCAAAGATGAATATTACAAGATGTAAACAGCAGGCGCAGCTACGTACATACCCTGGATTGCCCAAGTACAGGGGCACCAAAATTTTGTTGGACTAGCTTCTATGGATTTTTTTCAGCTGCAATCATTTTGCAAATTGATTCGAGTCTGATTCTTATTTGCTAGACACTCCTCACTTTCTTCAAAATCATGTCCATGTGTACATGAAAAAAATATTATCTTATGCACTATATATGTATCATGGGTGCAGATTTATTGGAGGACTCATATTTGGTTCTAATATAAACCGTCGGAAAGATTTTTATATCCATCATAAATATTGATGTACAAGCAAGAGCCTATGTTGCATACATATTTTAACATTCAAGTTCAACAATATCACTTGATAGATATTTTCACAGTACATTTGTTGCCACTTTCGATTTCTGTATATTGAATGCTCATTACATTTTACATAAAGTTCACTACTTTTGAAGTAAATTTACTTTTACTGATATGCTTCATTTACTTAGCATGGAGATTAAAATTGAACGTGTGCAGTGAAGATTGTTTCTCATTTGCCCCTATAGATTATGCTACAGAGTTCTGATGTCTAGTTATTCTCATGCAGGGTGTGTGAGAGCAAACAAGTCACATTCCACAAGACGGAGAACCTGCCAAGAGCAACTACAACTTTGAGAAGCCCTTCCTTTAATTTGCAATGGCCCCAATAATGTTCAGAGGTGCTTCCAAATATATCCCCTTGGTCGATTCTCGCTTTTTGTTTCTGTTGGTTTTCAGAACTTCAACCGTTCCTCTTATTTTTTACCCTTTGTGTTCCTCCAGATTTTGGAGAATTTGAGGATTTCTAGTTTTGGAGGGTGCCTCAGGTGATTCCTCCCATTTTTCTACCTTTAATTGTGCATTTTTTGTTATTATTTTCCTTGTATTTGACTAGCAGGCCAATAATGCGGTCCCTGTTGTGTTTTAGGTCATCTTCCTCAACCTGGCGCACCTTGCACATGTACAGCAACAGCCACATCCTCTCCCAGGGAGAATATATTTTTATGCCTCTGCCCACATTGGCGCATTTTATGATTTGCTGCATGATACTATATGGTAACGTATTTTGCCTATCCTAATCTAATGTCTAGCTGTCGGTTAAGTACTAATATTACGTTCGTTAGTAGAAGGTCGCCGCCCGAGTCAATTGTGCTTTTTGTGCTTTTACATTACCTGCACAATTGTATATTGCCACTTTTGGAATATTGATGTATAAGAGCCTATGTCTGATTGACTGATTCATAGGACTAGGATGTGCGTTTGCTGTAGTAATAGTAGGCAAGAATCCATCTCCTTAATTGGACAAGTCACACGTGTTATGAGGATAAGGTTACATCATGATTAGGTAAATACGATTGCTTAATTCTTGTTTATGTGCTACTAGTCGAGAGTTAAGGCGAGCTGCCGACAACGGCGGACGGCGGCATTGTGTCGTGCTGCTCGCGGTTGAGGAGTTGATGGCTTGCGTTGGTTCGCCGAGGCAGCGAGCTCTCAGCTCTGCCTCTGGCAGCAAGTTGTACTGCCGTATTAGTTTCTGGACTGTGTCCTATTACAGCATCAGTTCTTATTCAGTATCAGACAAAGCTGAATATAACTATTTATATGGTACCAATTGGTTTTCAGATGTAAACATCAGATGTAGCTACATATCCTGGGTTGCGAAGTACAGGGGCACCAATTCCTTATCAAACTTGTGTGGCCAGGCTTCAATGGAATTTTCTAGTTGCAATCATTTTACGAATTAACTCGAGTCTGATTCATATTTGTCTGGCGCTCCTCATTTTGTTGAAAATCATGTCTATGAAAACATGATTTTTTTCTGCACTCTGTACATATATCTTGGGTGCAGATTTGTTGGAGCACCCAAATTTCTTTCTAATATAAACTATTGGAAAGATTTTTTATATACATCATAATATTAATGTAGAAGAGCCTATGGTGCATACATATTTTGACATTCCAGCTCAAAGAAATCACTTGATAGATATTTTTATCGTATATATATTGCCACTTTGGATATTTGTTTGTTGAATGCTCCTCATTACATTTTATATACAGTGGACTACTTTTGAAGTAAATCAAAGCATATTTACTTTTGTTGATATGCTTCATTTTCTTAGCATGGAGATTAAGAACGAACTTTTGTGTGCAGCGAACTAAGTTTCTTGTTTGCCACTATATTTTAGCATGCGTAACAACTAAAGGATGCATTAAATTAATCTTTGCAACAACCATTGGTGTTGAAGTTCACCCATTGGATTTCACCATCAGTTGTGGAAATATTTGCTTCGATTGCTGGGACATTGCTATGCTGGGAAAAAGGAGTTCGGTGGCCTTAGGGATGTACACTAGTTAGTGTTATGTGTTACGTATTCTGAAAAGACAGTGAAGTTGCAGCGTATGTTTCTTCTGCATATGGTGGTGTCCTATTGTCTCAATAGATAGATCCCTTGGTTAACTTGTAATGTGGTTTCCTTAGCTTAATTATTGATTTGTTGTTCCTAGGATGTTAGTTATTACGGAAATACAATGAAGTTTATGCTAATGTTTCTGCATATGAATTAGTTGTATTGTCTCAATAGGTGGATGTCTTAGTTCACTTGTAAATTGTTTCCTCAGTTTTGTAGTATTTGTTGCTCCTAAGGTGTATTTATCAGCATCATGCGTCGTTATCTGAAGTTCTGTTAAAGCTTGTAGTACTTTTCTTGGGTTGCTACTGTTTATTAATATGCCTGACTGATTTTTCTTTTTAATTAATTTTGCAATATCCATGGTCAGCATGCGATCATTTTGTTTGATGTCACATCAAGATGACTTACAAGAATGTTCGGATTATGGGTGTACTTCTGTTGCATATCTTTAGATTATGGTTCGGATTTCTTCTGTGTAGCTGATGGCATGTTGTGGGTTGGATATTGGCAATTTGGGATCAATATAATGGTTTGATGCTAGTGGGTTTTGTTGGAATTGCTGCAATACCCTGTTCTTATTTTTGTGTGGAACACTGCGGTTAAATGAATGCTTTTAGCTAGTCTCTGTTTGCATTGCTTGATGTTTTCTTATATGCAGTAACTCGGTATCACATCATTGGAGCAGCACATCATGCTGGTGCTGCATTCTGTTTTTTCATATATGCATTGCCTGATGTTAGTCATCTGTGGTAGTTCAATATCACGTAAATGGAGCAGCCTATATTTTCTGCGCCTCAATCGACTATTTTCCTATGTTGATTTGCATAGTATGATGACTTGAGCCTTTTTTCTGCTTGTTTGTCGGTGTCGATTGTCAAACAGCAGAGACACTTAAAGATCGATTTTTTCCGCCTACTGCAGAGATATATTCCTCCATCTGCTGCTATGTTGTACAACGAAATCTTGATAAAGAAATCTTTGGTAGCAGAAGAATTGCAAATCAGAACCCCACTTGTAATTTACTTGCAGAATTGAGCAATGTTCTCATTTCTAGATTCATTTTGGCTGATCTGTTGTTGGATTAATGATGGAAATCTGTGATTTCTTATCTATTTTGTGCTGCCTGTAGTTATATGACAAAGAACTTGCCATGTTCACCGTATGGAGATTAGTCTGGCAGTATACATATAGCTTCTAGTTTATGTATGCACCCATTTTTGTTTACTGGCTGTATATGATACTTTCTGTCGGTAGTGGCTTTATAATATACAACTGCTTTTTTGCTCTGTAAGTTGATATGAACTGTCGGTATAAGGCAAGCAATTTTTAAGTTACTGGATTGGCTCTAATTCATTAGATTTACATCATCGAAGAAATGACTATGTTTATAGGTTTGTTCTTTTGGTAGTTCTAAGCCGAAATTCCTATTTGCAGGGGAAAGATGTTTGATTCCATTTGGTTATTCACTCCGAAATTCCTATTTTGATGGTGAACAATGTGCGGTATTGTTTCTGAATGTTGGATATTAGCACCTGCACGTGCAGCTGATGAAATGAGAAGCTTATCATCTCCACATGTGTGCCAAGGAGTAGGCTGAAGCTAGAGATATGAATGAGGTTGTGTCTTCGTTCCTAGTTATATGATGATATGAATTAGGTAATTTTACTCTTGTGGTGGTGTTCCCTTACTACCAGTTGTTTCTATATTAGACCGATTCACTACATGTGCATCGACAGTCATGCTGCTGTTTTAGTTGGGCTGGGCCTATGGGTTGATTCCACATTGTGGGCTTCACGATTGGAAAGAAATGGCTTTACTGTCTTGTGGTTGGCTGGCTTTGCAAATTTGTCGTTTTGCATCGTGCTATAACATGGTTCAGTTGGATTCCAACATGAAAACTAAACTTCAATTATTGATTGAAGTGTTGGATTTGTGTAACCTGGTGTCAATGGTTACTTACTTTTGTTGTTGGCTGGATATTATTGTGTTGCCTCGATTAATGTTGCCTTTCGTATGTATCATCTTGAGGAAATAGGAACTCTTTTTTTTAACATTCAATTGTTAACCCAATTTCTTGTCTTTGTGTGTTGTTGCTTTCTTGGTGAAGAAGAAAACATCAAGTACTTCATCCATGTAGCTCTCTAGCAGTTGAAGTCAATTTTAATTGCTATTCAACGTCAGATTTTCAGTCTGTGGTCCCTGATTGGCATATGTGCATAATCTTGTGCAATTAGAATTTTTTTTATTCCAGTAAAATTCCTATATAGTGTTATCGCTTTTGTTTCCATCGTTATCTAGTGTAATAGTCTTTCATCATATAGTGAGCTCTATTTGGATAGTCTGAAACAAGAAATAATCAAAATGATATGTCTTCTTTGTAGTTAATGTTTGGCCGAAATGCTTTGACATGTTGTCACTTGTGCAATATCTTTAGATTTCCGAGAGAAGTTTGTGAGGAAGTATCAAGAAAGGATTATCCATTCCTCATTATTTAACTGTCTGATGGAAAATCTATCTTCTCCCTCTAATTAGTGTTGTTTATGGTTTAAAATCTATCTTCTCCCTCTAATTAGTGTTGTTTATGGTTTAATCTGGGGTTGCTCTGTTCCTAGTTCAGTGATTTTAGTAGTTGCTCCGTTCCTAGTTCAGTGATTTTATTTTCTCCCTCTCACTGGTGTTTTGTGCTCTGCACCTTATTTGACCTGTAAATAGTCCTAGTTAAATTTTGAGACGGTCTGGTGGGTATTGAAGTTGTTCTTATCTCAGAGTGAAATTTTGAATAGGTTCCTGATTCAACCCACAAGACTGTCATGTTTGCAACAGCAAATGGATGCCTAAACTGATTTTAATCATCATGTTTGTGTCATTTGTCATTTCTTTTGGAACAATTTTGGCATCATATTGAAGTAACGTGTGCCGGATTATGAGTAATACGTCATATGCAGTTTTGCTCATGTGAATGTCATTTGCTTAGTCTCGTCATAAATTTGAGAGATGTATGGGTTTTATATTATGACAAGCCGGCTCAACTTTCCCGGAACTAGATTAGTGTCCTCTTTTTAGATTTCTATACCGAGTTAAAAAAAACATTGTATCGTGTTCATTTGATTCATCATTTTCTGAAATAAGTGAAATATAACTTTGTCCTTTTAGGTGCACATTGTCGGTACAAAGGCTAAAGTTATGTTGGGTGGGATTCATGTAAACATGTGTCAAGTACTGCTCAGATTGTTCCTCGATGTGCTCCACGTCGAAACCCAGGTACACCACACCCTACCTCCGGCTTGTGTCTTTTCCCTATTTTTCATGTTGATTTGGTTCGTGAATTTGACATGGGACTACTTGTGCTTCAGGTGTTTAAAGGGGTCAAAATCTCGTCTAATACCTCAGGGATTTGATTGGGGCACAAGGTTTGCTGATAGAGGGATTCAGAGTAAGACCACTTCCAATTTGTATGCATGAGTGAATCTGAAAAGTCTATATGCATGTTATGTATTTGTTTCTTTCATTACAATGCACCCGCCATTTGGCTTCAGAGCCAGGCATGCATTGCTGGGAGTATATTTGTGTATTATGTTTCTATTCTACATCCCACAACATGTGAAGATCAATTTGACTTCTATCCTAGCATGTGAATATTGGGTTGAAACCACTTGGTCGAATGCAATTTATTTGCTACAATGCTTGGAATTATATATTCTAAGGAAACAAAGTACTACTATGTTTTGTAAATATGAGATTATCCCTGTTTTGGTTCAAAGTGTAGATACATATTGCCATGCATGTTTTGTTAAGTGTTTTTGCTTGCTGGGATATGAATGAATTAATGCAAGAACAGTACAAGTGTGTTTATCCACTTGCATGAAACAAAAATGGCATAGGACTTGTCGTTACCATTGTTATTCATATTGCCAATCTCCCTAGATGTTTTTCTGGACATGCCAATGAATATGTCAAAGACATACTTTTTGTTTCAACTCACCCGCTCATTCAATTTACATTTCTTGTATTTGAGCTCTCGTTATCGAGATTTGATATGTGTACGATGATTTTTTCTTAGTTATGATATATGTCTTGCTTGTTAGGAGTGGCCACCTGTAAGAGACGAAAGCATCAAACTCAATGGGAAGATGGAATTGGTGAGCTGCAATACGCCGGAAGGCAGCTCTTTCTCGTGTTTTTTGATGACAGATGCTCGAAAGTGTAAGTGACGACATGACCATGCAAGCATTCAAACAATGTTCTTCTACTCCCTCCGTCCCGGTTTACAGGGCCTACGCGTATCCCAATATGTCATGTTGATTAAATTAATGATCTAGAGATACACGCAAGACCTATAAACCGGGACGGAGGTAGTAGTAGTCATCGCATGTATCTAACTTGTCAATTATGTGTGTTCAGGTTCTATGCCGCAAGGCATTCTCCTTTGAAAATTGAGGATCTAGTAGTCTGAACAGTATGGAGGTTGAGTCTATACATTTGGAATGCAAGCTTGAGCCTCTGATTCATCTGCCTTGAAGTCAAAGTCGTCCGCCTGGAGATGTAGCTCCAACCTAATGCCGAACACCACTCCAGGGTCTCTGCAATGTTGGTGAGGACAACTCCAGCCTCGGCGCCAAGTGCGGCAAGTTCTGCCTCGTCCTCACCAACCAAGACGATGATTCATAGGTATGCACACACAATTGCCTAGATTGAATTAAACACCCCTGTCCAGATTTAGATGTTTGTAGTTGCAGGTACATGACTACATGTCATGATAAAGTCACTTTTTCTCAGACTTCTTTCTCAAAGCCCACTGTTAGCATTCTATACTGAATGCTTGCATACCCCCGTGCATGTAGCCTGTGAAAATAATACTTTCATGTAGCTATTCTATTTTAACCAGTAATGAAGTTTTAGGAAACATATTTCACAGTGGTCTAAACATGTAGCCGGTGTTCTTCTTAAACCAGACTGTGGAGCTTCTGTTTGCTGGTGTGCAATTGTAGTAGCTGATCTGAACTACTAGATCGAAGTGGTTGTTCTTTTGGGAGTGAACACAAGGTTGTCTTGTAATGATGAACTCAGTTATGTCCTTAACGATGCAAGTGTGCTGCTTCTTATCTCAAAAGTTGGATGTTTTGCACATAAAACACTGTCTACTTATTTTCTAGTTTTTGCTTTCGTTGGTCATGTTTTATTCTTGTTTGTGTATAACGAGGAGGACTAAATGATAGCATGACCTTTTTTGACAAGATGACCTCGACACCTCTGTCTAGGAGCTCGTTGACATGGGCACCCTAAAGTTAAATTTCTTTTAGTTGTTCTGAATCAGTTGTTGTCATGCTATCAAGTACGCACTATTCTGCATGGTGTTCTGGGTCGAGCCAAGCACTATGCATATTTTTGCAGATCATTTAAGAGCTATATAATTCATGCATATAGCCCATGTTGTGAATTCTTGACCATTTCATGGGTACTTGTGTTTTCTCATACTTGGTTGTTCATTGCTTAGAACAACAATATGCATACTCTTGGTTGGTGGTGTTTTTAAACAAGATTTTTGGTTTGATTGAAAATGACTATTTTTTCATGTTTCTAAAGTCATTTTCCTTACTATGCTATCAATCTTATAAGAAGAGTTGCGCTATCAAATTTGTTTGCACTATTGATTAAGTTGGAGATACTTCTGTTGTTGTCGTCTTATTGTTACTTGACTAGTAGATACATATTGGCATGCATGTAAGTGTTCCTGTTTGCTGGTAATGGATGAATGATCACAGCAATCGAAATTTTGATATATTGGAATATGTCCATTTCCTTGTGATGAAGAACATGAAATTTAGTTTGTTATTTTGTTGCTTTGCATCAGTATTTGTTCGAGCAGATTATTTGGTTTCGTTGAAGCAAATAGTATGCCGTGTGTTTTTTCTAGGTTTCCACGTTCTATTGCTTTTGATGTACATGGTTTACTCACTGGGGTGGCTTTTTTTTTGGTTAGTTCTGCTACCACTTTGGTGGTATTTTTTTCTCTGTTAACTAATGTCTGCCCTCTTTTTCCATTCATACAGAAATTGTTAGGAGAAATAGGACATCAGCTTCAGAGTATTTCCAAGAAAAATGCTAGCAGAGACGGACGATGCCGACCACTCGTTCATTCTACCAGCAGAAACAATCGAGTGATAAAGTTTGATAGCAGAGTGACAGTCAGTGCAAACTCTGAGGTTCTTATTCAGGAAAATTTGTATTGAGCCATGCCTTCTTGATATTCCGTTTCCTTACGTAACAAAATCCAGTTCGTCTGGCCACATGTTAAATTATCAACTCATAGTAGTGTTTGACTTTGGAGTGTCACTCATATTCTAAAAAAAGAAAGAAAGCCTCTTGTTGCTGTCATTAGCATATTTGGTATGATGTAAAGAACAATCTAGTCTATGCATGCTCATATAGAAAGAAAATTTGATCTGCTTCTTGGTCTGTTGTCGCGCATGCAGGTGACGGATGGCCGAGACGCTGACCGAACCTTGTTCTTGGAGCGATCGGTGGATTGCCGTGGTGTTGGTGGAAGGGAGAGTCCTTGATGTAGCAGCATCACAATGGACAAGCCTGGCCAGCATCTCCAATGAATATGCGATTCAGTGCGGCCTGTCTCTGGAGCTAAGATGAACAATACTTCTGCGGCTCTGCGAGATATGATAATATCATCAGCGAGGTGTCCTCAACTTTCAGTTCTAGTGCTATTTAGTACATATAAAAGCTTATATTTTTTATATACACTATGATTGTTGTATACACTATTATGGTTTGTATTCTTCAAGTTTAATAGTGGAATTCAAAAAATGAAGTAAATTTATACCCTAATGTGTATGTTTCACTTGCAAAGTTAATTGACCGGTGCCATGTTTTTGTAGTTGAGATTCACCGACAACAACAAGCTGAAGCAAATCTACGCCTAGCACAGTCGTGGTGAGTGGTCTGAGCATTCCTCCTCCAGCAAGCACATACCAAACATCCGCAACTTAGATCGGGTAAGATGTACTTCTAAATTCTGGCTGGCATGAAAGACCCAAGAAGCGCAGGACCAAGCCAGTCATCCGCTTGATGTTGTCATACCTGGGCAATTGTTGATGTGTTTCGCCCTGCAGTTTGAAGAATCTGATAAGTGAAGGGCATAGCGGCTAGTGTGTTGCTATCCTTGTCTGCCTATGTTGTCGGCAAATCAAGTTTTGAGATTGAAGAGGGACACATGCTACTGGTGACTCCTTGGAAGACAAGGGACACTGTTTGGGCTACAATAAAAGAGAATCCTGGTATGCAGCATGTGAGACAATCATTACCTGGGTTAGTCCCATCTTTTATATGCATTCTGGTTGCTAACATCCATCACCTCTTGTAATGATGAACTCAGTTATGTCCTTATCGATGTTAGTGTGCTGCTTCTTATCTCAAAAGTTGGATGTTTGCACATAAAACAGTGCCTACTTATTTTCTAGTGTTTCCTTTTGCTGGCCATATTTTGTTCTTGTTTGTGTATAACGAAGAGGAATAAATGATAGTGTGACCTTTTTTTACAAGACGACCTCGACACCTCTATCTGGGAGCTCGTTGACATGGGCACCCCAAAGTTCAATTTCATTTTGTTGTGCTGAATCAATTGTTGTCATGCTATCAAGTGTTGTTCTGCATGGTGTTCTGGGTTGAGCCAAGCACTATGCATATTTTTTCAGATCATTTAAGTGCTAGATAGTTCATGCATATAGCCCATGTTGTGAATTCTTGACCATTTCATGAGTATGGGTGTTGTGTCATACTTGTTGTTCATTGCTTAGAACAAAAATATGCCGACTCTTGGTTGGTGGTGTTTAAAGAAGATTTTTTGTTTGATTGAAAATGACTTTTTTTTCATGTTTCTGAAGTCAATTTTCTTACCGTGATATCAATCTTACAAGAAGAGTTGTGCTATCAAATTTGGTTGCACTATTGATTAAGTTGGAGATACTTCTGAGGTTGTGGTCTTACTGTTACTTCTTCAAGTAGTAGATACATAGGTGCATGCATGTATAGATGCAGATGGTCCGGGTTGGACCTATGACCCGCTGGACTGGACCTCCAACTTGTTCCCAGCAGGGTCAAGGGTCGGCCCGAAAAAATTAAGGTCCAAATTGACCCTTATCCCTTCGAACCTAGGGTAGAACCGCACCTGGAGCTTTCCTCGAGTCTCGACACCGGGCAGACGGCCGACCCCGCGCCGCCGCAGGAGCGGGCAAGCTGCCGGAACCAACTCGTCGGGGGTAAAGCAAGTTGTTCCCTTCCATCCGGTCGTCGCGCCACCGCAGGAGCGGGCAACCTTCCAAAAGAGGTTAATCCGCCGGCCGCCGGAACTGCTCGAAGCCGGGGAACACACCACCCGCCGCTGTAGATGCGCCAGTGCAACGGCGTGAACGTGCTCGAGTTCCTCCGCTACCTAGACAGCTTCGGCAAGACCGGGGTGGCGGCGGCTACCCTCCACCCCGTGCCAGCCTCTCCACCCTCGGCCTCTCCCCTCCGATTTGAAACAGACGAAGCAAAGGTACTTGCAGCAAGAACTTGAGGATTGCAAGCTTCGTAGCTAGGGGCTTTGGCAACATTGTTTCTGATCATGTGTGAGTGTGTCGCCGTCTCAGTCTCCAGCCCTTAATTTTTCTTCTCCGCTATGGTTTTGCCATCGCCAGTTCAATTCGAGTGTTTGATGGCCAACTGATTCAGTGTTTCCCTGAGAACTTAGTGAACTTAGTAGCGGTACTAGTTCTTTCAAAAAATAAACAGTACTAGTAGCTGATATTAGCTATTCTTGATTGATCCCTTTTGGTCTGCGGATTGGCAAATTCGTTAAGAAATTATTTGCTTTTTTCCAACAATTTTCTAATTCAGTTCAGTACTCAATCAGTGATTTCTTGTGTGAAATTAAAGAGAGAAGAGTTATGTGTTGATTTCCTGATCCGCTTCTAACTACAAACAGCAGCGCCATCAAGCAGCAGTAGCAGCCATTCACCACAAGCAAAGTCACGCAGACGCAGTAGTAGCTCTCAAAAGGGCCGAACCTGGGTTTACCCGCTACCCTAATAAACTAGGTCCGGTCCAAACCTGGAACCTCAAATTGGTCTAAAGGTCCACCGGTCCAGTAACAGGTTCCAACCTGACCAGACCTGTTGCATCATGACATGCATGTAAGTATTTCTGATTGCTGGGTAATGGATGAATGATCACAACAATTGAAATTTGATATATTGGAATGTCCCTTTCCTTGTGATGAAGAATATTTGTTCAAGCAGATTGTTTTGTTTTCTTGAAGCAAATAGTATGCCGTTTTTTTCTAGGTTTCCACGTTCTATAGCTTTTGATGTCCATGGTTTACTCACATGAGTATCTTTGTTTTTGGTTCGTTCTGCTACCACTTTGGTGGTATTTATTTTCTCTGTTTAACCGATGCCAACGAACATAGCATGAAAACCATGTCATCTCCACCTGGCATGTTTGATGTATGTATTAACAGGCTATTATATGATTCTTCTTATTCTACACATGAACATCAGTACATGTTTGAGCTACATGTGCTAGCTAGATATGAAGCACATCAGTGCAGTAAGTGAGTTAGAATGATGGTCAAGTCCATCGTACCAGTACAATAGTAGGTCATGAGAATGGAAGAAACTGTACCCTACGAGTAGATACATAATGCCGCTGTTTATGTAGTTTGTCCCTTTTCCTTGCAGAATATTCCTGATATTTTTGTTAAAGCTTGTAGACTGATGATATTTGCTTCCTTCTGAATGTTTTATTGGCGCGGTATGGCCTATATGGTAGTTACGGCTAGTGAAATCCTCCAAACTATAGTGACACTAATTTTTTGTATCCTGTGTCTGATAATTTTCTCATATATGCCGATATGAGTTACTACTTTTGGACCTTTTTTCTTATTATTTGGTTGTACTGATGTCAATCCTTTGTCTGTCCATCTAAAATTTAGTTCTTCTTCTTAATGGTCTAGACTACAACCCCCTCCCGCTGAGCTCCTCGGGTTGCTTCTATTAGTCAGGCGGTGTGGTGTTAGTTGTATTTATGCAGCACCAGCCTCCCCGAGCTGCGTCTGCTAGCGTGCACCCGGGCTAGAAGCCTGCACCTTCCTGGAGATGCGGCTCCGTTATGATGCCAGGGGCCTCGGGAATGCTGATGAGGACAACTCGACCCAAACAACGGCAAGGTCTGCCTTGTCCTCACCAACCAAGGCGATAAAAGCTTATGATGGTTGTATACACTATTATGGTTTGTATTCTTGAAGTTGGATAATGGAATTGAGAAAATGAAGTAAAGTTATAGCAAAGTTAATTGACCGGTGTCATGTTTTTGTTGTTGAGATTCACAGAAAACAACAAGCTGAAGAAAATCTACACCTAGCCCAGCCGTGGTGAGTGGTCTGGGCATTTCTGCTCCAGCAAGCACATACCAAACATCCACAAATCAGATCAGGTAAGATGTATTTCTAATTTCCGGCTGGCATGAAAGACCCAAGAAGCGCAGGGCAGAGCCAGTCATCCGCTTGATCTTGTCATACCTGGGCAATTATTGATGTGATTCCCCTACAGGTTGAATAATATGATAAGTGAAGGGCAGAGCGGCTAGTGTCTTTCTACCCTTGTCTGCTTGTGTTGTCGGCAAAGCAATTTTTGAGATGCAAGAGCGACACATGCTACTGGTGACTCCTTGGAAGACATGGGACACTGTTACCCTGGTATGCAGCATGTGACAATCATACCTTGGTTAGTCCAGCTTTTTATATGCATTCTAGTTGTTAACATCCAGCACCTTTTTTTTGTTGAATTAACGATGATGAACTGCTACATGCAGGTGCCCCACTGGGAGGGCTATGTGCGGCCTGAGTTGAAGACTCATGCACTTAGGGTCTGTGGACAGAGATGCTTTTGCTGATGACGCTGAATATGTTTTGCCATTGCCTTTGTTGTTTCAAAATGTTGAACTAGTACTGTATTTTTTTGATGGAAATCTGTTTCACTGAAGAAAAGCTTGTTTGTGGACATTGTGTTTACTTATATTTTGCTGAAACATGTATGTTTGTAGGCCCTCTTGCGGTCTGGCTATGTGGTGCGTTGATGGTGGTGGTGCTATTCTTGGGCTTGCCGATGCTTCCCGCTCCCCTCTTGGGTTAGGCTTGGGTGGCCCCTGGCTTCGACTACCTCCTCGGTGTGGCGGCCGTGATGCTCAACCTCGGCTACAAGCTTTCCGGAGTCTGATGAGATACTGGTTCACCCTTTGGTTATGTGGCTACCAACTTACCAAGTGCTCTGTGATTTTTTGTACTTACTTCCTTCATCTTTGTCAGGTATGCTTAACTATGTGCCCCTTGCTTCATTTTGGAGTACATGTATTTTAATTTGTGCCTTATGTTATCTGGTCATTGAGATGTTCTCTTTCTCTTGGTAGGGCACCCTCAGCGAGGCCAAGATGTACTACAGGGCGATCATGTTTGTGAAGGCGGACTGCCAAAATCTGTCCACCTTCGTGTTGACAAGTTCCCCAGATCCAGTTCACCCGGTCTTCGAGTAGTTTGAACTATCGCACACCTGCAAGTCCTCCAGTGTCTTATCTGGGTACAATGTCTTCCAGCCTGCAAACAGAGATTAGATGGTTTTGAATCTAAATACGAATTCTTAAGGTATATACATACATGTCGATGTATTTGTATCTTATAGTTTCACGAACGAGAACTAGCTATGCTGTATGTGAGGAAAGTAAGTTCTATAATATGAAATGTCTTCTTAATTCCAAGTGTATTGCTTTATGCAGGTAGTGTCTGAGGTTTTTTCACCAAGGATGGCAGATAGACGGATAGACCAGATTTAACCTTGCATTGCTTCATTCGGATGGTTACTTATTCTTTTTGTAATCATCATATCTGAGGTTCTTATTGGATGCTTCTCTGGGATACCAAGTGAAGTAACAGCATAACTTCCTAAGTAGGTGCTATGATCAGAATGCAAGAATCTGGATATTGTCTCCTTGGTGATGCGTTGGTTGCAGCCTTCAGTTTCATGTGGTTCCTCCCTATGGTTTGGACTGCATGCTCAATCAGCCGATGCTATCAGCAAGGTGGAGCCATGGATTGGAGAAGGAAGAAGCGCACATCTAGATGCCTGGTGCGGTGATTTTGGATTATGTTGGTTTCGCTGCTAGGATTGATCAGCAATCGTTAAGTCATAAGAAGTTTTACATTGTTGTTTTGAACTATTCTTGTAATGGCATGGAATTGGTACTGAAATATGAGTGGAGTGCTAATTCTATGTATGTAAAAATGAAACTGTTGGCGAAGCATTATCTTCAAAATTCGTAGCAAATCATACGTGTCTGGTACTACCTATACCTGTGTATGCTGCAGCTACGAGAAGTTAACTATTATTTGGATTATTGTATATTGTCCATCCTTTCGTAATTTTCCTATGCATAGCCAAAATGAACCTGTGCGATCAGCAACCATGATAAGAACTCAAAGAAATTCAGAGAGTTTATATTCTCATGGTAACCATGAGTTGATGGAGGCCATTTGTAGGTACCCAATTGTATGATTGATCTACCAAATGAGAGATTGCAGAGCATGGATGATTGCTACGTATGTGGTGGATGGATTGTTTGATCTACCAAATGAGAGACTGCATAGCATGGATGAATGCTACATACGTGGTGGATGGATTTCGCGGCCAGGATGCACATTCAGCTCGGCGTTGGTTTTTTTGGTTGAGTATATAAGATAAGGTCGATCTAAGCTAGCACATGAGTTGAGCATGCAGCTAGAGATGGGTCAATCTACACCCATAACAACTGATTTAGTCGTACTCGCATATTCTTCTGTCTATCTCTCTCTCTGTCTTTTTCTCTGAAACAAAATGAGGACAAAATAGTCTAATATAAGCTTATTTAATTGGATCACTCAATACGAAAAAACGAAAAGCAGATCTTTGTTTTCTGTTTACCTAGCCAGACGTAACAAGATATATGTTCCTGCAGTTACGGGATTTGTAGCCTTAAAGAGGGAAACTAGTATTTGAAATTTAGGAAAAGAATAGAGTATTACGGTGAGAAGAAAAATTCGTGAATTCTAAAAGCAGTCCCTCCGATCCGGGCATGCAAAATGGTGAATCTTAGTCCCATCTGGCCCAGGAAAACGAGCCGTTCATGCGGTGATTAGTCAACTGGATTGATTGACTATACCTATTAATTAGGGATACGCCTCTTGGTTTCCTTGTTTGGTGAGAAGCGCCATGTCAGCAATCCGTGTGCTATACTCATCCCTGCCGTCCATCTATCCATCCTTGCCATGAAGGAACGAAACGGATGGAGAGTAGTAACCAAGCGAAATCTCATCATACCTTTTTCCCGCTTCTAGTTTCGCGGCAAATATTTTCAAACCAGCCTAGCTCCTCTATAAGTAGAAGGACATCGCCAAAGACCGCGTGCGGAGAGCGCGTGTGACTTAGACTTTGACTTTTACTTATCGAGGAGAGGAGAGGAGTTGTTGTCCTGGAATTCCGGGAGCGCACCGAGCTGATGTGGCCGAAGGCGCAGACCTTGCCGAGGACGATCTTGGGATGGCTATTTCCTCTTGGATTGATGTACCGCGTGCCCGAGTGACGCCGGGATGTAGCGGGCGACTGAACTTACCACCTTGCGCCCTGTTGTGTCAACTTCGACTAGCCACACTATGTGGTCGGCGGCGGCGGGAAGCCTGCATAGCGTCCCTTGCTCACCGGCAAGAAAAGGCCGTCGGGGTCGTCCATGCTCACGACGGGGTACTCCGGCGGAACATGTGGGAGGTGCTCGTAGCCGGAGACGGAGTGGGCCCAGAGGTCGGCCGCGCGGAACTTGCCGTCATTCTGATATTCTCCCACTCCATGCTGCCGGGCGGCGCATTGTTCAGGGTCGACACGGTGAGGCTGAAGTCGGACAGGGCGGCGGCGGGCGACGCCCACGCTCCGTGACATTGACGACGCCCACGTTCCGTTGACGCCTCCTGATCGTGGTCGGGCTTCGCGCACAGCGTGTTCGTATCAGTAGGTGCGAGTATCATGGCCGGGGTGGGTTTCAGCGTATTCGCGTTTCACGATTTCTTTTTCCTGCCAAAAAGTAGGAACGGGGGCCGATGTTTGTGGAGCCGTTAGATGGACGCCACGCCTCACGGGAGCACAGATGGGCGCACCGCTTGGGCGCAGGCAAGCCGCGTCCGCGGAGGTTGGGAAGGAAGCGAGATCCCCTGGGGGATACAATCATTTTCCATAATCACATCTCTTGATTTAAACACGCAACGGCCGGCCAAACCGGTCACGGGCTCACAGCTCAGAACTCACAAGGCAGTATGGCACACCACACTAGTACATCATGATCAGATTAACAAATCAAATATAAACAGGTGAAAAAATTCAAATATTATCCCGTTTCCACATTTTCCATGCATGCACACACGTTCTACAGTTTGCAATGGCACCGACGATCACACCAACCATTGGTTTTCTCAGCTTCTTCCTCATGGCGTGGTGGATTTCGGCGCCGTCCGGTTGCTGTCCACGAAGGCCTTCATCTCCTGCAGGACCTTGCCGGCGTCGGGGAGCTCCGGGAAGCCGTAGAACCCGTGGAAGCCGTCAGGGTACTCCGCCACCTGGACCTTCTTCCCCTTCCGCCGCAGCACGTCGGCATACCGGCGCTGCCAGTCCTGCAGCGGGTCAAACCCGCCAACCACCACCATCGTGGGCGGGAAGGCCTCGGCCAGCTCGGCGTTCTCGTCGGTCACATGCGCCGCCGGGTGGTCGCGGGTGGCGCCCACGGGCAGGAACGCCTTCCACGAGAAGTCGGAGCGCTCGAAGTTCACCACCGGCGCCACGCCCTCCAGCCTGAGCTCCGACTCCGTCCTCTCCTCGCCGCCGAAGTAGGGCTGCACGGGGAAGATCCCGGCGAGGCGGACGGACTTGGCGGAGGGCTGGTGCTCGGCGGCCCAGCGGTTGGCGACGTGGTGGACGATGTTCCCGCCGGCGCTCTCCCCGGCGAGAAAGCAGCTGGATAGGTCTACGGGCACGTCGTCGCCGAGGCCAGGGACGGCGCCGGCGTCGTCGATGAAGCGGAGCGCGTCGACGCCGTCGTCGTACGCCGCGGGGTACCGGTGCTCCGGGGCGAGCCGGTAGTTGACGGACACGACCACGGCGCCGATCTGGCTGCAGAAGCGGCGGCACACGCCGTTGAAGGGCCCGATGGCCGGGGAGAAGAGCGCGAAGCCGCCGCCGTGGTAGTAGACGATGACGGGCAGCGGCGCCGCGGCGGCTACGGGGGCGAAGACGCGCGCCCAGATGCCGCGGGAGGCGTCGATGGTGAAGTCGTAGGAGCGCACGCCGGAGCTGTCCGGGCGCGGATTGGCGCGCGCGCTC